>NW_024070209.1:8333867-8933083 GCF_014754425.2 Oryx dammah | reverse complement strand
CCATCATCACCCCTCCACCTCCGTCACCACCATCATCCTCACCCCTCCACCTCCATCACCACCATCATCCTCACCCCTCCACCTCCATCACTGCCATCATCACCCCTCCACCTCCATCATCACAGTCCCCATTGCCACCGTCGCTAGTACCTCTGTCTATCACACCTGTGTTACCCATATAAGGTTTCTCCTTATACCGTCATGGAGATCATAACATTGGTAAGACTTTCAGTAATTATGTTTGTTTTATTCCTACGCATTACATAAATCTAGGAATTAAAAGGTCATGGAAGAAAGTGACAACTCAGAACTGTGTTTGGGACTGAGTTTGGATTAAACCTGTCACCCTCTTCAATTTGAATGTTTTTTTTTCTTTTCATTTTCTTCCTGTGCTACTTTATCCCCTCATTTAAACTTGAAAGAGAACCAGAGCTAAAAATAAAATGACACACTCCATGACCTTCAGGTCCCAGGAAAAGGCAGAATTTACTGAAGCACCAACTTGAATTCCTTTACCACACGCATCACTCAGGTATGTTTTTTTTGGAGTACACAGGTGTGGCCAGGATTTCCAAAGTTGAAGCTGTTGTTTTTTCCCTGCCAAACTCTGCCCAGCAACCAGCAGGGGAAGCTAGAAGGACCAGTCTGAAGGAAAGTGGCACAATTACCCTGTGAATCAGAATGCTTTGGCAGAATTGTGGCAATTGGCAGGTTTCTCTTCACGAGGTCACCCATCTGCTCTGATTCGGGTGTGATGCTCAGAGCCTCTGGGGACAGTGGTCAGAGTGGGCTTTCTTTGGACATGTTCCCATTGCCCCCTGAACTGAGGAGATCAAGGTTCCCTCGTCGCTTTGGCTTACTTGGGAAGGATGGCATCTTGAACCCTTGCCCGCAGCCTGTGATTTAACAATCCTTTGTGAGGCCCCTGGGATTTATGTCTTTAAACACTGTTGCTGGTTGAGGTAATGGTGGGGAGTAGAAGGAATCTGGCTCAAAGCTAAAGCCCTAGAGCTTTACCCCACCCCCAAATATTAACAAAACAAGGATGTTATTAAATTACCAATCCCAGCCCCAATTGAATAGATGCCAAGAATTCCATGCTCCCACCTCACATTATATGTTTTATTTTTCTTCTGGGGATTTGTTTTCTGAATCGGTTTACTTCTTTGTGGTCCAATAATCACCAAATGGAATTCTCCCCATCTTTCATCCTTCATCATTAGGACAAAAATACAGTATCATTTTCTGGCAAGAAGTAAGTATCTCAAAATTAAAGACAATATTTTGTGACCAAAAAAAAAAAAAATCCCTCAAGAGCACTATTTTTCTGATGAATCAGAACTGGAAGTGATTAAGGGCTTGGTGCCTGAAAACAATATGCCCTCATGTCCATTCTTCCATTGTTGTTAGGACATCAAACATCCTCTTTTAAGTAAGTGAAGGGGGGTACTTAACAAATCTTTTAAGTGAGCCATAGATAAGTGCATTGGCATGGTTTGAGGAAATGCATAGAAGAAATTAAAAATATTTATTTTATTGAGCTAATATATCCTGCTGGAGATTAGAGTAGCAAATGGAGCCCACAGCTGTAAGAGAGAGACTATTCATCAATTTAGTTTCTATTTATTTAGTCCCTAACTGTCAACTTGAACTTGAGTAGAAGTTTTAAATTGTAACTTACTAAGTGCTTATAAGAGTGTTCCTCAAATATAGAATCTCAGATTGTATTTTCATAACAATATACTTGGTCTGATTTTATTTGAACTGAATTTTTTTAAGGCATTCAAAATTCAAAATTTCTGAGAATCTTTAGGCTGACTATGATTTTGGTATGTTGTAGAGAATTATGACTTTAAGATTGTGTATTTTGATCATGCCAGTTTGGAAAATTCCTGATGCCATTTATAATGTATTTCAGAAGGAAACACTTTAAAAGGCATTGTTTAAAAAATCAGGGCTAGCTGTTTTCATTGCAGGCTGCTGCCTCTTAGTTGTTGGAATCAGAGCACACTCGTTGCAAGTGGCTATGGTCAGTTTAATCACTAGTATCTTCTTTGTGGATGTACAGCTATATACAAGTTAATTCTTATTTTAGATTTACAAAGGGAAGGATATCTGGGATGCAGATATAGGTCTCGAGGTGGTCAGGAAGCACATAGCAGCTACAATAGTTAAGTTGCTTTAAACAATTTTAAAATTAGCTATTAATTTTTAAAATTTAAATTAAAATTTTATAATTATTATTTCTAATTGCAATTGCTTTCAAAGTTGTGTTAGTCTCTGCTATACAACAAAGTGAATCGTGTATATATATATATATACATATAGATATCCCCTCCCTCTTGAACCCTTCCCTCCCACTCATCACAGACCACCAGACTGAACTCCCTGTGCTACACAGCAGCTTCCCACTAGCTATCTCTTTTACACATGAGAGTGTATATATGTCCATCCTCATCTTCCATTCATCCCACCCTCCCCTTCCCCTTGTGTCTGCGTGTCCATTCTCTGCATCTACATCTCTATTCCTGCCCTGTGAATAGGTTCATCTGTACCATTTTTATAGATCCCATGAATATGCGTTAATATATGATATTTGCTTTTCTCATGGACCTTGAGTCTGTCACACAGGGTGAAGTAAGTTAGAAATAGTTACATTTCAGCAAGGAGTTACTGTGTTCCAGGGAATCCAGTAAAGAATTTGATGTCCTTTATTCCATGTGGAGACAGTGACTATTTTGCAGTAACTGTGACTATCATTTTACAGGTGAGGAAATGACCAGCTCGAAGCAGATACTAATTTTCCCTGCCCCTCACCCCACCCCAATGAGCTGGCACGCGCTGGAGGTGGTGCATGGCAGAGCTGAGCTGCTCCTAAGAGGTTAGTCTTCTCCACTGAATGCCTGGGTTCTGTGGAGCTTCTCTTGCAGGGGGAACAGACCTGAGTGTTTAAAGATGGTCTTTCAAGCTCCTCAGGCAAAAGGTGGTAAGTGCAGATGACTGACTTATCCTCTTTTCCTCCATCATAGAAATTCTCTGCAAAACATCCATGCATTTCCAAGCAGGCTTTTCCATGGACGAGCTTGCGTGGGTACGTGTTCAGTTCAAGTGTGCTTTCCTCCAGGGGGCTCTTCCACAAGATTACAAAGACTGGGAACCTCGCCCATGATTATTAATATTTTTTTAAAATTTCTTCTGGCATCTATCGGGGCCCTATCAGTTTCACAGATCGCTGTCAGGGGTGGGAGTGACTGAAGTTGAAATGGCCTGAAAGCGGAAACTTCTCTTCAGAGCTGTGCAGTCGGTGGAATATTCATAGAGACGTAATCTGACACAGGATACAGAGTTGGTGTCGAAACTCGGCTCCAAACCGTAGTTGCTATTTGTAAAACTGGTCCCTCAGGGACCAGCTGGGGATAAGGTAAACGGAGGTGAGGGGGGTGGCAGGGGGGGCTGATTGAGCTGCAGAGTGACTGACACAGGACTGCAGGAGGGGCTTCCTGCCACAGAAATTAGGGTTCTGGGGGGTGTGGGGTGGGGAGACAAGAGGGCCCAGCCTTTCGCGTATGAGAAGGACCACCTCTCCCTCAGAAGGGAGAACCCTTTCCCTCATGCTGCCTGTGTTTGAAGCTTGATCTTTGGAGGAATCGCTTCAGAATCCTTATGCAGTTTGGCCAAATGGGGAAGTGACACCATTGGCTTTTTCCCCTGACAGTCTTCTGGCCAGGATATTGATGAAAAAAACCAAAATATGGCACCATGGATCCCGATGAGTCACCTTCCGATGCTGACATTCAATCATAAAATGAACCAAAGGGACCATCTACTAATGATCCACATTTCCTTTAAAGAATGCACACATCTCTCTCATTTCTTTTTCCCTTCTAGGAATTCTACTCATCTGTAGTTAATCTAAGAATTAACATTTAGCAAAATACTGCCTCAGTGCCTTAAATGAGGTATGTGCCTTGTGGCTCTGTTGATGAGAGCCCTGTGCTAATGAGGTCATGAGTTCAGTCCCCAGGAGGGCTGACTCACTTGTCCATGATCCCCCTGTGGGCCTCCCGAGGGTCACTGGTCACCAGTGACTTTCTAGGGAAGAATCAACACAAATTCTTCACTGTGGGAAAAAAACAACTCAAAGCAGATGCCTTCAGTGGACTTGGAGCGTGGCAGTGATCCCAGGGGGTGACAAAATGGTGCCCCAGAGGCTGCAAAGACTTCCTGCAGACTGTGACAGTGCCGTGCTTCCTGGGGTGGTCTCTGTGCTGGGAGAGCCTGCGCCGACGTGGGGAGAGGGGGCTCCATCCTGCAAGGACAGGGGAATGTCTTCTAGAGACAGTCGGGGGCGGCAATGCCTATTCAAGAGGCAGATGGAGAGGATGCTTTAGGAGAATTTGGTTGAATTTTTGTGCGTGCTAAGTCACTTCAGTCATGTCTGACTCTGCGACCCCATGGACTGTAGCCTGCCAGGCTCCTCGGTCCACGGGGTTCTCCAGGCAAGAATGGCAAGTTATTGATCAGAGCAGTACCACCAATACGTCCTCCTGCCTTTGAGAGGTTAAAGGGTCTGGCCACTGTCCTCCCTTGTTGAACAGAGTATTGTTCATCCTTAGATATATTTGCTCTTCTACAGGCAAAAAGTATATCAATGTTACTATACTGTATATTTCTTTTACTAACAGCAAAACTATTTTTTATGTGACCATTTTAACATCTTTTTGGCAAATTTCCTGTTAATGTTCTTAAGACCCATATATTTGAGGGGCCAGTGTATGTAACCTTCTCTACTTTATGGGCTATTGTAAGAAATGGTTGAAATAAATGCCTTGAATATGTTTGAAACCTACGCAGCAGTTCACAGCTGTGTTGACCAAGTTTGTGGTCTGTAGGGTGAGAGTCAGAGGGAATGGCCACCTGGAGACAGCTGGGCTGAGTCAATGGGCACCAAGTGAAGCTGTGGGTGGCTCTCTCTGAGGACTGGAGGGCAGAGGCACCTGGGAGGAAGTCAATGAAGCCTTGACCTTGAGATTTGCTCCTGAGAGACAGCTGCTGGAAATAGACAAGGTCAGAGGCAATATCAGTCAGTTCAGTTCACTTCAGTCGCTCAGTCGTGTCCAACTCTTTGCGACCCCATGAATCGCAGCACGCCAGGCCTCCCTGTCCATCACCAACTCCCAGAGTTCAGTCAGACTCATGTCCATCGAGTCAGTGATGCCATCCAACCATCTCACCCTTCTCCTCCTGCCCCCAATCCCTCCAGCATCAGAGCCTTTTCCAATGAGTCAACTCTTCACATGAGGTGGCCAAAGTACTGGAGTTTCAGCTTCAGCATCATTCCTTCCAAAGAAATCCCAGGGCTGATCTCCTTCAGAATGGACTGGTTGGATCTCCTTGCAGTCCAAGGGACTCTCAAGAGTCTTCTCCAACACCACAGTTCAAAACCATCAATTCTTCGGTACTCAGCTTTCTTCACAGTCCAACTCTCACATCCATACATGACCACTGGGAAAACAATAGCCTTGACTAGATGGACCTCAGTTGGCAAGTAATGTCTCTGCTTTTGAATATGCTATCTAGGTTGGTCATAACTTTTCTTCCAAGGAGTAAGTGTCTTTTAATTTCATGGCTGTAGTCACCATCTGCAGTGATTTTGGAGCCCCCAAAAATAAAGTCTGACACTGTTTCCACATCTATTTCCCATGAAGTGATGGGACCGGAGGCAATATAGGGACTAGCAACTAGAAATGGGAGCCAGTTAGAAACAGAGAAGAGGAAAACAAGAAAAGAAAGAAACAGAAGGGAGCAAGGTGGGCCAGGGAGTTACAGGAAGCCAAGGAGATGGTGCTCAGGGCTGGTCTGGACCTCCTCAAGGTAGGGGTGGGGCAGGCACCTCTTCAGATGTCCTCAAACCATCATCTGAGAGAACACACCAGCAATGTCGCTTCTCTGAGAACTCCTCTGAATCCCAGTGTGATTCCAAGGCAGGTATGTTTCTGAAGAGAACAGGAGATCGGCACCGCTGCACACAGGTGTGGTCCTTTGTGGTCCCGCCCGTCTTCCTAGGAAGTCCCTTGAATAGCCACACCTAAGAAAGACAGGTAACATACATAGATAAGCAGCCATTGAATGAAGATGCGATCCTGCCGTGAAGTCCCCCTAGCATATACACAGCCCCACGGATGTAAAATTCTACATATTTGTTACATAGTTATGAGCTTCCCAGGTAGCTCAGCGGTGAAGAACCTGTCTATACCAACGCAGGAGATGCCGGAGACGTGGGTTTGATCCCCGGGTCGGGAAGACCCCCTGGAGAAGGAAATGGCAACCGTCTCCAGTATTCTTGCCTGGGAAAGCCCGTGGACGGAGGAGCCTGGCGGGTTACAGTCCAAGGGGTCGGAAAGAGTCGGACACGACTGAACGGCTGAATAAAAACAACAGGAAGTATATAATTATATATGCATATGTTATACTTAGGCTTCCCTGGTAGCGCAGAGGTTAGAGCTACCAATGCCTCCAATGCGGGAGACCCGGGTCCGATCCCTGGGTCGGGAAGACCCCCTGGAGAAGGAAATGGCAACCCACTCCAGTATTCTTGCCTGGAGAATCCCATGGACGGAGGAGCCTGGTGGGCTACAGTCCACGGGGTCGCAAAGAGTTGGACACGACTGAGCGACTTCACCTCACCTTATGTTATACTTATATAAGTATGTATACATAAGTTATAATTTTATTATACTGAAGTTGTACTTCAGTTGTACACAATTGAAGTGACTTAACACACACATGTTAAGTATAAATATATGTAATATACATTGTATCATTTTGTGTATAACATGGATATAGGCGTATGTGTGCCTGCTTCTGGTAATCTTCAGAGAGTGGTAGTGAGGTATGATGGGGAGAAAGAATTATCTTTGCTTTTACTCCATTTCTAAGTGTTGTTTCCCATGTTACAACTATTATATAGCCCTTCTTTAATTTGGAAGTGACTCAGTCAAGAAAACAAAACACTCCCCGCTGCATCAGGGTCAGCTGTTAAGGAGGTGATGGGAACTGAGTTCTGCGATGTTGCTGTCGCCAGTGCTGACTTGGACAGAGGAGCCCCTGGAGCTCCTGAGAGCCACACCCGGCCCCTCGGACACCGAACTCACGGCCACCTAGCACTCAGATGACAGGGGAGCTGTGCCTTCTTGGCAGGCAGGACCCTGCCAACAGGTAAGACTTCCCGGCCTGGGAGTAAACACAGGCAGTCCTTCCAGATCAGGTGCGCATGTCTGTCTGGCGGAGAGGAGGCAGGGATCAATTGCAGGGGAAAGAACTTGAGCTTGTGCAGGAGGAAAAGTGAGAGCTTTTCTTCCTCAGTTCAAGAGCTGCCTCAGCAGCCAATGACAGAGTATCTGCCTGGAGTTTCATGTTCTTTTAGCCAGGTAAAGCTGCTTTCAGCCAACAATATTCCCTGTGCCAGGGACTGTGCATGGACTGGGAGAAGAAGTGGAGGACAGACTGTGATGATCTCTGACTTTCTGGAGGCTCACCTGAGCTGGGGAGATGGGTGCTGCATGAGGGACTAAGCTAACAGAGGGAATGATGCTCTGAAGGAAGTGGAGGTGGTGAACATCAGGGTGGACTGTTTTGGATCTGAAGGCAAAGCAGGCGCTTTCTGAGGAGAGTACCTTTAAATCAAATGAACAATTGTGGTGCTGGAGAAGACTCTTGAGAGTCACTTGGACTACAAGGAGATCCAACCAGTCAATCCTAAAGGAAGTCAAACCTGAACATTCATTGGAAGGGCCGATGCTGAAGCTCCAATACTTTGGCCACCTGATGCGAAGAGCTGACTCATTGGAAAAGACCCTGATACTGGGAAGGATTGAAGGCAGGCGGAGAAGGGGACGACAGAGGATGAGAAAGTTGGACGGCATCACTGACTCAATGGATATGAGTTTGAGAAAACTCTGGGAGATGGTGAAGGATGGGAAAGGCTGGCGTGCTGCAGCTTGTGGGGTTGCAAAGAGTCAGATGTGTCCAGTCAAAACTGAACAACAAGAGGAACAACAATGAGGAGACAGGACCAGCAGGTGGAGAAAGTCAGGAGGCACTGCAGCCTCTCCACAGAGTGACTGCAGAGCAGTGAGCCAGTCCAGATGAGGTCTGAGAGGCCGGCCGGCAGGCGTCAGATCACATCTGCCCTCATACGTGCTTTATGGTTTTTTTTTTAAAAATCTTTTTAAAATTAATTTTTATGAGAGTATAGTTGCTTTACAATGTTGTGTTAGTTTCTGCTGTACAGCAAAGTGAATCAGCTGTATGTATACAGACATACCCCCTTTTTCGGATTTCCTTCCCACTTAAGGCACCACAGAACATTCCCTGTGCTCTACAGTAGGTTCTCATCAGTTATGTACAGTTATCAATCGTGTATATACATCAATCCTGATCTCCCAATTCATCTCACCCTCCCTGTGCTTCAAATTTAGAAGTTTGATTTTACCCTAAATATCAAGGCAAGGTAAAGCGTGCTCAGAAATCCAACATCTTAACACCTCGCTGAAGCACTTCAACTCAGCGGGTATAGAGATCTGTCAACTGAGCGCAAAATAAACAGATTGATGTCCTATGAGTGGAAATCATCCTGTTTTACTTTATTCTATCTTTAAATTTTTGTTTTGACCCCAATTACATGAAAAATCATTCCAGTTTAGATTCATTTTCGTTAAAAGACCAAAGCTTACAGTGATGAGAACAGAAAGTCTGATGTTGAGAAACTGGCCTAAAGTGGAAGGAAAGGTTGGTGAGACACTGACTCCATGACCTGGATTGTGTGAAGCACTTTCAGAAACCATCACCTGTCATATAGATGAAAGGCTTGGTGAGGCCACACCCCCGTGTGAGGGCCCAGGAACGTGTATCTCTGTTCCAAGGAACTTTCCTGGTGGTCGGTTAGATGCTCAGTCGTGTCTGACTCTTGAGACCCTATGGACTGTAGCCCGCCAGGCTCCTCTGTCCATGGGATTTCCCAGGCAAGAGTACTGGAGTGGGTTGCCATCTCCTCCTCCAGGGCATCTTTCCAACCCAGGGATCAAACCCGGGTCTCCTGCATTGCAGGCGGATTCTTGAATTCTTTACCTTCTACTGCATGATATTTTAGTGAGGATGAAAAGAAGAGAATGAAAATATCTGGCATGCAAGAGACATTCAATAAATATTAGCATTTTTATTCCTTTAAGTAAGAAAGTAAGTGTTAGTCGATCAGTCATGCCTGACTCTTTGTGACCCCATGGAGTGCAGCCCACCAGGCTTCTCTGTCCATGAGATTTTCCAGGCAAGGATACTGGAGTGGGTTGCCGTTTCCTTCTCCAGGGGATCTTCCTAACCCAGGGATTGAACCTGGGTCTCCTGCACTGCAGGCAGATTCTTTACTGACTGAGCTACAAGGGAAGCCCTCTCAATAATTTAGGGCTTCCCTAGTGGCTCAGATGATAAAGAATCCACCTGTAATGCAGGAGACCGGGGTTCAATCCCTACCCTCCTGCTTGCCCCTGCACAGGTCAGGAAGATCCCCTGGAGGAGGAAATGGCAACCCACTCCAGTATTCTTTCCTGGAGAATCCCATGGACAGAAGAGCCCGGCAGATTACAGTCCATGGGGTCACGAAGAGTGGGACATGACTGAGTGACTTAGCACACACACCCTCAATAATTTAATAAATGCTTCCAAAAATAGAACTTCCTTCAGAGTAGAATCCTACCCATTTTTGGTTGATGGACCATCCAAAGGGACACCATATCCCTTTGTTTGACTCTTGGTAAGTTGACTTTGCACGTTAAAAATGAAAAAGGGGAAACCTGTAGTCCTTCAAACAATGACCCCTTTTAAAGCCTATGTTGGACTCCGATTTCAAAGAATATTCTTATTAACATAGTTCCTTATGAATGGAGTGCCAGTCATCAAATATTTATAAGCAGTAGCCTGAGAAGCCAGGGCAGCGCTTGGCAAGCCTGGGGACATTTCCCACATGCACTGTGGGGTGGCCTAGGCAGGGGACACCCTTTAATTTTATGACATGGTTTGGGGGCTCTAGCACTCGCTGGTCTTGGCATGGTTTCTCCCGGCTCTGGGCCTGATCCGACCCCGTTCAGGACTCCCATGTAGCCCGGCCTCGCAGGCAACTCACTTTGAAGTCCACAGGGGCTCTTTGAATAGAAAACATACACAACGGGGTGCTGATGCAAATAGCAAACCAGGCCTGATGTACGTGGGGAATAAAGGTGCTTCTCACCCCAAATATTAGCTCTTTAGCCAGGAAACAACAGTTTGATCGTTAAATAAAAGAGCGCCTCCTTACCTCAAAAACTCCACAATCTACCACCAAAGCTTCTCCATCCATTTGCTCAGAAATGATAAACCTGCTAATTACCTGAGAGTTTTAATTAAGCAACAGATACAGGCAGTGCAGGGTTGACTGGTTTGGCTTCAAGCATATCAATAAAATAAACATTCTCAATTCCAGGGCAACTTGCTCAGTGACAAAAAAAAACAACAACAAAAAAACGAAAACTAAACATCACTATCTTTTGAAATATCACTCATTGAGTGTGATCATTTAGAAAAATATCTCTATTAGAGATAGTTAGAGATGTTTTTTAGTTGAAAAATGCGATCGCCGATAGAGTGCAAAGCTGTGATTTGTAGACAGGCTAAGTGAATTAAATCACTCACTGTCTTTTTTCCTTTTTCTTTTTTTCCAATGGCTTTAAAAGTTAAAGGTAATTTGCAAGGAAAACGCTCCGTTTGAATTGGTTTGTAATATCTGTTAATGATCTTTAAAAAATCCACTTATTCACAATTCTGTCCCTGAGGGAATAGCAGTGTGCTATCAGAAAAATTTCTAAAGTCTGAAATGTCATTAGCGAGTGATTTCTTTGAAGTAAAAAGCCCCGAAAAAATAAATTATATAAGGTATACAAGTGCGCAGGACAATCACTTTGATGAATAATATCTGTGTTTTTCATGCCGAAAAATACAACAATTGAGATCCAGGCTGCTAAATTACAGAGCCGTCTTTTGAATTACCTCCGTGTAGGCATATCTGCTCTGTTTATTTCACACGTATATTGAGTTCTCCCATATATTTATAGACTGTTGATGTAAAAACAGTAGTGTTAGGACCAATTTTGATTATATTCCTCATGTTTACCTTTTGGAAACGCAAGGTGTTGCCTAAATACAAGGCTACAGGTGTGCCATCCAGGAGGAAAACAAGGCTTGTTTGAGTGCAGCACCCTGGATGGAAGAGCCAGGTGTCCAAATGGAGGAGCAAACGCCAGGCAGTGCCTGGATGGTTCACTACTAGATAACAGAGCTGTGAAATCCCACACCAAAGGGAAAATTTCCTTCCTGACCCCAGCTGGCTATCAGTTTTTTTTTTTTTTTTTTGCCTGGAAGCAGAGGCGTCTTTGTAATATAATAGCAGTCAGTGTAACTGTGGATGCTGTTTCGGCTGCTATAAATAGCTAATCTTTTTTTTTTTTTTTTTTAAGGGAGAAGTTGGATTTTACTAAACCATTGGCTAGAGGTTAATTATCCATTTCGTAAGAAAGTATTTCCTCCTAGAAAGCCTCAATTTGTTACCTTTTAATCCCGCTTTACATAATAAGGCTGGAAACACAAACGTCTTCTCCAGGTCCTTCATTGGTGACATAATTTCATACAACGGCTCTTTCATTTTTTTTTCTCATACATTCCTCACCTCTTTGCTCAACTGCAGAGGGTCCCAGTTTTATTCATGGTTCCTCAGGGAAAGGCATTCAGTTTTCCCAATCTAACTGACCTATATTTCATAGGTGTGTATGTGTGGTCCTTTCCACTTTCTACTCTGGAACCGACATCAGGAGGGCACATTGAACCCAGGTAATGGCAGACTACTCTTTTTAAAAAAAATATTTATTTATTTATTTGGCTGTGCCAAGTCTAAGTTGTGGTCCTCAGGATCTAGTTGTGGCCCTCAGGATCTTCGATCTTCACTGAGGCATATGAGATTTTTAGTTGTATCATGCGAACTCTTAGTTTTGGCGTGTGGGATCCATGGGTTCCCTGACCATGGGTCAAACGCAGGTCCCCTGTGTTGGGGGCATGAAGTCTTAGCCATTGGACCACCACCAAGAAAGTCCCAAGGTTGGTTTTAAAAAAGATCTTCTACACTATTTTCTGTGTTAGTCCCGCCATGTGCTTCACTGAAGAAATCAACACTTGAAAATTTGGGGGATTCTTTATTGAGGTTCCACACATGGAAGCTGCAAAAAGCAGAAATAGGTGACTCCATGGATTATCCCGGTGGGAATGCATCCCAGTAACACCCCCAGGTAAGAAAAAGAACCTAACCATTGCCCCTGATGGCCCCGGTGATAGTGTCCCTTCTTCCTCCTCAGAGATGGCCACCATCCTAATATCTAATCCCATAGATTGTTTTTTCTCTTTTCTTGAGTAACGCTCTATAAATGGAATCATGTGGTATCTGTTCTTTTGTGTCTGGCTTCATCCTTTCAACATAAAGTTTGTGAGCTGTATCTATGTTGTTGAGTATAATTATAGTATTTTTTCCCTGTTGTATTTCCTTCCATCCTAACAGTTACAAAGCAGAGTTTACCCATCATTTTACTCCTGATCAATGTTTGGGTTGTTTCAGTTCTAGGCTAATTCCGAGAGGGCTGCTGTGGGCTCTCTTGTGGATGTCTTTGGTGGGTGTGTGCATGCATTTCTGTTGTGTGTGTGGACTAAAGAATTTTGTCAGTTTCTACTCCCAACAGCAAGTGGTAGAGTTATGCTGCCCTGCTTCCTTGTTCGTATCTGGTTCTTAGTCTTTTTGATTTTGGGCTCTCTGGTGGTATCTAGTTGAATTTCATTGTGGTTTTAATTTGATTTATCAGGTTTACCAATAAGTTGAACATCTTTTCAGGTACCCTGGTTATTTGGGTATCTTGAGAATGGGTCTTTGCAAATGTCCTGCTGATTTTCCTGATGTATTGTTCATCTTTTCTTTCAGAGTTATAAGTATCTTACTGAGATACTTAGGTTGTAAATATGATCCTTTTTTGTTTATGTATATTGAAAATATCTTATACTACCCTGAGCTTGACTTTTCACTTTCTGATGTCTTTGGATGAGTAGAAGATTTTAATTTTATTGTACTTTAACTTACCAATATTTTCCTTTATAGTTAATGCTTCCTATATTCTATTTAAGAAAGCTTTGCTTTCTTGATGGTCATGAAAATATTCTTTTGTATTATCTTCTGGAAACTTTATATCAATAATTTAACCTTTCTCATTTAGATCTGTAATCTACATGGTATTGCCTTTCATATATGGTACGATGTTGGGATCAAGTCTGTTTATTCCTCCATCATATCCACTTAACCTTGCACCATTAATAGAAAGAACTTCCTTTCTCTAGTACGCTGAAACATTTTTGCCATAAATTAAGTTCTCACTTGTTTATAGGCTGATCATATGATTTTCCCCTTTATTTTGTTAATGTGATGAACTGTGCAAGAAGTTTTTGAACGTCAAACCAGCCTTGCATTTCTGGACTAAATTGAATTTTGTTATGATATTTATTTTATGTATTACCACATGTTTTGATAATTTTATAATATGTATAAAAGAAATTTACCTGTAATTTTTTTTAAGTGTAATATCCCTGCCAGGTATGTTATCATGATTTAGCTGGCTCATAAAACAAATTGAGAAGTGTTCTCATTACATTCTCTAAAAACTTAAAACGTGAATGCATGTGTGCGTGCTCATTTATGGCTGACTCTCTACAACACCATGGACTATAGCCCACCAGGCTCCTCTGTCCATGGGATTTCCCAGGCAAGAGTACTGGAGTGGGTTTCCATTTCCTCCTAATCTAATATAGTGATTATATGTAGTTTGTCCTAGCATCAATCCTGGGTCAGGAAGATCTCCTGGAGAAGGAAATGGCTACCCACTCCAGTACTCTTGCCTGCAGAATCCCATGGACAGAGGAGTCTGGCAGGATACAGTCCATGGGGTCACAAAGATTCAGACATGACTGAGCAACTAACACCTGTCCTGAGTATGCTACTCAGGTTTCTCCAGAGAAACCTACCAATTGAATATATGCAGATATATGTATATACATGTAAGAGCAGACCTACTATAGGAATTGGCTAGCACAGTTACTGAGGCCAAGAAGTCACTTGATCTGCTGTCAGCAAACTGGGAGCCAGGAAAGCTAGTGGTGTAACCCTGTCCATATCTGAAGGCCTGACTATTGGGGGATTGAGGCTGGGGGATGGGCAGTGGTATAAGTCCTGGTTGGATTCTTTTTAAATTGAAGTGGAGTTGATTTGCAGTATTATATTGGTTTCAGGTATACAGCACAGTATTTTTTATAGAATATACTCCATGACAAGTTATTACAAGATAATGGAACACACTTGTGCTATACGTAGGGTTGCAAAGAGGTGGACGCTACTGAAGCAACAACATGAGCACACGCCTGGTTGGATTCTGAAGGCCTGAGCACTGGGAGCTCCCACGTCCAAGGGCAGGAGAAGACGGGTGTCCCAGGTGAAGCAGAGAGAAAACTCACCCTCCTCTGTCTTTCTGTTTTGTACAGACGTTCAGTGGATGGGATGCTTCTCACTGCAACGTTGAGGGTGCTCCTTTTAACTCCATCCATCCTTTCGAAGGCCAGTCTCCTCCAGAAACACTCTCAACAGACACACCCCGAAATATGTTTCACCAGCTCTCTGGGCCTCCTTTAGTCCCATCAAGTTAACCCATCATACCAACCATCCCAGTAAGTATTCATCACAATTATATTTCATCCCAGGCTTCTGTACATTTTGAATTAGACTTTAGGCAGAAAACTGGTTTCGTGTGAGTTTTGCATCTGTGTGCGTGTTCAGTCTTGTCTAACTCTTTGGGGCACCATGGACTGTAGCCCAAAAGGCTTCTCTGTCCATGGGATTTCCCAGGCAAGCATACTGGAGTGGGTTGTCATGCCCTCCTCCAGGGGATCTTCCCAACCTGTCTCCTGTGTCTCCTGCATTACAGGTGGATTCTTTACTGATGAGCCATCTGGGAAGCCCATGGGAAGGTCAATAGGAGTTAGACTGTTTTCTAGGAGCTCTCACATGGCACTTGGCAGTAAGCGTACGTGCTCAAGGCTGACCTTTGTCCCTGTGTCTCAATCCTGGGTCCATTGTCAAGGTCCATCTTGGATTTGAAGAGGAACCTGTGAGATAACAACTTTCTGGACATAGGGCAAGCATTCAGATAAACACCTGATCCCAGTGAGAATCTTCAAAACCAATTTCATCTCCTCCTTTTGACCCTCTGATCACTGCTCCCCAGACCTGTTCTTTTTAATCTGCTTCAGTACTGTGCATCTCGTAGCTCACCCATCTCTCCACACCTACTTTCTGTGGTTGTCTGGGCTATGGCATTGCTAGTACACCCAGTCTTCGTTTCATCCTCTTCTCAGACATCCAAGTGCTCACTCCAGAATGGAAAGCTGGTGAGTCTTCCCTGGTGGCTCAGTGGTAAAGAATACACCTGCGAAGCAGGAGACATGGATTCAATCCCTGGTCCAGGAAGATCCCACGTGCCGCGGAGCAACTAAGTCCATGCACCTCAGCCATTGAGCCTGTGCTCCAGAGCCCGTGCACCCGGCAAGAGAAGCCACTGCAATGAGAAGCCAAGCCCTGCAGCTGAGGGGTAGCCTCTGCTCATCACACCGAGAGGAAAAGCCCAGGCAGCAGTGAAGAGTCAGCACAGCCAAGAAACAACAGCCAAAAAGCAGCATGGAAAGCTGGCCGCCTCAGCCCTCGTAGAGAGCTCCTCGGTGGCTTTGCAAGGTGGAGTGCAGGCTCGTGAACACGCACCCGGAGCCCCTCTGGCTGGGCTCTGCGTCCTCCCCAGCCTGCCCCCTCCCCTGCAGCACCTCCAGCCGCCCTTGGTTCTCAGTGTGCACGTGGGGCCCTTTTGCACCAACCTTTGTGTGTGTTGCTCTTCCCACCAGGCATGGGCTATCCATGGCTTCCTCCTGCACAACCCACTGTTTAACCATCAGCTCAGACCAGAAACCTTGAGCCCTCCCAGCTGGGGCTGTGTGGTCTCCTGGCTGGGGCCTCATCTCTGTGATGAGATGGTGAGCTCTTTGCAGGCAGGGTCCAGGGCTCAGCCTGGTGGAGAGCAGGTGTTCAGTAAACATGTATAAATTCAAACAGAAGGGACAAGACTGACTAGGGGACTGGTTTGTATTGCATTTCAACTTTATTCGTTTATTTATTTGGCTGTCTCGGGTCCTGGTTGCGGCACTCAGGATCTTCCTTGCATCATATGGGATCTTTCTAAAAATGTATTTATTTTTAACTGGAGGATAATTGCTTTACATTATTGTGGTGGCTTCTGCTATATATTGATATGAATCAGCCATAGGTATACACACCTCCCCTCCCTCTGAAGCCTTCCCGTTACCCCCCCCACCATCCCGCTCCTCTAGGTCATCTTAGAGTGCCAGCCTGAGCTCCCTGTGCTGCACACAGCGCCCCACTGGCTGTGTGTCTTATACATGGCTGTGTGTATATGTCAGGGCTGCTTTCCCAGTTTGTCCCACCCTCTCCTTCCCCACCGTGTCCACAAGTCTTTTCTCTATGTCTGCCTCTCCCTTGCTGCCCTGAAAATGGGTTCATCAGTACTGTCTTTCCAAATTACGTATATATGTGTTCATATACACTATTTGTTTTTCTCTTTCTGATATCTTGCTCTGTATAATAGGCTGAATTATCTTTCTGGATTCCATATCTGTGCCGTTAGTATGCTGTATCTGTTTTTCTCTGACTTCAGTCTGTATAAGAGGCTCTAGGTTCATCCACCTTACTAGAATCTTTTGTTGAGGCACATGAACTTTCTATAGCAGTGCACGGACTTAGTTGCTCCCAGGCATGTGGGATCTTAGTTCCCCGACCAAGCATCGAACCCATGTTCCCTGAATTGCAAGGCAGATTCTTAACTCCTGTCCCACCAGGGAATTCCCTTATTTCATCTTTTTGGAAGCCTGAGATGGACTAGGATGGCCCAAATGCCATGCCCAGAAGGGAGGCAAGAAGGCCCAGGCGATGGAAAATCCGCTGATACAATCTCTTCCTCTCTGACTAAATTCGACTCAAATAGTGAAAACTCTCTTCCGACGGCATCCGCTTTCTGTAGAATGGATTAGCAGCAAGGATTTCCTACGCAGATTTTTCCAGAGTAACAAATTCAAACCATTTACTCTAAGAATTTTAATGAAAAAAAAAAATCCTGCTTAAAAGGCATCTGACCGAGATGCTTCCCCTTTTCTCTTATTAATAAAAGAGTTTACACAGAAACTCTGTAAGAGATCGTGTAAGAGGTTTGCAAGGATTGCTGAAGTCTCCACTAGACATGCACTTTCACTTTGTGAAATTGGCGACACCCTCCAAATGGTATCACAGAAATGGACTTTCTGGGGCTCGTCTCTATGAATGGGTTTTAGCTGCACAGTAGTGCCATTCATTTTATTTGGCCCACGTATTGCCAGTCCATTCTAAATTTGGCCTTAATTATTTTTCCTTTCACAAAAATATTTTGTGGGATCTTTTTGAACCCCGACGACTTCCTTCTTGTCCCTTAAACCAGAATCCAGGAGTGTTATTTTTGTTCTCCTCTAATTAAAATAATTGCTTGCTTCTTTTTAACTAGATTCGTGCAGTTATTAGCCTAATACATGGATGGGTGCCACACGGTGCTTAAGAGACAGAATGAGAAGTGATCGTGTAACTTCACATGAAAAAGATTCCCTAGTGCCAAGGAGCATTTTTCCTTTTCAGCTGGCATTTTAGAAGAGCCTTTAGTAAATTTGCTCCCCCCAACACCCCACCACCCCCTTGCTAAAAGACGATTAACTGAAAGAATAGTTCTATTTTATTTGTTAGGTACACAGCTCACCCAGGACAATTTGAAGAGGGGCACTTGATATGCTGGGTAGGGTACAAAGACCTGGGCTCTGGTTTTAATTTCTGCCCCTGTTTTGTCTTCCAGAATAACTGTGTGTGAAGGGTGAAAGCCCCATGTCTCTGAAGCCAGTGGGTGTTCACAAGAGGATTATGGGAAGAGGGACAGAAGTGCCTGGATGTACTGTTCAGAGCTGGCAGGACCCAGCCTCTAAAAGGAAGACTTAAAATGATGTTTTTGACATCAACACTTTCCCCAAAGTTGATGTAAGTCCTGGGGTTTTGGCAAAGGCCCACAGGCTACCTCTGACCTGTTGTCTCTTCTTTAAAAAAGATTATTTATTACTTTATTTTTGGCTGCACTGGGTCTTTGTCGCCACACAGGCTTTCCTCTGGTTGCGGGGAGCAGGGGCTACTCTCTATTTGTGGGACATGGGCTTCTCATCTCGGTGGCTTCTCTTGCTACAGAGCAGAGGCTCTATGGTGTGCAGGCTTCAGTATTGTGATGCATAGCCTCAGTCGTTGCAGCTCAAAGACTCTAGATGGCGAGCTTGTAAGTCAGGGCACATGGGTTTAGTTGCTCCATGGCATGTGGGATCTTAGTTCCTGGACCAGGGATCGCCTGCAATGGCAGGCATATTCTTAACCGCTGGACCACCGTGGGAGTCCCTGTTGCCTCCTTTTGTAGCTTAAGATTCGTGGGATCACCACGGCCACAGCCATTTGTGGATGTGTTGTCTATAGCTGCTTTTGGACACAACGTGGAGCCGTGTTGACAAAGACCACATTGTCTACAAAACATCAAAGATTTGCTATCTGGTTCTTTGCAGAAAAAGTTTGCTGACTCTGGAAATAGTCCATCTGATTCACTGAGCATCTGCTGAAAGTCTACTTCAGGTTGAGAAATGTATTTATAGGAATGTGAATAGTGGTCTTCCTTTGGTGGATGCTGAGGACTTTAGGTGATGTGCCTTTGTCCTGGGTGATCAGTACAGGTGCCTCGGTAGCAGGAAGTGAGAAGGAGGCAGTGCAAGAAGTCATTGGTTTGAGAAAAGGTTCTACCACGATTGTCTTGGTGGCAGGTAGTGCATCATGGCTGGGCTCTTCCTTTGTCTGCTGCCTGGAGGAGGAGGTGTTAAAGACTTAGAATGCACCTTTATTAGCTACTTCAAGACCTGTGTGTGTGCACATGTGTTAGTTGCTCTGTCATATCTGACTCTTTGTGACCCCATGGACTGTAGCCTGCCAGGCTCCTCTGTCTGTGGGATTCTCCAGGCAAGAATACTGGAGTGGGTTGCCACTTTCTCCTCCATCAAGACCTATGTGCTGTGCTGTGCTTAGTCGCTCAGTCATGTCTGACTCTTTGTGACCCCAAGGACTGTAGCCCTACAGGCCTTTCTGTCCATGGGGATTCTCCAGGCAAGAATACTGGAGTGGGTTGCCATGCCCTCCTCTAGGGGATCTTCCCAACCCAGGGATTGAACTCAGATCTTCCACATTGCAGGTGGATTCTTTGCAGTCTGAGCCACCAGGGAAGTCCCTCAAGACCTATGATCACCTTCAATTAAAAAAAAACCACACACCTAGGGTCATCATGTGGACTTCTGCTGCCAGGCCAAAAGATGGGCCCCTCTGCCACCAGTGAGTGGTTGGGTGAGTCAAATGGAGAACTCGAGTAGAGGGTCAAATGTTTTCTCGGTCATAAGATACTATGTATAAAAGCAGTGAATAAGTGTTATCTCTATTTGTCATGTGAAGAAATGAGAATCAGTTTATTTAAGATCTAGTAACCTTCGGGTCCCATCACTTCATGGGAAATGGGGAAACAGCGGAAACAGTGGCAGACTTTATTTGTGGGGGCTCCAAAATCACTGCAGATGGTGACTGCAGCCATGAAATTAAAAGACACTTACTCCTTGGAAGAAAAGTTATGACCAACCTAGATAGTATATTCAAAAGCAGAGACATTACTTTGCCGACTAAGGTCCGTCTAGTCAAGGCTATAGTTTTTCCTGTGGTCATGTATGGATGTGAGAGTTGGACTGTGAAGAAGGCTGAGCACCGAAGAATTGATGCTTTTGAACTGTGGTGTTGGAGAAGACTCTTGAGAGTCCCTTAGACTGCAAGGAGATCCAACCAGTCTAAAGGAGATCAGCCCTGAGTGTTCTTTGGAAGGACTGATGCTAAAGCTGAAACTCCAATACTTTGGCCACCTCATGGGAAAAGTTGACTCATTGGAAAAGACTTTGATGCTGGGAGGGATTGGGGGCAGGAGGAGAAGGGATGACAGAGGATGAGATGGCTGGATGGCATCACTGACTCGATGGACGTGAGTTTGAGTGAACCTCGGGAGATGGTGATGGACAGGGAGGCCTGGCGTGCTGCAATCCGGGTTGCAAAGAGTCGGACACGACTGACTGAACTGAACTGAACTGAACTGAAGCAAGGCGAAGTACCAGGAGCTGTTTGCTGGTTTTAAGCACTGCTTTCCAGGGCTCTATGTGTTTCTGTATGTCATACTTCTGGCCATGCTTTCAGGCGTGTTCAGTTCTTCAGTTAGTTTGTCTCTTCCTCCTTCCCTCCCTCTCTCTCTTCTTTCTTTTCTTCACTATTCAGCAATATTTATTCATCTACTATTAACTGGAAAAAAGGCTGAAATTTTTTAGGGAGAGTGATGATTATTTAAAGAAGAGTTGGAAGACTCTCAGGATGGTTTTGTTCTTGGACTCTTGGGCTGGAGTCCTCCAGAAGTAGATTCCCTCACCGTTTCTCCTGAGCTGCCCAAGGGCTTGGTCCTTATCTGTGATATAAAGAGAGAAATGGGGTGGGGAAGGGAGAGTAGTCCTGTCACTCAACAGCATGTTGCTGGAGACAGTGTTTCAGGTTGTGTGTGTATATGTGCACATATATACATGCATGTGCACACGTATGCACATGTGCGTGCAAGTGTGCACCCAGGCACATAACACATGTGCACACGTGCATGTAAGCACGCACGTATGTGTGCGTGTATGTATACCTGCACATGTGGGTGCATGTGTACGTATACGTGCACGGATGTGTGTATGTATATACATGTGCACATGTGAATATGTGTGAATGTATGTGTGTGTATATATACACATATATGTATGTATATGTGCACATGCGTGTTTACATATCAAGAAAGAAAAGAGGAAAAGAGATGAAATATTGCTAGCAGATTTCACCAACAGCTACAGAATGGGGACAATCTAGGTTTGGAAAATTTGAAAGTTACGATTTTGTACATGAAGTCGCAGGGAATCCCTATCAGAGACATTTCCAAATATGAATCATTCATTTAGATGATGTATATTAAATAGGCCAGATGTGGACTTACTTGGCTTTACTGTCCCATACAGTCTTCAGTCACATTGTAGTCCTTCGATAATGTGTCTTATAACTTTTGACATGATGATTATCAAATGTGCGAGGAGGAAGCAGCTCGAACCGTAATACTGAATGTGTTGTGTCCCAGTAGGCGATTTGCCAGTATTTTCCCTGATAGTCACAGTCAATCCTGTTGGCTACTTATGCTCTTCAGGTAGGCTTGCACCTAAAAGTCACATGATTCTCTGAAACAATGGTGCTAATAAAGTTGCCTCATAAAAACAAAACAAAACGAACCCTTCAGAATCTTTCATGGTACAGCTGTCAACTGTACAGACCTCTGGGAAGTACAGTAGAAAATCTTTCTCATTCTCCTCTTTCTCCCACATCAGTGACTCACACTCCTGCTGTCTGAGTTTGGAGGAGGGGCATTTGATCCTGCGATTCAGCATTTAAACCATGCTGTTGTTGTTCAGCAGCTCAGTCGTGTCCAGCTCTTTGCAAGCCCATGAACTTCAGCACACCAGGCTTTCCTGTCCTTCACAATCTCCTGGAGCTCACTCAAACTCATGTCCATTGAGTCAGTGATGCCCTCCAACCATCTCATCCTCTGTTGCCCCCTTCTCCCCTTGCCCTCTTGAAGCTGTGCTGCTCCTCCAATATTCCTAGGACCCAGGACAGTGCTGTACTCAGAAATGTAATTTGTTTCAGCACAAAGAGCATATTCATTGCAGGATTTAACACTGATACAGATAACACTCTTCCCCTCTAAGAAACTGGTGAGCATTAACCAATTTATTTAACTTCCCTGCCATGAAGTGAATTCTCTTCCATTTGCTGTGGGAAAACCCTTCTTTTTCTAATTCTAATCTTTTAGCAGGTATTCTACTGAGAAATTGTCACCACGCAGGAAATGTTTTGTAGAGGGGGGAATAAATCTTTCAACGCAGTGTAAAATTCCACCGAAATAGATGACCTCCGTTTCCACAGCGTCTAAGCCTATTTTTAAGCGATTTAGCAACGCTCCCGAAAAAAGTAAAATCTCATTGAAAACGGCGGGAACTATTATTGTTACTCCTGCTATTGCTCCCATTGCCTTGTGCAAAGTTCTTGATGATCTTTCTGCGTTATTTTGAGTTCCTCAGAAAGGCGAGCTTGAGGAAAAGCTCCCATGCGGTCTGTCCTGTGGAGGTTCGGTCCAGGACTAGGATGTGATGGAGGATCTTGAGATGGAGAGTTACCTGGGATAATCTGTGCACTTGCTCAGTCACGTCCGATTCTTCAGCAACCTCATGGACTGCAGCCTGCCAGGCTCCTCTGTCCCTGGGATTCTCCAGGCAGGAATACTGGAGTGGGTTGCCATTTCCTCCTCCAGGTGATCTTCCCAACCCAGGGATTGAGCCTGCATCTCCTGCCTTGGCAGGAGGGTTCTTTACCTCTAGTGCCACCCAGAAAGCTCTGGATTGTCTGGATAGGTCCTAAATCCAGTTGTAACTCTCCTTTTAATAAGAAGAGGCAGAGACAGAGGCAGATTTAATACACGGAAGAGAAGAAGGCAGTGTGAACACGAGGCAGAGACTGCAGTGATAACCAGACAAGGGATGCGTGCCTCACGAGGTGCTCAACGAGGCAAGGACGGGGCCCTCCCCTCCAGGCTCCCGAGGGAGTACGGCCCTGCCGACAGCTCCACGCGGGCCGGTGATGCTAACTGGACACGTGCCTGCTGTGTGAGCTGCCAAGTTCGGGGTAACTTGTTACAGCAGCCACAGGGCAGTAATACAGGTGCATTCTCCCAGAGCATGAACTGTGGGGTCTCAGCGGAGACTGATCTGGAGGAGGAAGGGGAGAAAGTTTACTTGCCAGTTCTCACCTCTGACTGGTCAGCCGCTTCCCTGAGGGGACACTGGGTGCGTGTGCTCGGTCACTTCAGTCATGTCTGACTCTTTGCGACCCCACGGACTGTAGCCCGCCGGGCTCCTCTGTCCATAGCATTCTCTAGGCAAGAATACTAGAGCGGGTTGCCATTTCCATCTCCAGGGGATCTTTCTGACCCAGGGATTGAACTCCCGTCTCTTATGTCTCCTGCATTGCACTACTTTACCACTGTTGCCACCTGGGAAGCCTGTATCATTTGCTATTACACCTTATTTCCTTTGCTCAGTTCTAACAGTTTACCTATTGATGATGGCGATCACCATCTTTCTCCCCACAGTCATCACACCAGCAGAGCCCCTTACCCTGGAAAGGCTTCTCATGACAGTTGCTTTCACTCTACTGCTCAGAAGACACGTCTTTCAATGAGCTCCTCCCCAGGCATGATGCTGAAATCATATTTCCAGGGGACAGAGATAGATGTGGTGTACTTATCTGATTAAACTGCCTGTTGTTTTAAATCTATTTTCACAGAGACTCTTTCCTCCAGAAGACAGTCAGTGACACAATGCATTAAAAATTATATCTGTATCAGTGGTTTCCTCTGTGGCATTTATGTAGTGCGTGCACGTGTGTGCATGCACGTGTGTGTGCACATGTGTGTGTGCACGTGTGTGTGTGCGTGCACGTGCGTGCGTGCACGTGCGTGCGTGCACGTGTGTGCGTGCACGTGCGTGCATGCACGTGCTAACCTTGTGGTCCCCTGTTAGGATGGACACGCATGTGACAGTTATGAAACAGTTGCAGCTAAAATAATCAAGTTTGGTTACATACATTATTTATCTTTATCTACAGTGAATACATTTATTGTCTTCCAAAAATCATTATCTAGAACTATGGGAATACAAGAAAAGATATTTGCAGTCAGATGTCTGGAGGTCAAAAGCCAGTGCAGTTCATAAAGGGGGGAAAATCAAAGATTCCAAACCCACATGAAAAATTCTTCCTAACAGATGTTAGAGCTTTTAACTCAGAAAGTTTGTGTTTTCAAGCACGTTGTGGAGGATCAAGGATTTACTTTTATTTTTAAAAGATTTATTTATTTATTTTAGTTTCGGCTGCACCGGCTCTTCATTGTGCCTCGGGCTTGTCTCTGGTTGCGGCGATTGGGACTACTCTTCGTTGGGGTAACTCACTGCATGGCTCCTCTTGTTGCGGAGCACAGGCTCTAGGGTGCACTGGCTTCAGCAGCTGAGCACACATGCTTCCAGGCTCAGTGGTTGTGGCTCGAGGACTCTACAGGGCCGGCTCAGTACTTCTGGCTCCCGGGCTCTAGAGCACAGGCTCAGTAGTTGTGGCTCAGGAGCTTAGTTGTTCACGGACCAGGGATCAAACCCATGCCCCCTGCATTGGCTGGCCGATTCCTAAATACTGGACCAGCCGGGAAGCCCTCAAGGATTTGGGATTAGCACTGATTCATTGTCACTGAATGTTTATAACATCACTTTGACTAGAGAGGTACATGATATGAAGAACAGCCAAAAATTAATACATTGAATGGTTACATGGGTACATACTTTATTGACCAACTATAAAATGATGGAATTGAGTGAAACACCAAATACAGGAATTACATTAAAATGTAACAAGAAAGCCCTCCTCACCCAGTGAACGGCAGACCCACCACTGTCACGGGTAGGTCAGCAGCAGGTCTCTCTTCCACACTATTTCCTAATATTTCTGCTTTTCAGCAGGGCCTGGGGACCATGAGGTCAGATATCCCAGCCCTTGGCACTGCCCGTATTAGAACCTTCATTAATCTTTGAGTTCTTTGCCTCCCCCCATCTTACCCAAAGAAAAATGCCTCCCCCAGAATTACACAAAAATCAATGGCCAAGTTAATTGAAATCTGGATCTCTTAATGTTTTCCCCTTTCTTAAGTGATTGCTTGGTTTCTGAAGAGTGAAGTTGAACTCAGAGGATGGCTTTAACTGGTGGGGAGGGGGATGAACTGGTAAGAGAACAGATAGATCATTCTCCAAGTGACTGACAGACATATAGGATCTCATTTCAAGTTTTACATGGGGGCTTCAGGAATGTCGGGTTCCCTGGTGGTTCAGACAGTAAAGAATCTGCCTGCAATGTAGGGGACCCGGGTTTGATTCCTGAGTCGGGAAGATCCCCTGGAGAAGGGAATGGCAACCCACTCTGGTATTCTTGCCTGGAGAACCCCATGGACAGAGGAGCCTGGCAGGCTGCAGTCCCCAGGGTTACAAAGAGTCGGGCACAACTGAGCAACTAACATTTTTCTCCAACAAGGTAAGGGCCTGGCCTTCCACTTCCTCTCTCTGCCCCTAAAATCCTGAAGACCCATGCCTCCTGACCCCCGTCACTGGTTGGGTCATCTTGGACAAATTCCAACTCATTGGACCCTCTGTTTCTTCCTCTACAAAGCAGAGATCAACATATCGGTCCCACTTGCCTCAGCAAATTGACGTGAGGATCCAGTGAAGTAGCGTTTACTTTGCGTGTTATGGGCTGCCCTGGTGGCTCAGACGGTAGAGAACCCACCTGCGGCACAGGAGACCCAGGTTCAATCCCTGGGTGGGGAAGATCCACTGGAGAAGGGAATGGCAACCCACTCCAGTATTCTTGCCTGGGAAATTCCATGGACAGAGGAGCCTGGTGGGCTATAGTCCATGGGGTTACAAAGAGCCAGACAAGACCGAACAACTAACACTTTCAACACTTGTTGAAACACCTGTTACACTTGTTACAGACTGCTATAAAATATAAAAAGGATGACAGAAGGGAGCCAAATTACAGGCCAGACACCTGCGGTATGAAGACTCCAATGATCAGGAAAGTCAGAATCCTTAAAATAAAGAAGCTAGACACCTTTCTAGTGGTCAGTCACCTCCATCACCTTCTTTCTTCCTTCTTCCTTCCCAGGTTCCCTGGGAGGAGGAAAGAGAAGAGGCTGACCTCCTTCGGAGCATCTCAAGCCCTTTAAGGAACCAGCGGAGCCCGGAGCTGGGCCATGGAAATGCCATGGTCTCTAGTTCCATCCAGTAACAGTCCTGAAAACTGTTAGTTGCTCAACTGTGTCCGACTCTTTGCCACCCTGTGGACTGCAGCCTGCCAGGCTCCTCTGTCCATGGAATTTCCCAGGCAAGAATACTGGAGTGGGTTGCCATTCCCTTCTCCAGGGGATCTTTCCCACCCAGGGGTTGAACCTGAGTCTCCTGTGCCGCAGGTGGGTTCTTTACCGTCTGAGCCACCAGGGCAGCCCATAACACGCAAAGTAAACACTACTTCACTGGATCCTCACCTCAGTTTGCTGAGGCAAGTGGGACCAATATTTTAATCTCCGCTTTGTAGAGGAGGAAACAGAGGGTCCAATGAGTTGGAATTTGTCCAAGATGACCCAACCAGTGATGGGAGTCAGGAGGCATGGGTCTTCAGGCTTTTAGGGGAAGAGAGAGGAAGTAGAGGGCCAGGCACTTAACCTTGTTGGAGCTCCGGATGGCAGGGGGTTGGCAAGGCTCATCTTCAGCCACTTGGGACCCCCATGCTTGCTCGATGCCAAGCAGACCACTGGGTGCTGTGGTTCAGAATGCTGGTTTCCACTTTTGTTGGTGTCTGCAGCTTCCAGAACACTCAGACAAAGGGCTCTGAAAAGCATCTGGTCAAGCTTTGCAAAGGGAGAAAGCTTATCCTCCCATTCCTGAAGCCCCGAAGTCAGGGATTTGATTATGCTTATCATGATCTCAGCTTCCACTGCTCCAAATGCGATTAGTTTTGTAATTAGTTAATGTCATTACCTGTCATCAAATCCAGACAACGTTGGGCTCCAAAACCTCCCGTGGCAGAGAAACCCACAAGCTGACATCTTTCCACTGCTCCACACAGAGTTTCTTTAATAATCCTGGCAACCAGCCCCTTCTTCCTAGACCACAGGTCCGAAAGTTAGGAGAAAGACGTACTTCTTGTATTTTTTTTTTAAAAGCCATTTAAAATTCTTTGGTCCCTTTCCCCCAAACTTTTCTTCACTCCAAGCAAAGCATAAATATAATCTTTTCAGCAACTCTTCCATGCTTTTCCATTTCTCTTCTTATATATGTCGGCTGTATTTTGCTCTGGGCAGAATGGTCAAAGTAAGAACTGGTTTACCGTAGGGAAACACCCTGTTACAGGCTATTTTTACCTTTTATAAAATGGTGCTTGTTACCTGCTTGCTGTTAAGTCCAGGGCGAGCGGTTTTCTTCTTTGCCTCTCTGCAGTCATTTGGCAAATGCTCTCTGAGTGCCCACTGTGTGTGGGCGCTTGTGGGCACTTGGGACCCAGCAGGGAGTAGACTGTATCCTGGTCCTCTGGGAGCTTAAGGTCTGGCGGGAAAAGAAGGGAAAGTCAACTACGTGTGGGCTGGACATCTTCTGTGTGCCCCTGCAGACCCCCTGTCCCTTTCCACCCCTGTCATGCGGGAAGGGACACCGGAAGTACATCAGGAGCCTCTTTGCCCCCCGGGGTTTGCCCCTAAACTGGGGAGCAGAGTGGTAGGGTCAGTGTGATGATGGCTCTGCCCCTTCTTACGGCCTGAGGGTGACATGGTCGCTTTTCTGTTGGTTAGGAATCCATCCCTCCAAGGCTGCTTCCAGCCCAGGGTACTAACTGCTCTCCCGGGTTTGGTTTTCTAACCCCAAGGACCCTTCCATAAACACACTGCTTATTAGGGTCTCTCCAGTCACCTGCTTGAAGGCTGCTCTTGTCCCCAGGGCACCCTGGGGTCAGAAGGCAGTGCTGTGGGACCCACCATCTCTTCCGTGCCCAGGGCATCACCTTGTCACCTGCACATTTTTGGACTAAAGGTCCACAGGTTTCAGGCTACATTGTTCCCTGTGATGCAATGACTCATTCCCAAGGCACGTGATGGTCCATCATCACTATACATGTATCACTGTATGTGATGAAACATACACACCTACTTCCCCATGTGTCTTCTGACCCTGCTTGGCCAGCCCTTGGTGCCATCTGGCTTCCGGGGGGCGATGAGGACCTGTCCATCCACTGGCCAGTTCAGTAAGGCCTCAACAGCCTGCACGAATGCGTCCAGCACCTCAGTGTGGCCGTGGAGACTCTCCTCCATCCCTAGCCCTGCCTCCTGTTCTGCCGGGTGAGGCTTTAACATTTTTTAAAGGTTGTCATTTTAATTTTTTATTGTCCTGCTGCTGCTGCTGAGTCGCTCAGTCATGTCCAACTCTGTGTGACCCTATAGACAGCAGCCCACCAGGCTCCCCCGTCCCTGGGATTCTCCAGGCAAGAACACTGGAGTGGGTTGCCATTTCCTTCTCCAATGCATGAAAGTGAAAAGTGAAAGTGAAGTAGTTATAAAAAAATGCATCTCTATGAAAAAACCATTGTTGTTCGTGTTCAGTCATTAAGTTGTGTCTGACTTTTTGTGACCTCATGGACCATAACCCATCAGGCTCCTCTGTCCATGGGATTTTGCCAGGCAAGAATGCTGGAGTGGGTTGCCATTTCCTTCTGCAGAGGAATCTTCCCAATCCAGGGATCGAACTTGAGTCTCCTGCATTGGCAGGCAGATTCTTTATCACTGAGCCACCAGAGACACCTCCCCCCGCCCCCCAAAAACATAGAGAACATGAAACATAGAAGTGAAGTTAAAAACTGTGTCTCGCTGATGTACAGAAGCTCCATGAACGTTTGGGATGTATTAAGGGGGCATTGTCTCTAGCTTCGGGGTGGGGAGCACTTTTATCTCCGGCCAGGCCACCTCTGCTGACCAGGGTCTGTCTTTTCTAAAGAAGTTTTATAGATTCTCAGGCTCTTCAGCCTGCCCAGTTCACACTGGCCTGAACTGTCCACTTCAGCCAAACCAAGTATTTTCCTTGTCTGGATTTAAGCTTTTGTTTGTATTTCGGGGAGTGAATCTGGGCTCTGAGCTCTGCAGTTCATGGCGTCGTCTCTTCTGGAAACAAGGTCCAAGGGCTCAGATGGCTGGGAGCACGCCCATCTAGGTGGGTGGTTTACGTACTTAGGAAGCCCCGATGGATGCCATCCGGGCCAACTCTGCTGCTCTACCCAAGGTTTTCAGGGTCACTCCACACTTCCCCCCCAGGGACCTCAGTGAGTGTTAAAGCCACACCAGGATTTCCTGTGCAAAAAGCCCTTGAAATATGAAGTTCCCCATCCTCCTGGTGATAAAAGGGATACAGAAAGAAAAAAGAATAACAGCTTCGTTACCTGATGGTACTTATTAGTTAGCTTCTCACAGAAAGAGTGATGAGAGATTTCCTGTGGATTTTGGTTTATACTCTGGGGAGTTTGTCTGCAAAAGCCACGGAGTGGCCGTCGCTCCCGTGGATG
This sequence comes from Oryx dammah, assembly GCF_014754425.2. Taxonomy (NCBI): domain Eukaryota; kingdom Metazoa; phylum Chordata; class Mammalia; order Artiodactyla; family Bovidae; genus Oryx; species Oryx dammah. Next base: position 8,903,463 of record NW_024070209.1, on the reverse strand, counting down.
TGATTTTTGTCTGTGATAAATGAAACAAGGATGATGTTCTTCGTTGGGTGATGCACTCAAGAATCATTCAGTACAAGTTTCGATTTAAAGCTCTTCTGGTTTCCAACAGCTTATTAAAAAACACACTCCAGTCTGGCTAAAAAATATCCTCAGGAAACCAGGCTGGAAGAAGAGGGGGTGAGACAGGAATGAGCTATTTAGCTTTTCTTGGAAAATGGCATAATTCTCGGAGGAATGAAAGGCCGAGCATTCCCCGGATTTTTCTCAGGCACACGTGCCAGTCCGCAAAGTGTTGAAACCCCAGACACAGAACCTGGATTGATTTCACTTTCAGTCACTCAGGTGTTGGTGGCACAGAATAAACACCACCCAGAATGCAGTACCTGGAATTACCAGAAGTTCCAGGGTGCAGCATCATTTTAGGTAACACTTTTGGCTTTGCCTTGGGATGGTAAGGCAGTCATTCCATCCACATAAGCAGAAGATTTCACTCTGTAAAAAAGAAATCTGAAATCAACTGATGTCTCGGACAAATCTGCTGAGTGAGTTTATTGAGGTGGCCGAAATTTTGTTCAGGTTTTTCTGTAACATCTGATTCTTTGCAACCCCACGGACTGCAGCCCAGCAGGTTCCTCTGTCCATAGGATTTCCCAGGCAAGAATACTGGAGTGGGTTGCCATTTCCTCCTCCAGGGGATCGTCCCGACCCAGGGATCAAACCTGGGTCTCCTGCATTGCAGGCAGATTCTTTACTGTCTGAGCCACCAGGGAAGCCCCCAAGATCTTTACCTGCATGAGGTATTGAATTCTAATCATAGCCATGTGATAAGGTGTTTTCACTCCCATTTTAAAGGTGAGCAGAATGAGTCTTCAGGATATTAATTTGCTCAAGATCACAGGGAAGGAAGCTGCTAAACTGGGGTTGTCTTGGGGACGTGGAAGCAGTCTCCCTATTTGCTGTTGTTCAGTCACTAATCCGTGCAACTCTTTGCAACCCCATGGGCTGTAGCATGATAGGCTTCCCTGTCCTTCACTATATCCCGGAGTTTGCTCAAACTAATATCCATGGAGTTAGTGATACCATCAACCATCTCATCCTCTGTTGCCCTCTTTTCCTCCTACCCTCAATCTTTCCCAGCATCAGGGTCTTTTCCAATGACTCAGCTCTTTGCATCAGGTGGCCAAAGTGTTGGAGATTCAGTCCTTCCAAAGAATATTCAGGGTTGATTTTCTTTAGGATGGGCTGGTCTGATCTCCTTGCAGTTCAAGGGACTCTCAAGAGTCTTCTCCAGCACCACAATTTGTAAGTATTTCCCTCCCTTTAAATTAGAGCATTGGGCTCTGGGGTTATCTGCTGTTTGCATATTCTTACATGGTGAGTGAAGAGCTGAATGGGAAAATTTAGGTGTAAAAACAGAAACGCACCTGGGTATTTTCTGAGCTTCAGAGCGGATAAGGAAGGGGAGGGAGGAGCATGTTGGTGTCCCCTTTAGTGATGCCCCACAGCCTGAGGTCCTGCTGACCCTGCAGCTTCCCAGAGCTCTGTTACATGGCTGGGGATCCTTGGGAGTGGGTCACTGTCCTCTGATCAAAGACAGTTTGCACATGTGCTCTGTTCCCCATGGACAAGCTCCAGGATATTTTCTGCTCAGAGAGGAGTCTAGGAACCTGCAGCAGATGGCTAGTTTTCTCCAAATGTGCCTTCCTTTCTCCCTGGATGTGAAGTCCCTCATCTAGAGACTTGACCTCCTACTTTCCCCTCAGGACAAACCACTACATTTTTGCCCATAAAATGTAGGCTGAAGTATTGTGAGCAGCCTCTGTTCCCTGCCTTCACCGGGCATCGCTCTTCCTCCCCTCCCCATCTTTCTCCCCGTGGACTGGAACCTGGATGGGCTGGGACCACACTGAACCAAGCAGGTGTGCAGTGCCTGGCAGGACAGTGGAATGACAATAGGCAAAGAATCTGGATCTCTTCACCGCCATGTGAAACGGAGCATCCTGCCTGCCCGGACTGTCCACTCCAGAGAGTTATGGGAAAGAGAAAATGATTTGATCCTGTGAGCCACTATATTTGAGGATCTATTTAATCTAAGAGCTGAGATTTTTACCCTGAATAATATACATTACTGGGTGAGGAAGTTGAGCCTTGATTGCAAGTCAATACCTTGTCTTCCTTCAGGTTTTTCTTTTTCCTCCCTTCCCGACACTTTTGCGACTCCATGGACTGTGGTTCTCCAGGCTCCTCTGTCTGTGGGATTTCTCAGGCAAGATGCTGGAATGGGTCACCATGTCCTTCTCAAGGGGCTCTTCCTGACCCAGGGACTGAACGCAAGTCTTCTGCATTGGCAACTAGATGCTTTTACTGCCGAGCCACCAGGGAAGCCCCACAAATATTTACTGACCTCCTACTGTGTACCAGCAGTGTGCAAGTTACTGATGATGCTCAGAGACCTGTGCCTGTATCTTCCTAGACTTTGCCTTCTTGTAGTGGAGATTGACCACAGCAAATAGATGGATGTTAAATTAAGACTATCCTCTTACAGACTGGACTGTGAAGGATGTAGCCTTGGGGCTGGGAAGAGAGAAACAGGAGAGAAAAAGCTACTTTAACTAGGACTGCTCTGTGCTGAGCCCTCAAGCAGTCAGGAAGCCAGGCATGCAGGCAGAGCAGAGCATGTGCAAAGGCCCTGGGACAAGGAAGAATCTGAGCTTAAGGGACTGAAGATGAGGGTGGAAGAGTGTACATAGAATGCACTAGAAGATGGGTCATACCCTTGGGGCTGGGGCTGGGTTTCACTCTCTATGTCCTGGAAGCTGTTAAGTTCATAAGAAGTGTCTGTGTATGTGTGGGGGTCATGTGGGGGACAGATAAATCACCTGATTATTTTATGAAATCACTTCTGCTACTTTATGGATTCTTGAAAAGACAAGAATTCCCACCATTGCCATGGGCTGTTGTGGTCCTGGCAAATGGTGGTTGAGAAAAGTTATTCAAAAAATCATGGAAGAATTTCTCTAATCATGTAATATTTGAATTCCTTAAAAAAATATGCCCAAGACAGTTGTTTGAAGAATTATGTTGCAAGAGAGTTTCTTTCTTCTTCTTCTTTTTTTTTTAAAGTCTTTATTGAATTAGTTTCTGTTTCTGTTTCATGTTTTGATTTTCGGCTGCAAGACGTGGGATTGTAGCTTACTGACCAAGGTTCGAACCCAGACCCCCTGCACTAGAAGGTAAAGTTTTAGCTATCGGACCAGCAGAGAAGTGCTGCAGGAGGGTTTCTTGGATGATATGCTGTCCAGTTGTAAGCAGGCTGGGAAAAGCTGGTCATGGTTCTGTGATGCTGTTCTCCTGACCACATTCATCGTTTGGGGTTGTGGGTGAGGCTGGAGGAAGGGGTTGGAGGAGCCGTGATGAGGTTTTCAAAAAGTTCTTAGGAGCCTGGTCTTTGGAATTTCTGCCTCTGGTTTAGAGACAGCAAAGGAGGAAATGTAAATGTTAATTTTTAAAAGCTTCCTGAACCACAGCGACCTATTTTTCTTAAGCAAGAGAAATCTGTGTGTAAGGAACATCCTTTCCTTCCAAAATTAATTTTTAAGTGCGATTTGACCTCTTAAAGATCGACATCCTGACTCCTTTAGAAATAACTCTGAACAAGTAAGTTATTTCAGGAAGGAGACGACAGAGCTCCTGAACATGCTGGTGTCTGTGCAGTAACAATGGGGATTTTCTTTCGAAGGTTTTCTTTTCTCCCCTGAAGCACTGAGATAAATGGACATCATGTTGTGTAAGTTTAGGTTTACAGAGTGTGGATTTGTTACAGGTATATTGCAAATTTCTATGTTTTTTTTAACACTGTCCTCAAAAATAGGAAATTGATTTCTCTCTTCATAAATTCATTTTATTTTGTTTTATTTTGATTTCTTAGAGGGGTGATATAAGGATCTGAAATAGTCTGTGTTAAGTATACCATCAGACTCCTTTTGTGGGGTTCGTGTTTGCATATCTGAAACATCTAAAGAGAGAGGAAGTCCAGGTTTCAACTTCTGCACATCAGGAAATAGTTACGTGTCCCAGCCTGGCTTCGTGGATGGGCTGGTGTGGCAGATTGGCCTCCTTTCTTCCCACCCCCATCCTTTCCATCTCTCACCTCAAGGCATTTCTGAGGACTCAGGGTATGCTTGACTGCCCTGGAGAGTGGCTGGTGGTCAGCATAGCTGCTCCATGGGAATCAACCTTGGAGCTGGGGTCTCCAGGGGGCAGGACGAGGGGCCAGGGAAGCGGGGGTCAAGCACACCTGGGTTTCCTGGGATAAGGTTTCCCCGAGTGCATCCCTGGGCCTGGGGAGTTGGATTAGACGGGCTGGCTCAGAGCCTAAGCTGGGCTTCTCTGGGCCTGGATCCCAGGACAGGGAAGGTTAATGAGATTGACATGGCAAACGCCGAGGGCTTCTGAGAAAGAAGAGCCGGCTCCACACTCTCCCCTGAGAATACACCGTCAGGCCCCCCAAATGGGGACGGATGATTGAGCTCTCCCCCAGGAAGACCTGAGTGTCTTCAGAAGTAGCCTGTATTCAGGGCTAGTCTCCACTCAGCACACAGCTGCTGAGTCAGGAATCAAGAAAACATCCCGTTTTATTTTGCTTCTGACTTTGCATAAGCTTCACCCAACCCCTGTCACCTTTCCAAAAGCCAGGACTTCCCCAGCAGTCCAGTGATTAAGACTTCACCTTCCGATGCAGGGGTGCGGGTTTCATCCTTGGTCAGGGAGCTAAGCTCTCACATGTCTCATGGCCAAAAAAACCACAACATAAAACAGAAGCAATATTGTAAAAAATTCAATAAAGACTTTAAAAATGGTCCACATAAAAAATTAATCTTGAAAACACCCCAGATATGCAGGATTCCTATCTGGAAAGGATTGGTCTTTTCATTCCAAGAAGAAGTTAAGTCTGTGTTGAACTGTGATAAAATGGACATAGATAAGGATTAAAACCAAACAGAGCAGACAGATGAGAGTCTACTTTGGTTGGAGGGTTTTTTTTGGTAGAAAATACTCCTGAGAAAAGGCAAGATGGAAATGTGTATGTATATCTGTGTTTATGACTATATTTTTAAAAAATGAACTCTAAGTGGAAAGGAGAGAAAAAAGAAGAAATTTGGGTGAATCTATGAGATTGTCACAATTTATGAGAGTTTAAAAAGGCAATTGCTTTTTCAGGAGCCAATTCCTAATTTCCCACATAAAAGTATGGGAATTGAATGGTAAATCCTTCTCTGCTGACAAGACCCCTGAAAAGAGTTGGGAGAAAGAGTTACTGTTCCGTTTCCATTCATGTGTCTTGAAAGCCCGTGGCTGCGAAACTGCCCGGGACCCACAGAGGCCCCGGTTTCAAAGCTGCCCGATGACTTTTCAGAAATGATCTATTGTGGGGCTTTGTTTCGTCCGGGTCGCCCTCGTTTTGTTCTGCTCGGCCTGTATCACTCTTCTGCCGCTGCCATTAATCCACCCTGTCTCTCCTCCCCATTCAGAGGCGCATTTTAACCCTGCCCCGCACAGGGCGCCGGCTTGAAAGGCTGAAAGGCTGAGCATCACTGTGGGTAGAGGGACGGGAAGGCAGGCGGGTGGGATGGAGGGAGGGGAGGGGCGGGGGAGAGGCGGGGGAGAGGCGGGGAGCGGGGGGCGGGGGGCCCTGGGCGCACAGGCTCACCTGGGGTGAGGGTGTCCAGGAAGCAAAGAACAGGGGAGCCTGTGGTATAAACCGGCTCTGTCTGTCTGTTGGGAGCTGGACGACTTGAGAAAAAACCTTTTATCTCACAGGGTCACCATCTGGCTAAGCCGCCTGCATTGGGAACTCAAGCTCCTGGAGCCTGCAGATGAGGCGGCCCTTATTTTTCTGTTTTGATTTGATGTCCTTGCTTGTAGTTTCCAGGCTCCTTGTAGCTCAAGGGTTGTCAGACTGGGATAAGATGGCAAGAGATACAGTGATTCATATTAATAAAAAAGAAGAATTAAATCCGAAACCTATTGTTTCGTTAGTCCTCCTGGAAGTCTGATTCTATTCAATTATATCCTAAGTAGAGGAGAAGCTCCATGTTTGCCTCCCCCTGTGCTTCTGTGCTCCTATGCATACCTCCTATGCTGCATGTCACTCGTTTTTAACGGTGCACAGGGATCGTCCGAAAGTCCCAAAGGGTCCTGAGAGATTCTGGGTTATCAGGTAGAAACAAACATTCCCCAAGTTCCCTCTGCTTCACACCATCTGTGGTTCTGACGACACAGCCAGTGGGAGTCAGCAAGGGGCTCTGCTCCTCCCAACCCTTCGGGGACCCCTGGCAGTGGAGAGTCAGTCTCCACCTGTGAACCCACGATCCCCACGGACTGAAGAAGCCATCTTGCAAGGCTTTCACCACAGCAATGAAATCTCCAGCTCAGATGAGCCTTCCCCAGCACTTAGTCCAGAGGCTGCAGCCAACAGCCAGCCCTGGGGGTTCTGTCTCTAGGGCCCAGGAGAAGGAAGAGGCAAACCAGCCACCCGCCAGTCAGGACTATCCTGCATAAGCTCTCCGGGATGAGGGGAGGGATATACCTGCCAAAACAAAGAAACAAACAAACAAAAAACAGGGCAGCAAAGTATATTCAAAATTTTGGTGGTGATGGTTTAGTTGCTAAGTTGTGTCCAACTTTTTGTGATCCCATGGACTGTAGCCTGCCAGGCTCCTCTGTCCATGGGATTTCCCCCAGGCAAGAATACTGGAGTGGGTTGCCATTTCCTTCTCCAAGGGAATCTTCCCAGCCGAGGGATTGAGCTTTGGTCTCCTGCAATGCCGGCAGATTCTTTCCTGACTGAGCCACCAGGGAAGCCCATATGTTTTTAATGAATAATAAAGTCAAGGATTAATGATTTCAGGGCTTCCCAGGTGGGGCTAGTGGTAAAGAACCCACCTGCCCATGTAGGAGATGCAAGAGACTCAGGTTCAATCCCTGGGTCGGGAAGATCCTCTGGAGAAGGAAATGGCAACCCACTCCAGTATTCTTGCCTGGGAAATCCCATGGACAGAGGAACCTGGTGGGCTACAGTCCATGCTGAAGCTCTAATACTTTGGTTACCTGATATAAAGAGCTACACATTGGAAAAGACCCTGATGCTTGGAAAGATTGAGGGCAGGAGAAGAGGGGGACGACAGAGGATGAGATGGTTGGATGGCATCACTCAGTGGACTTGAGTTTGAGCAAGCTCCAGGAGATAGTGAAGGTCAGGGAATTGTGGCATGCTGCAGCCCATGGGGTCACAAAGAGTTGGACAGGACTGAACTACTAAACAACAAATGATTTGACGATATCATACTTCATCATAGCTCCCACTATCATCTGGGCTGCATGGCCTCAGGCAAATCACTATCCTGTGTGGCGTCCATTTCATCCCAGACCGAGGCTCAATGGGTCTGGATCTGTGGTTCTCAAACTCGAATGGGGTTTAGATCAGGGCAGGACTTAGTAAAGCATTAATGCAAGATCTCAGCTGTAGCATCTCTGATTCAGCAGGTTGAGGGAGGCAGAAGGCAGGACTCTGCCTTTTTAACATATTTCCAAGAGATGCAAATGCCGCTGGTCCAGAGAACACACTTTCAGATGGTCTCTAGCTGAACTGGAGAGGCGGATGTAGCTTGAAAACCCAGCCTTTCCTGCACGGGATGAGGTAGAACCAGCTGAGGGTGGTGACTGCTGGCAACAGCAGAATTTTCACGTGGAAATTTGACTGGAAAGCGATTCGTCGGAGCATCACTAACCTTTAACCTTTTCTGAGAGTGCATTTGCATGCTGGGTTGACACATCTCGTTTAAAGACACATCTCAATTACAATATGTGGTCCAGACAGCTGCCCTTGTGGGGACAGAGGCGGCCACTAAACTCTGAGCAATTACTTAAAATTAGACTTGTCAGATTTGTTTAGGGTGACCAGGCAAGTACATACATTGACCCAGTGTCACTCTTCCTGGAGAGACGTTCTAATGATTTTGTATATCAGTCAAACTGTTCAAATACTAATGCCGTCTTCATGCTTTAATCACCATTCTAGTCAGATGTCATTTTTAGAAGCCCTTGGGGATTTGCATTCCTTAATGATTCTTCAATACCCAAACCAAGCATTCTTTAATTGGTGTAAATTGAGCAGTGTTCCAATGCAAACAAGGAGAGGGCACACTGATCAATGATGCTGTGCGTGTCTGCCTATTGGAAAGCCATTGCTGTTAGATCAAGTAGCAAATCCTCAGCTCCATCCGCCTTGGAGGAAAACCAGCTCGTGGAGCCGACAGATACTGTTGCTAGTTGCCATCATGATTTGGAAGCACAGGACAACTTGAGATCCCCAACCTCATCTTTTAGGAAAAGGGATCAAAAAATCCATCATAAAATGTTCTCTGTTCCAGTGTCAGAAACTGCATTCAGAATCTGCCTGCCAACGCAGGAGACACAAGAGACGCACATTCGATCCCTGTGTCGGGAAGATCCCCTGGAGGGGGAAATGGCAACCCACTCCAGTATTCTTGCCTGGGAAATCCCATGGATTGAGGAGCGTGGTGGGCTACAGTCCATGGGGTCGCAAAGAGTCGGACACAACTGAGAACGCACACACTATGAGTTCAACGAGAAACAGTATCTCTATCTTCTGGCGATTTGTGTCTGCCTCCCTTCCTCTATTTGTAAATTGCAAACAATATACAATTCTTGCTAACTTGACAAGCCATCTTTTTCCATGATTTTTTTTTTTTTGCCCCAATGGTACATGATCCATCTAATCATCCGAGCCGTGTTCGGGAAACATGAAACAGGTGTTCATTCCCTGCTACCTCTAGTAAGATTGAAAAAACTCCAGGCCTTATACTCAAGAAACCCAGGACAAATCCTTCTCATAAATGTGTCAAGCCCACTTTTCACTCCTGTCTTTTTCCATCAGCTCTCTCAAATTGAGTATTTATTACTGGGGTGGGAAGAAAAGGCGGTAGCAGGCCCATTACAGCCCCCTCGGCTCAGGCCTGCCAGCCTCCTGCTCCCTCAGCTTGGCTTGGACACTACGGATCTGGTGACTGCCTGTATTCATTTTCAATCTATCTGTTTTTTTGACAGAACGTGCTGGTTCTTGTGGGGGAGTATCTCAAGTTGATTTAAGGTTGAGTTTAAAAGCGGTCCAGTGCTTCAGATGAGTGGTGAGGAGGAGTAAGAGGCTATCGGCATCCTTGACGACTGCACTTAGGAGCTTGGATGTCGAGAGGAGTTTTGGGTGGCTCAGACGGTACAGAATCTGCCTGCAATGAAGGAGACCTGGATTTGATCCCTGGTTAGGGGGAAGATCCCCTGGAGAAGGGAATGGCTAACCACTTCAGTATCCTTGCCTGGAGAAGCTCATGGACTGATGAGCCTGGCGGGATGATGTAATCCACATGCATTTCCCCAGAGGGTGTCCTGATTTCCTTCTGATGCTCTCGAGAAAGGGATTTGAGGGCCTTGGGGGTAAACCTTATGCACATACCCTGGACTCCAGGCTTCACTTACAGGCTCGTCTGGAGGATTGAGACAGAAGACACCTGATAGCCACTTCCTGTGCCGGTAGGTCTCATTGACCAGAACATCACCCTCAGAACAAAAGCACATTCATGCCGGGGAAACCAGAGGGGGTCAGCATTTCTTTATCTGCATCAACTTGGGAGGGTATCAAAGAGCAGGCTTGGAAAGGAGTGCTTTCCAAGGAAATAACCTGCCCCTCAACATTTTTGAGGTACCCCCAGGTCTTCAGTGTTGTGGCCCCCTGTCCTCTATGTCTTGTTTCTCTCTCCCTTTCTTTTACACTGTTCCCTGCCTTTTTTCAGCCCTGTGGCGGGCATAGAGAACTTGTGACTAAAATTCTTGGTTCCAATTCTGGCTTCTTCCCTTCACATGACCTCTCTGGCTTCCCATTTCTTCATCCCTAAATGAAACAGTAGAATGAGATGAACTGTAAGATCCCTTTGGGGCTTCCCACATGGCTCCGTGCTAAAGAATCCGCTCTAGGTTGGGCTGATCCCCTGGAGAAGGATGAAATGGCAAGCCACTCCAGTATTCTTGTCTGGGAAATCCCATGGACAGAGGAGCCTGGTGGGCTACAGTCCATGGGGTCTCGAAGAATCTGACATGAGTGAGCAACTGAACAACAAGATCCCTTTGAGCTCTAACAGTTAAGGAATTCTTTTCTCCAACAGCGGCTCACGTGGAAGTCAAGGAAGTGGTGTGTGTGTTCGAGCCCCTGGTCTGACTGTTTTGCATGGAAACAAACAACTAAACCAGCGGTTTCCCAGACTTGCATGCGCATTCAAATTGCCTGGGGTTGGTGTCTGGCTCAGGGGGTCTGGGGTGGGGGCTGGGATTCTGTTTCCCTGGCTGCTCTCAGTGGATGGGAGCCAGACTGAGTAATGAGGCCTCAGACCAGAAGCTAAGTGAGGGCCAGGGCTTGTCTGCTCTGCTCATCGGTGGCTCCCACACAGCCTGGCTCAGAGCGCACAATGACTCGAGGTTTGGATATGTGCATCCTGGGGGGAGGTGTTCAGAGCGAAGTCTGAGCCGTGGACCACTGGTTCCTGAGCTACGTCTCAGCCTCACATCCCTACTTTACTTCCTATGGGATTGAAAGGTTTCAGTTGCAGGCTTGGCCCCTGTCTCACCGGGCGCTGTACGGGGGTAGGAGCAAGGGATAGGCAGAGCCTGGGGGAGGTGCTGGAGGGGAGAAGCAGGTGACCCTGCCCCCTGCCTCCTGGCTCCTAGCCCACTGCCCAGGGCCACAGCTCTCAAGCTTATACTTTGTGTGCTTTCTTTTCCCTTTGGTTGTTTCTTTTTAAAAAAACTTTATTTTGTATAGGGGCATAGCCGATTAACAATGTTGTAATAGTTTCAGGAGAAAAGGGAAGGGACTCAGGCATACATATACATGTATCCATTCTGCCCCAAGCCCCCCTCCCATCCAGGCTGCCATGTAACATTGAGCAGAGCTCCCTACGCTATACAGTCTGTCCTTGTTGGTACTTATTTATTTTTACTTGCTAGAGACATTACATTGAACATTACAGCAATTAAGACTCGAAGCATATAAATCTGTGGGTTTGGAAACACGGGCTTCAGTTTGTGTGTGCATGTGTATATGTGTGTGGGCACACATGCATGTATGTGTATGTGTGTATATGCGCATGTGTGTCTGAATGTTAGGTCCTTGGAGAGCATTTTATCCAGTGGAGGATGCGGGCACACCCCATGTCCCCTTTAAGACAGATTCAGGGTATGAATAAACCAAGTAAGGACATGAACTCTCTCTCCTGAAAGACAGACCCTTTCTATGTGTAGTCCACTTTTTCTTCTGAACGAAGTAGTACAGGGTATGGAGGCCAAAGGAAAAGGCACAGATGAGCCTGATCAAAGTTGCCGTTTGGCAAGTAGCTCTCCAATCGCCACTCGACACTTTGGAGGTGCTTGCCTTCATTTTCCTGTCTTTCTGGGACTTGTCTGCTTCTTCTGTCTCTTTGTAAGCAAAGGGCTTCCCTGGTGGCTCAGACAGTAAAGTATGCCTGCCATGTAGGAGACCTGGGTTTGATCCCTGGGTGGGGAAGATACCCTGGAGAAAGGAATGACTACCCATTCCAGTATTCTTGCCTGGAGAATCCCGAGGACAGAGGAGCCTGGTGGGCTACAGTTCAGGGAGTCGCAAAGAATCGGACATGACTGAGCGCCTAACATTTTTACTTTCTGCTCCTTTGTAATCTGCTCCACCTGGTGAGTCCGCCCCTGCTTGCCTAGCTCCCTCTCTATCTTGATTTCTCCTCTCCTGCCATCCTGCTGGTTTGGTTCAAAAGGCAATGAGTGTCCCCTAAAGCATGGTGTTCTTGGTCCTACTCTTAAATACAGGAGTTTATTACAGGGTGGATCGTCAGGCTTTCTGGACTGTTCGCCCTAATCGCTAAAATATTTTGAGCATAAACTCCCAATATGCACTTGCCGATTTATTATTTGTTATGTCTTGTGCACAGATACCATTGTATTAACAGTTGGTCTACATCATAAAATAAAAGTAAATGTGAAAATTCAAAATGATGAGTATTTTAAAGAGATGTAGATTTCTGATATTTTCTCCCCATGTCCTACCACAGTCCCTTTGGTGGCCATAGACAGGCGGTGGAAAAGGCTTTTCCAGTCTAACTTGAGGGGCCCCAAGGATGCTACAAACACCTTGCCCCTTCTCAAGGCAGCCCTTCCTTCCGCAGCCACCTGTCACCGCAGCCGCCGCTGGCCTCCTGGGAACCACAGGGTGGAAGTCGCTGCTGAAGTGATCTGAGCGGTTTCTTCTCTCGGTTTCCTTCCACCCCTTCCCTGGCTCGCAGGTCTCACTGCAGCTCTTGGAGCCAAAGTTGTGTCCTCTGTCCTGTGTCCCCTTTCTTGGGGAGCACCCATCCTCGGCCAGCCGAGCCCTCCACCCTGTGGGAAGCTCTGGCCCCTCTCTGCTGCCTGTGGGCCAAGCCCTGTTTGGACCTGGACATTGGCCTTCCAACTGTACAAACACCTGCTTGTTATCACCAAGGGTGGATGGTCTTCTAGGATTGGTCCAAGGTTTCAGTCAACTCTTAACAGGCACAGAAAAGCAAGGATGGGAGACACACAACATGAACTGTGTCCGAGTGACAGAGCGGAGCCTAGCAGATGGGTGCCTCCAAGATGCAAGCTCTTAGGAGCGGAGATGCCCTGACCCACCTCCATAAGCAGCGTCTGGAGCCACGGCCGTTCAGAGGATAGGCTGAATGCATGAGTGGGGTATGATATGCATTTGGCCTTCACTTGCTGATAATTGGGAAGCTTCTTCCACTGCTTGCTTTGGTTTGGGATCTGACAACACACTGTCATCCTCACTCAGGTTGTGTTCTGTGCAAACCGGGAAGATGAGACTCAGCTTCTGAGTATAATCTCAGTGATTAATTCGGATGGGAAACTGTGAGCTTAGGGCAAGAAATGTCCTTCTGTGGCTTCCAGCATCTCCTCTGTCTTGTGGCCTTGGAGCCTCAATAGTCCCCAGTGCGAGGCCTGGCTTCTTACTAGAAATTGATTTCACCATCATACTTTTTTTTTTCCTTCTGTCTCCAGACATTTTTTTTCCTGGCCAGCTTTTTAAAACCCTTGGCCTCAAAATCTTAGTTCTTCACATCTGGCTCCCCCACCTCTCCCCACAAATAAACTGTCACTTGCTCTGGGCTTTCTTTCCAGTGCAACCATCCCTGCTTTGTAAAAGAAATGACAAACAATTAAACATAAACTGTATGATTCCATTTATTTATTGATTGAAGTATAGTTGATTTACAATATTGTGTTAATTACTGCTATACAGCAAAGGGATTCAAATGTATATATCTGAATATCTATCTATCTATATACATATATACACATATATGCTGCTGCTGCTGCTGCTAAGTCGCTTCAGTCGTGTCCGACTCTGTGCGACCCCATAGACGGCAGCCCAGCAGGCTCCTCCACCCCTGGGATTCTCCAGGCAAGAACACTGGAGTGGGCTGCCATTTCCTTCTCCAGAAATAAGACCTAGCGCAGTTGATTAAATAAATACTTAAAAGTAGGAGGCTGTTCTTCTGTCACCAAAATGAAACTCCTACAACATTTCAATAAACTTAAAGATCTTATTTTGCAGCTTCTCACGGTTGATAGCAAAAATTTTCTCATAATATACACATATATACACATGCTTTTTTCCAATGTTCTTTTCCATTATGGTTCATCATAGGATTTTTTAAAAGTCTTTACTGAATTTGTTACAATATTGTTTCTGTTTCTGTTTTGGGTTTTGGCCTTGGGCATGTGGGATCTTAGTTCCCTGACCAGGAATCGAACCCTCCCCCTCTGCTTTGAAAGGCAAAGTCTTAACCACTGGACCACCAGAGAAGTCCTTAGTGTAGGATATTGGATACAATTCTCTTCGTTGTACAGTGGGATCTTATTGTTTAACAGTTTTGTTTTTATCGTAGTAAAAAAGCACAACATATAATTTATCATCTTTACCATTTTTAATTGTACAGTTCAGTAGCATTGAGCATACTCACATGGTTGTGAAAAAGAGCTTCAGAAGTTGCAAATCTGAAAGTCTATCCCCATGAAAGGACAACTCCACTTTTCTCCCTTCCCTAGATGTCTGGTACCACTTTCTCTTGTTATGAGTTCGGTTATTCTAGATACCTCATACGAGTGGAATCATACAATGTTTGTCTTTTTGTGACTGGCTTATTTCATTTAGTGTAATGTCCTCAAGTTTCATCTACATTGGACAGTATCTTATGGGATTTACTTGCTCTATAGAGTTGAATAATATATAATTGCATGTACACACTGTATTTTATCTATTCATTTTTGATGGATATTTGGGTTTCTTCTCCCTCTTGCTGCTGCTACTGTTCAGTTGCTTAGTTGTATATGACTTTTTGTGACCCCGCTGACTGCAGCCCACCAGGCTCCCCTATCCATGGGATTTCCCAGACAAGAATACTGGAATGGGTTGCCATTTCCTCCTCCAGGGGGTCTTCCCGACCCAGGGATCGAACCCAGGTCTCCTGCATCTCCTCCATTGCAGGAGGATTCTTCCTGCTGAGTCACTGGGGAAACCCCTATTTTAGTTATCTATTGCAGGGATTTTAATGAAAATGACACATTGAAAAGGAAAGATTTACCGAAAGCTTTCTATTGGAGGGCCATGAAGACAGCTGAAAAAAAAAGCAGTTTGGACATTGTCTAATTATAGGTAATTTGGCAATTGAATTTTATTAATTTTTTTTTTTTAGTTTTTTCATGACAAAAGCTTTTCCCCTTATTAAAGTAATAAACAAGTGTCTGCCTAAAGCTATTATTTTATGGGTCAAATAGCTCCATCTTTGTACCAGTATCATAAAATTCTGGTTTTAATAATTCAAAGTTATGGGGCCTATCTAGAATTTCATATGGGAAACACACAGAAATCTAGGATCTTACAAAATGATTTATCTTTCATTCATGTTTTAATCCTACTTTTAGTAAAACTTGAATGTTAGTAGATACAGTTGGTACTGTGAAGCCTTGGTCAGTAGGTAATAAGTAAGTTATTATTATCTACAGCATTAGAAGGTCTTCCCTGGGGGCTCAGTGGTAAAGAATCAGTCTGCAACGCAGGAGACCTGGATTTGATCCCTGGGTTGGGAAGATCCCCTGGAGGAGGGCATGGCAACCTACTGCCGTATTCTTGCCTGGAGAATCCCATGGACAGAGGAGCCTGGTGGGCTATGGTCCACGGGATCTCAAAGAGCTGGACACAACTGAGTGACTAAACAGCAGTGCAGAACTAGAAACTCCTTGAAAACGAAATATGCGGGGCAGCCCCCAGTGTTTTCTTTTCTGAAACTGCCAAGCAAATAGGAATGGCCTGAACCTCTGAGGCATCCCACTGAATCCATTCTAGTCCCTCACGTCTTCTGTCCTTAGACAGAAGGGGTCTCTGTCTAAGGCTGGGGTCTCCCGAGACCTCTGAGGAGCTTCAAGCATGACATCCCCTGTCAGAAGAGGACTGTACGCCTTCTTTTATGCAGTTGAGCCATCAGAGTATCACATTTACCTCTAACATCTCTGCTTTGTGGTTTTAAAAACCCCACACAAAAATTCTTCTGGAATAGATCTGTCAAGAGTCTGAGCTTGGGCTCTCTGATTCCTCAGGGTTATTTGTGGCTGGTTCATCTCTCTGAGGGTGAGAGGTTCTGTCTTGCTTCACTTGAGGTTCAAGTTTTCCCTGACAACAGATGGTGTGATCACCACCACTGTGATCTCCTGAAAGGAATAGATGGGATGTAAGAGAAGTAGAAGGGCAGACTCTGTAAGTATGATCACCTACAGGGCATCACTCACATGCAGAATCTAAAAAGAAGTGATACAAACGAACTTATTTATGAAACAGAAACAGACTCACAGACTTAGAGAAAGAACTTATGGTTACCATAAGTAACCATAAGGGTGGGGTTGGGGAGAGTAGGGGGTTTGGGATGGACACCTACACATTGCTATGTTTAAAATGGATAACCAACAAGGACCTACTGTAGAGCAGTGGGAACTCTGCTCAATGTTATGTGGTAGCCTGGTTGGGAGAGGAGTTTGGGAGAGAATGCATACATGTATATGTATGGCTGAGTCCCTTTGCTGTCCACCTGAAACTATCACAATATTGTTAATTGGCTATACTCCAGTGGGTTTCCCAGGTGGCACTAGAGGTCAATGCGGAAGACTAAAGAGATGCAGTTTCTATTGTGAAGATCCCTGGAGGAGGGCATGGTACCCCACTCCAGTATTCTTTCCTGGAGAATCCCTTGGACACAGGATCCTGGTGGACTACAGTCCATAGTGTTCCAAAGAGTCAGACACGACTGAAGCAACTTAGCATGCATTCAGAATATAAAATAAGAAGTTAAAAAAAAAAGAGAAGTAGAAGGACAAACAAATATATGGGTGTGATCCAGAGGCGGGGAAAAACAGGCCAGTATATGAAGTATTATAAGAGTAACATGAATTCTAAAAGTTACACTGAAAGATAGTAACAAAGGCTTGTTGTTCCTGATGACTTCGGGGTCATGCTGCTCAGAAAGAGGAAGCAAGGGGGATGTGTGGGCCCACATGGAGAACCCCGGAAGCCCTTGTCATGCTCTTGCCAAATATCCATTCAATCAGCACCATCCTTAAGGATTTCTGTACACAGAGGATGGAGTGAGTGAGGGTGGTCAGCTCCCTGCTGCCTCTGGAACACTCTGTCCACACGTCCCCTGACCATTACTGTCTGGAAGAGAGCATAAAGCCAGTAGAGAAAGGCTTGCTCCATCACCTGTCAGCTCACCCAAGTCAGGAACTGGTTGAGTGTCCTGGATGGATTTCTGAGTGGACATCCTGACAACTCCCTCATTTCTTTCCTGGCAGCTGGGCTCCCCAGATACAAATGTGGGGCCACCCCCTCTGCTCCGCTGGAAGGGAACAGCTGGGGAGGGTTCTCTGGAGGCTGGTCGAGACCATCAGGCTTAGCATACTGGCCTGACGAGACATTGAAATATTTATTTTTTTTGAAGTTCAAAAGTCCTTGTCATGCCTAGGCTGAAGTCTGTGGACATGAGAGGAATTCTTAATCAGAGGAAGCCTACTTCCACTTACTGATGACCTTGGTGTGCAGCAGGCAGAAGGCAAGCAGTGATCTCTGCCTTGCTCTGTCGAGTGGTTTTTTTCCCCCTAATAAAACAGAAAGTCTTGGAAACAAAAGAAAACAATCCAAAAAACTCACCTGTTTGGTGGTCTCTCATTAGTGCTTGTATGAAATATTTTCTCATGTGGGTGAAAACAGAAGCAAAAAACTTTGCTGTTTTGCTTATTTTTTTATTTTTATTAAAAAAATTTTTTGCTTTGGGTCTGCAGTGGGTCTTCTTTGCTGCACGCAGGATTCCTCTAGTTGGGGCCAGTAGGGGCTTCTCTCTAGCTGTGGGGCCTGGGCTTCTTGTTGCGGCGGCTTCTCTTGTGGAGCATGGACTCCTGAACACAGGTGAAACAGTTGTCACGCACGGGCTTAGTTGCTCTGCAGCATGTGGGATCTTCCCGGACCAGGGTTTGAATATATGTCCTCTGCACTGGCAGGTGGATTCTTAACCTCTGGGCCACCAGGGAAGTCCCAACTTTGCTATTTTCAAGTAGACTTTTTGTAAGAATCATGTTTAATCTTAAAGATGCTTGTTTCTTAATTCTTTTGAGCATTTACGAAAAGCAAAGGAAGAATTGTGGACTTATTCAGATAATTCAGACACAATTGCTGATTTTCCTTTAAACGTGCAGACAGTGGGAGAAAAGTGTAGCTACATCTGCCGTGTGTGTTTGGAATACTCTTTTGGCCTTACCCTCAAGCCAAGTCGCCCATCGGTGGAAACACATTCGTTATCTGTTATAAAAATGGACCTCAGCTTTTAGCCCAAAGTGAACAACCGTTTTTCTTTGGTGTTCACAGTAGCGAGTAATTTGATGTTTACACGCTTCGATCCATCACACTCAACACTGATCACAGAGAAAGATGGAGGTCCCTGTCTGGGTATAAGGTGACTCCTGCTGGCGGGCCTCTCTACCTGTCCATTTCCAGTACCTCCGTTCCCCAGGAGACCTCGTGCTGCAGGGAAACTCCCTCTGTGTTCTCACACCTGCCTGGATCACCGCCTCCTCCCCCTCCTCCGCCCGGGCTTTACATCAACTATGCGCTCCTGACCCTCTCCTGACTCTGCTCCGCAGACAGCAGCCTTCCTGTGTCCTCACAGGAACCCCCTCCACCCTCATCTCCTCCTTGCCCCTTTTCTGACTCATCCACCTTCTGCCCTATCCTGTGCTGAGAAGGGCATCTCTCCTTTGGGCTCTCATTTCCTCCTCTTCACATCTCTAAAAGACCACCGTTTTCTTTCAAGGGCACAGATATTCACAGAGAGCCTCAACTGTGTTTGGTCCCTGCTGGGATGGTGAGAAAACACAGTCCCAGCCCTCATGGAGCTCACATTCTACTGGAGGAGAAAGTAACAATCAGGCATATAAAAGGGTACCAGGTGGAGTGGTTGCAAAAATATGCAGGGGTTCTCCTGTCTGACTTTCCCAGCACTCTGTGAATCCTGAGGACAGGTCCTGGGGGACCCAGCAAGGAGTATTCTCGAGGTGGCAGATTAGGAAGGAATGAGCAGTTACAAGGAGTGTTCACTGGACATCTGACCATCATCCCAGTCTTCCCAGCACTGGAGGACGTAAAAGGAATAAGAGCTAATTTTTACTTGTCTTTCCAGATGGAAAGTTTTCTCTCCTTGAAGAACATCTCAGTGGCATTTTCAGAGATGAAATGAAATCTTCCCTCTGATTGGAAAATCAATGTTGGTTCATACAGACAGGCACATCCCTATGAATGTCTTTTGTCTGCCGATGACGCACCGCTTACGTCGATTGCCCACCAGATACGTGGAAAATGACCGTTCTGTACTACAGGTTTTCATTCCTATTAAATGCTATGGCATGTGATCTTGAACAAACATTTGTAGTCAATGTTTGATCAAAAGCCCGATTCGATCAAGTAAATAAAGCATTAGAAAAAATACTTTCCTTCCTTTTGCTAAACTAAAACCATTAAGATGCTAACGCAAGTAGGGCTGAGGACAAGGGAGTTTGAAAACAACAAAACAAGTGAGACCCAGCACATATTTCCATTTGGAAATTAATTGTTGCCCTAATTACTTGCGGGTAGATGCATAAATTAAGCAAATAAAACTTAGAGGAAGGTTTTCGGCCGACACCTACAGGACTCTCCCTTCTAGAGGAAATTGTCATAATGGTTCGGTGAGGGTTTCCTTTTGATGTCTTCCTGTGATGGAGGGAAGACAGAGGTTGAAACGGAGCCCATGGAAATGAAACAGACTCCAGAGAAGGAGATACATACTTCCCAGGTGGCTCAGTCCGTAAAGAATCTGCCTGCCAATGCAGGAGACGTGGGTTCAATCCCTGGCTGGAGTAGGAAATGACAACCCACTCCAGTATTCTTGGCTGGGAAATCCCAGGGACAGAGGAGACTGGCGGGCTACAGTCTGCAGGGTTGCAAAGAGTTGGACGTGACTGAACGACTAAACCACCGCCACCACCACCAGAGAAGAAGACAGATGCAGGTGGGTACTCGTAGTTTTTCCCTGTAAATTGTGGATAGACTGCAACCAGTGCAGCATGGTGGGACCAGGAGCAGCTTTGAAATATTACTATTAAGTGGGACTCCACCACCCCAACTTGGAACCAAAAGGTTGAAGATGCAGTTAGTGTGGCGCTTGATGACATAAATAGGATTGAGTGGTTGGAGTGCTGGCTCTATCGGCTTTCTGGAACACTGTGTCTGTAGAGCTAGAGGTTTCTGGCTTTGGCTGGAGTATGTCTTGCTGTTGCATAATTAGGCATATATTATTGATGGCCTCTCTCAAAAGCTTAGGAAGCAGCACAATGATGCTAAACAACAAACAGCTCCAAATTTCAATGACTTACGTCATTAAGCCCCACTTCTGGGGCTTCGGGTCAGCTGTGTCTGGGCCAAAGTGGGCTGGGTTTGGTTGGGCAGCTCTCCTCCAGGTTTGGGGGCCAGGTGGGACAACCCTGCTTCAGGCTGCAGCTGGAGCTCAAGTCTGTTTCATCTACCTTTCATTCTGCAAGGATTGTCTGAGGGCTTAGAACTGTATAGACTGTGATCTTTTCAATGTGGAGGCAGATGCTCTTAGAGGAGTGAGTGTAAACACGCATGCATTAAGGCCCAGACTCCAAATCTACATTCGATATGTCTGCCCACATTTTATCGGCTAAAGGAGGTCCCGTGGTCGAGCTCAACATCCATGGGATAAGGAAGTAAATTCAAGACTTCCTTGGTGGTCCACTGGCTAAGACTCTGAGCTACCAGTGAACGGGAACTAGGTTCCATCTAGTTCCCTTGTCAGGGAACTAGATCCCACAAGCCACAGCTAAAGATTTCCTGAGTGTTGCGTTGAGGATTGAAGATCCTGTGTGCTGCAAATAAGACCTGGCACAGCCAAATAAATAAATGAATAAATAAATAAAAATATTTTTAAAAAGAAAGTAAATTCATGCCATGGAAGTCAGTATTGAATGTGTTTTGGGCATGCAGTGAATGTTTGCTAAACAGTAATTTAATCTACCACAACTACATGCATGACCCCATGGACTATAGCCTGCCAGGTTCCTCTGTCCATGGAATTTCCAAGGCAAGATTACTGGAGTGGGTTGCCATGCCCTCCTCCAGGGGATTTTCCCAACCCTGGGATGGAACCTGCCTCTCTTGCACTGGCAGGAAGATTCTTTACCACTGAGCCTTCTGGGAAGCCAGCCTATCACAAATACCCGTCTGTAAAAGAAGACCTTCATTTTCCGATTGAGGTCTTTCAACAGAAACTGCTTAAAATTTGCTCCTTTTTCTTTTCTAATGAGTTTGTTAGTTATAACTGAGTGAGACTAGTCAGAAAGACCTTCTCTCAGTAGGACAGAGAATTTAGAAAGAAACATGGGCCAGCCTCCAGCAACAGTGGCCTGGGGTGATATGGTTGACTCTGCACCCTGCTGTTGGGATGTGGGCGTGCAGGCCTTACTCGGCTCATGGCAGTGTGTGGAGCTGCTGGGGACAGACCGGCCAGGCAGCAATCTGGCCGGGCAGGAATCCCACCTTAGTGGCTGTGTGTGCAACTCTCCTGCTCTGATGACAGCACCTCCTCTTCCCTGTCACCAACTGGCAACTCGCAGCAAAGGATGTTTTTCTGATCATTTTGCACTCATTAAATGCAGCTGTCACAACACGGGATGCGAGGATGCATGCAAAACTTTTCTGCCACGTCAAAATAAAGCTGAAGAGCGTTTAAAAAAGGAGCTGAACCCTTTGAAGCTGATTCTCAAGGAATATAGGAAATTTTGCCTTTTGTTGTTGACAATTGAAAGTGTTCCCTTGCAACACAAATTAAACCACGGCCTGAGCAAAAAAAAAAGCATCATCATTCATCAAAAATCTACAGCAGGAGCCATTTGGCCAAGCAGTAGGCCAAATGTGATTGTGCTGTTCCTGAGTCTCCATGACCCAGTGTTCCCGAGTCTCCATGACCCAGAGGCTCCACGTTCACAGGCCTGGCTGATAATGGTCCAATGGGCCAAGTGGTTCCTTGACTCTCGAAGAAGTGTTATGAGAATGAAATCACCACACACCTATTGCATACCCCAATAGAGAAGAAAGCCAAAGGAATGGATTCTGGGAGCACACACACACTGACTGAACTGGACCCTCTGGGTAGAGGTGAGGGTCTCTCATGATCTTGGTGTGGTCATCAGAGTTCCCTTCTGATTCCAGGTTCCCATGGGCCTGCGTGCAAACCAGTGTAAAGGACTATGTGCTCACTAATGTGCTTCCTAATGCAGTTGTGTGTGTGTGTGTGTTCAGTCGTGTCTGACTCTTTGTGACTCCATGGACGGTAGCCCTGGAGAAGGAAATGGCAACCGACTCCAGTATTCTTGTCTGGAAAATCCCATGGACAGAGGAGCCTGGTAGGCTACAGTCCACGGGGTCACAAAGAGTCGGATACAATTGAGAAGCTAAGCACGCACTCTTGGACTGTAGCCCACTGGCTCCTCTGTCCATGGGATCCTCCAGCCACGAATAATGGGGTGCATTGCCATTTCCTTCACCAGGGGATCTTCCCGACCCAGGGATCGAAACCTGAATTTCTTGCGTTGGCAGGCGGGTTCTTTACCACTTTGCCAGTTGGCGCCTCTTAAATTTCTTGTTTTCTAAGTGTCAATCTTTTCCTTAAATATTTGATCGTGCTGGATCTTCGATGCTGCACATGGCCTTTCTCTAGTTGTGGGGAGCAAGCTGCTCATTGCGATGACTTTGCTTTTTGTGGAGGATGGACTCTAGGCCCTCAGGCTTCAGTAGTTGCGTGCATGGGCTTAGTCGCTCCAGGCATGTTGGATTCTCCCAGACTGGGGATCAAACCCGTGTCTCCTGCACTGACAGGCAGATTCCTAAACAACTGGACCACCAACGAAGTCCCTGTGTCAGTCTTAACTTTGGACCAGCTCAAACGTTGACCTTGGGTTTTGCTCCTCCGAAAAGTCTCTCCCCTTGTGATAAGAGGAGAGTGTCCTGCCAGCTGAAATGGGCCAGATCCGTAACACCTGATGTACTGGGTCCTCTCTCTTGGCACTTCCTCTCTTCATCATGCTGTGCATACAGAAAGGCCCAGAACACATCCTTGAGGTACAGATTTTTATTCGCAGTTTTGAAAGTCTATTTTACTATAAGCTTTCTTTGAAGTTAAAAATGAACACGGCTCTTTGTACTTTGAAGTAGTCCCCAAAATAAGAGTATATTTATTCTCTTAGCTCCATCATGGCTGGTTGATTTTGCAGAGAAATTAGAAACCACCACCATACACGTGCTTTCAATGCATCGTACAGTGTGACGTATCTATTTTTTTTTCTATAAAACTTTATTAATAAAATATTTTGGAGCAAACAAACAAAGCAAACTGTGTGGACTGGGTAAGGGCCACTGGCTGTGCTCCCTCTGTGGAACCCTGGTCCACCTGGACTGTGATCACTGTTGCGATGACTCTGCTCAGGGGTGTCTATCTGGCATCCCCACTAGACTGGAATTTGTGGAGTAAATACTGGGGTTATCACGTGTGTAGCCCTGATAGTGTGATGCAGGGCTGGTTCTGAAATCTGGTGGAGAGCAGAGGGGAGAAAGGAAGGAAGAAGGGAGCTTCTACAGGTGGGCACATGTCCACGGCAGGAGACACAGATACAGATGTTCAGCCCCTCGCTGCCCCCTCTTCCACCTCTAGGCATACACCCCAGCCTCCTGGCTCATGGGCAGGAGTTATCGAGAAATAAGAGCCACATTTACGTCGTGGGTAGTCGTGGGTCTTCGTGGGTCTTGGTCAGAGTCCAGCCAGGAAAACCCCCTACCTGGACATCGCTTATCTTTCAGGGTCCACCTAAGATCCCCTGGGATAGATCCTAAAGGGGGCAGCAGGATGGGGTGGGCTGAGTTCCAGCCCCATGGCCCTGGAGCAGAGAGAGAAGGGCAGGTATACTGGCCCGGTGACCAGGAGAGCACATCTTTAAGTGACCCACAGCTGGACACAAAACTATGGGCTCTGATGGCTGTGTCTGCCTCACCCTGGATTCTCGCGCTTTGGGATGACCTCAACGGGGACCCCAAGGAAGAAAATGCAAGAAATTGAGGTGCCAGCTTCACTGTGATGCCTCACGGGTGAGAAAACCCACAGCCTGGAGAGAGATGATGAGTGTAAAGGAATCGTGGGTTAGAAGCTAGTATTCTCTAGTGTTCTGGTTGTCGTGCTGGACACTGAGCAGAGATCAGAAAGGAGATGTCAAGGGGGTGGTGGAGGATGGGGACATGCAGAGCCTGGGGTGTGGCCCTGTCCCAGCCAACCAGTGAGGGACCAGAGGCCCTCCATCCTCCTACAAAGTGAGGAACCCACCTACTGCCTGCCTCGTTTATACACAAGCATATTTTGGCTAGATTTGATTTGAAGTTAGTGTACTCTTGCCTGGAAAATCCCATGGACAGAGGAGCCTGGTAGGCTGCAGTCCATGGGGTCGCTAAGAGTCGGGCACGACTGAGCAACTTCACTTTCACTTTTCACTTTCATGCATTGGAGAAGGAAATGGCAACCCACTCCAGTGTTCTTGCCTGGAGAATCCCAGGGACAGAGGAGCCTTGTGGGCTGCCGTCTATGGGGTCGCACAGAGTCAGACATGACTGAAGTGACTTAGCAGCAGCAGCAGCATCTACTAGGGGCTTCTCCAGTGGCTCAGCAGGCAAAGAATCTCCCTGCAGCTCAGGAGACACAGGAGTCACCTGTTTAATCCCTGCCTCGGAAAGATCCCCTGGAGGAGGGCATGGCAACCCACTCCAGTATTCTTGCCTGGAGAATCCCATGGACAGAGGAGCCTGGCGGGCTAAAGTCCATGGGGTCACAAAGAATTGGACATGGCTGAAACGACTAAGCAAACACACAGAATCTATTCAATTTGAATTTATCAGATCCAGTTCATTGACTCTTGGAGAGGCAAGGTTGATTGTGTCTCCTGCGTGCAAAAGACCCCTTCCGGGATCACCTTCCTCCCTGCTGACTGCACCTCTTTCCTTTCTGCACCCCCACCCTCATGGAAGCCCCCTTCCTGGAGGCTGTCCTTGGAGATCTGGTTTGAAGTTGGTCTCTCCCTCTATCCTGTTCTTTGTTAGGCTCCTGCTGTGTTCCCTGCTAACACGAATTATAGTTTGTAATTAGCTCGCATCCCTGTTTCATTATTTGCTTGCCTCCTCCAGGAGGACAGGGTGACGCTCGGAAAGGTAGTGCCGAGCCTGGTGTTTAATGGAACCGACACATGAACACGGCTGAGTGGATATCACAGCGCATCGTATAAAGCTGAGTAAGATCCATTCCTGTTCTCCAAGGCTTCAGAATATCGGGCGGAGCCACACAAGCAGATAAGGATCAGGACATGGCAGGACAGTTCCTACCTTGAGTACCACAGAGCGCTTGCGGAAAGGGCTGCGTGGCATGGGCTGGTGTGTGGGGAGGGTCCGCTCTTCCTCAGGTGAGAAGGGCCAGCGGAGAAGCAGGGCCGGGTCATGGTGTCAACAGAAAGAGGACCGACCTCTGCCCCCAGCTGAGAGATGCTCTGCCTGCTCTGTATTCTGACCCCAGTTATGTTGTGTGTACATGTGTGTGTGTGTGCATATATGTACATGCACGTGTACATGTATACATGTGTTTGAGTGTGTGTTTGCATACGTGTGTGTGTGTGTGTGTGTGTGCGCGCACGCACGCCCTGAGCCTGGAGTAGCAGGTGACTTTGGTGTCGTGGGCAGGTGCCAGTCTGTGGGTAGGTTGCCCTGGTATCTTCTGGTCTGTCTCCTGCTTCTGTTCCATCTGTTCCTCCTGAAATCAAGCTGACTGTACTGTGTGCTTCTCGATGGGGACCCACCTGCCTGTCATTCCCAAGGAAGTGACAGTCACTAACACCGAGTCCAGAGGCCGCCCAGACAGTGTTCAACCATATTAGTCATGCCTCTCTTAACGGGGCTGTGTAAGTACCTTTCATTTCAGTGAGGAAACATTCACAGTTTGGTATAATGGGGACCTTTACTGTGGAGGATAATTCAGAGGGCTTTGGGATTTGCTGAAACCATGAGTGGGTCTCAGAGGGTTAACAGTGCTGGCCTGGAAGGGGACCCCGACACGGCGACTCCCGGGAAGGACTCAGCCTGACTCCAAGATTTAGGGCTCTTTAGCACAGGGAGGACCATCCCGTCCTTGGGAAGTGCTAGCATTGATTCCTTCATTACTGAGCGCTTCAGAAAACACAGTGTCCCTGATTCCCTTCTTGGAAAGATGGAAACTTTAATGTGCAGTTAATTAAATGTTGTGTTGATTTGCAAGCCCCGAGCTCTCAGAGGCCCCGGGGAGGTGGAGGCAAGTTGAGAAATCAAACAACAGGAGGACTGCCTGTCCCCGTTTGACCACAGACAGGGCGGCCCTGTTTGCTCCCGATGCCCAGGGGGTGATGGAGGCGCCCGGTGACAGGGACCTGCGCTCCAGGCGAGGTGCTCACACTCTGTTTACAGCGGAGATGCAGAGAGCAGGCAGAGCCCTAGGGGGAAGGAGGCTGGTTTGACCCTGCGTCTCTCTCTGCCTCTTGCTTTCAGAGGCATTCCTTTTTTTTTTTTTTTTTTTTCCCCTCTTAGTGCTTCGGTACTTCTTTGTAGTGAGCAGAGCTGTGTCAGGCTGGAATCTTTTCACACAAACTGAAGAATCCAGCTGTGGCTCTGGATCAGCCTGCAGAGAGGCAAGCCTCTTTGGGGACTTGCACTGCAGTTTCCGGGGGTGGCACGGCCGCCCAGGTGGGCTCGCTGTGTCCAATGTGGTGCTAGGTGCCTGGGTGGCCGGGATGCTGTGCATGGGTGGGTACCAGTGGGCCTCCGAGGATAGGGAAGGGGGAGGGCTTGCTGGAAATCTGAGCCCTCAGGATGGGAGGCTGCATGGGGCAGGCTCCCAGAGCCCACTTTTCCTTCCTTGCCCCATCCCAGCATTTTAGGGATGGGGGCACGTAGGCAAGAGATTCAGTGGCTCGATTTCTCAAGAGAAAGCATGGTTTGCTCCAAAGAACGAGCACCTGTTAACAGTGACAAGCTCATCATCCGCTTGGCCCTGGCGAAAGGCACAACTCATGTAGTTACCAAATGACAACTTGCAGGGTGATCTGCTGCCAGAGCCGGCTTTCCTGAACCCCAGGCCTGGCAAGAACCAGGAGCCAGGACCCGAGGCCCCTACGCTTGTCTGGTATTTGGGTGTCCCAAGCCCTCACCTGCTGCCCTGCCTTCCAGTGCTCTTGTTTGAGATGCCCCAAAGAGCCGCCCAAGCTTCTGGGCCTGACTTTGGAAAGGGTTGGCAATGTGACTATATTCTTATTATGAATAAAAATTTTAAACCCAAGCTGATAAACATATTTTTTTTTCACACTGAATTCATCAGGAATACATTAACATTTTCTAAAAGGTAAAGACAGAAGAAATGAAAGAATTGTAAGGAGTACATTAGGAGGTACTTGGCCATTAGGATCCCCGTTGCCATCAGCTCCCGTGCACGCGCCAGACCGTCACCCCACAGAACTCAACGCTTGGGGAATTAGCCCGTGGAATAATTATCACCCCGGATGAACACACTAAGAGCTGGTTCCCGTGTGTGGCGAGCCATTCATCCTAAGAAAGAAATCTGGAGTGAAAGCTCACAGCATATTTTACACAGGTTCTGTAAAAGGATCCAGGCAAAACAGGCTTTGCAACATTAGTTATGAGCATATATGGGAAAAGCAGTTACTTTCTGTGCTGACATATGGCTGACTTGGTACTATGCCCAGGAATCTCAGTGTTCCCCCCCACCCCCTCTGCCCAGGAAGGGTGAGCCCAGGCTTCCTCCTTCGCCCCGTTGTCTCTGGGACCCATGGCACAGGCAGCTTGTGGCTAGATCACCGGAGAAGTAAAATCACATCCATGCGTGCCAAGACCAGGCTGCTGTGGGCACCGGCAGTTGGCAGGTGCCACCATCCCGGTCGGCGATAATGATTTTTCCTAAATCAGGGAAATTATGAATGGAGCCCAAACCCATCTGCTTAGCATTCAAGCACGGTGACGGGCCCTAGTAAACAACAACAGTGGCAACAACACAAAAGCACAAGAACGCTTTTGTCCTGGGGCTGCTTCCAATCTCCAAGGATGGAAATTTCATCTTGTTCTGATAATATTCCATAACCCATGCAGACACACCTCCGAAATGTCTAGCGTGGCCAAGCAAACACTTGGGGTTTTGTTTTGGGAGAGACAGGGGCACGTGGCCGCTGGAGATCAGGGGGCTCACCCATTCGCTCGCTCGTTTATCTGAGCCTCACTTGGTTCACTGAAATCTCTCTGCGGGCCAGTTCTGTCCTCACCAGGGGGACGCAGAATGACCTTTGCCTTTTAGGAGTCAGTCTTAAAAAATGACCTGTTTACGTATGTGTTTATGGCTGAGCTGGGTCTCCGTTGCTGCGTGGGTTTTCTCCAGTTGTGGAGACTGGGCGCTCCTCTCCAGTTGTGGTGCGCAGGCTTCTCACTGCGTGGTGCACGTGGGCTCAGTATTTGCAGCGCGTGGGCTCAGGAGTTGAGGCTCCCGGGCTCTAGAGCACAGAGGCAGTAGCTGTGGTACACGGGCTTAGCTGCTCTGCGGCACATGGGATATTCTGAGACCAGGGATTGAACCCGTGTCCCTCTGCAATGTCACGTGGATTCTCCCCGCTCAGCCACCAGGGAAGCCCAGGGGTCAGTCTTGTGGGGAGGACAGATACTACAAAGCCATCAGGTGATGCGTGATCCGTTTGTGCGGAGTCCTCAGAGGGAGTGAGAACCCTTTTGAGACTGGGAGGCTTCCTCCCCACCTGGGAAGACAGGGAGCACTTAAACCTTCTGAGTAAGGCTGAATGGAGGTGGAGAGGGCCATGCCTCTTGGCCCACCTGGCTGAGCCTCCAGGTTAGGGCACTTCCTATCTGCCTCCAAATGAGGGATCCCCCTTCAAATCTTGGCTTCCTCACTTGTAAATCCAAGATGGTGATTCTTCTTCCCAAGGATGTTCTGGGGCTTCAGTGGGGAACTTTGTGCAAAGAGCTTCATGGGGCCCCAGCGGTGGTGGATGCAGATGGTGGTAGTTGGTGCTACTGGGGGAAAAGGAGCCCCCGGGAGTGTGGGGTCCTGGATGGTCTTCAGCATAAGGAAGACCCTCTGAGATCTTTGTGTCGTGAAGGACACTTGGGGGTCACTTATGACCCGGATTAGGAAAGAGAGGCATGGAGGGCATGAGCTGAGGCTGCAAGAGCAGGAAGGGATGCTGAGGCCACTGGAACATGCTTACGAAGCCACTCTGTGCCAGGGAGGGGGTGGGGAAGAAATGGATTGGAGATGCGTTTGAAAAGTGAAATAGACCAGGTTGATAAAACAGGGAGAGAGAAGAAGAGAGGGAGAGAGACATAGAGACAGAGGCAGAGGAGGAGAGACAGGGGGATTTTCATGATGAGGTTGATGGTGATAATGTAGAGTGAGATGAAGAGGAAGGCAAGGAGCAAACAGGGTAGGAAGGTGTGAAGAGGAGCTCCCCCCTTTACCCCAGGTCGACAGCCGCTGCCCAGACAGCTGCCACTCTTGCCCCCAGTCCTGCATCCGTCTGAGCTCCCACGTCTTCCTGAGTGCAGCCTCAGAGATGAGATAAGGCTCTAGCACGTCCTGATCTGCTGGTGCATGCCCCAGAGTGGAGGCCAGTGCTCTCCAGAGACTGTGGTGTGACTCAGGAGGTGCCCCTTTTGTCCTCTGTGATCAGAATCCTCCAACATTTTGGGCACGGTAGGACGAGGGGCTTTTAAACCTTGATCTTGGATTCTGATGACACAGCTCATTATATTATGGCCTGTTGCCTCTTCCAGGCTTCCTGATTTGCAAAGATTTTCTTTTCCACTCTTGTTGGGCACACAGGCAGTGGAATAGGGCCTCCCCTGGTGGCTCAGATGGTAAAGAATCTGCCAGGAAATGCAGGAGACCTGGATTCAATGCCTGGCTTGGGAAGATCTCCTGGAGAAGGGAATGGCTACCCACTCCAAAATTCTTATCTGGAGAATTCCATGGACAGAGAGAGGAGCCCGGTTGGCTACAGTCCACAGGTTGCAAAGAGTCAGAATGACTGAGTGACTAACACATAGGGAAGAGGTATTAGGTGCACAGAGGCTAGTCCTAGATTCACGGGCTATTTGTAAATCAAATGAGCCCTCTTCTCAGGGTCAAGTTCCATTCCTCCATATACCCGGAGCACTGTCCTCTAAACAGTGATGAACAGCATGCAGCCCTTTAGCTGGGGCAAGACACTCTTGATGGAGTAATCTCAGGAAACAGAACTTAGATCAGATTGTTGGTCCTTATGCACACTTACCCGTTCACGCTGGAGCAGTAGCCAGCCCTCCAGAGGTGCTAACTCCAGCAGCTTGGGGCCCGGTAATCTACCTCCTGCCCCAGCAAGCTCTGGACAGGACCTAACCCAGAGACGGGCCATCAAAGCTAAATGCAGGTAGTGTTTGCCCCAGTTTGGGATAAAGCATCTAACAGACACAGACCTTTCTCACTTCAATACATTTCCCTAAGGAAGGGTCCAGCAAGACGTTCCCTTTTCATTGTTTTGTAAGTAGTTGATGGAGAAGGAAGCCCCATCTGGGGAGCATTTTGCACCCTTCTGTCCCTGTGCTGCCCAAGCCCTTGGAGTGCTCCCACTTGTTGGCCCCCTCCGTCTCGTCCGCTTCCCCAGGAACTAGAAACCATCGTGGATCTGTGTCTCTGTGTCCCTGCCCTGGAGGTGGGTTGTGGTGCTTATTTGTCTCTACTTTGTTTCTTTTTAGTGTTTATCACGAGACAGGCCATTGCTCTCAACATCCTTCTGGCTACTCATCCGCTTCACTAATGCTTCGTGCACAAGGATGTGTTCAAAACATGGAATTTTTCAGATTCTGTTTTTCATGCTACCTTTAGCCAAATTTCCTTCCCCTGCTGCAAAAGCAGCCCACAAATCCTTCATGAATGGGGCGATAGTAAAAGAGGACTTGAGATTCAAGGATATTTGTAGATACTGAAGAATGTTCTATGTGCACGATGTATATAACTCATAAAGTATGCAGACCACAGACATTTTTATTTTTCCTGAAGTGTATTTTGTGCAGAAGCACATTATACTTTAAGTTCTTAATGACAAGAGTTAGAAGAGTGACTGGTGAAGAAAGCTCACTTCACACAGCCTCCAGCCCTGGCAGGAGGTTGATGGTTATACTTGGATCTTTAGACACCATGGTGGGCCTGCAGCTATGGATTAAGGGGCTGTGGAGGGCTGTCCCCATCCATCCTCCCCCGATTCCCGGCACAGGAGCTGTGTCCTGTGCCTCCTGCTGACGGAAGAAGGTTCTTTGTCATCTCAGGGTCTTGGGTTTCATGTGGCTGGAAGACACCAGTGATTGTGACGGTGATGGTCTAGGTCCTTTTGGTCAAGGCCATGGTCTTTCCAGGGGTCATGGATGGATGTGAGGGCTGGACTATAGAGAAAGCTAAGCGCCGAAGAACAGATAATTTTGAAATGTGGTGCTGGAGAAGACTCTTGAGAGTCCCTCGGACTGCAAGGAGATCCAACCAGTCCATCCTAAAGGAAATCAGGCCTGAATATTCATTGGAGGGACTGATGTTGAAACTGAAACTCCAGTACTTTGCCCACCTGATGCGAAGAGCTGACTCATTGGAAAAGACTCTGATGCTGGGAAAGATTGAGGGCAGGAGGAGAAGGGGACAACAGAGGATGAGATGGTTGGATGGCATCACTGACTCAATGGACATGAGTTTGGGTGGACACTGGGAGTTGGTGATGGACAGGGAGGCCTGTGTGCTGCAGTCCGTGGGGTTGCAAAGAGTCAGACGTGACAGTGACTGAACTGAACAGAGGTGTTGACTTAAGAAAGATGCACAGCACTAAGAGTTGTGAGTTAAGTTTTGTTTGGGGCAAAATGAGGACAGCAGCCTGGGAAACAGCATTTCAGATAGCTCGGAGAAACTGCTCCACAGGGGCAGAGGGCACAGTCAGGATACAGGTGATTTTGGAGAAGCGGGGATACAGGCCCTCACACATTTTTTGCAGGTTTTCTGTGGTCATGAGGAGCAGTCATCGCCATGAAGTATTGTAGTGCCTTTCTAGATGTAAGGAGGTACAAGAATTTGGCTCATAAAATTGTCTTCTGGAAATATCTGGCTATCTAAAGGCCTGTTCTACCAGAGGACAGAGTGCCTCATTTCTGCTCACCGCCCTGAACTCCTTTCAGGGGGTGCTGAAGGTCAGCAGCTGTGGTAGCACCTGATTCAGTCCTTGCAGAGGGAGAGGGCAAGGGCCCATGGCAAGTGCCAGTCTGTAGTTGACAGGGGCGACCTTGATCAGCTTTCTCTTTGGGGCCCCTCTCAAAGGGCAGCAGCCAGTTTCTCGCCCCTTCCCCGTTGGCATTCAGTCAGTTCTCCTCCAGACAGCATCGTAGCTCAGATCAGATCCTGAAAATCATTCTTAGAGAACCGACTCCTGCTACCTTCTCCCATTTCTGACAACTTCAGGTGAATTATCCTGGCCTGAAGCCATGAAGTCAAGTTCAAAGGAAAATCACAGATGCCGAAAGACACACAGATATTTTTGTCATCATGGTTGTGGCTTTCAGTCAGTGATCTGAGGGGTTGTTGAGAAGAAACGCAGAAAGTGTTCAAAGTGAAGTGGGTGGTGAGGTCTGGAGGGCTGGTTTGGGCTTGTCTTGGGTTTGAGAGGTGCTTGCATCAGAATTTGCCTGTCGAGGGACTTCCCTGGTGGTCCAGGGGCTAAGATTCTGGGCTCCCAGTGCAGGGGGCCCAGGTTTGATTCCTGGTCAGGGAACTAGATCCTACATGCTGTAACTGAGACCTGGTACAGAGTAGTAATTACATAAATATTTTTTTTGTTGTTTTTTACCTTTTATTCTGTCAGTATTGCCAAATCTGGTAAATAACATGGATTTTTTTTTCCATTTTATTTATTTTTATTTTTTATTTTTTTTATTTTACTTTACAATTCTGTATTGGTTTTGCCATACATTGACATGAATCCACCACGGGTGTACATGCGTTCCCAAACAAATTATTTAAAAAATTTTTTTTCCAGGTGCTCATTCTAACCCACCCTCTCCAGGTGGGTGTGAAGACCTTGATGGCTATGCCAGGCTTCTTTGAAGAGAGGGTGCCGAGGGGCTCGACTCAGGAAGCCAGGGTGGGGGACTCACTGACATGGTCAGAGTGAAGGGCTCATGAGTGTCTTGGTGGATGGACGCTGAGTCCACCCTGCCTGAGACCACTGCTCAAGGACATGGTAGCCTTTCTTAGAGACTTGGTCATTCACAGTGGGCCAGGTGCTACTTTGGTCTTTGAATCGCATATTTGAACAACTTAACCCATTTCTCATATATGGAAAAAACCCTGCAGTTTAGACCTAACGACCTGGACACTTTATTGTCAGTAACTCTTCAGGTCTTTGGTCTCCTGGGGGTCAGGGAGTGTGACCTTAAATCTGGGTGTTTCCCGTAGCATCTGGTAAGGACCAAGGCCTACAGGAGACCCACGTGCCTGTGAGCTCAGTCGCTCAGTCCTGTCTGGCTCTTTGTGACCCCACGGACTGTAGTCCAACAGGCTCCTCCGTCCATGGGAATTTCCCAGGCAGAAAAACTGGAGTGGGTTTCCATTTCCTTCTCCAGGGGATCTTCCCAACCCAGGGACTGAGCCCAAGTCTCCCGCATCTCCTGCCTCGGCAGGCAGGTTCTTCACCACTGAGCCACCTGGCAAGCCCCACAGGAGGCCCACACTCACGGGCATTCTAGGTCCACTGTCCCCTCACTGTAAGCCTGGGAGGGATCTACATTATAACCACGTTTATTGTGAGGCTGGAAAGTTGAGGCCAAAGGCAAATATGTGCCTGTCCCAAGATTTCACAGCTGGCAAGAGGCTGAGCTGACCCTGGGCCCCTGAGGTCCCTCCCTGGAGGCACTGTCCTCCTGGGAAGATGTGGGATGAACTGTCTGCTTACTCTCCTCTTGGGTGGACTCCTTGGAGAGGCTGGGGTGGGTCAGCCCGCCTAGACAGATGAGGATCTGCAGGAATGGTGACGCCCTCCAGGAAGGAGACGCTTCCCTCCTTAGCAGCCGCCACACCACCATCCTAACCATGCTCATTGTCAGGCCACCTTTCTTCCTGTTGAACTCATACCCTTCTCACTCAAGTTTAAGCCACTGGCTTCTCACTTCCTCCTAGATGTTGGTGAAGAACAGTTGGTTGCAATATTCTGTGTATTAATCCTCAGTTCTTTGAGGGATGAACACAAACACACACACCCATACACACCCATACAGATCCCAACCAACCCAGTTCCTCTATATGCTTTCACAGCAACCATCCAAAGCTCAGAGTTCTGCCTTTAGGATTATTTTTATTTTCCTTTGGAAAACATTAACTATAAATTAATCTTCAATTTCTCTACAGTAATTTTTCTTAGTTGATACCATTTCCATAAGTACATTTTACAATGAAATAGTGGGTCCTTAAATCATGGAGTTTTATGAACTTATTGGTTGCCAGGTGGGAAGTTCAGGGGGAAGGGATAGTTAAGGAGTTTGGGATGGACATGTACACACTGCTATATTTAAAATGGATAACCAATAGGGACATACTATACAGCACAGGGAGCTCTGCTCATGTTATGTGGCAGCCTGGATGGGAGGGGAGTTTGGGGAAGAATGGACACATGTATATGTATGGCTGAGTCCTTTTGCTGTCCACTTGAGACCATCACAACATTGTTAGTCAGCTATACTCCAATACAAAATAAAAAATTAAAAAAACTTAATAACCATAAAAAATTATGGAGTTTTAGAGTTTTGCCAATAAACTTTTGAGGTTACAAACTAGAGCTTCTTCTTATAGAAATATGTGCTGTGGATAATATGATTTTTGGAAAGAAAGTGCCCATGAGCTGAAGAGTTATGTGATATTATCTTTCTAATCTTAGGCATCAGGACCTAGGCTTTATTTTTTTAATGAATTTTATTTATTTCTTTATTTAGTTCTGCTACTGGGCATGCAGGATCTTAGTTCCCTGACCTGGGATCAAACCTACACCATCAGCAGTGGAAGCACTGAGTCTTAACCAGTGGACCACCAGAGAAGTCCAAGATCAAGATGTTTAAACTTGGGAAAATGTAGGCCCCATTGCAGTTTCTTCCACTGAAGAGAAGAGGCTTCCATGTTTGCATGATTTTTATTTCCATTGTGGGTTACTTTTGTGCATTCTTAGGAGATTCTGTTCCTCTGGAGTTCCCTCGAGGCTCAGTCCCTAAAGGATCTGCCTGCAATGCAGGAGACACGGGTTTGATCCCTAGGTCGGAAAGGTACCTCGAGAAGGGAATGGCAACCCACTCCAGTATTCGTGCCTGGGAAATCCCATGGACAGAGGAGCCTGGCGGGCTACAGCTATGGAATCACCAAGAGCTGGACACAACTGAGTGACTGAGCAAACACCTGTACCAGGCTGCGCCAGGCACAGTTACGTGTTCCAGGTCTAAGATGCTGTGATGTGAACACCAAGCTGTCACGTTTTTCTAGAACAGACACTTCTGATCCGCGTTTTGCTGGAGGAGAAGCATCTTCTCTTGTGCAGACTGTTTCTTGTGTTTTCAGCGGCTGCGTTTCCCCTACGGGTAAAAGGTAGAGGAGGTCCCCTCACCGCCTCTCTCCGCCGAGTTGTCGGCTGTTTTTGCTCCATCGAGTTTGTGAGGCGCTTGCTTGTCTTTGAGTCACACAGAACCACTTGCAGGAAGAGCTCCAGAGAATTTAGGGAAGAAGGGAGGGAGGAGAGATAAGAGATATGTTTGTTTTCAAGAAGCAAGAAAGCATAAGGAAAATAAAGGCTTTCCCGTGTGTCCTCTGCACTTAGTCAGGTGACCTTTTCGTGGGTGGTTTTGCTCCCTCAAGTGCACTTGTTCCTCATCTTTTTTTTTTTAATCAACTTTTATTGGAGTATGCTGCTGCTGCTGCTGTTGCTAAGTCGCTTCAGTCGTGTCCGACTCTGTGTAACCCCGTAGACGGCAGCCCACCAGGCTCCCCCATCCCTGGGATTCTCCAGGGACGGGGTGCCTGGTGGGCTGCCGTCTATGGGGTCGCACAGAGTCGGACACGACCGATGCGACTTAGCAGCAGCAGCATGGACAGCAGCCCACCAGGCTCCTGTGACCACGGGATTCATAGTTGCTCCAGTATAGTAACAATGCTGTGTTAGTTCTGTACAGAAAGTGAATCAGCCATATGTGTACCTGTATCCCTTCTTTCTGGATTTCCTTCCCATTTAGGTCATCACAGGGCACAGAGTAGAGTTCCCTGTGCTGTACAGTAAGTTCTCATTAGTCATGCATTTTATACATAGTATCAAAAGTGTGTATATGTCAATTCCAAGCTCCTAATTCATCCCCTGCTTGATGTCCATATGTTTGTTTTCTACCTCTGTGTCTCTATTTCTGCTTTGCACATGAGAACCACTTTTCTAGATTCCACATACGTATGTTAATATACAATATTTGAAAGAGAAAATTCTAACTAACTTCACTCTGTATGGCAGTCTTCATTTTTTAGCATCTCTTGGGAACAGGGCCATGAGCATGAAGCCAGAAGCAGGTTAGAGTCAGGAAGAGGGTTCTGGGTCCTTTGTCCAGTGGCCTTGCTCCGCCTGCATGTCTGAGGATTTTCCAGGGGCAGGAGCCGCAGGTTCATCACTTCAGTCACATCACCAGAATCATCCTGCTTGACATCAGGATGAATGACATCATCCTGAATGACAGCACCACACCACACCTTCCTTCATCCATTTACATTTCAGACCGATGGCTGAGGGCTCTGGATTCATTATTCAGGAATGCTGGTCACCTGCAAACGTTTCTCAGCCCATATCTCGTGTAAAAGCTCTATCCCTTTCTATCCACAACGCCTCTCGTTGAGTCCTTGTGTAGTTTTCTAAATAAAACGCTGTAAATTCCTTCTGAGGCCCTGGTGGCGTGCAATGCTTTAACTTCCTCATTTGTGGAGCACGCCTGCCTGGACGATCCATTCCCAGGAGCAGAAGCCACCTGCCTCTGACCTTGGCTGCTCCTCTCTTAGGAGCTCCACTTTTTTTGGTGGTGGGGGGAGCTCCACTTATAAATAAGTAAATGAAGGGATTTGGAAGACCTTAAGGTCTTTTCTGGGTTTCCCTGATAACTCAGTTGGTAAAGAATCCACCTGCAATGCAGGAGACCCCGGTTTGATTCCTGGATTGGCAAGATCGGCTGGAGAAGGGATAGGCTAGCCTACTCCAGTACTCTGGCCTAGAGAATTCCAAGGACTGTATAGTCCATGGGGTCGCAAAGAGTCAGATATGACTGAGCGCTTTTCACTTTCACTTTTCAAGGTCTTTTCTTTGTTTAAGGATGGATTCATGAAACATAGGGTAAAGGACATGGGCTTTGGAATTTAAGACAATTTGGCGCATCTCCCTGGGCTCTGGCACTTGTTGATTTGTGTAAGATACTATGTGAGTTACGTGCTCTTGTGAGTTCAACTTTCCTTGTCTCTACAATGGGTATGAACATGGAGAAGGATTTAGTCTAGACCCTCCCGAACAGTGCAAATATGGCAGTTGGCACCTCCAGAACAGTTAGGTTTGGGACCTCCCTGGGGCCCAGTGGTTAAGACTTTACCTTCCAAGGCAAGAGGTGCAGGTTCATTCCCAGTTTGTGCAGCTAAGATCCCACATAGTTTGTGGTCAACAAAGCAAAACATAAAACAGAAGCAATATTGTAACAAATTAAATAAAGACAAAAAATTGTCCACATTAAAAAAAAAAAAAAGTTTATTATGTACTGTTACCTTTGCCCTGTGTAAGAGTCTTCCCAACACTGACATGGGTCATAGGAAGACTAAAAATACCCCAGCTCTCAGAGATGCTTACCTGGGCTTTGTCCATCTAACTTTTGAATTTCAGCTCTAACCCTTACAAGTTGTCTGATTTTAGAAAAATTGTTATTTTTTTTTTCCAGACCTCAGCTTCATCATCTGTAAAACGGTTCCAATAAACCCACCTTGGGGAGAGTTTAGCAAAAAAATTGAGTGCTAACATAGTCAGCTCCTGGCACAGAGTGGGAATTCAACAAACAATTCTTTTTTTTTTTTTTTTTTAATTTGACTGCTCCTGTGTGGCCTGTGGGATCTTAATTCTGCTACCAGGGATCGAACCCATCCCCTCTGCACTGGAAGCATGGAGTCTTAACTACTGGACTGCCAGGGAAGTCTCCAATTCTGCTTTCTTAACATCATGATAAACGAATGCCTGTTCATAAATAAGCTCTGATCACTTTTCTAAAAAAAATCAAGGAAGATTCAGTTTTTCCTACTTTGTTACCCAAAGTATTATTAGACTTTAAAGAAAACAGAGCATAGCCTTCATCCATAAGAAGACTGAATTTACTGTTTCTTGGCAAAAGAGAAAAAGGCATAAACACAACTAACATCAATTTTCCATGCATATTGCGTTGTCTCTCTGGTTTACAGTTTTTGAAAACCGAAAGTCCATCTGTTGCTAAAGACCTTTTGAGTTTCTGGAAAATACTTTCTAGATGTGGTCGTGCGGCTTAATTTGGCTGACTTAACAGTGCCTCGCATGAGTGCCTCTTGCTGGCACGTGTGGACAGGATGCTGACTTCCGGCCGCCTCTGCCCGGGAGGGTTAACCCCAGCACGGGTCCCCTGTTCTGTTCACTTAATCACAACCTTCCCCTGGCCTGTTGGTGCTGACACCACAGCAGAGGCGAGCATGTGGCGTGGCGCATGGTGCTTGCTTATGCCCACCTGGAAAGAACAGCTAGGATGCCCTGGACTCCATAACACTTACCTTTGTGGTGTTCACACCATCCCACACTCGAGCTGCAAGCTATCCCTCCATTAAGATTGTTACCTGGACACACACTGTATTCCCTGATGGAGCGTCTTGTGCTTGAAAACGGTAAAAATTTGACTTATTGTTTCAGCCCAGGCTTTTTTGGTCCCCCTTTTCTCATAACCTCTAAATGATACACTTCCTATTTCAGTGCAAATGTTCTCTTACTCTGTAAGAGGCAGAGAGAGCAGACTCTCATGCGTTTTGGCCATTTGTAGCATTTACCAGTTACACTGTAGAGAAAGAGCAGAAGAAATTCTTCCTGTTTTCCATCTTTAATGATAAAGCCATCAAATGGCCAAAGTAAGGCAGATTGAATTCAAATTTCAAGTAATTTCTGCGCCCTCAGAGGGGCAGGAAGGTGACGCGTCAGATGCAGGTCTGTCTAGTGTGGGGTTGGCCCCACCTGTGAAGACTGAGCCTCCAGCTCGAGCCTCCACCCCGAGCTCAGAAGGCAGGAGGAAGGCAGAGAGGAGGGGTGCCCTGGAAAGCCGCTGCAGACTCCTCCCCGCAGGCTTGCATCACAGCTCCCCAAGCTCACCTGTCCTGCTACCCCTGGGCAAGGCCTCAGTGAAGCCCAGTCCTACACACACGCTTCCCTTGTGGTGTGGTTGGCGACTCTCCTCCGTGTGAAACACCAAGAACACCATCTTTCACGGCTGCTCTCTACAAGCTGTTGTGAAGAGGAGAAGTAGTACCTGCTAAGGCTGGTCAAAGAAGAAAACAGTGTAACCGTAGAGCTATTTACAAAAATCGCTGCCAATTAAACAATAGATGGGTTGGAATCCCTGAACAAACTTGGGGTGCCCAGCAGCCGTAGTCACAGGGAATGGGGGGCTGACCCCTGTCAGATGACCTCCCATCAGTCTCGGAGGATAATGGCATGTGGACCAACTGGGTGTCAAGGGTCACCTGGCTGGAGCTATTCCCCACCCCTTCCTTCCATGCTCCTTCGCTAGCCTGGGGGTGTCAGCAGGCGCATCTCTCAGACCCGGTGTCCTGGGCAGAGCCCTATGAAAGTGAGAGGCGTGTCCCGTCCTCCTGGCTCCTATCTCTCTTGAAGTTTTGGTGGCTGGAGGGCTACAGAGAAGTGAATCCGTATCTTCAGTAAGAGAGAGAAGGCATGATGGCTGGTGAGGAAAGAGGCTTGACCGCCCCATGGGCCTCAGGATTTTCTCTCTGTCCTATATATATATATATATATTTTTTTAATTGAATTTAAAAAATATTTTGTTTGTTTATTTTTTGGCTGTGCTGGGTCTTCATTGCTTCATTGCTGTGCGGGCTTTACTTTAGCTACAGTGCATGGGAGCTGCTCGTTGCTTCATTGCTGTGCGGGCTTTACTCTAGCTGCAGTGCGTGGGAGCTGCTCTCCAGCTGAGGTGTGCATGCTTCTCATTGCAGTGGCTTATCTTATTGCAGCCCCTGGGCTCCAGGGCCCCCGGGCTTCAGAAATTGCAGCTCGACAGTTGCAGCCCCTGGGCTCCAGAGCACAGGCTCAATAGTTGTGGTGCAGGGGCTTACTTGATCTTCCCTGATGGCTCAGTGGTAAAGAATCTGCCTGCGATGCAGGATTTGTGGGTTTGATCCCTGGGCTGGGGAGATCCCCTGGAGAAGGAAATGGCAACCTACTCTAGAATTCTTGCCTGAGGAATCCCATGGACAGCAGAACCTGGTGGGCTACAGTGCATGGGGTCGCAAAGAGTCAGACATGACTGAGCAACGAAACAACAACAACGTGGGCTTGGTTGCTCTGCAGCACGTGGAGTCTCCCGGATCAGGTATCAGACCCGTATCTCCTGCACTGGCAGGTGGATTCTTCACCCCTGAGCCACCAGGGAAGCTCCTTTCTGTCCTGCATTCTCTGATGCTCTTCCTGTGGACAAGGGCATTCCAGCCACAGAGGGGCAGCTGGTTGCATTTGGAGACCTTCACTCTAGTGACGAATCCAAACTGCTGGTGAAGGTACACGTGGGCAGCTCACTCACTTGCACCATCTGTGGTGCGTTTAGAAACCCCCTTGATAGAGAGGGAAACACCAAGGAGCTCTGGGCTAGAGAATGTTCTTCTTTAAAAAGGAAAGCTCTTTCTAACTGCTGGACAAACAGCTAGGGGCTCTGTCTCACTAAATGCCACCTTTCTCAGCTGATTTTTGGAATTTCATTTTCAAAGAAGGAGAAGACTGTCCTGAGCTGACACCTAGTAGAGAGGTAAAGGCTGGTTTTCACCCCTTGACAAGGAGCGACAGGCTCTGTATATGGATTAGGTGACCCTGTCTTTGGCAGATGAACGTTCATGGGACCCAGGGGCTATGACATTCATTTTCCGGGTGGGTGGGCTGGAAATGAGACATTTACTTGTCTTATTGAGAAAAGAGAGCAAATAAAAAAAAATCTTTCCCTTTTCTTTCTCCCTGGGAAGAGTCCCAAGTGCCTGACTCAGAAGAGCAGCCGCCTGTGCGCGAGCCTGTGACCCTGGAAAATTTCCTCTTCTTTCTGTAATATCCTGTGACGGCCACATTTTCCACTCGTGTGACTTCCTCTCAGCTTTTGAAATGGTTGACTAGAAACTAAAGTTATTCTAGCATTGAGTGTGTGGTCTTGGGGTTCCCACAACGAGTTTTCCTCCAGATGGGTACTGGAAAGAGTTTGGCAGCGAGCTCTGGGAGGGGGAAGGAGCATTGGAGGAGGGGTCAAAAGATGCCGTAGACTGGGGCAAGTCCCTCACCTCTCTGAATCTCAGTCTCATCAAGTGCAGAGAGGAAGGCAGACTGAACAAGCTCCTAACTACCAGATCAGATAAATCCTAAGAGAACAGAACACACATACTGGAAAACATGCATTTGTCCACTCTTGAGGTGTGATTTTGTAGACTGATTTGGAAGAGCTCTGAAATCACTGAGTTATTACACGATCTTTATTTCATAGGAAGACAGTTTCAATAACTTAACCATAAGAACTGCACACTAGCTGGCCTCTAGCCTTCTCCCAGCAAAGTAGATTGATTAATCCAGACAATTACTGTCAGGCCTCTACATCACAAAACAAAGGAGAGAGGCTGGAAATTTTCTGAGAAATTTGGTTTTTGTACAGCTGATGTAGTTTATATGAGAGACCTCAGTGGAATATTTTCATTAAGGATTTTGGTAGCTATTGTATTTAGATAGTGCTGACTGGGTAGAAATCTATTAAAATTATTGTGTTTGTCAATTTATCAATGGGAAGAGAAGCATCATTTTAGTCATCCTTTTTTTTCTCTTTCTAGCTCCATAGCAATTAGAGGAATCAGATCACGAAACTGGGCTTATAAAGTCAGCCAATCTCAGTCCAAAAGTAGTTAAGAATTAAACCATTAAAACCATCCCCAAACCAAACAGAGGCTTATTGGAATATAATGTGTTAATATAGCACATTTATGAATTAAAATAGGATATAAAATTTCTGTCTACAAAATCCCTCAGCAAGGGCTTTTCCTATGTATGTCTCTGTTACTTTGATAAAACTGAGAATGGACCAGCAGCTTGCTAAATTTAGAACAAATATGGAGAATTAGGTCCCCAGGGTACATCCTCATAACTCCCTTACTCAGTTTAGATTCATAATTTTAGATTTTTCTTTATATTTCCATGTTTATGGTCCTTAGGGGAGGCTGAATACTGCTTTTTAACAGAGGATCTGGAAAACCTACAATTCTAATTCTGTAAAATTTTTCTTGAACATAGACATGTCATAGTTTTTCCACTGATCACTGTTCCATTGGTCAACCTCTTTCGATGGAAAATATGCTTTATGGAAAGGTCAATCCGCAAATTTTGTGTTATTGAGGTGCTTTACACATGTTCAAATTATGGATGGCTTACTTTATGTACTTCATCCCCAAATGAAAATTCTGGCCTTCTCATTATCCTGCTCACAAAGCAAGCTCTTTAAAGCTTCCCAGCACATGTGAAAACCAAATTTTATGAGGCTCCAAGACCAGCCAGGAAACTTTAACAAAGACTTGATTTCAGAGAAGCAAACTTGAGTCGTGTAAAGGACATTGGGTTGGGAGGTATCCTCGTCTACCTAGTTCTGTTTGTGAAGCTGCATATGTGCCTTGCACCTCC
The DNA here is from genome assembly GCF_014754425.2 of Oryx dammah. NCBI lineage: Eukaryota > Metazoa > Chordata > Mammalia > Artiodactyla > Bovidae > Oryx > Oryx dammah. The sequence continues at coordinate 8,860,587 of NW_024070209.1, read as the reverse complement.
ATCTAGATCCAGCTCCGTCAGCTGGAGATGGAAACCATATGTGTATCTAGGGCCCGTATGTTGGGGTTTGGAGAGCCTTCGACTTTTTTTGATTCCCAGCTCAGCATCATTTGCAGATTCAGAGGCAACCTGGCCACATTCTTGACCCCTCTGTGTCACGCAGCAATATTTTTATTATCCGACAGTTGTTTTTCTGAGATGAATCCCATTTCATATGCTTAGAAAGGTGTGGTCTTTCGTTCTCAAAAGGTTGTTCTAAGTGAAACGGAGATTTGTGGTAAATAGGTGAAAACTTCAGGCTCACAGTCTTGTACTTGGGTAAAATAGCGTTTTGTTTATTGTTTATTTGAACTCATTAGATCTTCTTTTTTTGATTTCCTGTAGCTTTTGTGTAGGGCGGACTCCTGGTCCACGTTCTGGTAACCAAGAATTGTGGGTATATCCTGGCGTGAAGGTGGTTGGCTGCTCACCAAATCTATTTTCCTGTTCTTCCAAGGTGATAATCTAGCTGTAGGCGTGTGTGTGGCCTCTGGGCTGGGGACTGTATTTTAAGTCTCAGTCTTGTGTTTAGGTTCTTGCCAATGAAATGTGATGGGAGACATTTCTAGTTCTGTGCCCTATACAAAGCCTTTCTCTTTGTGTGTGTATGCTCTTTGCGACCCCATGGACTGTAGCCCACCAGGTTCCTCTATCCATGGAATTCTCCAGGCAAGAATACTGGAGTGGGTTGTCATGCCCTCCTCCAGGGGATCTTCCTGACCCAGAGATCAAACCTGAGTCTCTTGTCTCCTGCATCGGCAGGTGGGTTCTTTACCACTAGCGCCACCTGGAAAGCCCATGTTCATTTCAACTACTGCCAAACAGGAGTGCAAGAGAGAGGTGAGGGGCATCACTGTGGCCCGACTCTTCTGAGTCTGTTCTCCTCTGGAATGTGGGGTTTCCTCCTGATATCTTCTGGGCCATCACGATTTTTTCACTAGGCTCCTGTCCTAGGAAATCTCATCAATTCCAGTGGTTTCTGTTTCACTTATTTTCTAGACCTGCTCCCTTTGGTGGGGAGCTTTCCCCTAAAATTCAGCTGCATCTTCAGATTCCCTTCTTTATTAAGATCTTCATTTGAATGTCTCTGCCGCTGCTGCTAAGGCGCTTCAGTCGTGTCCGACTCTGTGTGACCCCATAGACGGCAGCCCACCAGGCTCCCCTGTCCCTGGGATTCTCCAGGCAAGAACACTGGAGTGGGTTGCCATTTCCTTCTCCAATGCATGAAAGTGAAAAGTGAAAGGGAAGTCGCTCAGTCGTGTCCGACTCTTAGCGACCCCATGGACTGCAGCCCACCAGGCTCCTCCATCCATGGGATTTTCCAGGCAAGAGTACTGGAGTGGGGTGCCATTGCCTTCTCATGAGCCCTCAAATTCAGGGTCTAAATCTCACTTTATCTCTTTATTTTTCACCTTTCCCTTCTAAATCCACACCTTCAACAGTGCTCCTTCTCTGTCTAGGCAGCGAGGAGTTCCCTTCTCTCAACTCCCCACAGTCCATCAGTCGATGGATCGGCTGTGTATCAGTCAGACCCTGGTCTGCCCTGAGACCACTTTGTCTCAGGCCTCCATCATTACCTCCTGGCCTCTCCTTAAAGTTCCCCACTTCTCCTCCTGTCCAGACTTTCCCTCCATAGCATTTACCTTGGTTTATAATCATAAAGTTGGTGCTGATCTCTTTCTGTAAACGTGGGCTCCTGAGAGCAGGAACTGGGCCCATTTTGATTCTCATTGTCTGTCTATCTGGCATAGAGTAGAGGAGGAGGAGTAATTGAATCAGTTTGATTTCTTGCTACAGCCTAATAATCCATCTCTCTCTGGGGTCTTGCTCATCTTTTAAAATTTTTTTATTAACTTTTTATTTACTTATTTATTTTAACTTAAAAACTTCATTATAAAGGAGGGTCTTGCTCTTCTTTTTAAATTTATTATTTTTAATTTTTAAAATTCATTATAAAGGAGGGTCTTGCTCTTTTTGAATTTTTAAAATCTTTTTTTTTTAAATTAATTTATTTATTTTTAATTTTTACTTTACAGTTCTGTATTGGTTTTGGCATAGATTGACATGAATCCACCACAGGTGTACATGCGTTCCCAAACATGAGCCCACCTCCCACCCCCCTCCCCACAACATCTCTCTGGGTCATCTCCGTGCGTCAGCCCCAAGCGTGTCATATCCTGCATCAGACATAGACTGGCATTTCGATTCTTACATGATATTATACATGTTTCAATGCCATTCTCCCAAATCATCACATCCTCTCCCTCTTCCTCTGAGTCCAAAAGTCCGCTATACACATCTGTGTCTTTTTTGCTGTCCTGCATACAGGGTCATCATTGCCATCTTCCTAAATTCCATATATATGTGTTAGTATACTGTATTGGTGTTTTTCTTTCTGGCTCACTTCACTCTGTATAATCGGCTCCAGTTTCATCCATCTCATCAGAACTGATTCAAATGTATTCTTTTTAATGGCTGAGTAATACTCCATTGTGTATATGTACCACAGCTTTCTTATCCATTCATCTACTGATGGACATCTAGGTTGTTTCCATGTCCTGGCTATCTTTTAATTTAAAAAAATTTGTTATCAAGAAGAGTCTTGCTCTTCTTGACCTCATTTGCCATTTTGCAAAACAGAATGAACTTCTGAAGTACATCTAAGCTTGGCCTGTCCTTCTGAATCATCCGTCAATGCATGGTCGAGTCTGAACCTCTCATGGTTTGGAGCCCACCAGTGTCTCCAGCCTCATTTCTTTTATTTTTGTGGCTGACCTCTTTCCCATCTCACCCTCCCAGTCTTAGAACCCTCTTTGCATCTTCTAGGTCTATCAAAGTGTCACCCTCTAGGAATCTTTTCTTGACTTTCTAAGGTGCTTCACAACCCTGCTTTGTGTCTCTACCATAATTCACATGTGTACCAGCACGTTGGAGGATAATTTTGATCTGTTATGTGTCTCCCCACTTTACGCTTGAGAGTGGAGTCCATGTCTGGGAAAAAATAGGCAATCAACACGTTACCAAGTAAATAACAGATGGATGCCTGGCTCTTAGCAACAAGACGCCTGGTGCTCGGGTAGCTGAGGGCTCTGCCTGAGAGGGAGCTGAGTTAGGCTAGTGTAGACTTGTGGCTGCCTTGAGTCAGTGGGTCTTGGAAAGGTTCTCTCAACCTAAGTGGGCTCTCCTGATTCTGCTAGGACGCCTACTTTAATAAATTAATAAGAAAGAGTGAGGAGTGAGGGTAAGTAATCAGTGCTGGAAGGGGAGTGGGGGTGGAGCCCAGATAAAAATACACAGCCACAGTAGAGGAGGCAGTGATAAGGAGCCTGCTGAGTCATCGCCCCTTAGAGTCTGGGTGATTTGTGACCCAAATTGTCCCACCTTGAGAGCACGGCTGTGTGACAGCGTTCTCCGACTGTGTCATGGGGATGGGATTGCGAGATGGAAGTGGCAAAATTCTTTGTTACATTTGGGAATAAGGATCTCAATTCCAATTATTATTCTAATTCTTAATTCTAATTCTGGCAAATCACAGAACGGCCCGCTGCCTCCGTTCCTGCTTTTTCACGGACGGGCTTAATTAGAGTTGGGTTTGCAGCAATAACTTGCCCTTCTGGTTCTCAGGTTAATTTTCAGAAAAGCTCAAGCTTGGTTAATATTTAAAAATTTAAAGTAACAGGCAGCAGAACTGTTTTCACTTCTTGGTAACTTTCAGGAATTTATGCCACTTGACTGACACTTCCACGTTTAGTCACAGACCAAACTAATAGTTTTTAGGAAATACAGTTCAGTTCAGATCAGTTCAGTCACTCAGTCGTGTCTGACTCTTTGTGACCCCATGAATTGCAGCACACCAGGCCTCCTTATCCATCACCAATTCCTGGAGTTCACTCAGATTCACATCCATCAAGTCCATGATGCCATCCATCCATCTCATCCTCATAACCTTAAATATTACACAAGACTAAAGACTTGTCTAGTGTCATATAGCCAGATAGTAACAACATCAAAAGCAAATGGAGATCTAACCCCTTGCACAAAATCGTCCTTTATGTATACCGTGTTGACAAAGTGTGTGTGTTTATCCCAAGATCAAGAGACAACCTCAAAAGTCATCCATGATAGAAAATAACTAAGCTGTCTGTTTTTTCCTGAAGCAGATATCTGATGACAGTACTGACTAATAAAACAATATATGTTTTAATTTGTAAAACAATTTTAGTATTATAAAAGTGGTTATCTCAGAAAAATTAAGTTGGTAAAACAGTTTTTTAGGAAATCAAAAATTCACCAATTTCAGATACTTTTTAGTTACCGCAAAGAGGGATAGTGTTTGTGATTTACTAACATTTCAGAGAGCGCCCCTGTACCCCCTCCCCTCCCCAGCCCACCGAGTCTCCCCAGCTAGTCTCTCCACTAGTAACATCTTGTATTAATGTGGCACATTTGTCACCATTGATGAGCCAATATTGATTGGTTCAATAATATTGATAATATCAATGATATTATTAACTAAAGTCCATAGTTTACATCAGGGTTCACTCTTCGGGTTGTTCATTCTTTACGCTCTGAAAGATGCATAGTGACCTGTTTTTCTTTTTTGAGATTTTCAAAGCAATGGAAAAAAACCCCTCCACGATATTTAGTGATGCTTGCCCCATGCCATTTCAATGCCATGGCCGTTGCTAAGCTCCGCTTCATGCCCACATACTCCGCAGCCCCACCAATCACAGACCGGAATGCCAGGGCCTGTGACAGCACAGGCATCCTTACTGCCATCTGATTGGCTGCTTATCCAGCTCCCAGGTCTTCTTCTGAGCATCTGCTCTCCAGGGCTGCCCTATCACCAGCCATCCCAGCTAAGCCAAAGCTGAAGGCTGACATACGAGTTCTTTCTGGGAGCAGGATTGGGAGGTTGTGGGGAGAGAGGCCTGGTAGGGGAGAAAGAGCTCCCACTAGCAGCTGAGGCTCCAGGACCTTAGGAGATGCAGGATCTCAGAACTGGATGCCTCTGACCCAGGGTGGTCCGTGCTCTCAGCTTCTCAGTTGCATATGGCGAGTGCTGAACTGGGTTCTGTGGGCTCTCCTTGCAGCCTCAGGGAGGGCCCTGGGGCCAGCGGTCAGAAGAGTGAGGAGCAGGAGTGAAGGCAGTGTTGGGCTGGAATGGGGATGCGGCGGATGCTCACGGGCTGGTGTACAGTCAGCAGGTGAGTGCTGAAAGCTCAGAACACTGACTCGAGAGCAGCGGTCCCCAGCATGTTTGGCACCAGGGATGGGCTTCACAGAAGACAGTTTTTCCATGGTCTGGGACAGGGATGTGGGGTGGGGAGGACGGTTTTGAGATGATTCAAGTGCACTACATTTCCTGTGCACTTTAGTTCTATGATTATTACATCAGCCCCACCTCACATGATCAGGCATTGGATCCCGGGGACTGGGAACCCCTGCTCTACAGGAATGTTAGCTGTGATGGTGATGAGGAAAGTGTGGTCACTATTAATACCTGGAGCAGAAAGAGCCAAGCGTCACTGGACAGACTGTGTGCATGTCCCTCCCCTGGGAGGTGGTCACACACTCTGGAAGTATCCTGGGTGCCGCTTCCTGATGTCAGCCAGTTGGGCAGTCCCCAGTCTGAGTGCCATCCCCACTACAGGTCAGATTTGTGAAATATGTGGCTCTGAACCTGCACGGTCCTATCTATGGGGCTCATCAGGCTCTCTGGCCTTATGGATACTTTACCCGTTTGCCCTTGAAGGCCACGTGCACTGACCACATCCACAGGTCACATTGGGTGTCCGCAGCAGTTGCTGGTTGTGTAGAAGAGTTAAAGCTCATGTTGTCTGGGGTTGCCCATACACCACGTGATTCTGAGTGCAGCTCAGGGGACTGGGGCGGTCACCACAACACCCTTCCTCCAGCCTGTGTTTAGGCCTGAGCCTCTGAGCTGAGTCTGGGTCACCTGGGTGGGGAGCTGTTCCCGACCTGCGCTCTAGGGGGCGCCATGCACGCTAGACTTCAGGTGAAGGGCATCTGGGGAGGTCAGCGGTGGCCGGTCTGGGCAGGTCGCAGGGAGACCTGCGTTTTCTTGGTCCCCTAGGTCTTGCCCGCAGGACTCAGCAGCACCCTGTGCCTTCTGTTTTTTGTTTTTGTTTTTTCTGTCAGAAGCCAAAGAGGCTCCTGCTGCCATTTCAAGGGAAGGACAGCGGATTTTTTTTTTTTTTTGCGCGGGCGGGGTGGGGGGCGGCTACTGCTGTGTGGGCATTTCTCTAGTTGTCCAGAGCAGGAGCTATCTGTAGTCGCTGTGTGCAGGCTTCTCATTGTGGTGGCTTCTCTTGTGGAGCCTGGACTCAGGGGGGCATGTGAGTTCTGGTAGTTGTGCACAGACTCAGTAGCTGCAGCTCCCAGGCTCTATCTAGCTCAGGAGTTGTGGCGCACGGGCTTAGCTGCTCCCCGGTATGTGGGAGGTTTCCGGGCCAGGGATTTAACTGGAGTTTCCTGCATTGGCTGGCGGATTCTTTACCCCTGAGCCATCAGTGAAGCCCTGCCTCTGTTGTTTTTGCTCTTTCAAGGTCTTCACTTTGATGGCCAAGTAGTTAGCTCCAACCCCTCATTATAGACAGTATGTTTCTTTTGGGTGTGGGAATTCTGGTATTCTGTGCTGTGGCAAGTTTTTGTTCATCAGAAAAACACCAAGATTGGAAAACCACATTATTACTGAGTCTTTTTATTTTGGCTTAATGACATGCAGGAGCTAACTTATTGGTAGAAACTTTTAAAATAATATTTTCAAATATTTTCTAATTTTCTTATTACAAACTTAATCTAGTGGATTGCTTTTTAAAAATTAAGTTTATGAAGAAATAAAAACATGTTATGGTTCACCACTGTAGGCATTAGTTCAGTTCAGTTCAGTTGCTCAGCCGTGTCCGACTCTTTTCAACCCCATGAACTGCAGCATGCCAGGCCTCCCTGTCCATCACCAACTCCCGGAGTTCACTCAAACTCATGCCCATTGAGTCGATGATGCCATCCAAAATCTCATCCTCTGTCATCCCCTTCTCCTCCTGCTCTCAATTTTTCCCAGCATCAGGGTCCTTTCTAATGAGTCAGTTCTTTGTATCAGGTGGCCAAAGTATTGGAGTTTCAGCTTCAACATCAGTCCTTCCAATGAACACTCAGGACTGATCTCCTTTAGGATGGACTGGTTGGATCTCCTTGCAGTCCAAGGGACTCTCAAGAGTCTTCTCCAACACCACAGTTCAAAAGCATCAATTCTTCTGAGCTCAGCTTTCTTTGTAGTCCAACTCTCAAATCCATGCATGGCTACTGGAAAAACTATAGCCTTGACTAGATGGACCTTTGCTGGCAAAGTAATGTCTTTGTTTTTTAATACACTGTCTAGGTTGGTCATAACTTTTCTTCCAAGGAGTAAGTGTCTTTTAATTTCATGGCTGCAGTCGCCATCAACAGTGATTTTGGAGCCCCAAAATAAAGTCTGCCACTGTTTCCACTGTTTCCCCATCTATTTGCCATGAAGTGATGGGACAGGAGAACCTGGTTAAATACAAATGATAGGAGTTTAAAGTTTAAATACAAATTGTAGAAACTTAAGATGTATATGCTCACAATACATTTTAAAGATCTATAAAACATGTGATATAAGATAATTTGATTTTAGATCGTATTGTCTAGATCAGTTAGAAATCTTCTTTGCTGGTGTTAGAAGCGTTGCCAGGAAAATAGATATCTTCTGCCTATTTCACCAAAATACTGTTTCTTTTTTTCTGTTAAAGAAAAGAAGGAAATACTTTTGTTAGCTATAATGGGTTTTAAAGCGGGTCTGTAAGTGCAGGTGTGCCTTGAATTAAGAAAGTCAGACATTTAAATAGTTGACCTAGCAGAGCACGTAAATTAGAGGGTAATTACTTAAATGGCCTTCAGTTTGTGAAAGGATTTACAACAGGTTTCCTCTAAATAGCTAACTCTCTAGTGAATTTAAATTATTAGTATGTTTTTTAAAAATTAATTCCTTTTTCATTTTTTATTTTTATTTTTTAAATTTCTTTTTCTTTTTTTTTTCTTTTACTTTATTTTACTTTACAATACTGTATTGGTTTTGCCATACATCAACATGAATCCGCCACGGGTGTACATTAGTTCCCAATCCTGAACCCCCCTCCCAATTCCCTCCCCATACCATCTCTCTGGGTCATCCCATACCTGTTGCATTAGACAAGGTGTATCAGAATGAAGAACAGCAAAAGGGTTTGTCAAGCACGTTTGTAGACTGAGTTATAACTCACTTTACTAAGCTTTCTTTGGGAGGGGAGGGTTTCTCAGCAGTGAACTGTAAAAGCTGAGCTCAGGTTGGCTCTGGCTTCTTAGAATTGATGGGGGCGGGTACGTGGGGCCTCCAGGTACATACGGGTGGTGGGGCTGCCTTGACTTCCTGCTTTGGACTGGGGTGAGGGGAGGGCAAATGTCTGTGGACCCCAGGGCCACCCCAGGCTGATCTTTTCCATCCTGAAGTGGGAGGGAGTGTGGGGTGGGCATGATCCCAGCTGGTGAAGAGCAAGAGGGGGAGAAATCTTGATTGGATCTGACTCTGAGGTCTGGAACAGAAATGATACCCCACCTGGCCTTGGTATGGGTGTTGTTCAGTCGCTCAGTCATGTCTGACTCTTTGCAGCCCCATGAACTGCAGCACGCCAGGCTTCCCTGTCTTTCACTATCTCTCAGAGTTTGCTCAAACTCATGTCCCTTGAGTCAGTGATGCCATCCAACCATCTCATCCTCTATCACTCCCTTCTTCTCCTACCCTCAATCTTTCCCAGCATCAGGGTCTTTTCCAATGAGTCGGCTCGTCACATCAGGTGGCCAAAGTATTGGAGCTTCAGCTTCAGCATCAGTCCTTCCAGTGAAGGGGTTGATTTCCTTTAGGATTGACTGGTTTGATCTCCTTGCAGTTCAAGGGACTCTCAAGTCATCTCCATGTTGGTTATATAACCCTTCAAATTGACATGGAAATTCAGCTAAGATGAGAATTTCAGCCACAGTCTTTCCTTTAAGACTGTGTTTCTCAATATGCGCACTTAGTTGTGCATTTCATCTAAAGATGAAATCCCATGGACGTTATTCCTCAGTCTTGACATATTCCTGCCCTCGGTACCTTGCAAATGGTTCCTGGGTGTGCCTGTGAGATGTGTGTCTAAGTTGAGGGTCTGTGAGACCATGGATTCAGTCCACCATCCACACATTCAGCTGGACCGGCTCTGTCCTTTTGGTTGTGAAGAATGATTTCAGCTGTGCAGCACAGAGAACGCTACCACCTAAGTGGGAAAGAAATCCACACAAAGAGGGTATGTATATATATACTTACAGCTGATTCACTTTGTTGTACAGCAGAAACTAACACAACATTGTAAAACAATTATATTCCAGTACAAATTTTAAAAAATGAGATGGAGAAAGAAAATAAAATTACACCATTTTATGTATAGCATAAGAACTTCATACTTGAATAATCATCCTTAAAAAGAAAAGAAAAAAAAAAGAATGGCCTCAGGTTGAGGCCCAAGATCACCGTTTTGAGCTTTCATCTGTTGCTAATTACCAACCCAAGGTAATGTGTTCGTCATTCCTTCATTTGAGGAACGTTTCTGTGTCTCCTACTTTATATTCATGACTGTTGTTGCCACGGGGTATCTAGCAGTCAATTAGAGACAGAATACCTGTTCTAGCTGGGGTAATAGGTGATGGTAAATAAAGCCAGCAGACACAGACTTGTTCTTGGCAAAATTAGAAAAATAAGGAGAATGTAGTGTGTTTTTCATACGGCTGTATGAAATTAAGGTGGAATATTGCTCACATATCAGTATTATATTTTAGCATTTTATAATTAGTTTCATCTGTATTTATGAAGCAATTGTGACATCAGATATTAATAAAAGATTCAGCAAAATGAAAAGTTGGTGCACTCGTCAGGCTCTAGGACTGCCCCCGATGAGCCCCACCTCATGGTGGTACCCTAGGCTTGTGGAAAGTTGGCATCAGGGTGGGTCTGCATGAGCAATAGACCCCAGCAGAGTGATGGTGGCCAATTCTGAGACTTGTGTCTAAGACACTGTGGTTTCCACCATGGTCACCTGCTCTTTCTTGGATCATCGGATGGGGTGTGAAGCCAGCTGCTCTGTGGCCAGCAGTCCTGTGGGGAAGGCCAGGCAGTGTGGCACTGAGGCCTCTGTGAACAGCCAGGGGACGACTTGGGCCCACAGCACCTGGGTATGCATGGGAGCTGGTCCTCTGCCCTGGACAAGCCGTCAGTGGACACAGCAACTGTGTCCTCATGAGATATCTGGAGCTAGACCTGGCCAGCCGACTCCATCCTGGATATCTGAGCCTCAGAAACTGTGAGATGATCAGTGTTTGTGGGACAAAACCATAATTCGAAAAGATACCTGCACCTCTATGTTCATAGCAGCACTATTCACAGTAGGCAAGACCTGGAAGCAACCTAAATGTCCATTGACAGAGGAGCGGATGTGGCACAAAGACGCGGTACGTATATATGACGAAATGCTACTCGGCCACAAAAATGAAGCAGTGCCATCTGCAGCAACATGGATGCACCTGGAGATTACCATACTAAGTGAAATGAGTCAGCGAGAGACAAATACCATATGACTCTGCTTGCCTGTGGAATCTAAAATACGGCAAAATGAACTTATCTATAAAACAGAAACAGACTTGCAGACATAGAAAGCGGACCTGTGAATGCCAAGCAGGAGGGGGTGAAGGAGTGATGGAGTGGGAGGCTGGGGTGAGCAGGTGCAAACTATTACGTAGAGGATGGATAAACTGGAGGTCCCACTGGAGAGCACAGGGCACTATATTCAGTATCTTATGATCAACCACAGTGGAAAAGAATGTATATGATAACTGAATCACTTTGCTGTACAGCAGAAATTAACATCATAGATCAACTACCCTTTACTTAAGGATAAAAGAAGAGAAGAAGATTTGCTGAGAGGGTCCTAGGTTGGCAGAGTAATATGGGTAAGGAAGGTGGAGGCAGGCTTAGCTTGGCACTATGTTTTAGGAAGGCTCACCAAAGGAATTAATCTATGAAGTTTTAGCAAGAATAAAAATTTCCTATGAGCTTATCAAGACAGACATGCTCAGGTTGAAGGATCGATGGAGCTATTTCCGACTAGGACAGAAGGCAGGTGGTTCATCTCAACCCCTAATTGGTAGCTCAGACAGTAAAGAATCTGCCTGCAGTGAAGGAGACCTGGGTTTGATCCCTGGGTTGGGAAGATCCCCTGAAGAAGGGAATGGCTACCCACTCCAGTATTTATTTATTTATTTATTTATTATTTTACTTTACAATTCTGTATTGGTTTTGCCATACATTGACATGAATCCACCATGGGTGTACATGCATTCCCAAACATGAACCCCCCTCCCACCCTCCTCCCCACAACATCTCTCTGGTCATCCCCGTGTATCAGCCCCAAGCATGCCGTGTCCTGCATCGGACATAGACTGGTGATTCGATTCTTACATGATATTATACATGTTTCAATGCCATTCTCCCAAATCATCTCACCCTCTCCCTCTCCCTCTGAGTCCAAAAGTCTGCTATACACATCTGTGTCTTTTTTGCTGTCCTGCATACAGGGTCATCATTGCCATCTTTCTAAATTCCATATATATGTGTTAGTATACTGTATTGGTGTTTTTCTTTCTGGCTTACTTCACTCTGTATAATCGGCTCCAGTTTCATCCATCTCATCAGAACTGATTCAAATGTATTCTTTTTAACAGCTGAGTAATACTCCGTTGTGTATATGTACCACAGCTTTCTTATCCATTCATCTGCTGATGGACATCTAGGTTGTTTCCATGCCCTGGCTATTATAAACAGTGCTGCGATGAACATTGGGGTACATGTGTCTCTTTCAATTCTGGTTTCCTCAGTGTGTATGCCCAGCAGTGGGATTGCTGGGTCATAAGGCAGTTCTATTTGCAATTTTTTAAGGAATCTCCACACTGTTCTCCATAGTGGCTGTACTAGTTTGCATTCCCACCAACAGTGTAGGAGGGTTCCCTTCTCTCCACACCCTCTCCAGCATTTATTGCTTGCAGATTTTTGGATCGCAGACATTCTGACTGGTGTGAAGTGGTAGCTCATTGTGGTTTTGATTTGCATTTCTCTAATAATGAGTGATGTTGAGCATCTTTTCATGTGTTTATTAGCCATCTGTATGTCTTCTTTGGAGAAATGTCTATTTAGTTCTTTGGCCCATTTTTTGATTGGGTCGTTTATTTTTCTGGAATTGAGCTGCAGGAGTTGCTTGTATATTTTTGAGATTAGTTGTTTGTCAGTTGCTTCATTTGCTATTATTTTCTCCCATTCGGAAGGCTGTCTTTTCACTTTGCTTATATTTTCCTTTGTTGAGCAGAAGCTTTTAATTTTAATTAGGTCCCATTTGTTTATTTTTGCTTTTATTTCCAGAATTCTGGGAGGTGGATCATAGAGGATCCTGCTGTGGTTTATGTCGGAGAGTGTTTTGCCTATGTTCTCCTCTAGGAGTTTTATAGTTTCTGGTCTTACATTTAGATCTTTAATCCATTTTGAGTTTATCTTTGTGTGCAGTGTTAGAAAGTGATCTAGTTTCATTCTTTGACAAGTGGTTGACCAGTTTTCCCAGCACCACTTGTTAAAGAGATTGTCTTTACTCCATTGTATATTCTTGCCTCCTTTGTCAAAGATAAGGTGTCCATATGTGTGTGGATTTATCTCTGGGCTTTCTATTTTGTTCCATTGATCTATATGTCTGTCTTTGTGCCAATACCATACTGTCTTGATGACTGTGGCTTTGTAGTAGAGCCTGAAGTCAGGCAAGTTGATTCCTCCAGTTCCATTCTTCTTTCTCAAGATTGCTTTGGCTATTCGAGGTTTTTTGTATCTCCATACAAATCTTGAAATTATTTGTTCTAGTTCTGTGAAAAATATCACTGGTAGCTTGATAGGGATTGCATTGAATTTGTAAATTGCTTTGGGTAGTATACTCATTTTCACTATATTGATTCTTCCGATCCATGAACATGGTATATTTCTCCATCTATTAGTGTCCTCTTTGATTTCTTTCATCAGTGTTTTATAGTTTTCTATATATAGGTCTTTAGTTTCTTTAGGTAGATATATTCCTAAGTATTTTATTCTTTTTGTTGCAATGGTGAATGGAATTGTTTCCTTAATTTCTTTTTCTACTTTCTCATTATTAGTGTATAGGAATGCAAGGGATTTCTGTGTGTTGATTTTATATCCTGCAACTTTACTATATTCATTAATTAGCTCTAGTAATTTTCTGGTATAGTCTTTACGGTTTTCTATGTAGAGGATCATGTCATCTGCAAACAGTGAGAGTTTTACTTTTTCTTTTCCAATTTGGATTCCTTTTATTTCTTTTTTTGCTCTGATTGCTGTGGCTAAAACTTCCAGAACTATGTTGAATAGTAGTGGTGAAAGTGGGCACCCTTGTCTTGTTCCTGACTTTAGGGGAAATGCTTTCAATTTTTCACCATTGAGGATAATGTTTGCTGTGGGTTTGTCATATATAGCTTTTATTATGTTGAGATATGTTCCTTCTATTCCTGCTTTCTGGAGAGTTTTTATCATAAATGGATGTTGAATTTTGTCAAAGGCCTTCTCTGCATCTATTGAGATAATCATATGGCTTTTATTTTTCAATTTGTTAATGTGGTGAATTACATTGATTGATTTGCGGATATTGAAGAATCCTTGCTTCCCTGGGATAAAGCCCACTTGGTCATGGATCATCACCCAAGTCCAAGAAACCCAGAGAGTTCCAAATAGGATAAACCCAAGGTGAAACACCCCAAGACACATATTAATCAAATTAACAAAGATCAAACACAAAGAACAACTATTAAAAGCAGCAAGGGAAAAACAACAAATAACACACAAGGGGATTCCCATAAGGATAACAGCTGATCTCTCAATAGAAACTCTTCAGGCCAGGAGGGAATGGCAAGACATACTTAAAGTGATGAAAGAAAATAACCTACAGCCCAGATTACTGTACCCAGCAAGGATCTCATTCAAATACGAAGGAGAAATCAAAAGCTTTACAGACAAGCAAAAGCTGAGAGAATTCAGCACCACCAAACCAGCTCTCCAACAAATTCTAAAGGATATTCTCTAGACAGGAAACACAAAAAGGAAGTATAAACCCGAACCCAAAACAATAAAGGAAATGGCAACGGGATCATACTTATCAATAATTACCTTAAACGTAAATGAATTGAATGCCCCAACCAAAAGGCAAAGACTGGCTGAATGGATACAAAAACAAGACCCCTCTATATGCTGCTTACAAGAGACCCACCTCAAAACAAGGGACACATACAGACTGAAAGTGAAGGGTTGGAAAAAGATATTCCATGCAAATAGAGACCAAAAGAAAGCAGGAGTGGCAATACTCATATCCGATAAAATAGACTTTAAAACAAAGGCTGTGAAAAGAGACAAAGAAGGCCACTACATAATGATCAAAGGATCATTCCAAGAAGAAGATATAGGAATTATAAATATATAAGCACCCAGTATAGGAGCACCGCAATATGTAGGACAAATACTAACAAGTATGAAAGGGGAAATTAACAACAACACAATAATAGTGGGGGACTTTAATACCCCACTCACACCTATGGACAGATCAACTAAACAGAAAAGTAACAAAGAAACACAAACTTTAAATGATACATTAGACCAGTTAGACCTAATTGATATCTATAGGACATTTCACCCCAAAACAATGAATTTCACCTTTTTCTCAAGTGCTCATGGAACCTTCTCCAGGATAGATCACATCCTGGGCCATAAATATAACCTTGATAAATTCAAAAAAATCGAAATCATTCCAAGCATCTTTTCTGACCATAATGCATTAAGACTAGATCTCAATTACAGGAGAAAAACTATTAAAAATTCAATCATATGGAGGCTGAACAACACGCTTCTGAATAACCAACAAATCACAGAAGAAATCAAAAAAGAAATCAAAATATGCATAGAAACTAATGAAAATGAAAACACAACAACCCCAAACCTGTGGGACACTATAAAAGCAGTGCTAAGAGGAAAGTTCATAGCAATACAGGCATACCTCAAGAAACAAGAAAAAAGTCAAATAAATAACCTAACTCTACACCTAAAGCAACTAGAAAAGGAAGAATTGGAGAACCCCAGAGTTAGCAGAAGGAAAGAAATCTTAAAAATTAGGGCAGAAATAAATGCAAAAGAAACAAAAGAGACCATAGCAAAAATCAACAAAGCCAAAAGCTGGTTCTTTGAAAGGATAAATAAAATTGACAGACCATTAGCCAGACTCATCAAGAAGCAAAGAGAGAAAAATCAAATCAATAAAATTAGAAATGAAAATGGAGAGATCACAACAGACAACACAGAAATACAAAGGATCATAAGAGACTACTATCAGCAATTATATGCCAATAAAATGGGCAACGTGGAAGAAATGGACAAATTCTTAGAAATGTACAATTTTCCAAAACTGAACCAGGGAGAAATAGATAATCTTAACAGACCCATCACAAGCACAGAAATTGAAACTGTAATCAGAAATCTTCCATCAAACAAAAGCCCAGGTCCAGACGGCTTCACAGCTGAATTCTACCAAAAATTTAGAGAACAGTTAATACCTATCCTACTCAAACTCTTCTAGAAAATTGCAGAGGAAGGTAAACTTCCAAACTCATTCTATGAGGCCACCATCACCCTAATACCAAAACCTGACAAAGATACTACAAAAAAAGAAAACTACAGGCCAATATCACTGACGAACATAGATGCAAAAATCCTCAACAAAATTCTAGCAATCAGAATCCAGTATTTTTTGCCTGGAAAATCTCATGGACAGAGGAGCCTGGTGGACTACAGTCTATGGGTCTGCAAAGAGTTGGACATGACTGAGTGGTTAAGATATATCCTGACTGTTAGACCACTGTAAGTCAAGACTATCAACTTAGAATACTGGGGCACCCAATGTCTTTGGCATATGCTGCTCTAAAAACAAGGCTTGTCTAAAGGTATTGAAAGGTATTGACATAATATTTAGTTATGAATTGATATATTGCTATGTAATCAAGAGAGCAAGTAATATCTAGAACTGTTAAATTGGATAATTAAGTGTAGTTACAATCAGGATGGGCTTCCCTGGTGACTCAGTGGTAAATAATCCATCTGCCATGCAGGAGATGCTGGTTTGATCCCTGGGTTGGGAAGATCCCCTGGAGAAGGAAATGGCAACTCACTCCAGTATTCTTGCCTGGGAAATCCCATGGACACAGGAGCCTGATGGGCTACAGTCCATGGAGTTGCAAAGAGTCAGACATGACTTAGCAACTAGACAACAATTATTGATATTAGATTATTGCTCTGTGATCTTTTAATTTTTTTCTGGAAGATTAGTCCCTTTCACCTACCTTTCTGTCTTTCATTTTAATTAGGTTTTTAATTGTGTTAACTTCTATATTAATTTAAGATCATCCACAGAATCCCAAGGCACTTTACCATGTGCTAATTAAAATAAACATTATAGGGTATATCTATGGAAAATACGTTTAGAAATGTCCATGTGTTTTAAGTAATGCTATACACTATGACTGTGTGGATCACAATAAACTGTGGAAAATTCTGAAAGAGATGGGAATACCAGACCACCTGACCTGCCTCTTGAGAAACCTATATACAGGTCAGGAAGCAACAGTTAGAACTGGACATGGAACAACAGACTGGTTCCAAATAGGAAAAGAACTACGTCAAGGCTGTATATTGTCACCCTGCTTATTTAACTTATATGCAGAGTACATCATGAGAAACGCTGAGCTGGAAGAAGCACAAGCTGGAATCAAGATTGCTGGGAGAAATATCAATAACCTCATCAGATACGCAGATGGCACCACCCTTATGGCAGAAAGTGAAGAGGAACTAAAAAGCCTCTTGATGAAAGTGAAAGAGGAGAGCGAAAAAGTTGGCTTAAAGCTCAACATTCAGAAAACAAAGATCATGGCATCTGGTCCCATCACTTCATGGGAAATAGATGGAGAAACAGTGGAAACAGTGTCAGACTTTATTTTTTTGGGCTCCAGAATCACTGCAGATGGTGATTGCAGCCATTAAATTAAAAGACGCTTGCTCCTTGGAAGAAAAGTTATGACCAACCTAGATAGCATATTCAAAAGCAGAGACATTACTTTGCCGACTAAGGTCCATCTAGTCAAGGCTATGGTTTTCCCAGTGGTCATGTATGGATGTGAGAGTTGGACTGTGAAGAAAGCCGAGCATGGAAGAATCGATGCTTTTGAACTGTGGTGTTGGAGAAGACTCTTGAGAGTATGGACTGCAAGAACATCCAACCAGTCCATTCTGAAGGAGATCAGCCCTGGGTGTTCTTTGGAAGGAATGATGCTAAAGCTGAAACTCTAGTACTCTGGCCACCTCATGTGAAGAGTTGACTCATTGGAAAAGACTCTGATGCTGGGAGGGATTGGGGGCAGGAGGAGAAGGGGACAACTGAGGATGAGATGGCTGGATGGCATCACTGACTCAATGGACGTGAGTCTGAGTGAACTCCAGGGGTTGGTGATGGACAGGGAGGCCTGGCATGCTGCGATTCATGGGGTCACAAAGAGTCGGACATGACTGAGCGGCTGAACTGAACTGAACCGACTGATACACTATGAGCACTTTCTATTGGGTATAAAGTCTTTGTTAAAAGAAACTTTTTGCTGTATAGCACAGGAAGCTCAGCTCAGTGCTCTGTGATGACCTAGATGGTGGGAGGTGGGGTTGGGCGTGGTGAGGGAGGGAGGCTCAAGACGGAGGGGGCAAATGTATACATATAGCTGATTCATGTTGTTGTACAGCAGAAACAAACACAACATTGCAAAGTAATTTTGTTGTTATTTAGTTGCTAGGTCATGTCCTACTCTTTGTGATACCACAGAATGTAGCATGCCAGGCTCCTCCGTCCATGGGATTCTCCAGGCAAGAATACTGGAGTGGGTTGCTAGGCTCTTCTCCAGGGGATCTTTTCGACCCACGGATCGAGCCCACATCTCCTGCACTGGCCCATGGGTTCTTTACCACTGAGCCACCAGGATAACCCCAATTATCCTCCAATTAAAAATTTTAAAAATAAAAATTTAAATAAGACCAGAAAATGAAAGAAACTTTTGAAGCATAGAAAACTCAGCTGTGTCTTAATTTCTGAGATCTTAAATTTCATTGAAATAAGATACGACGCCATTTGTTCAGGTCAGATTCCCTAGCAACACCACCTTGTGCCCTGGGACGGTCTGTCCAGTTAAAAGACTTTATTAGTTTCTCTGTTTTCAGAGAGTCAAATCCAAATCTGTGGTGTAAAAGTAATTAGATACTTTAAGCAGTGATAAGAACATCACAAATAATCCATTTCTATGGCATCACCAGCTATTTCGTCAAGAAAAAGTCTATAAACACAAGAATTTATTACTGAATATCTGCCAGTCTATCAGGCTTTGATTCTCCAGTCTGCACAGACTGTCTGGTGTAAAAGGAGATCTGTGATGATGCTCACTGCTCATTTTCCCCTCAGATATAAAGAACAAGAATGCAAGTTGCCCATAGAGCCCTCAGTATAAGGCATAAGTGTCTTTATGGTTGTAAAGATGTATTGTGAGACTTTGCACAAAAATAGGAAACCAGCGAACTGCTTGGGAGTAATTAGACGTAATCTGATGCCTGCCACCTTGTAAGAGGCAGAGCTAATTACAATTATAATACACCGTGCTTAGAAACATATTTATTATGCTTATTGCATAGATGTTTATTTCACCTGAAAGAAAAGGACTACAAAGGCATTTCTGTGTAATCAAAACAGAGATCATCTTCTTTTACCGACCATATTTATTTCAATTTCTCAGGTTCACGGCAGACAGCATTTTTATATGCTTTAACCTTTGGGCTCCTTACATACATAAAAAGAACACAGCTTAAGAAAAAATTCGCACATCCACCCTCAGCACCCTCTTCCCCGTCAGTGGAGACAGAATGAAATATAATAATTTGACACAATAACTTAGCCATCGTTTCCAAAATAAATTCAACAGTTATATATTCATTAAAAGATGAAACACACAGTTAATCCTCAAAACTGAAATGAGCCACAAAGATCCAATAGAACTGCCCTAGCACAGTTTTATACGTGCTGCCCTCATAATAAAATGTGAAATATTCATTACCCTAATTAAAATAACACCAATCGGAACTAAAACGTAAGTTGTGACTTAAAGTAGAAAAGTAGAGATATCTCCATTATTCAGGTTGACTTTGACTTATTAAGATGCAATATGAGGCAAAAAACGTCCATCCTATGCTTCAAGTTAATTTTCCTTTTCATTCAGTCCAGAACGTGACTTCCGTGTTATATACAAGATATCTGAAATTAAAGTTTAAGTAGTAGAAGAAGGAAATTAAAAGAGTTAAAGGGGATAATCGTAACTTTATAAGAATTTGGTGGTGATGCTTTTCTTTTCAGGGCATGATTTGCTAGGGCTGGAAGCTGGGCAGGAGCTGAACAGTTGTGGTTACCATTCTTCCCAGGGAAGAAGGGGTGTGTGCTCATAGGCAGACATGTGTAAGGTAGGTCCCTGGGGGTCCCTGGCACCCTGATCCTAGAGTGTGTGTGGGTTTTTTGCACAGTAAGGAGGAGAACTCTGTAGTAAAGTGCTCTGGGACCTTCTGATTTCATGTGACCTTTGCTGTGATGTAGCCTGTGAGACATGAATTAAAATCTGCTCCCTGGAAAGGGCAAATCAGTGAAGTGATGTTTAGTCTAAAAGTGCAGTTTTCAAAACACATAGTTTTGGCATATGCTAAGCTATTCCTTTATCAATCCAGGTGGCGCTAGTGGTAAAGGACTCAGCCTGCCAATGCAGGAGACACAAAAGACGGGAGGTTCTATCCCTGGGTTGGGAAGATCCCCTGGAGGAGGGCATGGCAACCCACTCCGGTATTCTTGCCTGGAGAATCCCATGGACAGAGGAGCCTGGTGGGCTATGGTCCACGGGGTCACATGAGTCAGACACGACTGAGGCGACTTAGCACGGATGCAAGTGTCCTTACACAGAAACCTCCTCTTTGATTTGTCTGACAGAATTGGGCACATACACATCAGCATGCAGATTGTTGCCAGAGGAGGAGAATTCCATATGTCCTTTTGATTTTGGAGAAAGTACCAGCCGTGTTGAAAGATGCTGACCAAGAGTTGTGACCACAGGTCTACTTTGGGGTTCTCCCCACGTGTTTTTGCTAAGTTGCTCAAACAACTGACTTTTTTGTGATCCCATGGCCTGTAGCCTGCCAGGCTCCTCTGTCCATGGGATTTTCCAGGCAAGAATATTGGAGTGGGCTGCCATTTCCTTCTCCATGGAAGATTTTAATTTAAAGCCCATTGGATTAACATTTTCAGTTTAAGGCACGATTTAAGGTAAACAGTGTTTCATTAGTAGTTGCATAATATCTCTCAAGTTTATCAGTGACTGAACAAAAGGATGCATACAATTTCTCCAGTTTCGATTCTTAAAGATTTAAGTTGACAGACATATTTTCATAACAAAGAGCTACAATAAAGCTCTGGTTGAGTTTACAAAAATGTCAGGATATGCAGCAAAAATCCTTTTCAAAATACTACAAGCCTTGTTAAAATATCGGCCCCCATTTTTTTAGGGGATTCTTTGGTTTATTCAACAGTTACATTCTAAAACTGTGGAAATGGTAGAACCTGCTTCCACAGTCGTCCTGAGTAGTGAGAAAAACAGAGTTTTCTATAAAGCACCGGTACCACCTAAATCCGCTTTAGGTCAGCACTGAAAACTGCAATAAGTCAGAATTCAAAGAGCCAGGCTGCACTCGGGAAGATCCAGGCTGGCTGGGAAGGACACGCTCCCCACCTGGAGAAGCAGGGCTGCAGTGAATACATCAGACAGAGAGGCAGAAACGACCGCTGACACCTAAAGCCTCATAAATGGGAAGCACTCTAATGACACACACAAGATTGCTGCCCCTCTCTGCGTGTTCTCCTGGTGAAAATGGCATACATGTAACCTGACAACCTGGACAGAGCTTAAACTGCCGGGGGAAATGAGACCGTCTGTGCTGCTCAGGAGTCATGAATTTTCCCCAGCTGTCTGGATCTGTCTGGACATGTTCCATTGCTCATCCTGTTACGACTGGCAATTAAACAGAGGGCTCCAGCTAGGAGACCCCAAATTTCATTCCGTCTTCTCTTCCTCTTCGTGGAACCCAATTTGATTTTTTTCCCTACTAAAATACGTCATTTGTCTGTGTGTGTTCATGTGTATTCCTAATACCCCTGAACAAATGTGACCGCCCTATAATAAAATATGAATTCCCTACTCTGAAAGAAAAGGGAGTTTGCGAAAGTACAGATTCTCCATGGTTAAACACTCATGTGTTTAGAAATATACCTACTTTGATATTCTCTTTGAACTCTGTCTTATCTACCTATGTTGGCACAAGAAGTTCCAAGATGGTTAACCCTTGAATGTATGGAAAGATGGAGCTTGAGCTTTAAGAGGCTAGAAAGGAAAACAAATAGCATATATTAATGCGTATATGTGGAATCTGAGAAAATTGGTATAGATGATCTTATTAAATATTTACAAAGCAGAAGTAGAAACACAGATATAAAGAACAAACTATGAATACCAAGGGGGAAGAGGGAAATGGGATGAATTAGGAGATTAGTATTGACATGCACACTATTGATACTATGTGTAAAATAGATAACCAACAGGAACCTACTGTTTACCACAGGGAACTCTACTCTGAGCTCTCTGGTGACCTAAACCGGAAGGAAATATAAAAAAGAGGCATATATGTGTACATATAACTGATTCACTTGGCTGTACTTTAGACACTAACTCAACACTGTAAAGCAACTATATTCCAGTAAAATTTTTAAAATTTCTTTTTAATTAAAAAATTTTTTTTAAGTTTTTTTTTTTTAATTACAAAAGAATAGTAATCCAAACACAAGTCAGTAAACATGAAAGTCTGGAGAGGCTACATGTTGCAAAGAGGAAATGCAAGAAAAATCTTGGAAATGTTATCAAAATATGAAAGGAAACTTGGGAAGGAGAACATTGTGCATTTACTTAAGTCAACTCTGCATTTGCTGGCATGAAAATGCATTTTATCGAGGGCCTGTTGGGATCTGAAGATTGTCAGGGGAGCAGGAATGACCGCCGTTGAGACCTGATGACTCATGACGTCTTGCATTAAAAACAAACCCCCCAATGGGAAAAAAGAATAATACCTTAAAAAAAGAATCACTTACCAATTGGCAACTCAGATTTTGCTTTATGAGTGCGGACAAGCCAATTTTATGTGATAGTTTGTTGTATTTAAAGACAGTGTAAAACTCTCATCGCAAACAGTTGTTTACAGTGCGTTTTCCAGCGCCGAGCTGTTTTAAAGCTCAATTGTGCATTTTGCAGATAAAGTGGGAAAACTAACTGAAGGCTGTATTGTAAGCAGTGGTTGCCGTGGAAACCCCAGTTTCAAGAGCTGGTTCTCCATTACCACTTAATTTAGGCTTCCTAATTGCATTCCACTAAATCGGTAGCGACAATATCTGCAGAGCAAAACTGCATGCCCAGTCTAGCGCAAACCTCTTTGAAACAGGCTTTTTGAAAGCCAGGAACTATAAAAACTCAGCAGGGCGCGGACCATATGAGAAACCTGCAGTTCAAATGCACTCCTGTCTGCTTTCTCATCCTTGGTAACTTCAGCGCGTTCCACACCAATCTATTAGTTCAGTCTACCTTAAAGATCATAAAGCTCTGCCATGTGGAAAGTCATCTGTCCGGCCACACATTGGTGCAAAATAGATTTAATTGTCCTGCCAGCCCAGTATCATGTCCATCTTATTTTACTCCACACCAGCAGGTAGCCACGCACAGTCTCACTTTCCTTGAACTGCCCTTGTTCCACAATGCAAGGAGAACAATCCTTTCTCAGTGGAAAGGATGGGCCGCCGTTGGGCTGAGCAGAGAGACAGACCGCCCATCTGCGACTCGGGGAGAGACTTGTCAGAACCACTAGATGTACAAGCATCCCAATTATCGACCGCGCTGCTTTAATAGAGGAGGCAACTAATATGATAGTGCAAGTGACGCTCAGGCGAGGAGCTCTCCGTCACTGTCAGATTAACACTTGAGTTAAACTCTTGTAAATCAGTCACATTATGTGGCCGTGGGAGAAATACACACAGATCTATCAGGCTTCAGATTCCACAAGGCTCTTTCCACCCCAGGACTGATGTCGGGTGCTCTATCAATCTGAATTTTGTCATGTTTATTATTTTGCAATTACTAACATGGGCCGCATTGGAAGGATGGAAGTTGCCTGTGATGAGATTCTGAAAGAGAGCCGTGTATCTTTGGTGGCAGAGGAGGAGGAGGTCAGCTCTCCTGGGAGCATGCGGTGGCACCCCCGTGTAATACCCAGTGGGAGAGGCAGACGGCTCACCCTTGACCAACAGCCGGGTCCCACAGCCCCTGTCTGCTCTCTGAACAGCAAGTGCTTTCAGGCAGAATGCCCCACTGTCCTGCAGTCCACGGCTTCGTGCCCATCCGCGGCGAAGCACATCCTTTCCTATCTGGGGTCCCTAAAATCTGGCATCTCTATTCCAGGCAAAGAGATGCTTCTGCTCCAGAGAGACCAGTAAACAACCGTGGCGTTTATCTGCTCCCTGGCGTCGGCGCATGTTGCTAGAGCAGCCTTGGGGCTGCTGCCAAGACTCCACTATTGTCCTCCAGCTCCCAAGGTTTTCAATGCCCTTGCTCACCCAACTGCGGGGCTTCTGCAGAAATGAATGAGGCGTTTCCCAGGACAAGACTTTATGAATGAGACAGACTGTGTATTACAAGACAAGGGGCTTCGTGCGTCCCTTAGATTACGAAAGCAAATGTTAACAGTGTCTTGCCTCTGTTCTAGCAGGAGTCTGCGGGGAAGGGAAATAACATCCCTGATGAGGCTTTGCCAGAAGTCTCTCTACTGAGCCATGCTATACAAAGGGCAGGCAGCTGTGAGCCCTGGTCCAGGTGGACTCTGATATGCGAACACGCGCTGGTCCCATGTAGCCCGGAGGTGTCATGCTCTTGGACCAATTCAAGCTGCAGGAGAACAAGGCCACTGTGTGTGCTCATGGCCGGCTGCCCTGCGGTGCAGACTTACACGTTACCTTTGCTTTAAATACACTGACAGGCTTCTGTGAGTGGGAACCTGTTATCTCGGAGACGAAGTTTCAGCAAGAACATGAGTTATAGCTCTGGGATTTTTGCTATCCCCAGTCGTGAAGACCTAAATCAGTGCATTCCTGTCCAATCCCCAAGAAGACTGGTCCCCAACCTTGTTGGCACCAGAGAGTGGTTTCATGGAAGACAATTTTTCCACAGACTGGGGGCGTGGGGAGGACGGTTTTGGGATGATACAAGCATGTTACATTTATTGTGCACTTTATCTCTATTATTATTACATTATTCGCACCTCAGATCATCAAGTGTTAGATCCTGGAGGTTGGGGACCTCTGCCCTAGAGCATCCTGAAGCTTCCTAGGCATGCACCTTGAACTGTGAACACGCCTCTCCCATTCTGCATCACTGGGAGCTTCAGTATCCTTCTAAGTCCATTTCCTTTCGTTTTGTCCTCACCAGAGATAGCGAAAAGTCACTGAGCACGTTTTATGTCATCACCTTGATGCTGCTGTCCTTCAACTAAGCCTGGAAAGCCGAACCTCTCCCTCAGCGTGGCTCCCAGATCCCGGCCCTGTGTCCTCGTCTGCAAAAATGCAGCAGCAGCTCCCAGAGGAGCCAGCAGCCTTGCGATCAAGGAAAAGTAAGAGACAACTTTGTTCAAGCATCGGGTTCCTGCTCATTTCCTCTCACTCTGCCCTCATGGAAATGCTCTGATTTTATCTGCGTTCTCCCACTTTGCCACTGCTTATCTCTGATCCACCTCACAAAACTAATAAAAGACTAATGTTTCCTTCTCATTCTTAACGATGACTTCTAATTCTAAAACTTCCTTGATCAACTCTCTGATTTCTTAAAACAAAACCCCAAATCTTTGGGCTTAAAATCAAGCCTCGTTTCGGGACACATTCTCCGTACTCTATGGAAAGCAAATTCCGACAGTCACAGACAATGATTCCTGCTGAATTACAAATCGTGGGGCGCTGCATAAATAGTTATGAGGGAAAATTGCAAGCTAATACTGCTGATAGGATCAATAGCATCCTTGATAGTTAACATACCCAGGGGTTCTATAAATTATCTATCCACTGAAATGTCAATATAATAAAACCTAGAGGAATTTATATCAAGATCCATTCTCTGTTAATTCCCAAGTGAATAATACATCAAATTGGATATCTTAAAGATCTTCTCTAATCGACTTAAGAAACTGGTTGAATTGGTCATCACACTGTTTCAACTCATGGCTGTTAGCAAGCCTTTTCCTCTCTTTTCAAATTTATATACTGTTTTAGCATATTGCTCAGGAGGCAATTTGGAAAAAAAAATGGACCCTTGATATATTCCATAGGTTGTTAGGACCCACTCAATTATATTTACTAGGAGATATTTTATATTGATATTCTTTCTGAATCTCAGTGTTTAGTTAAGGGTCTAGAACACAGAAAATGTTTTTGGAATAAGCAACTATACATCTGAGAAATGGAATATTTCCTGCCATATCAGTAAACAAGGATGTCACAGTCATCAGCTATTTCAGCCCTCCACCTCATGCGAAGAGTTGACTCATTGGAAAAGACTCTGATGCTGGGAGGGATTGGGGGCAGGAGGAGAAGGGGACGACAGAGGATGAGATGGCTGAATGGCATCACTGACTCGATGGACATGAATCTGAATGAACTCCAGAAGTTGGTGATGGACAGGGAGGCCTGGCGTGCTGCGATTCATGGGGTTGCAAAGAGTCAGACACGACTGAGCGACTAAACTGAACTGAAGGTGAGCTAGTGAGCTCTAAGGGCACTCGGGAAGGAGAAGAATACCTGCCATCTAGCAACCATCAGACTTCAGCCACTCCCTACAGTGAGCCCCAAGGGAGGTCAGGATGTAAAAAAAACATGGCATACTGGCCCAGGGTTTCTTTGATGTCAGAGGAATGACTTCAGTGAGCCCAGACTCTTGCATCTTCCCACACATAGAAAACAGCTAAATTCCTTCAGTTGGGAATTCTGGCTTTCTTTAAATAACAATAATCTTTCGATGTTCAGACTACCTGCCTTTTATTACGAAACTTCTATATAACCTGGCTCCTCCCCTCACCTCCTCTCAGAGTCACTTGAGATGCTGTGTCCTGGGCTTGAAGTCCTGAAGCCTAACTCTCAGCTTTTAGGTTGTGACCCATCACAACCTGGGTTTTAAGTTGACCCATCGATTGGGCTTTTAAAATCTTTAGCTGATGGTGTTCATTTTCTCTCTCTCTTTGTTTTCCTCTTGTCATCTTTAAATTAATTACTCAGTGAATTTTCAAATGTTAGATTGCAACCTATATACATTTTTGGAGAAAAATTAGACCTACACTGTAAGTGGAAAGCTTTTATGATCTTAAGATGACAGTCAGACTTCTCTAGGGCTCCCTGTCATGTCAGATAGCTTTCAAAGTGGCAAGGACTCTCCTAGCTCACTGGCGAGGTGAGGGGAGGGGAGTGAGTTGGGGGTGGTTGATTAAATCTTATGAACACAAACATGGCTTTCGTATATGGTTCTTTATTTAAAAAAAGATTTTAGAGCTCCATATGATGGTCTGTCCATGTGTAGAGACAGGCTTCTTTTGTTGTTGGAAGAGGGTTTTGCTATGGCCAGTGCATTTTCTTGGCAAAACTCTATTAGTCTTTGCTCTGCTTCGTTCTGTACTCCAAGGTCAAATTTGCCTGTTACTCCAGGTGTTTCTTGACTTCCTACTTTTGCATTCCAGTCCCCTAGAATGAAAAGGACACCTTTTTTGGGTGTTAGTTCTAAAAGGTCTTGTAGGTCTTCATAGAACCATTCAATTTCAGCTTCTTCAGCATTACTGGTCTGGCCATAGACTTGGATTACTGTGATACTGAGTGGTTTGCCTTGGAAACGAACAGAGATCATTCTGTTCCAACAACACAAGAGAAGACTTTACACATGGACATCACCAGATGGTCAACACTGAAATCGAATTGATTATATTCTTTGCAACCAAAGATGGAGAAGCTCTATACAGTCAGCAAAAACAAGACTGGGAGCTGACTGTGGCTCAGAACATGAACTCCTTATTGCCAAATTCAGACTGAAATTGAAGAAAGTAGGGAAAACCACTAGACCATTCAGGTATGACCTAAATCAATCCCTTATGATTACACAATGGAAGTGAGAAATAGATTTAAGGGACTAGATCTGATAGAGTGCCTGATGAACTATGGATGGAGATTTGTGACATTGTACAGGAGACAGGGATCAAGGCCATCCCCATGGAATAGAAATGCAAAAAAGCAAAATGGCTGTCTGAGGAGGCCTTACAAATAGCTGTGAAAAGAAGCGAAGCGAAAAGCAGAGGAGAAAAGGAAGGATTTACCCATTTGAATGCAAGTTCCAAAGAATAGCAAAGAGAGATAAGAAAGCCTTCCTCAGTGCAAAGAAATAGAGGAAAACAACAGAATGGGAAAGACTAGAGATATCTTCAAGAAAATTAGAGATACCAAGGGAACATTTCATGCAAAGATGGGCACAATAGAGGACAGAAATGGTACGGACGTAACAGAAGCAGAAGATATTAAGAAGAGGTGACAAGAATACACAGAAGAACTGCACAAAAAAGATCTTCATTAACCAGATAATCATGATGGTGTGATCACTCACCTAGAGCCAGACATCCCGGCATGTGAAGTCAAGAGGGCCTTAGGAAGCATCACTACAAACAAAGCTAGAGGAGATGATGGAGTTCCAGTTGAGCTCTTTTAAATCCTCAAAGATGATGCTGTAAAAGTGTTGCACTCAATATGCCAGCAAATTTGGAAAACTCAGCAGTGGCCACAGGACTGGAAAAGGTCAGTTTTCACTCCAATCCCAAACAAAGGCAATGCCAAAAAATGCTCAAACTACTGCACTATTGTACTCATCTCACATGCTAGCAAAGTGATGTTCAAAATCCTCCAAGCCCAGGCTTCAACACTATGTGAACCATGAACTTCCAGATGTTCAAGCTGGTTTTAGAAAAGGCAGAGGAACCAGAGATCAAATTGCCAACATCCGCTGGATCATGGAAAAAGCAAGAGAGTTCCAGAAAAACATCTATTTCTGCTTTATTGACTATGCCAAAGCCTTTGACTGTCTGGATCATAATAAACTGTGGAAAATTCTTCAAGAGTTGGGAATACCAGACCACCTGACCTGTCTCTTGAGAAATCTGTATGCAGGTCAGGAAGCAACAGTTAGAACTGGACAACAGAGTGGTTCCAGCTTGGAAAAGGAATACGTCAAGGCTGTATATTGTCACCTTGCTTATTTAACTTATATGCGGAGTACATCATGAGAAATGCTGGGCTGGAGGAAGCACAAGCTGGAATCAAGATTGCTGGCAGAAATATCAATAACCTCAGATATGCAGATGACACCACCCTTATGGCAGAAAGTGAAGAAGAACTAAAGAGCCTCTAGATGAAAGTAAAAGAGGAGAGTGAAAAATTTGGCTTAAAGCTCAGCATTCAGAAATCTAAGATCATAAAGTCTGGTCCCATCACTTCATTGCACATAGATGGGGAAACAGTGGGAATAGTGGCAGACTTTATTTTTTTGGGCTCCAAAATCACTGCAGATGGTGATTGCAGCCATGAAATTAAAAGATAGCATATTAAAAAGCAGAGTCATTACTTTGTCAGCAAAGGCCCATCTAGTCAAAACTATGGTTTTCCCAGTAGTCAGGTATGGATGTGAGAGTTGGATTGTAAAGAAAGCTGAGTGCCGAAGAATTGATGCTTTCGAACTGTGGTGTTGGAGAAGACTCTTGAGAGCCCCTTGGACTGCAAGGAGATCCAACCAGTCCATCCTAAAGGAGATCAGTCCTGGGTGTTCACTGGAAGGACTGATACTGAAGTTGAAACTCCAATACTTAGGCCACATGATGCGAAAAACCGACTCACTGGAAAAGACCTAGATGCTGGGAAAGATTGAAGGTGGGAGGAGAAGGGGATGACAGAGGATGAGATGTTGGATGGCATCACCGACTCAGTGGACAGGAGTTTGGGTGGACTCCGGGAGCTGGTGATGGACAGGGAGGCCTGGCGTGCTGCGGTCCATGGGGTCGCAAAGAGCTGGACACAGTTGAGCAACTGGACTGATCTGATGATGGTCTGCGCTCAGTCTCTTAGTCGTGTCCGACTCTCCGTGACCCCACGATCTGTGTAGCTCACCAGGCTCCTCCGTCCATGGGATTCTCCAGGCAAGAATACTGGAGTGAGTTGCCATTTCCTCCTCCAGGGGATCTTTGTGACCCAGGATGGAACCCGTGTCTTGCATCTCCTGCACTGGTAGGCAGGTTCTTTAGCAGTAGTGCCACTGGGAAGCTCCATATCATGGCCTACATATTAATAGTCAAGTTAATAAAATTCCAGGGAAATAAACATTTTCCTTTTTCCTTTTTATTTAAACAAACCCTGTACTAGGCTTGCTTGTTTTTTAAAAGGCTTCTGGTCTGATTTATACAAAGGAGCTACTTCCCGTATGTTTTAGACACTGAAGAATATTATCTAAGGGGATCATCAGGTACCCATCTGCTCATGGTCCAGTGCTGGGGGCTAAATCTGGAGAAGCAGTCAGTGTTCCCTGGGGTGGGTGTCAGGGTTGTCAATGCATCCGGCCATTGTTTTTAAACAGAACCTAAATTATCGATTCTATTTGAAACAAAATATGTTCAAGACATCTTGCTTCAGTACATTTTGATTTGGTACTTTAATTCTTAGGAGAGAAAACATGGAATTTGGATGGGTCTGGTTCTGTGGTTGGTGGGGCTTTGTGCAAAATGAAATGTGGAGCCTTTTTTTCCAAAAATAAAAAATCTAAAAACAAAAACAAAAACACGAAACAGCAGAGTCCAGAACCAAGCCGGGGTCCTTCTAAGTGTGGGCCGGTGTGTCTGTGGTCCTGCCTGGCCTCACTGCACTTCCCTGGCCTTGGTTTTCTGATCTTCCCCTGCATCCTTTATTTTTTTCCCCTTTAAACATTTACTCCCTTTCCCCATAATCCCGAATAATTTTTTAAAGTCTTTATTGAATTTGTTACAGTATTGCTTCTGTTTTGTGTTTTGGTTTTCTGACTGCAGGGCCTGTGGGATCTTAGGTCCCGAGCTAGGGATCGAACCCACCCTCCCTGTTTGGAAGGTGAACTCCTAGCCCCTGGACTGCCAGAGAAGACCCTGCCTGTCTGTCCTTTACACTTGCCTCCTGCACACTCACCTCCTTGGCGTGAGCAACACTGTGAAAATGCTTCACGGGTTTTAAAACACAGTACAGAGCTGTGTCTTGTGATTTCATTTCTTTTTAAAAACCTTTTTATTGAAAGATATTTGCATTACAATATTGTGCTGGCTTCTGCCATACATCAACATGAATCAGCCACAGATATACATACGTCCCCTCCCCTTGGAGCCTCCCTCCCATCTCCCACCCATCCCACCCCTCTAGGCTGGCATAGAGCACTGGATTGAGCTCCCCGAGTCACACGGCAAATCCCCACTGGCTCTCTATCCCACACGTGGTGATGTATGTTTCCACACGACCCTCTCCATTTGTCCCCGCCCACTCCCTCCCCCACCGTGCCCGCAAGTCTGTTCTCAGGGTCTGCATCTCCACTGCCGCCCTGAGGACAGGCTCAGCAGTGCCATCTTTCTAGATGCCATGGGCACATGCATGCTTGGTTGCTCAATTGTGTCCGACTCTTTGTGGCCCCATGGACTGTAGTCCGAGGCCCCTCTGTCCATGGGGTTCTCTAGGCAAGAATACTGGAGTGGGTTGCTATTCCCTTCTCCAGGGGATCTTCCCAACCCAGGGACTGAACCCGGGTGTCCTGCATTGTAGGTGGATTCTTTACTGTCTGAGCCACCAGGGAAGCCCCTAGATTCCATACACATGTGTTAATACACAATATTTATCTTTCTCTTTATGACTTATTTCTCTCCGTACAGTAGGCTCTAGGTTTGTCTACCTCCTTAGGAATCGTGGGCTCACGAGTAGGGCTGGAAATGGACGAGGTGATGACGGTTGTATCCATGCTCTTTCTTTCTCTGGCCGAAATGTTCCCCTCCTTTTCCCTGGGCTCCACGTCACCTGAACGTGGCATCTGCTCCCTGTGGAACAGAAAGGAGAGCCGTGACCCACTCTTTCTGCCCGCCATCCTAGGGCTCCGCTCCTGCTAGCCACTGGGCTTCAGCATGTTCAAAAGCAGCTACAGTTAGCATGATCCAAGGGTGGAGTTTTCAGCTCCTGAAATCAAAGGTTGCCAAGTGCCCAAGAGCTGAGCCTGGCTGTCAGCTGTAGTAGCTTAGCTGAGTCTATGTAGCAGTTTCTTAGACTTTTGCACAGAACCTCGCTGGTGTGCTGGCTTGGCCAGAGGAGGACACTGGGTGTCATCTCAAAAACCCACAAAGGCTTACCGTATGGCACAGGGAACTGTAGTCAGTATCTTGTAATAACCTGTAAAGGAAAGTAATCTGAAAAATAATATATGTATAACTGCATCACTTTGCTGTGCACCTGAAACATTGTAAGTCAATTACACTTAAATAAAATATGTATATTAAGGATAAAAAAAAAAAAACCCATGTGGTCAGAACCCACCACGCACAAATTCAAAAGACAAACATGGCCAGCTGGTATCCTAAGCAGCTGATACCGTTAGTAGCAAAGAGCTCCTAAATTCTGAGATGAAAAAGATGAACAGTCTGATGGCAGAGTGAGCTAAAGAGTTCAGCAGACACTTGGTAGAAAAGATGAAATGGCCCTTAAACACATGAAAAGGTGATCAGCCTCCTTCATGGTGAAAGAAAAGCAAACTCAGACAACGTTTAGACATAACTAGCAAAAAAACCAAAAAAAAAAAAAAAACTGTGTCAGCATAATTTGTGGGTGAGGCTGTAAGAAAACAGATAATACATTCATGATAAAAGTATAAAGTGGTATACAACCCAGCTGTCTCCATTAACAGGGCCTGTGGGAATAAGTAGGCTTCCCAGGTGGCTCAGTGGTAAAGAATCCGCCCGCCAACGCAGGAGATGCTGGAGAGGTTCGATCCCTGGGTTGGGAAGATGACCTGGAAAGGGGCATGGCAACCCACTTCAGTATTCTTGCCTAGAGAATCCCACGGACAGAGGAACCTGGCCGGATGTATAGTCCATGGGGTCGCAAAGAGTTGCACAAGACTGAGCAACTAACACTTTCACTCTCCTATAGGTCAAATATATTCAACTAGAAAAAAGAAAAAACAAATGACTGGCTCTGCCTAGAAGCAAAAGCTTCTCTAGATGGTGGTCTCGAAATGAAATTTCCCATCAGCGGGAACCAGTTCTGGGACAGAAAGCACACCAGTGAGGCAGGACATTTTGGTGTGCCAGGAAGAAAGAAAGCTTTTGAAGACTATCGGACTCATGGCAAAATGATACACTGGATATTGTGAAGGGGCACCACTGATCCAAGTTACAGCCGTTGAAGCATCCAAAAATGGTGACAGGAAATGTATTCACACAGGGAATATGAAAATGCGTTAATTGTCAGTGATACTAAATATAGGGGTGGGAGCCCCAAACAGCAACAGGACGGAACAAAAGAGAAAGCACACGTGTTCAACGAAACACAACAGTTCCTTGGTAATCGTTCCAGGTAGTTAGGATGAGAAGTGGTCTATCTGAGCACTGGCAACTAAAGAAAAAGAATCATGCACGTATCCTGCTTTTTGTGCACAAATGTAGTAGCTTTTATGGATGGAGGAATACTCTACAAAAAGTCTGGAATACTGGCCTGAATTAGAATGTCACCATTTTGCAGCATATAATGAATGATGTGACTCAGGCCAAGGTCATCCATGGAGGAAACCACTCGGTCAAAGTGTGATGGGAACTTTATGCTGGAAGGATTAGCCTGTCACCACCTGGTCCACCCACACACTGCTGTGACAGATTGTGCTTCCAAGGGTGGCCCCAATAACATCTCCCAGCCTCTTTGGCAGGGTGGCCTTGAGAGAGAAGCTCTTTCCAGCCCTGTTGATCTAGGCTGGGCTTAGGACTGGTTCTGACCAATAGATGAGGGGACAGTTATGCTATGTGGCTTCTGGCACTGGCCCTTAGAGATCTGCAGCTTCTTTGTCAGCTGGAACCCTCCGTCTTCAAAACCAGGAGTCTTGTAAAACCAATGGTCTTCAAAACCAGGAGACTTGTAAGTCTCCCCAGGGACCAGGGTGCCATGGGTGGCCCAAGCCAGGCATGCGGAAGGAGACACCAGCTGCCTGAGAGCTAGGACCCTAGCAGTGTGTTGACCTCTCCAGCCCAGCCCAGCTGAATCCTGTAGGATGAATGACCCCAGCCAGTGCCACAAGAATAATCAGGAAAAACTGCCTGCCTGAGCTCACCCAAACTGTCATTCATATTAATGTGAGCAAACAAAATGGTTGCAGTTTTAAAGCCGCTAAGTTTGAGGTTGTTATGCAGTAGCAATAGCTAATTGGAAAGTCGCTGTTTTGTGGTCTGTCGTGACATATCCAATTCAGGCACAGAGTATCAAGGGGAATATCAATATGCACATGAAGGCAGGTAGGAATTTTCACTCTGGAAAGAGCAGACTGTCACCATCTGAACATCACTGAGTGGGAGGTAACTAGGTGTGAGGCAACAAGAAGGAAACAATCCATGAAATGTTCTCGTGAGAAATGCAAAATGCAAAAGATTTGGAGTTGACCTGGATGGGAGGGGAGTCTGGGGAGAATGGATACATGTATATGTATGGCTGAGTCCCTTTGCTGTCCACCTGAAACTATGATAACATTGTCTGTTATTCAGTTACGTGTATGCTTGGTCGCTTCAGTTGTGTGTCCAACTCTTTGCAACCCCATGGACTGTAGCCTGCCAGGCTCCTCTGTCAGTGGGATTCTCCAGGCAAAATTACTGGCGTAGGTTGCTACTTCCTCCTCCAGGGGATCTTCCTGACCCAGGGATCAAACTCGTTTCTCTTATGTCTCCTTCACGGTGATGGGTTCTTTACCACTGAGCCACCAGGTTACAACCCAGTACAAAATAAAAAATTTTAAAAAAGAAATAAGCAAAAATTCTAAGGAGCTCAGAAATATTTGTGGGGGGTTGTCTGGTTCTATCACTGATATTTAATAAAATCTTTATTAAATAAAAAAGATTAAATGAAAAATTAAATTAAAAAGAAAAGATTCAGAGTTGAACCTGAACCTGATGAATTCTTTGGAGCCCACTTCTGAGTTAGAGAAAACACAGCCCTGGAATTGCAAGTTCAAAGACAGGAAGAAGTGAAGAAGTGAATTTGGGGAGAGAGACTTCTATAGCATACATACCTGGCTGATCTTCACAGAGTCAACCACAGAGAAAGATGAGGGGCGATTCTAGATGAAAAGAGATTGGAAGGGCTCTCTGAACCACGCTGTGTACAGATCTTGTGGGAATCACGATTCACACAGGCAACGTGGTAAAAGACACCTGAGATACTCCAAGAGATAGAATATGGATTGTTTCATGACACCAAGAAATTATTTTTATTTTTTGAGGTTGTGATAATGACATGGTAGTTAAGTAAGATGTGTCTGTTTTTCCTTTTTTAAAAACAGATGTATAGTAGTAGTATAGTGTAGTAGTAAAAGGATCTGCCTGCCAGTGCAGGGGACATAAGAGATGCGAGTTCGATTCCCGGGTCAGGAAGATCCCCTGGAGGAGGGAATGGTAACCCACTCTAGTATTCTTGCCTGGAGAATCCCATGGACAGAGGAGCCTGGTGGGTTTCAGTGCACAGGACTGCAAACAGTTGGACACGACTGAGCAACCGAGCAGGAATGAAATGACACGAGGATTGAAATTTATTTTGAAATTCTTTACCAATTAAAAAAAGAAGAAAGGGAGTCAGGAAAGGAGGGGAAAGAGAGAAAGGAAGGAACAAATGATAGAAAAGTCTTAATTAAAAAAAAAAATTTGGCCAAGCAGAGCAGCCTGTGGGATCGTATTTCCTTGACCAGGGATTGAACTGCACTCTATGTATTAGAAATGCACGGAGTGCATTGTCTTAATCACAGTGACCACCAGGCAGGTCCCCAAACGTCTTGATAATAGTCGAGTCTGGTAAGGATATACAGGGATTTATTATATTGCAAGCCTCTCTACTTTTGCTTATCCTTAAAAATTTTCACACTATAATTTATGTAACGAATATCTACAAAGCATGAAAATCCATGTATCTTTTACATTCTAGCTTGAAACATGTCAGTACATGTTCTAATCTTGAAGTGTGACTTTGCCAATGAGATAACCTGGAGCTTTTTCCCGAAGATTTGAGTGAAACTGAGCTTCCAGAAAGACTTGCCACTATTGACACTCAGGATAAGAAAGCCAAGACTTTCCTCCCTCAACACAGCTATTTGCTGTCTATTGCTCACTCTTGTATTAATAGTTTTCAGTGTTATGTGTTAGCTGTTTAATTAGTTAATTGTAAAAGCTTGTGGATATTGTTAGGGTATGAAGAGGAATTCAGTGTCAAGCTGACAGTATTTGATAGCCTTGCTATGTCTGCATTTATTAAGTGGATCAAGACACACATTGATGACTG
Organism: Oryx dammah; assembly: GCF_014754425.2. Lineage (NCBI taxonomy): Eukaryota > Metazoa > Chordata > Mammalia > Artiodactyla > Bovidae > Oryx > Oryx dammah. The sequence goes on along the minus strand of NW_024070209.1, from coordinate 8,824,561 downwards.
ATGTGGGTTCTGGGTTCCATCAATGCTGGAATCTTTTTTTTTTCTTTTTTTAAACTGTGGTAAAATATATATTGGGCTTCCCTGGTGGCTCAGTGGTAAAGAATCCACCCGCCAATGCAGGGTGTGCAGGTTCAATTCCTGGGTCGGGAAGATCGCCTGGAGAAGGAAATGACAACCCACGCCAGTGTTCTTGCCTGGGAAATCCCATGGACAGAGTTGGACACAGCTTATTGACTAAATAGTAACAACAAAATATATATAACATAAAACTGACCTTTGTGACGATTAAGTATGTAGTTCTAAAGAATTAAGTATATTCACACTGTTGTTCATATCACCACCATCCATCTCCAGAACGTTTGCATCTTCCCAGACTGAAACTCCGTCCCCGCTAGACAACAACCCCAGGTCTTCTCTTTTCCTCAGAACCACCATCCTCCTTTCTGTCTGGGTGAATCTGACTGCTCTAGGGACCTCCTATAAGTGGAATTCTACAGCATTCGTCTTTTTGCGACTGGTTTATTTCACTGAGTATAATGTCTTCCCAGGTGGTGCTAGTGGTGGGAACCTGCCTGCCAGTGCTGGAGACATACGAGACTCAGGTTCAATCCCTGGGTCAGGAAGATCCCCTGGAGAAGGGCATGGCAACCCACTCCAGTATTCTTGTCTAGAGAATCCCATGGACAGAGGAGCCTGGAGAGCTAGGGTCTACAGGGTCACAAAGAGTCAAATACAACCGAAAGCAACTTAGCACACACCTATAATGTCTTCAAGATTCATTTGTGTTGTAGTCTGTGTCCAAATTGTATTCTTTTTTAAGACTGAGTCATATTCTAAATGATGAAATCTTAACCCGGTGATAAGTCTGAGGGGTGGAGAGTTGGGGAGTGTGGGATGGTCTTTCTTGGGGAAAGGGTATGTTCTTTGGAGGTTTACAAATTACACTGTGGAATTAGTGGTCTATTTTGCTGCTTTCTGAAACCACCCCTGGCTTAGTTTTCAGAAAAAAGTTCATAGCATTTGTGAGGTATGGAAGATGGAAGAATTTACAAGGGGTCATTGAAACAAGCATGGATTGAGGACCGCTGTGTGTGGAGTTCATGCCAGCCTGCTCTAAGGGCTGCAGAGAGTGAAGCCAGCTTCTTGATGTCACACTTGCTTCTGACATCACACTTTTTCAAAGGATGCCTGTTCTTGTCGGCATTCAGCGTGCTTACATACATTTCAAGACAATTTTTGGTCATGAGAGCAAATATTTACCAGGTTATTCACCAAATGAAAGGAAAACAAAACAGGGCCTTTCAGGGCTGAGCCCACATCCAGAGTGTGAATTTAAAGCAACATCAACTCCTCCCCTTTTAAATCTGATTCATTTGGGTACCGGGTCTGAGTGAATCAATTGTGTGGGGATTTTTTTCCTCCCTGTGTCGCTAATATTCAAGAAAAACAATGATGTATTTGAAAACCCAATGAGATTAGACTAAAACCCAGAATAAACAAGGATTTTGATATCATCCTTTCTGGACTCATGTCTTGCATGTTCTAAATTCTCCTGGTCCCATAAACACATTGCAACTAATTATGGCTGAAGCTCAGAAGGCTTGGGGGCTGAGTACATAGTACTCATAGTACTTTTCATTCCAAGGCATGAAAATGGAGCTCAATTTCTTCACATTGGCAAGGGCGTGCTCTTACTCAAGGTCCAAAAACACTGGGGAGGCAATGGAGTATATGCAGCCAAATGCAGGGGAGGAGGAAAGAGAAATAGAAATCAATCATTCTTCATCACTTGGGGTTTTGGTTTTCCTTTAGTTTGTTCATTTATTGCAACAGCTGGAAGGGTGAGCTCAGCTGATGTAAAGATATTTTGTGATACCAATGTATTTGGTGACAGTTCAACTGTTGGATGTGTGACAAAAGCAAGGAGATTAAAATCATGGCTCTAGGTTTGAGAATCCTCTGACATCATAGAGAAGTACTGGAAGTTTTCGTTCTTTGAGATTACATACGGCATGCCTGCAATCAGTAATCAGTTTTGAGGATGGAAACACAGCAGCAGAGAGCCACAGGGAATACGGTCAGAGCGGGGACCTCCTGAGGCCAGGCCTGAGGACCCTACCAGGCACATGGGGGTGAGGGTGGGGAAGGGGAGCTGTGCCTACTGCTCACAGGGCTTTCAGGAGCTCACAAAAGTGTTTTCAGTTCTTAAGTGCAGAAGAAAAAAATAATGAGCTTCTGAGCCAAATAAAGTATTTGGCTACACAATATTAATATATTTGTTTGGGGGCTTCCCAGGTGGCCCAGCAGGTTAAGAATCTGCCTGCAGCGTTTGATCCCTGGGTTGGGAAGCTCCTCTGGAGGAGGGCATGGCAATCCAGTCCAGTATTCTTGCCTAGAGTATTCCATGAACAGAGGAACCTGGCGGGTTGCAGTCCATGGGATCCTAAAAAGTCAGACATAACTGTAGTGACTTAGCATGCATGCATATTTGTTTTTATATTAAAAAGCAGTTGGGAAATTCAATTTTTTAATCTTATTTTTCTGAAGGAAAAATCCTGTGAAGGCAAAAATGTCTGATCCCCTAAAGGCCACGATGAGGTTCTGTGGGATGCAGAACCACACGAGCTGAGGGAGGGCTACAGAACGAGAACGTAGGTGGAGTTTGGCCACCAGTCCTGGAGCCAGCGCTCCGTGGATACAGAGGGACAATTGGAGCTGTTCTGTGTGCTTGAGGGGTGCTCTCACTATCTGGCATATACTCGTTGAGAAAAATGGTATGAACTCTCTTCCTTCCTTCAATAAATATCTATTAAGCAGGAGACAGGATTCAGGAATCTGAGATAGCCTTCACACCTAAGGACCATACAATCCAGTAAAAACACACAATACTTTTATGTAGCCACATGACTTTTTAATTTGTCTTGAAAATTCCAAATGTCACAAGCAAATTTCTCTGCAAACTAAAAGACAGTTTCTGATGAGTGTTGAGGCGTTTTGTCTTGAATTTATATTATCAACTTGATCTCTCTGCTGTGTTAGGAGATACTCATGAGGCAGCTGAAAGGGATAATATTAAAATAGATTAGGTGATTGTATTCAGTGTCTATAAAAAGCTATAATCTAAAGGCCTAGAAAGTTTATTTCTATAACTACTAAAATGTAAATGGACATTCAAATGTGGCATTCATATTTTTAGCCAAACATGGCTTTTATCACATATAAACAAACAAGTAATCCAAGATTGTCAAAGAAGTTGTTAGAAGTAGAAAATGACTAATTAAAATAAGAAATACCGGTCTTATTACCCTGCAGTGGTCTGGAACTGAACTGAATGCTGTTTGATTTAGGAATTATAGCAATTCATGTCTTAAGGGCTCTGGAGTCTTCATCAAACCATGGAGAATATGGTACATTAACTCTGGAGACCATACAGAGGATGCTAAGCTAAGGAACATTCTAACCAATGGGAATTCCTAGGGGGGCGGTTCAGCTTCTCTCCTGCATTCCATTTTTGATCTGCTTAGTTCTGCGTAACCTTTGTTCAACACCCACCATTTTAGTCAAATTCTTTTTTGGAGTTGGTAGCAAATACTCTTTATTTTTCAGGATGCCACCTATTTAATATTTCCTTGTTCCTCCATATAGGGTTTTTGTGGACCTGAAAATGAACAAGGTTGCCATTTCCTTCTCCAACGTATGAAAGTGAAAAGTGAAAGTGAAGTCGCTCAGTTGTGTCCTTCTCCAGATTATAAACTTGCAGAGAAACGATTTAGAGTTTCCTCAGGGGCTGAAACGGAGAAGGCAGTGGCAACCCACTCCAGTACTCTTGCCTGGAAAATCCTATGGACGGTGGAGCCTGGTAGGCTGCAGTCCATGGAGTCGCTAAGAGTCGGGCACGACTGAGCAACTTCGCTTTCGGGCACGACTGAGCAACTTCACTTTCACTTTTCACTTTCATGTGTTGGAGAAGGAAATGGCAACCCACTCCAGTATTCTTGCCTGGAGAATCCCAGGGATGGGGGAGCCTGGTGGGCTGCTGTTTATGGGGTCACACAGAGTCAGACACGACTGAAGTGACTTAGCTGCAGCAGCAGCAGGGGCTGAAAATGTAGGCTTGAATTGCCAAGAGCCACTCCCCAGATCTCTATAATTTGATATACTTTGAGTTACACCTACGAATAATTAGTCATAGATAAAAATTTGGGGAAACAGAAGAAAAAAATTAATCCCTTAGGAAGACATTTAAAAACATTTCTCTTGAAGTCTGTGGGTAATAATTCCTATAGGAAATCCATCATTCCTTGTATTTGACTTAAGATTTGCTTTTCAAATCAATTCAAGTTACTCCATTTTTATTGAGTGCCTACTATGTGATAGATAAGGAAAAGAAAAACGTGTCTGAATGAAATACTTTTGTATATCATTTCAGGAAATGGTGCATGCCTTACTACCGACAGTGAAAGGAAGTTTCAGTTCTCAGCCGTGTCTGATTCTTGGAGATCCCAAGGACTATAGCCTGCCAGGCTCCTCTGTTCATGGGGATTTTCCACACAAGAGAGTACTGGAGTGGATTGCCATGTCCTCCTCTGGGGGATCTTCCCGACCCACAGATCGAACCCAGGTCTCCTTCATTGCAGGCAGATTCCTTACCATCTGCACCATCAGTGAAGCCTACTACTGACAGTAACCTAGTGCTATTTAAAAAATATTAAGCTCTGTAATTGTAGAAGTGGTTCTTTTAGAAGGAGCTCTGGTATGTGTTTTATAGGGCACACCTCGTGATACTGCCAAGAGCTAATGAAAAATGGCACCAAGACACCACCATGGGTTGAAGAGCTGTATATAGTTCAATCTCTAAATGTTTGCTACTTACACCTAATCACACCAGGAGCCCAGAATCAATGGGCCTCAAGAAACAGCTGATCACCTTTGGTTGCCTGTACTCTGAGTGATATCCTTGGAAAGGATTCTTAGAAATGTCTTTGATTTCAAATTTAACACATAGCACATTTAAAAACTTACTTTACTTCTTCCTCATTTTTTTCTCCTGGATTGATTCACAGGTGAAATTTCATGTTTTTATTTCTTACATTATTCGAAAGTATCTGCAGATGTTAAAGTTTTCTTTGCACCCAGGATTCAGTTAGAAAGCAAATATTAGCAGGTATATGTAGCAAGGATGTAGCTGAACCATGTGCAAAGTAGATAGCCAGTGCAAAGCTGCTGTATAGCACAGGGAGTTCAGCTGGTGCTCTGTGATGACCTAGAGGGGCGGGATGAGGGTGGGGTGGGGTGGGGGGGGGGGGGGGGGGGGTGCGAGGGAGCCACAAGAGGGAGGGGATGTATGTATACATATAGCTGATTCACTTTGTTGTATGGTAGAAACTAACACAACATTGCAAAATATATATATATATATAAATATATATATATATATAAACAACAAAGTAGTTGTGAACAAATTCAGTCTGTAGGGTCCAGCTGCCTCTGTTTGTATCTTGATTCTTTTACTCAATGCTGGGCAAGTTATGACCCTCTCTGTGCTTCTGCAAGATGAGGTTAGAGATAGAGCTCACACAGAGGGCTGTGAGGATGAAAACCTGGAAAGCTTTGAAAGCAATTCCTGGGACATAGCAAGTGCTCAATAAATGCCTACTGTTATTATATTTAAATGTAAAGTGCGATTTTTACTATCGTATATTAAAATATACAGGTGAATTTAAATCTCTTACTTTATTTTTGGCTACACCGCATCTTCCTTACTGTGAGCAGGATTTCTCTAGTTGCAGTGCAAGGGCTTCTCGTCGCCGAGCACAGGCTCTAGGGTGCTTTGGTTCTGGAGCTGTGCCACACAAATCTTAGAAGATTCAGTGTGTGGAATCTCCGCAGACCAGGGATCGAACCTGTGTCCCTTGCAATGGCACATGGACTCCCAACCACTGGACCACCGGGGAAGTCCAAATCTTAATGGATACGGTCAGATTTATTCTCACAGTCACACTTTTGAGAAGAGAACGGATTGTGGATGAGGAAAACTGACAGGGACTGAATTCATCATTACCAAACACAAAGGATATTTAAATACAGACACTTAGCAGACGGCAATAGAGGGAGGCCAGGAGTTCTGGCCTCCCTCTGTTTTTCTCACTGTGGAGATACTTGGTGACACTGAGGTCCTGGATATTGAAGGAGGTTTTCTCTCCTTATTTTCAGTATCTAATTCTTCCATCAACTCTGCATCTCTTTCATGGTCTAAAGTCCTCACTCCATTTGGTTCCTTTAGGGTCACCTTCTTACAGCCCTGAGCCCTCCCCCTACGCTCTGCCTGTTGGACTGAGCGAGGGGCTTGTAGCGCTTCAGGGTCTCAGCCAAGGAGCCTGAGGTTCAGCTGCCTTGCTCGTGATGACTGTCTGTGTCTGAGTGCCAGTTCTTGCTGCTAAGTCGGTATCCACATGTTGAGATGAAGGAGTTGGATTCATTATGTGGACAACTGGAACTGAAGAAGCACTCAATCCCAGTTTTCTGAGCTTGACCTCAGGGATCTCCACATTGCTTCTCACTGGCTCCTATGGCTCTCTGGACTGAGAATTACTTGGGGTTGGATCTTAGTTTTGGCCTCGCCACAAAATTACTTCTTGGCAAACACCAGAAGAGTGGAGCAACCTCAGGGATGAACGGTTAAAAATCCTAGCGATGCCTTGCCTGTTTCTGCAGTACTTCTCTGTTAAATCCCTGCCTGACATTATTGCTATGTCTCTCTCTGCTTTTACAAGATTTATATTTCAGTGAGGCAATATGATTTTGTTCTTTATTTGATGAATTTCATAAAGGCTGGGTAGAATTTTCCCTCTTTAAAGTTTACATCCTTTTAAAAATGTTTATATTTTATATACAAGCCATTTTATATTAACATTTTCAATTTTGTAGTTAGTATGACAACAAAGCTCGTGGAGGTGATGGAATTCCAGTTGAGCTGTTTCAAATCCTCAAAGATGATGCTGTGAAAGTGCTGCACTCAATATGCCAGCAAATGTGGAAAACTCAGCAGTGGCCACAGGACTGGAAAAGGTCAGTTTTCATTCCAATCCCTAAGAAAGTCAGTGCCAAAGAATGCTCAAACTACTGCACAACTGCACTCATCTCACATGCTAGTAAAGTAATGCTTAAGATTCTCCAAGCCAGGCTTCAGCTATGTGAACCGTGAACTTCCAGATGTTCAAGCTGGTTTTAGAAAAGGCAGAGGAACCAGAGATCAAGTTGCCAACATCTGCTGGATCATTGAAAAAGCAAGATAGGGCCAGAAAGACATCTATTTCTGCTTTATTGACTACGCCAAAGCCTTTGACTGTGTGGATCACAATAAACTGTGGAAACTTTGAAAGAGATGGGGATACCAGACCACCTGACTGCCTCTTGAGAAACCTGTATGCAGGTCGGGAAGCAACAGTTAGAACTGGACATGGAACAACAGACTGGTTCCAAATAGGAAAAGGACTACGTCAAGGCTGTATATTGTCACCCTGCTTATTTAACTTATATGCAGAGTACATCATGAGAAACGCTGGACTGGAAGAAACACAAGCTGGAAGCAAGATTGTCGGGAGAAATATCAATAACCTCAGATATGCAGATGACACCACCCTTATGGCAGAAAGTGAAGAGGAACTAAAAAGCCTCTTGATGAAAGTGAAAAAGGAGAGTGCAAAAGTTGGCTTAAAGCTCAACATTTAGAAAACTAAGATCATGGTGTCCAGTCCTATCACTTCATGGCAAATAGATGGGGAAACAGTGGGAACAGTGGCTGACTTTATTTTTCTGGGCTCCCAAATCACTGCAGATGGTGATTGCAGCCATGAAATTAAAAGACGCTTACTCCTTGGAAGGAAAGTTATGACCAACCTAGACAGCATATTAAAAAGCAGAGACATTACTTTGCCAACAAAGGTCTGTCTAGTCAAGGCTATGGTTTTTCCAGTGGTCATGTATGGATGTGAGAGTTGGACTATGAAGAAAGCTGAGCACTGAAGAATTGATGCTTTTGAACTGCGGTGTGAACTGAACTGTGAAAGTGCTGCACTCAATATGCCAGCAAATTTGGAAAACTCAGCAGTGGCCACAGGACTGGAAAAGGACTGGAAGATTCTTGAGAGTCCCTTGGACTGCAAGGAGATCCAACCAGTCCATCCTAAAGGAGATCAGTCCTGGGTGTTCATTTGAGGGACTGATGTTGAAGTTGAAACTTCAATACTTTGACCACCTTACGCGAAGAACTGACTCATTGGAAAAGACCCTGACACTGCGAGGGATTGGGGGCAGGAGGAGAAGGGGACGGCAGAGGATGAGATGGTTGGATGGCATCACCGACTCAATGGAAAAGGGTTTGGGTCAACTCTGGGATTTGGTGATGGACAGGGAGGCCTGGCGTGCTGTGATTCATGGGCTCACAAACAGTTGGACATGACTGAGTGACTGAACTGAACTGAACTGAATGACATGAAAAATTATATTTCAATGGAGCCTGCCCATCTAAAGAGAGATGCTATCATAGAGTGTTGATAGAAGACCACTTTTGGAAACTCCAAAGCCATAGGGTCACTGCTTACAGTTTTGCTGTTCTTTTCTCAAAGCTTAGAGGCAGGTTCAAACCTTGTTTATGCTCAGTGTCACTCAATGCAATGACGTGAATGTCATACTGACAATCATTGAATTTGATCCATCATTAGGGCAGAAGAGAGCCTTCCTGAGATGGATTCGGAAATAGAATGAGGACACACAAATTAGCCAAAGCCAGCACCCCAGGACTGAAAGTGAACCTGCTCTTGGAAACCAGCTGCCGGTGGAAGCACACAGATCTCCAAGTGGTGCATGTATTATGAGAGTAACGTGGAATATTACTTAGCCATAAAAAGGAAGGAAACAGTGCCATTGGCAGACTCGTGGATGGACCTAGAGACTGTCATGCAGACTGAAATAAGTCAGAAAGAGAAAAGCAAATCTCATATATTAAACATATATGTGGAATCTAGAAAAATGGTACAGATCAACTTATTTGCAAAACAGGCATAGATGAACAGATGTAGAGAACAAATATACTGATATCAAAGGGGAAGGGGTGGGTGGAATGAATTGGGGGATTGGAATTGACACATGTACACTATTGATACTATGTATAAAATAAATAACTAAAGAGAACCTACTGTATAGCTCAGGGAACTCTAATGCTCTGTGGTCACTGAAATGGGAAGGAAATCCTTAAAAAAGAGGGGGTATATGTATATGTGTAACTGATTCACTTAGCTGTACAGCAGAAAGTAACATAACATTGCAAAGCAATTATATTCCAATAAAAGTTTAAAAATGGTATTAACAAAGCCCTGTATTTTTCAAGATCTCTGTCCTGTGCCAACATCACAGTCTGGGTGGGTTGGGCGGGGAGTGGGGTGGAGAATGACAATTCTACCAGGATTGGAAAGGAAGAAACCAATTTAATGGTAACTGTCTGGTAATTAGTTTACTAAAACCTAAATTGAATCATGTAGACACAGGAGTACGTTGAAAAGATTTTTAGCTTTCGAGAAAGGAAATCCATTGCAATAAAAAGTCAAACAGCCTCTTCAGTGGACGGCAAGAATGCCTCTCAGTTTTCTATGTGTGAACACAGTCCCGTCACATCAAATTATCCAACTAGTTAATAAAAACAAATTCCCTTGAAACTGCACATTATTTAAGCCCTCCAAATGAGCAGCAGTCAGCTCAGTCTACACTTGGTGGTCCCCGGGGGGTGATGGATTTACCCGCTGGCTGGCTCCGCTGCAGGCTACCTGGGTGCCGTCTGGGCCACAGGTCCAGTAAGCATCTTTTCCACACCTTGATGGTGTGGAGAAGAGCTTCTTTGTGCCTTCCCACATCTCACCCACAAGCCTGAAGTTAGCCCAGTTCACACACTTCCCTGAGTTTCTCCATCTCCTATGCCACTGGCCTGGAACCAGAGTTTACATCTACAAATCCCCCCTCAAAACACAGAGGGGACAGGGCCACTCACTGGGGAAACCGTTTACTTTCCTCCTTCCTTTGTACTGTCCGGGGAAGCGGCCAAAAATGTGCTTTTTGTTTACTGGTAATGGGTCCTGTTGGATTAAATGACTTAAGAATGTGTCTGTTGCAATTAAAAGAGGTATCGTGTTTATATTAACATTTTAAAGTTTGGTTACTCTGGGAGCATCAGTTTACACGAGTGTAAATGGGCTGTAATGAATACGATGAAGGATCCACATTAAGAGTGTAGCTCTCTAGAAAATATCCTGTGTTTAAATAGCCTCCCCAGGAGCAGCTGGAGGATGCTGGAATGGAGTACTTCGGGGTGTGGGTCTGTATGCTTTTGTTGTTGTTCAGTTGCTGAGTTGTGTCTGACTCTTTGCAGCCCATGGACTGCAGCACACTAGGCTTCCCTGTCCTTTACCATCTCCTGGAGTCTGCTCAAACTCGTATCTGTTGAGTTGGTGATGCCATCCAACCATCTCATCTTCTGCTGCCTCCTTGTCCTCCTGCCCTCAATCTTTCCCAGCATCAGGGTCTTTTCCAATGAGTCAGTTTCTTAAGCTGTAGGTAACAAAAGATGCTCTGTGAAATTCTTCCCCCGTGAAATCTTCATGACTGTCTTGGCTTCAGGTTGCTTAAGATCTGATTGTGGAGAAAACAGATGTAAGAAACGGTTGTGGGGAAATAAGTTTTTAGATTTAAATATTTTGCCAGAAATTTTCAGCCTGAATGGGAAGGGAGTTTGAGGGGAATGAATACATGTGTATGCATGGTTGAGTCCCTTTGCTGTACCCCTGAAACTATCACAACATTGCTAATAGGTTATATCAGTTCAGTTCAGATCGGTCACTCAGTTGGGTCCTCTTGAGGTAGAGGTTATATACCTCAAGACAAAATAAAAAGTTTAAAAGCAAAATAAAATAACTATTTCACCAGAAATTTTGCTTGAAGTTAATAGCATTCAGGAGAGGAGGAGGCTAGGTCTGCCCTCTGTGGGTTTAGGGCCCAGGGTCCATGGCATCTACTTCTGTCTGCTTGGTGACTGGTTATCGTTCAGTCTCTAATTTATGTCCAACGCAGGGGATTCTTTACCCCTAGTGTTACCTGGGAAGCCCTAATTTCAATCATTGTGTCAGTTACTCTCTATACACCATTATAATCTTTAAAAAAATCTGGTTACAAAAGTAAAATGTTTATTGAGAAAATTTGGACAGATACAAAAATAATAGGAGGGAAAAAATAAGCACTAGAACGCATGGTGGAGAAGGTTATATAACACCTAGATTGTCTAGTATTCAACATTGACTGCTCATTAGCTGTGTGATGCTAGACAGTTGAATCTCTCTTTGCTAGACTTTCATCACTGTTGAAATAAAAAGCAGAATAGCATCCCTCCTGTGACTTATTTTCATGACTAAAAGAAACAATTCCTTCAAAGTTTTATCACATTCTTTGGCCCTTAGGAAACTCAGTCCGCTATTTTTATCTTCTTCCAATTTTTACGTGTGCATATCATATATGATACATGTGTATGTATTTACAAAAGAGGGGTCACATTGCAGCGAATGTGCCATGCCCTGCTTTTTAACTCAATATTATCTTGTCAGCATTTCCCTGAGCTATTTCATATTCTCTGAACACGTGGCTTTTAATGGTGGAATAGCATTCTATTCTATGTATTTAGTATAATTTCCTTAACTCAGCCTCTATTGTTGGTTAATTAGGCAGTGACGATTTTTTGCTATTATAAATAGCATCGCAGTGAACATCCTTGTACATAATTCTTTGTTTCTCTGATAATTTCCTTGGGATAAATTCCAAGAAGTGTAATTATTAGGTCAAAGGATCAGAACATTTGTAAGAATCTTGATCCATGTGCCAATCTGAGTTCCAGGAAGTTTGCCCTAAATTTATATTCTCTGCAGTAAGACAGAGGAGTTTTTATTTCATCCCACCTTGACCATTAATGAACAATGGACAGAATCTGATTTTGGAGGCCTTGGTGTGTCAGCGGTAAAGAATCCACCTGCTAATGCAGGAGATGCTGGTTTGAGTCCTGGGTTGGGGAGATCCCCTGGAGGAGGAAACGACAACCCACTCCAGTATTCTTGCCTGGAAAATTCCATGCGCCTGGATGTTACAGACCATGGCATCACGAAACGTCAGACACAACTTAGCGACTAAACACACACACATCCTCTTCATGACGAGAGACCTGATAGAACTTTCCATTTGTCAGTTTTGATTCTAGGAGTGACTTTTGGATGGTCTCAGGAGAATAGACCTTAAGGACAGGTTTCCTTTGGAAAATTACTCCGGAGTACTAAAATGAACTTGAAAGTCTATAAATACATAAATATGAAAAAAATAAAGGCAGCTTGCAATTATTTTATAAACAGCATTCTTATTTTTTATGTTTTCATTATTTTTAAATGGTTATTGAACTAGTACCGTTCACTTGGTGATTAATCTGCACCCCTTGGCCCCAGGAGTCTCACCTTCCCTGTCAGTTGCAGGATGACAGTGCATCCCCAGGAACTAGGGAGCATGGTTTCTGCCACACAGAGACCCCCATTTAATCTCACTCATGCTTGGGTACCAATTCTGGGTCCGTGCCATTGGCTTTGCCTAAGAATTTGCTCTTGACATTTAAATAGGAATCAAAAATGGCATCTTTTTTTTCTTCTTTCTTTCTTCTTCTTCTTTTTAAAAAATTTACAGTGCTTCCCAATAATCCATGGCAGAAAAGATGCTGGTAATAGAGTTAGATAGAGTAGTTGAATTGAGGAGCACTGCCCCTTGTCATAAGATGCTATGCTTGCTACTTACAGAGGCCCTGATATTTTGAGTCCCTCCGATCACCTGCTCTTTACCTGATCAGGCTACTATGAAAAGTTCCATTCACCATGGTGATGGTGCATTTTATGTGAATATATACTGGGTTGGCCAAAAACTTCATCGGGTTGTTATGGGATGTTATGGAAAAACCAGAAACAAATTTTCGGCCAACCCAATACATTGTGCATTTATTCGGCCAGGGCTTTTTGTTTGTTTGTTTGTTTGAAAGAGTGTGTATTGTTTTTTTTTCAAAGTTAATTGTTGATGTATATTTTTTAAAGGTATTCAGCAAATATTCTAAAGCTGAGGTAAGGGAAAATCTTTACATTCACAATGCCGGGCACACAGTAGGTGTGTTGAATTACTGATATAATTTTCTTATAGCTTTATTAAAAAATTTTATTGGAGTATAGTTGACATATAACGTTGTGTTTCAGGTATACAGCAAAGTGACTCAGTTATATATTTAGATATATATATGCATTCTTTTTCAGATTCTTATCCCATACAGGTTGTTACAGAGTGTTGAGTAGAGTTCCCTGTGCTATACAGCAGGTCCTTAGTAGTTACCTATTATATATAGCAGTGTGTACACATTAATCTCAATCTCCTAAGAGTGAACACTGTTCAGAAGAGACAAAACTCACATGGGACTGTGAGATGGAGATTTGTGTTGAATCCTGCCTTGTGTACAGAGCAGGGTGAAATAGAAAATCCTTCCTTTTGCTATGGGCGTGATGGCTATTACTACATTTGTGTGAACCAACAAGGAGTGGTTTGTCTGTGCTGTGGCAAGTGATGGGCGCCTTGGCCCCTCAGACTGGACAGCGGGTGGCGTCGGGGTGGCTGGCGTAGGGGCCGCCAGCACTTGTGTTGGACCAGACAGCCGAGGGCAGGCTGGACTGGAATGTGAGTTCTTCAGGAGGGTGAAAAGCCACGAAACAACGCATCACCGAGATGCCAAGGAGAAGGCAGAGCATGGGTAAACAGAACTCAGGGCTGGACTGGTTTACCGAAACCCTGCTGTGAAGTCAGGTTTCCCTGGTTTCCTTCCTACTTTGCTTAACTTCTGTGACATGTTGTTTTGGTCACAAGTTTGAGTTTCTTCAGTCTACAAATTTTTCTGAAGATGAAGTCCCCAGTTAGATATTGTCTTATATCAAGAGGGATGAATTTTTTATTTTTTATTGAAATATATTTGCTTTGCAACGTTGTGCTAGTTTCTGCCTTACAACAAAGTGAATCAGCTGTAAGTATCCATATATCCCCTCCATCATGGACCTCCCTTCCAGCCCTCTAGGGCATCACAGAGCACCCAGCTGAGCTCCCTGGTATATACAGCAGCTTCCCACTAACTATACATGGGGCTTCTGAGGTGGTGCGTGTAGTGAAGAATCTACCGGTCAATGCAAGGGACATGAAAGACATGGGTTCAATCCCTGGGTCAGGGAGATCGGCTGGAGTAGGAAGTGGCAGCCCACTCCAGTGTTCTTGCCTGGGGAATCCCACGGACGGAGGAGCCTGGTGGGCTGCGGTCCATGGGGCAAAGGGTGGAACAGTGTTGAGTGGCTGAGCAGTTGGTTTCGCATGGTAGTGTATATATGTCAGTGCTATTCTCCCAAATCACCCCATTTCCCCTTCCCTCCCTTCAGTGGGGATGGATTTTGACTTGAACCATTTGGTGACAGTCGTGCTGCACCTGTTAAACAGTCACTGTTTTCCAATCACACCATCATCCCTGAGTAACGAGGGCAGGCTGGGTACACACCACAATTGCGGTACGTCTTTGGTAGCTTTGTATGGCAAATCTTCTAGAAGACGTGACCCTTGGACAAACACTTTGATTTTGGTGTAGACTGTGCTTCGATTCAGTGGCTGCCGGGGACCGTCGTCCTTGTCGGCTCACTGTGTGTCCCTGAGGCCAGTGACAGCGGGGCGCTGAGAGGCCCTGTCCTGGGGAGAAATCGCATGAGTCGGTTCAAGCTGGGACTCGGGACTCTGAATTCCTCGCTCAGCCTTGAAATTCTGCTTTTGGCATATGAATCCCTCTTGATTCTTATCTCAGTCTGTAAATAGCACAGAAATTGCACATGGAAAAATGGAACAAATCATACTTTCTTTCAAAGGGCAAATTAAACATTCCATAGAATAAGAGAAGAGTTGTTAGCAGGGGGAAAAAAAATGCACCCTCACTAGCACCAGTGTGAAAAGAGAACGGAGTCAATTGGACTCCGACTCAACCTTCAAGAAAGTTTTGAGCATTTGCACTTTTTTTCTTTAACCACCCTCTTAGCCCTCCTGCCAAATATCAAATCCTGAGTTTTCCGAAGGTTTGAAAATATTCCCATTAATTTTTTTTTTCTCTCCTAGCCCTGTATTTACCAGGGCTTGAAATGGAAATACTGAAACCTAGTAATAAAGGGCACTATGGTATTCCTGGTCTGTCTGAGGCCAAGCACTCCTGGCAAAACTCTCAGGAAGTCCCATTCCTACCAGGCTACAGTGGAGGTTTCAGTTCTGGACTGTTTTGAAAATTCAGGTAAATTTAGAAGAAGCCGTTTACTTAAAGAAATGAAGTGGGGTATTTCTTTGACTGGAAAACAAATGCATTTGTGAAGGAGATTCAGAAGCTATCTTCTTGAGAAGAAAGAGGAGATAAACCTGCTGTGAGGTTGACCTTGTAATTAGAGCATTTTCTCCTCTGTGGGCAGGAGACACTGAAGACGTCAGCTATGATTTAGCCAGAGTTCATGGGCACATGCGGATTGCTGCTCACCTGTGGAATTTGAGAATGCCACCATCTTATTCTGCCCATCATGCCTTCACGAAAAAGCTGTTACATGAGCGCTTCAGGAGGGGGGTCTTCTGACCACTGTGCCTCCCTGGCACCATGCACAGTCTACAGGCAGTGACTGGTGCTCAATGGATGACTAGACAAATTCGGATGAGGGAGAGATGAGGGAGCTCAGCGCAGCTGTGTAAAACAACCATACTCCAATAAAAGTTAATTTAAAAATGAAGAAGAAGAAGAAGAAGAAGAAGAAGAAGAAGAAGGGACTCAAAAAGAGAATGCCTGGCTGTAACATGAAAGAAGCTGCCATTCGGGAGGCTGGGTCTTGACAACGTTCCCAAAGCTGGCTAGTGGGCCCTGCTTCGTCTCTCTGCTTCTCCTGAGCTGCGTATCTTCAGTACCCTCACTCCGTGCCTCTGAGCAAAGCCCCTTCATCCATCTGCCCTTTCTCTCTGGGAGGGGCGTCCCTGTTCCTCTCTAGGAAGGAGATGCCTTCAGTGAGGGTCTCAACCCCACCCTCCTCCACCCTTCCAGGGTAAGGGCCCTCTCTCCCTCTGGTCCTGTTGGATCCCGAGTCATTCTCCGGGGCAGGCAGGACACCAGCATGCAGCTGGGGCTGCTCAGGCCTCCACTCCTCTGCAGGGAGACCTCCCCTAGAGCCTCCTTTCTCTTTTGCTTATCTATGATTTCATGAACATTTGCTCTTAGTATGTAAATTTATATATTAAGCAAAAGTTCCTTTTAGAAAATATGGGAACACACATAATACAATAAAGAAAACTCACTATAGTCTCTTCCGAATGTTCTCAGTGCATTTAGTCATTGTACAAAATTAACTTCTGTCAGTGAATGAGGTACAGGGGAATCACAAAAGTAACAATAACTAAATAAATAACAAGGGAGATATTATTGCT
Organism: Oryx dammah; assembly: GCF_014754425.2. Classification (NCBI taxonomy): domain Eukaryota; kingdom Metazoa; phylum Chordata; class Mammalia; order Artiodactyla; family Bovidae; genus Oryx; species Oryx dammah. The sequence continues at coordinate 8,807,980 of NW_024070209.1, read as the reverse complement.
ATCATACTGGCTGTTTATGCACCTTCTGTTGCAGGCTATTACAATAAATCAAATATTATAAAACAATGAATCTTATGAATTTTTTGGTTTGCCAGTGCATACAAAAGTTTTACCAATGAGCAAACTCAGGCTCAGAGAGGCTAAATGACTAACAGCCACACAGAGACAATGTCAGAACCAATGCAGAAGCAGCTGTGGTGCTTATACACAATGGAATATTACTCAGCCATGAAAAGGAGCACATATGACTCAGTTCTAATAAGGTGGATGAAACTAGAGCCTATCCACTAATAAGGTGGATGAAGTAAGTTCAGAAAGAGAAAGACAAATATCTTATATTAATACATATATATGGAATCTAGAAGGATGGTACTGATGATCCTATCTGCAGGGCAGCAGTGGAGATGCGGACACTGAGAAGAGACTTGTGGACACAGTTGGGGAAGGAGAGGGCCGGGCAAATTGAGAGAGTAGCATGGAAATGTATACATGATCATAGGTAAAATTAGATAGCCTGTGGGAATTTGCTGTGTGAATGCAGGGACCTCAAACCCAGTGCTCTGTGACAACCTAGAGGGGTGGGATGGGGTGGGAGGTGGGAGGGAGGTTCAGGAGGGAGGGGACATATGTATATCTATGACTGATTTGTATTGATATATGGCAGAAACCAACATAATATCATAAAGCAATTATCCTCCAATTAAAAATAAATACATTTGAATTTAAAAGTTTTAAAAAGTTCAAAACAAACAAAAAAGAAAGAAAACAAAAAATGACAGGGGTTCTAGAAAGGCAGTGATGGGAAGGAGATGTTAGCTTTGATAGAGGTGGCATTATGAGTTGAATCTTGTAGTGAATAGGCGAAAGAGTAGAGAGGCTTCCAAGGTGGAGAACCGTAGTAGCTAGGATGGCCAGACTCAAGCATGGAAGGAGAGTAAGACACCTGGGTTTGATCAGATATATGGGCAGAAAGGTGGAGTCACTTTTCTTATGAAGTTTGTAATGCCTGCTCCTTCAAAGTCAGCCATTGCCTCCTGCATCTGAGCAGCCAACCACATTACTCTTTGCTCCTTCAGAATCTACTGCCCTCCTTGTTTAATTCCAAATTCAGGGAGACCAGAATACTACCACTGAAGGAATAATAGAGGTGATGAAGGTAAAGAATGAGCAGAGAAATCGGGTTGCCCATGGGTGGTATGGGATGGGCTTTCATTACCCATATTTAAGTTAATATCTTTTAAACAGTTTAAAAAAAGCTTTGAAAGTACACTTTTAGTGCATTTATATTCCTTTAAAAACTGTTTTATTCTGAAATACTATAAAATTTACAAAAAAAAAAAGTTGCAGAAAGAATACACATTTCCGTATATCCTTTGCTGAGCTTACCCAGATTTTAACCTTTCACGCAATACAATGATCAAACTCAGGAAACTAATATTGATATAATAATGTTAATTAATCTAGGAGCATTATTCAAATGTCAGCAGCTGTCCCATATATGTTCTTTTTTGGTCCAGTATCTAGTCCAGTTTCTTTGTTGCGTTTTGTTTCACATCTGTAGTCTTTTCCAAACTGGTACAGTTCCTTACTTGCTCATAATCTTAGCAGTTTTGAAGAGTCTGGCCGCTTAGTTGACAGGATGTCTCTCAATCTAGGTTTTTCTGATACATCCTCATAGCTCAGGTTATACATTTTTCTCAAGAATACCACAGAAGTGATACGTTGTCCTTCTCAGTGTAACATATGGGGAGGTACTTTGTGTATAAGTAAAATAATTATTGGTGATCTTAATCTTCACTGCTTGGTTAAGGTATTGAAGATCCGAGAACAATAGTTTACAAATGAAATCATTTAAAATGATTGACTTTGAAGGTATTTTGCTTCCCTAGTAGCTCATTTGGTAACAATGCAGGAGACCCTGGTTTGATTCCTGGGTTGAGAAGATCCCTTGGAGAAGGGAACGGCAACCCACTCCAGTATTCTGACCTGGAGAATTCCATGGGCTCTCCATGGGGTTACAAGGAGTTGGACTCAACTGAGTGACTTTCACTTTCACTTTGAGGTATTTAGTCTAGCAGACGTGATGGAAACTTTTGACTTTTAAAAAGGAGGGAATATGGAAAAATGAATACTTTATTGAGTGCAGACATGCACATTATCAGGAAAATGTCAAAGTTAATAAAAGGAATTTAGAGAAACTACGTAAGTGTAGATGAAGCACCCTTTAAGGTTTATGTATGAGAGTTGTACACGTTGTGGGGTTTTGTCAGGTTTTAAATATATGAACCACAGTCTGCTGTTAGAATTCTGCAAACTTTCAAGGCTTTTGCATCCCTAATGCAGTTTCTAAGTGTTATCAATTAATAAAATGTATGTCATAGCAAACATTTGGTAAATATTTGCTATAATTATTGAATTGTACTTACCTCAAGTTTTTTTTTCCTTCCACTTCTGAAAAAGCATGATATGATTGCCGTAGAAATTGGCAGCCACACAGATGTTGAAGTGTGAATTTTGGATGTTTGCAGGTTGTAAATATGTGGAATTTTGATCTTGAATGGGAGTTTAACATTAGAACCTTACATGGTTGGAAAAATTCTGCAATAGCCACAATTTCACATTTGCATAAACAGCTTTATTATCGTTGGAGTAATATATATAGAAAGAACACAAATTACTCTGACCAGAGTTAAACCTATAAAGCAATCACATTTGAATGAGGATTTTACTTAAAATCATAGACTCATCAACTTTAAAGTGTTTTTATCTTTCACAAGAGACAAATTTAGCCTGTTATGAATAAAATCCCGTAATATTGGCATTTTCTGGCTGGCGTATATGTATTGCCTCCGTGGAACTTTAAAATCAGACCACACATATGAAAAAATTAAAAAAGAGGCAGAGAACCAAAACATTTGACCAGATTTTTTTTTTATTCCACATAGTAAAATAATTGAGTCTAAAGTGTTTACTTTAATTGAATTTTAAGCCTATAATCCATTTCAATTCTTGATTTCACTTTGAGGTGCATGGTGCACAGAAACTGCTAGAATCTTCTGAGATTTATCCTCCTCATCCCGTCTGTTGGTATTGGCACTATTCCTCTCCCTTTGCTCCGTGGAGGTACAGTTCTGGTGGTGTAATTTTACAAGTATTTTGTTAAAATATTCAGGGAGTTAGGTACCTACATTCCAAACATAACAAATTACAAGGTGTTCTTCTTGATTAATCAGAAAACTTTACGACACACTTTTTTTAAGCCTAAGGCTGAAAACAATTTGTATATCACCATCAAAGGTGTGATAGTCATTTGGAGAAGTCTGTACTTTTGTTCAGCGTCATGGACAAATGTTGGACTAATTATTTGGCTCCTAGGAAGTTTCACTCAGGCATGTCTTAGTTGCCTATAGTTTGAAAATAAAAAGCAATTGAACTGAGAAATACAAACATAGTCTTGCATGATATTGCTATTTTTATTGTAACTCTAAGTCGGTTTTATATAGCAAAACTCCAAACTTCAATTGAGGGAATCTTTATTTTTAATATGTTTTAATGCAACTGGTTATTAATGCCACCTCTTAAAAATATTAATTTGTAAATTTGGAGGGAATGAAACAAAATTGTCTAATCGTTTGAAAGCTGGTAAAACCATTTAAAATGAAAACACTCATCTACAGAATTTCATTTCTCTAGTCTCATTCAAATTGATGTTAACTTGTCAAAGCCATTCTAATTTTTATATATTCTATTCACTCTTAAAACACTGAATGGTGCTTGGTTTCTTAAATTCAGCAGTGGAGTGTTGATTTGGGAGATAGAGCTGCAAAAATGTGAAAGTCTTTGTATTCTTCTCCTTACAAATCAGTGGCTTGCGCAAATATGAAGAGGGAAAGGGGGTATTTCCAAGGTAGAGTTCTTTGTCTTTCTGATTTATTTTTAATTGGAGGATAATGACTTTACAATGCTGTGCTAGTTTCTGCTGTGATGTGCTACTGTGCTCAGTTGTGGCCGACTCTTTGTGACCCCATCAGGCTCCTCTGTCCATGGGATTCTCCAGACAAGGGATACTGGAGTGGGTTGCCATTTCCTCCTCCAGAAGAACTTCCCAAACCAGGGAAAGAATTTGCCTGCAGTGTAGGAGATCTGGATTTGATCCCTGGATTGGAAAGATCCCCTGGAGAAATGAATGGCAACCTACTCCAGTATTCTTGCCTGGAGAATTCCATGGACAGAGGAGCCTGGTGGGCTATAGTCTATGGGGTCACAAAAGAGTCCCAAAGAGATGGACATGACTGAATTTCTGCTGTACAACAATGCAAATCAGCCTTGTGTGTCCATCTGTCCCCACTCTCTTGAACCTCCTACTGCCTCCCCTGTTCTCCCACCCCTCTAGGTCATCACAGAGCACCTGGCTGAGCCTCTGTGCTATAGGGCAGTTTCCCACCAGCTATCCATTTACACATGGTAATGTACAGGTTTCAGTGCTACTCTCTCAGTCCATCCCACACTCTCCTTCCCCTGCTGTGTCTACAAATCCGTTCTGCAAGGTAGAGTTCTTCTAAGGAGCAAGGGATGAGAAAAGATGGAGGAAATACACCATCGTTTCCCTAAACATCAGATGGAGATTGGAGCAGAGCTGGCTGACTTCAGTCTTTATTTTTAATTTAAAAACAGGAGTTTTGCTTCTTTACAGATTTGCATTTTTACACACAGCCCTGTGAAGTCCATAGGGATATTATCCCCATTTTGTAGATGGATCAGTAGAGGAAGAGAGGCCACACAACCTGTCAAAGATCGATCTGCCAGCAATTCAGACCCCAGTGGTCTGCCTCCAGAGCCCTGGGTTGTGTTACCCTGCTGTCGTGGAGCTGAAATTAGTATGGCTGCATATAGTTTCAAGGCCTTTGCAAAGGATGTGGCAGGCAATCTTGAACACTATTATTTTCTTAAAGATGATCTGAAAATAAAAATAAGTGAAAGGAATGAATTTGAAATCACATGGGGTCCCATTAGCAAGTGATGAAAACAAGAAAGCTTCTGGAGGGTGTAATTCCAGGTTTTTCAGTATGTTTGGACTGATCAGAACACAGATGTACATTTGCTGAGTCTTACCAGTCCATCCTAAAGGAGATCAGTCCTGGGTGTTCATTGGAAGAACTGATGCTGAAGCTGAAACTCCAATACTTTGGCCACCTCATGTGAAGAGTTGACTCATTGGAAAAGACTCTGATGCTGGGAGGGATTGGGGGCAGGAGGAGAAGGGGACGACCGAGGATGAGATGGCTGGATGGCATCACGGACTTGATGGACGTGAGTCTGAGTGAACTCCAGGAGATGGTGATGGACAGGGAGGCCTGGTGTGCTTCGATTCATGGGGTCACAAAGAGTTGGACACGCCTGAGCAACTGTACTGAACTGAACTGAAGCTTTCTTTTGGGTTTCCCAAGTGGCTCAGTGATTAAGAATCTGCCTGCCAATTCAGGAGAGGTGAGTTCGATCCCTGGGTAGGGAAGATCTCCTGGAGAAGGAAATGGCAAGTCACTCCAGTATGCTTGTCTAGAGAATCCCATGGACAGAGGAGGCTGGTGAAAACGAAAGCAAGTCCATGGGGTCACAAAAGAATCGAACATGACTGAGCAACTGCACAACAACAGCAACAACAAAGTTTTCTTTAGGAGAAGTGAACCCATCCATCAGCCAGCCGATCCCCAGGGTGTCTGAGGGTGGGGCATACTAGGGGAGTTGCCAGGTAAAAAGCAGGTCACCAGCAAACCAGCCTGAGCTCTCGGCAGAAGTCTGCCCGTGTATGTGTGTCTTAGATTTTTCTTTCAAATTGTTGCTGCTCCTTTTTTCACTTCTCTATCCTGGCTGATGTCCTTCTTTCTTTCCTCAAAATAGGATTGTACCTTTTGCCTTGTTTCTTTCCAGTTTTCCATCTAACACATTTCAGGTCTCCTTCCTCTCAGTATGCATTCTTTAAAACCATGGCATCTTTTCTTCTCGCTAGATAATAGTTATTTATACACATGTCATAGTTGTGGTTTGCAATTACACAGTACAACAAGCAGTGCTGTAATAGTCATCGTTATAGTTAAACCTCGGGGCAAAATAATATTTTTTAACATAAATTCCTAGAAGTGAAGGAGTCAGAATAAAGGTCCAGCACGTTTTATAGTGTTTAATAACGACTTCTAGTTAGTCCTCAGAAGGTGTCAGTGTATTCTTTTGCACCTGAAGCATGGCACAGAGTATTTTAATTATTTCTTATTGAAGTTAACATTTTTTCACATGTGAGTTAGACAGTTGTACATTATTTTGTTAATTGCTTGTTCATGTCAGTTGCCCTTTTTTCCTAATACATTATTCATTTAAAAAATCGGTCTGTGATAATTCTGCCTGCATGCCTGCTGTTAACTTTTAGTTGTCATAAATAGTTTATATGTTCCTAAGTTGTCATTTGCCTCAAAATTGAGGTTTTTATAAAAATAGAAATGTGACTTACATTGTGCTTTTAAATATAACTTGCCTTTAAATCTAGTAATTTTGATTCTTCAGAAGTAAACTCAAGTAAAACATTATAGAAGATTTAGTTAATCGTTAAATGTTCTTTCATCCGCTTAAAAAGCTGCATGTGAAACCCTTCTCACTCACAGACTAGATATGCATTATAAGTACTAAACACGATCTCATATTTTTAACAGAAAATTCTTTCTCTAATTGCATATGTATCTTCCACATGCAAACATACAACACCCATCCAGTATTTCCACAATAATGTTAGATTAACCATATTAAGGATACCTCATGGTTTGTTATGGCAAAATTGTTTTTTCGACAATCATTTACATGAAAGAAATGAGTTCATTCTCCTTTTCCTACCACTGACTCATCATGAATTCTTTCTAAAATATCCTCTTGGTTCTAATTTGCTTGGTGGTCCCTTATTCTTGTTATCATGCCACGCTTGCAACATCCTCTTGTTGTTTCTGGAAAAGTGTACTGTGAACTACAAGCTTATGCTATTTCTTAGCCCTTGTATGTCATTCTTAACACACACAGGATGATTTGCAGTCATTTGTAATCATTGTTCTTTGCAAAATACTGGTAAGAGTGCTATTATAATAGCTGCCATTTTGCCCATGGGGAACCTGAGAGCCAGAAAGGTTAAGTGACTTACCCAAAGGCATACAGAGCACTGCCAGCAGCTCCAGGATTGCGGACGGGAATCCTTAGAGGTTCCCTATTGTTTAGAATGTGCAGCAGTAGGGCCCCTTGGCTGCGTTTCCTTTCTTCCACCTGTCACGTTTTGTTACTCCTTCACTCTGCCAAGGATTCTTTAAGAACACGTGACATGCTTATAATACAAGGTTGGAATAATAATATCCTTTCTTCTATTTTGTCTTTCTCTTTTAAAATGTATTATTTCAACAACTTGGGAGTAGGTGGGAAACGGAGAAGTCATTCAAGCTTTTCTGCATGGAATGCTCGAATGGAATCATTGAAGAATCCAGAAGTGGCTCTAGTCTTTTTCCCGAGCAGATGGGAAATGCACTCGAGTGAGAAAGCTGCACATGCAGTCTGCTCACATATGCTTAAATAATAGAGGGGAAGCATGAATATTAACGGTGTCACAAAGAAGTGCTGTGAGTTCAAAGGTTCTTTTAATTGTTTAGAGTGACTAAACAATGGACAGCAGAAGTCTGAAGGAATATGAATTTCAAGTTACCTTTCAGGTTTATTTTGTAATATAGTGTTTTAAAAAGCCACTCCAGGGTACAGAAATACTATTAAACTGTTGCATAAAGGTTGTTAGTTGAAAAGGATTTCTTGGCTTCACGTCTCAGAGAACAGACCCTTTCCGATGTCCTTCTAAAATGAACACTACTGCTTTCAGTGTAAGATTTTGGGAATGGTTAGAGAATTCTGCATTTGGGTATGTTTTGGAGAAATCAATACTGTATTCATAAATAATGGGCATGTGTGTGTTCAGTTGTGTCTGACTCTTTGCGACTCCATGGACTTTAGCTCACCAGACTCCTCTGTCCACGGGATTTCCCAGGCAAGAATACTGGAGTGGCTTCCCACTTCCTTCTGCAGGGTATATTCCCAACCCAGGGATCGAACTGTGTCTCTTGCACCTCATACATTATGAGGAAATGTGATTTTTATAGGAATCTTTGACAAGCACCTGAAGAAAGTGAGGAAGATGGTTATTCAGCTTCATGTAGGGCCCAAAGGTGGAACACAACCCTTGGTTTTTGCCTGTTTTTTCAGCAACCTTTTCCCGGAGAAGATTCCAGTTATCAGGAAGCAGCCATGTCTTTGAAGGTAATCATATTAAGAGGGGAACCCAATCTTATTTACCTTGGAAGAAAGTTTTCTTTTTCAAATTTCCAGAAATAAGACTCAAAGAGATATTTATCTAATTCCCTGGCTCTGTATGGAGAGAAGGAGGGCCCATCTCTTCCTAGAGAAGCTCCTCCCACCTAAATTCTCTTTCTCTTTATTTCAAAGTGCTGTTCCTGCACCAGGAAAATTGGAGATAGAAAGAAAAACTCACCTTTTTTTTTTTTTAAAGCAACCTTAGGCCTTAGATTTCAGAGAGTAATAAAATAGGAAAACCAAGCAAGCAAGCAAGGCGTCCTTCCGCTTATCCCTAAGTCAAGAATATGTGGCACACAGGTAAGACGGAATATTACTCAGCCAGTAACAGGTAGAGAGCAGTGCCATTTGCAGAGACGCGGATGGACCTAGAGCCTGTCATTGTGAAATAAGGCAGCAAGAGAAAAACAAATATTGTATATTAAAGGATGTATGTATGTGGGATCTAGAAAAATTGTACTGATGAACTTCTTTGCAGGGCAGGGACAGAGACGCAGATGTAGAAAACAGACTTGCGGACATAGGCAGGGAAGGAGAGGGTGGGATGAGCTGGGAGATCAGCACTGAGAGATATACACTGCCATGTAAAATAGATAACTGATAGGAAGCTGCTGTACAGCACAGGAAGCTCAGCTCGGTGCTCTGTGATGACCTAGAGGGTGGGATGGGGGTGGGAGGTGGGAAGGAAGCTCAAGAGGGAGGGGATATATGTATACATACAGCTGATTCGCTTCATTATACAGCACAAACACAAACATTATACAGCAATTATATTCCAGTAAAACAAAAGCATAACTCCCTTCTTTAGCTACCAATCCCTCTCTGCCTCTTTGCCTCACCACTCCTAGCTTTTCATGGCCACACATCCTCTCTACTTGACAAAGGAAGGGAGGTGAAAGATGCAGTTTCCAGTGGGTTTCCCCTGCCTTCATTCTGGGGGGGCGGTGGTGGGGACAGGAGGGTAGATGACATCACATCCCTGTCTGTCTCCCCTCCGCCTGTGTCCTGGTGCTAAGGCAGGTGCCTGCAGCTGCAGGTGGGGCAGGGGAGGGGTCAGCTGCGGCACCGTCTGCACCCTGACCCAGGGCAGTGGAAACCTGTGGGTCCCTTTACTAGGGAGACAAAGGGAGGTCAGTGTCTGCAGACTGATGTCTTAGCGGCATAGCTTGGGCCTTGCACAATGCCATGTGTGATGTGAGTTATACTCTTTCAGGGGAAAAGACATGGAGCTGGGGGTGGGGGCGCACAGTGCTCAGTACTGGTCTGAGTTGTTCACACCCAAGTCTTAGTGTTTGGGCTTCCCAGGTGGCTCAGTGGTAAAGAATCCACCTGCCAAGGAAGGAGACGTGGGTTCCATCCCTGAATCGGGAAGATCCCCTGGAGAAGGAAATGGCAACCCACTCTAGTATTCTTATCCAGGAAATCCCATGGACAGAGGAACCTGGTGGGCTACAGTTCATGGAGTCACAAAAGAGTCAGACACAACTTAGCGACTAAATAACAACTACGAAGGTACAAGAAACCTATACTGTCATCCCCATGTCCAGTTCTCAGCTGACCCTTCGTCCTCCAAGGGTCATATTCTCATCCCCAAAAGAATGGGATAAAAGAAGATGCCTCCTCTAGCCATAGCATGCAGACACAGTTTCAGAGATAAACAGTTACTGTGTTCAGCAATCAACTCTTGGACTCATTTAACTGACATTCATGAGTTTGGGGACTGCCATCACTGGTGTAGGATTTTGAAACTCCTCCTACCCCCACTCCCTGGCCAGCAATAGATCGAAACACCTGAATCATCTTATTAAACCAGCTATCTGGCACCATTTATTGATGTTGTTTTGGCAAACGTTTTTAAAAACCCATTTTTTCAATAGGTTGAAAATCTCACTTAAATCCTCTCCCTATAAGCTTCCCCTTCTTTCCCCACTGTTCCTCCTTCTTTCGCTCTTTCTGTTCCCTGGAGAAACAAAGACCCCTATTGATGCAAAATGAAAACCAGAATGAGCAACCTGTTGTCATATATTTCTCTGAGATTGAACAGCAACAACAACAAAACAGTATTTTTTCCTTAGAAAACTGTTTTGATTTAAAATAAAAACACTTCAAAAGGTACTTCACATTATATGTATATCTTCCACGAGGGGGAAAAACCCCCACATACAACACCCAATCTAGTGATTTTTCCCATCTTGTCCCTGTCTGACAAGATCTGTACTTAAATACCTTTCAAAAAAAGACAGGGAAAAAAAAAAAAAAGAAAGAAAGGAAACGAAAAGAAAAGAGAAGAAACCCTCTTTGAGCAGCAGGATTCTCCTGCTTAGACTGGGCCAAGCTTTCTTGGGGTGGCGCAGAAGGCTCACCCCAGGCTTTGGGGCCAGGATGGCCCCCTTGAGCCCTGGACTTCAGCTGTTGTCCTCTTCATTCTGCTAGACCTGGGGGCCCAGGGGGCCGCCTCCCCCGGGGAATTCGCTCTTGGACCCTGCAATTGTCCCTCTTGTCTAACCTCTGCTGCTCTAAGTCCCAAGAAGATTTGGAAAAGTGCCGCTGCCTCCCCAGGCAAGCGGGTCCCGACTCGCCTAGTCATGCCCTCGGCGGCGGTTTTTGGTCCCTGGACCACCGGGACCTCGGCTTTGCGCAGCCAATTTCGAGCACGGGAGGGGGTGGGGCCCCCGCAGCTCCGGTGCGCCCCCTGTTCCCTGATCCCGGCGGTCAGGCGCGCGGGCATCTTTCCTCGGCGCGCGGGGCCGAGCGCGCAGAGCGGATGGAGCGGGAGGCTGTGTACCCCCGCAGGCGCCGCGCGTCTGGATGCGGGCTGCCCACCCCCGACCCCAGACGGTTGGCCGCTGTGGTGGTTCGTACTGGGGTTTAGCGCCAGTGCCCACCTTACAAAGAACTGAAGCACGAGGGACCAAGAACCAAAAGGCAGCCGGTGAACGTGGGCACAGGGGCTAGGGCGGCCCAGATAGGAAGAGGGCTGGATCCCGCTCTGCGGGAGAGGGGCCGTGGCCCCGGCGGGGCGAGCAGCGGGGGCTTGGCCGGGAGATGCGCGACTGCAGAGCTTCTAGGAGGAGGCGATACTGTGGGCAGCAGGGTACCACTCCAGCCTCGCCTCTGGAGCCACGAGCTTTCTGCTTCTTACTGTTTGTCCGGAACGTGTCTTGCTGCCGTTCTGTCCCCTTGAGAGTGTTTCCCAGAGAAGCGAGGGAGCCTGGCCCCAGATGCCACACTTTTCACTTTTCCTCCTGGAAACGAGGAAACCAGCCCAACTCACTCCCCGCGCGGTCCCCCGCCCGCGCCTGTGGCCTGCTCCATTGAAAGGGCCTTCTCTAAAACTGCAAAGAAAGAGCCTAGCTTCAGAGAAACCGGGCAGAGGCTCAAGGGGAAGGGACAAAAAGGACCGTCTCTGTCGTCCCCTCTTAGATGTATACAAAAGGCTATGCTTGGATTCTTAGGTCTGTGAAACGCTGTTTGAATTGAAACACAATACCCGCCTCACAGGGCGTGCATGGGAAGTGGTTTCAGGCTCGAGATAACTTAGGGTAATTCATTTTATTTTATAAACATCATTAACTCATGCTATGATGCAAAAATATTTGACATTTTTCTTTTGCACTTTTCTAAAAGGCGGATTCTGGATGTCATTGTATTTATTAGCAGGTGATTCAAAATTGTTCACCAGAAGGAAAACTGACTTGAAAAGAAGTTTAAGGAAAAAAAAATGCAGTTTCTATTTTCACTTTGAAACTCTTCTCAACACAATGTTTTCAAATGGCGAGTAGGTTTATTCCTGTAGTAGAATGTAAAATTAGTATTGAAAAGAAAAAAGACTTTATATTTCAAGATGCTATTTTGTGTAAAACATATATTCAAAGATATCAATTGTCTGTATTTCAACGACATTTAAGAACTCTAAGTACTCCAGAATTGTAAACTATTCCTCAAGCAGAACTAAAGATACTTTCATGATTGCAAAATAATGCGAATTAAACTTCTTAAAAAAGATCAAATCTCATCTTTGAAGTGTGTCTTGTTCTATGATTTTGTCTAAGCTACCAAAGCTTTCTTGACAAAATAGAAAGATTAATTTGGTTGTGGCAGTTTTTCTGTCTTGCTATTTTAGCAGATGGCTGTCTGTTAAGCTTAGCGTCAAATGTGTAAAGATTTAAAAAAAAAAAATCATGGTCTTAAATTGAGGCACATTGTGTGTATTCTTGAAGTTGTGATGGCTTTTTTTTTTTGGTGGGAGGGGCAGTGTTTCTTTTTAATTTTTAGATTTCTCTAAGTCTCTTAAATTTCACTGTTCTTGTAGTTCTGAGCTTGTAAATCTGCACTTGATCTGGGCCCAAACATATTTTGATTGTAAATAAAAAGTCTTCTTTTATGAGGATGTTCACTTCACAGCTTGAGCAGTGTAATTTTTATACAGGTCTCAGCAATCAATAAAAAAGCCACAGGAGGAATGATTTATCTTGTTGGTTACAGAGACTGTCACCGAGAGAAATTGTAAAAGATCAATTTACACAACCTGGTGTGAGAATGTTATTGATATAACACGGTTGATCAGTTTCTGGTTGTCTATGCACGGACACAGCAGAGGGGCACCTCCCCACGACAGGCCAGCTCACCAAGGTCTTAATAGACTCCTGCTCCATAAAAGGGCACAGAGCCCATGGCCCCGGAAGATGGCTGGGTGGCTCAAGGCTCAGGGGACCAGCCCTGGCCGTGCTCACGTCCCGGGTTAAGGGGTGTCACGCCTGCTCCTCCTCCTCCTCTTCCATCTCCTCCCTTTTCCCTCTCTTTCCCTCTCTTTTTTCCCCTCCTACTGTGAGAACCAGTTCACTTGGAGACCCCCTGTCTTAATTACAAAGAGCCCTTTTAACCACAGGTCACAGGACTTGGCTCTCTTGACAGGAAATAAGGAAAGAAGTTACCTTCCTGGAAAAAAAAAAAAATTAAAACTTCCACTTCTCAAATTAGTTAAATGAAGCTTATCAACGGTTGAGCCTTTGACAGTTGGCTAATTGCACTTGGTACATTAACTATGTTTTAACCAGAGCTGCTTGGGATGTAAGAAAATAAAAAAAAAATAAAGAAACTCTAGGCTCTTACAGTAAAAGGAGAGCTGCTGCAACAGTGAAAAAAAATTTTTTAAAGACACTGAATCTTGGTCTTAATTGCTAGAAATACTTTAAAACAAAATAGAGTCCTAGGCCTCTAGTGACATTTCAATTAAATAGATTTATAAGCATTAACATTTTAAAAAATGACACAAACTGCTTCTTTATATCTGAGTCCTCTCTCTTTTAGTTCTACCTTCAAAATATTCTCTGCTTAAACTTTTAGATTAAATATACTGCAAAAAATCTACCTAGTGAATGTCTGGTTCCAAGTCTGTATGTACCATTCTCAAATACAAAACTTTGAAAAATGAAGATAAACCTTAGTTGAACTGGTTTATTTTCTGACTTGCATTTCTTTAATATTATTACAGAAGATGAAATATCAGTCATAGTAAAGTAACATAAAACACCCACTCTAGTGGTTTCCTTACTGAAAAACTGGTATAAGGTGAACAGAAAAAAAATTTTTTTTTGAAAAATATAATAGCGTTTTTGTGTATTTAATTTACTATTTACACAAATAGTTAATGTCAGAATGCTCATTATAATGTGTCCTGAGTTATGGGAATATAATGAAAAGTCTAAGAAGAGAAATTATTTCATGTTTCTATCTATGACTTCTAGCTGGTACTTCAGTAATATTCTCACACTATTTTGCTTCATTTTTTTATATCTCTCTCCATGTGTGTATATATGTATATCAGATACCCATATATATATATTTATATATATATAAAATATTTGAAGCCTGACTTTGCTTTTTTCATTTCTTCAGAACCCACATACACACACACCTTTCACTCGGAAAGCAGATGAATCCCATTCTTTCTGATCACCTATCTAAAAGGTAAGAATCAACTAGTTCTACTCATTCTCCTAGATTGAATTTTAATTGCTGAATGTCCAATTAGTATTTATTTGCTTTTGTTTACAGAAGAGTGAATAAATGTGATGCTGCTTTCATATTCCTGTATATTAAAGTTCCCTAACAGCTCTCATTGTCTTTTCATTAGCTAAAATTAGTCCTCAAGTCTCTTACCACATTCATTACAAATTCAGCACAAACAAAAGACCGCTCACAAAAATATGCTTTCCCTTCATTTCTCCTGCATGCTCCTTCCTGGCACAAAGATATTCCTATCTCAGTATCTGTGAGGCCTGAGATCTGGCATCAAACAACTTCTCTGCTTATTTTCTCTTCGGGACTATAACTGAGTCAGCTCTCCTGTGACGTGGCTGGTAAGGAGCCCCTGATCTACAGGGGGACCCGTGTTACCCTCCAGAGCAGAAAACAGCTCCTCAATTTCTTCCCATCTGGAGAAGACAAGCTCATTCGCATCTTCAACCCAGGTCTTCTGTTTTGTTTTTTAAAGCAGTTTTTACTCCTGCTGAGCTTCTCATTGCCTGAGGCCCTGCAGTGGTCTAGCACTGACTGTTCTCTGCCCTTGTCTGCCTCCCACTTCCACCCCCCACCTCACCAGATCAGCCCCACCCTGGCAGGCTTCCTACAGATCCAAGTTAAAATACAATTTCCTGCTTTTGATAAGCAGACACTATCCAGCCAGAACAAAACAGAACACTCTGATACAATTGTCTCCCAGCCAACCGGGACGCCAGCTCCCACCCTTCAAATCTCCCCTCTTGGATGCCAAGGAGGAAATGCAATTTCTGATCTCTATTCCTGTATTTTTCACCAGACTCTCCAGAAACATATTGACAGGGTCTGTCCATGCAAATCAGTCAGAGAGCTGAGGCCAAGATCTCAATCATGGTCATGTCATAGACGGTCCCATCCACCCTAATAATTTGAACGTGTATGGATACGTACAATCTTAAGTAGGCAAATAATCAGAGGAACTCTAGCTCAGCAGCTCCAAAAATGTATTTTCGGACCAGACATCATTGTCTACTAGAGTGAGGGTGTCAAACTACCTGCAAACGTGGCCTGGCTTTTGCCAAACGACTTTCCCTTGGAGAGATCCAACTGTGTCCCTCTCCTGAAGATGGTCAGTTCTCGTTCAAGGGTCATTCACGTTATTCGCTGCCCTCTGCTGTCGTTGGGGGACCTAGTGTAGATAGCAGGACAGTTGGGAGGGAGCTGAGGGATGTGTGATACTCAGCGTGTTTCCTCCACAAGCAAAGTGCCCTGGCTGCCCCAAAGAAGAATGTAGAACAAGACTTTCATATGAATGAGTTTATGAATGGGTTGGCAAGAAAGTATGCTCGATGATAAAGGGTCAATATGAGACTGGATTGAAATGACTCAATGTTTTCCAGGGCAGTGTGATGTCAACAGTGTTTGGAATTATCAGGAAAGTTTTCCCAGATAGAAGTGATTTGGATTGAAGAAACAAAGAATAGAGAGGATTAGAGGTGAAGAAAGAGCAGAAGAGATGGTGTTGGAAGCAGAAATGAGTTCAACATGGCCCAGAGTCCCTATTATTAGAGCCCATATTATTGTGGAGTCCGTATTATGATGGAGCCCTTATTAAGATGATGTCTATTTTATGGTGGCCCACATTATGATTGAATCCATGTTATGGTGGGGTCCATATCACCTGTTGGGTCATGATGGGAAGCAGGCTGGAAAGACAGAAATTGTAGGTATATCAGATGTTTAATAAATGGCCAGTGACTAAGTAAATGAGTTCAGATTCCATGTGGTACAATGTGAATCAATGGATCTGGTAGCAGCCTGACTTAACAAAAGAGACCTTTTCAAGATATTGTTTAGACATAGGTGGGTTTGCTGTCTGCTCAGGTCTGTCTACAATGCGGGACACCCGAGTTCAATCCCTGGGTCGGGAAGATCCACTGGAGAAGGAAATGGCAATCCACTCCAGTACTCTTGCCTGGAGAATCCCATGGACAGAGGAGCCTTGTAGGCTACAGTCCATGGGGTCGCAAAAAGTTGGACACGACTGAGTGATGTTCCTGTTACTGCTCCTGGTGTGTGTTGGGGTGGGGGGGAGGGGGCTGAAGAGGCAACAATTGCAGGAATCCAGCAAGAGGGAATGGGAACCTGAATGAGAATGATAGGAGGAGTGAGGAGAAAGACATGGGTTCTAGAAACTTCAGAGGTAGAATAAGCCTGGTACTCCCTAAACAGTATACTGTATCAGTGACAGACTGATATCATTGGACTAATACTGGATTAAGGAATGAATCCAAGATGGCACAAATTTGAAGACTAGGATCACAGTTGTGTCCTCAGAGGGGACAGACTTCCTGATTTGGTTGGGGAACATATCCACAGTCTGGGACATGGATTGGGAAGGAATTGTAGCCATTTTCAGTAAAGTGTCCAATAGGAAGTTAAGCATTGAGTGCACGGACCTTGGTTGAAAGACTAGGACAGATGATACCCATGTGGAGTCACAAAGATTTTATTTTAATGGGTAAATTCACCAAGCCATGAAGGTAGGCTGTATCTGTATGCATTTATTCTGGATTTCAGAGGGAAAGGGATATATTTAGTGGCATACTTTTAATGTTTAATTATAAACATAGTGTATGCAAATTAAAGGGGCATAAACGTAGCATACAAATAGAATGTATGTCATTTAAAATAAGTAAAATGAAATGTTTAGAGACCAAATTCTTTTTGATGTTGTTGAAAGTAAAGAACTCATTCTATTCTAGTACATATATTTTTTTAAACCGTAAAGATGTGTGCACAGACAAACGTGAAAAAACTTGCCTCTCTTCCCAGTAAACAAAGTGCCACATCATACGAGGTCTCCACATGGAACTCACGTTTCACAACCAGGAGTTTGTGAACACTGAAAAAAACTCTTTTGAGGGAAAAAGGAGTTGTTGAGTGAGTGATTGATGTAATAAAAGCAGGACTTGGGGTCAAATGATCAGGCAACAAATTTCAAGCATGTAACTGGGCACCAGGGTGCTTGTCAAAGGCTGGCTTGTTTAGGAGAGCTAGGAAGATTTTTCTCAAATAGTACCTTTAATTTGATCTTTGCCAGAATTAGCTAAGAAAATAAAGAAAATAAGCTCTATATGTAACAAACATTCTAATGACAAGGAATTTAGCTATTGATAGCATTGTCAGCTCAATTGTGAAATTATTTTTCAATCACGTGACGGATACTTTAATTGACTTAAATTGACATGGCACAAAACAGACACAAGAGATATCGTCTGAGCAAACTGAGAACTGAGCATAAACTAGTTACAAAAATTGACTTTGAAACCCTTTGCAAAACCAATGTATAACATCGTAAGTGGCAGTTTGCTCCTTTCTAGAAGGTTTGATCTGGTTTTGGGTGACAGAACTTTAAATCATTTCTGAATTAATGCTGGGGAAACTAAGGCTTTGATAGGCCTGCTCTAGTGGATATAAGTACCAGAATAAGGAAAAAAGGAAAGAACAATTTATCTGTGACAAATGTTTCAGACTCACTTAAAATTCTCACACAGTGGATGAGGACATTTGGCTTACGGAAATTGACAATGCCTTTTTAAAAAAAGGATTTTTTTTTTGATGTGGACCATTTTTAAAGTCTTGATTGAATTTGTTGCAATATTGCTTCTGTTTTATGTTTTGATCTTTTTGGCCTCAAGGGATGTGGGATCTTAGCTCTCCGACCAGGGATGGAACCCACATCCCCTGTTTAGAAGGTGAAGTCCTAGCCACTGGACCGCCAGGGAAGTCCTGAAATGCTTTCATATGACTAATCGAGAGCTTATTCAAGTGTGAGAAAACTAGGCCATACGAGCATCTGAAGAATCTTTGTAATCAGAAACCGAAATCATGTGAATCCACAGAACGCTGGTGTCCTCAAAGAGGAATAAATACGTTTTGATTCATCAGTTTAATGGAACCAACCATTCCTGCTTAATGTGGATTTTTAGTAGATTGGGAGTAGAGAAAGTAACCCAGACTTAAGGAGGACTTTTGAGAAACTAGCCCTTGGGTTGTCTAGAGGCAGCTTCTTTAGAGTCAAGAACAAGACCAGGAACCTTCTCAACATTGCTAGTGGAGGTAAGGCAACAAGACAGATGTGGCCAAAGAGAGAACAGCAAACAGAAGGGGCAAAAATATTAACTTGGGCTTATCATCTTGGGCACACTTTTATTTGGATCGAATAGGACGATCTATTCACACTGGATTTATTTTTATCATGAGATTTCAGTGAGTGGTGGCATTGGTCTTTTATTATTGTGGAGAAATATGTATAACATAAAATGTACCAGTTAAATCATGTTTAAATATACAGCTCAGTGTCATTAAAGACATTCACATTGTTGAATAACCATCACCACAATCCATCTGAGAACCACTTTGTCTTTCCAGATTGAAACTGTCTATTAAACACTCTCCATGTCCCTTCCTGCAACCCCTAGCACCTACCTTTCTATTTTCTGTCTCTGAGGATTTGACTACCATGGGTACTTCATATAATATTTATCCTTTTGTGACTGGCTTATTTCACTTAACACAATGGTCTTCAGGGTTTATCCATGTTGTAACGTGTCAGAATTTTCTTCCTTTTTAAGACTGAAAAATATTCCACTCTGTGGAACACATATGTTCATTTATTCACCTTTCAACAGACTTTGGGTTGTTTTAACCTTTTGGTTCTGGTCAGTAGTGTTGCTGAAATGAGTGAAAGTGTTATTTGCTCAGTCGTGTCTGACTCCTGGTGACCCTATGGACTGTAGCCCACCAGGCTCCTCTGTCCATAGGATTCTCCAGGCAAGAGTACTGGAGTGGGTTGCCATGCCCTCCTCCAAAGGATCTTCCTGACCCAGGGATCGAACCTGTGTCTCATTTTTTCTTCATTGGCAAGTGGGTTCTTTACTGCTAGTGCCACCTGGGAAGCCTATATCTATATATTTATTTATTTGACTGTATTGAGTCTTGAAGCTTCCCTGGTGGCTCAGGTGGTAAGTCTGCCTGCAATGTGTAAGACTCGAGTTCAATCCCTGGGTTGGGAAGATCCTCTGGAGAAGGAAATGGCAACCCACTCCAGTATTCTTCCTGGAAAATCCCATGGATGGAGGAGCCTGGTGGGCTACAGTCCACGGGGTTGCAAAGAGTCAGACATGAGTGAGCAAGTAACACCTCCACTGCACCAAGTCTTACTGTGGGATGTGGGATCTAATTCCCTGACTAGGGATTGAACCTGGAGCCCTTTGCATTGGAAATGCAGTCTTAGACACAGACCACCAGCAAAGTCCCTTATTTAGGTGTATTTTTTTCTTTGCATGATTCTGTACCAATTCCTAATATTCTTTCAGTCAAATGACTGCAAAGCACAAGCTCACTATCAAAAGTCAGTGTATTTTGCCACAGAACAAGAAACTTTCTTCCATTTTTTTGGGTCTCAACTGTATCTTTATCCAGGAACCCTGGGAATCTAGCCATTCTGACCAGCCTGGGTGCCTGGTACATGTGGAATTCAGTACGTTACTTGGAAGAGAATGTGCTGGTCCAAGAAATGATGGAGAGGAGGCAGAGGGAAGGGGTAGAATCTGATGGGGAAGCAAAGAAATTTGTGGAGAGCTTTGAGAAACAGAATCTGAAGCCCCCAGGGAGAGACCTCTGTCCCTGCTTCTGATGTTTGAGTCAGGGTTAAGAGTTTCCAAAAATGAAGACTTTAAATCATCTATTATATGAAAAAGGGCCAATTGGGTTCATAAGGAACGTATAAAGATCAGATATAATCCTTTGCCTCACAAGTCCACAGTGTAATAAATAAACGTCCACATCCAATTGAGGTCTTGCTAGGCATACTGGATCACAAAAACCTAGTTTCCATGTAAATTCTTAACACACAACATTTAGAAAGTACAGATAAAAATCTACTCCCTTGAGTTGTATAATTGAAGCACATCTTAGGTAAATGTAACAATAGAGATGAATTTTTAAAATTTCAGTTTCTTCATCATAAAGAAAGAGTGTTTTGGAATACTTGTGAATGATACTGATAATACTGTTATAAATGTAAATCTTTTGTTATAGTTTGTGCATTTTTCAACATGGAGAGCCATGTTGGAGAACTTTTGCCAAGCTATGCCTTTTATCACCAAAGAGAAATAGTCAATACAATTATTTAATAAGTGTATTTATAATAAATGTTTAAGAAAATAGTTGAAGACTTCCTTGGTGGTCTAGTGGTTAAGACTTTGACTTCCAAGGCAGGGCGTGTGGGTTTGACTCCCCATTGATGAACTAAGATCTCACATGCCTCGTGGCCGAAAAAAATCAAACCATAAAACAGAAGTAATATTATAACAAATTCAGTTGAAGACTTTAAAAATGGTTCACATCAAAAAAAAAATCTTAAAATAATAGTTGAAATAGTACCTTGCTATTTTCTCTATGAAACTTTAGAATTGCATTAAATATGGCAGATAAGAACGATAGCTCTTATGTAAAAAGAAATGCATGACATTAATGGGAAATGCTGATTCCCTGTTTGTTTATTTTAATAGCACAAACATTTAAATCTTATTTTTAAAGAAAAGAGAGAAAGAGAGTTAAGAGAGAGATTTAGGGGATGGGAAATTGAGGAGGCTACCAAAAATCTATCTTTCACTTCCAATAGGTCTTAATTTTTAAAATCTCTGGTTTCCTTGTGTGTTATGAAAAGCTACCAATTTATCTTTTTCCATTTTCCCAAAGGAGGTTGACCCAAATCCAACAGCAGCAGTTGAAAAATTTCTTGCAGCTTTATCAAATGGCCCCTACAGAGCCCAGCTTAAAATTAAAAGCTCCTCTTACCAGAGGGAATATATGTGACTCTAATAACTGAAATGTGTTTTTACTTTCTATTACAGAGGTCAAAAGGTTTCTAAACAAACTGAATTTATCAATTATTTAGAGTTGATTTCGTCTGAAGTGGTATTTCTGGGATATTATTTGGGGTATAAATTCAATGTTCTAGAGCCAACAGCAGTATTTTATTCATAACAAATTTCCACTAAACTGAATTTGCTGGGGCAACTTAATTTCCACTATCGTGTTTGCACTGTAGAAATATCAACCGAGGTGTTATAGGGCCTAACTAGTGGGCTTTTCAAAGGAAAAATTCCATCTAAACACATTTATTCAGCACCTCCCTGCTCTCTGTTTATTGCTTAAGAAATGAACTAATTTCTCTATCTACTGGGATTTAAAAAAAAAATATATATATATATATATGTATGTATGTATATATTTAGGCCCTGAAACAGTCTTCAAAACAACAGAGATATATTAAAAGTTAAAAACAATATCTTAAATGACATTGTCATTCTAGTGGCCAAAGAAAATGAGATTGTTGTCAAGATTTTGATTAGAGTTTTTCTTTTTTTTTAAATGAAAGAGACCCAGGTCTGTGTGCTTACATGCACATGCCAACAAACATGTGTGTGTGTGCGTGTATGTACGTGGGGTGGGCCATGTCTCTCTGCAGAATTTCTCCTGGGATCTTGATGGACCACTTGGTGTAGAGCTCTATGTTAGAGAATTCAATGACAGTTTATAGAGCATCTCCTCTAGATTCTTAACACAGTGCATCGCCCATGTAAATATTATGTTTATTATATACTAACTAAACATATATTGGGTTTCTGCCTAAAGCCTGCCATTTGGTGTATGCAGAAAACATTATAGAACAGTTCATAAATTCATTTGAAGCTGTGTTAAATGAAAGCAGCCATCCAGAAGCTGAAATTTTTTCATCTTTAAAATAGCAGCTTTCCCAGCTCACAAGCAGTAGGTTTATTTACGCCGGTGAATGCAACGCCCCAAAGAAACCTAGGAGCAAGGCTGTGTGCCCTATTTTCACTAAAGCCAAAGATTGAGTGAGAGTTCCCTTATCAATATGGGCCTTTATTTTATTGTTTTTGTTATTATAATTATTTATTTTATTTTTGTGGGCAAATTTAGGGAGAAGGGGGGAAAAAAGGCTTTTCCTTTCCTGATCCTTATTAGTCTGTTCAAGATGGAAATAACAGCAATTAAGTTTTCCAGACATGCACTGATAAAGATAAATGAGAAATGAAGGCAGGAAGAAGGATGGGCATGTACAGGCCAGCCATTCTACCTCTCCGGGAACTGGAGGGCTGGGGGGCTAGCTGCAGGCAGGACAGCTTGCACCTCTGAATGCTGGCTGGCATCCAGCTGGTACTCTCGGAGACCCCCAAAAGCTACAGGCCACCCTTCTGGGGGTGTTGTCTGCAGAGGTGAGCTGCGGGCTTTTCGAATATGAAGACGGACAGAACTGGTTCCCACATGGAGACTGACTGGAGGGTTTGAACCCTCACCTGGGCACCTCATTCCTGGAACTGGTTCACGTTAGGTTTGGCTGAATTCAACTCCAAACATAACATTTGGGATTTTCACTGGTTCACTGCATTGACAATTCCAGCCCCACAGAAATAGTAGACTAGTGTTCTCTGTCCATGTTGCCATTTTTAATCAGCACATCTTGAAGTGCTTATTAAAGTGCCTTTGATTGTAAGCAAGGCTTTGGAGGCCAACACTGCGTGAAAAAGGAATTGGGCTGTTTTGGTAACAGTCTTCACAGGAATGCTGGGGTTGTGGATGTTTTTGTTGTTTAGTCGCTCAGTTGTGTCCAACTCTTTGCGATCCCATGAACTGTAGCCTGCCAGGCTCCTCTGTCCACGGGACTCTCCAGGCAAGAATACTGGAGTGGGTTGCCATTTCCTTCTCCAGGTGGTCTTCCCAACCCAGGGGTCGAACCCGTGTCTTCTGCATTGGCAGGCAGATTCTTTACCGCTGAGCCACCAGGGAACCAAATCAATAAACCAATATCTTTTGCTCCACGAGCAGGAGCTTCTGCCTATTGGGTTCACTGACTTATCTCAAGCACCTGGAACAGAGGTGGATACATAGTACGTGCTCAACTAACAGCATAGTGATGGAAGGGTCTAATTCCTTTTTGAACAGTGATTTTCAACCTCAAAGCTATGAGTGTTGCTTTCCCCAGTATTCACCTTTGTGCTGGGAATTGGGAACTGAACATTTCTGGTTCGGACTTTAGAAGAGCTGAGCCTTTACTCTTTGTACAGAAGAAGGGAACTTAACCCTATGTGGGCAGATCTCTTCTGACCCTGTTTGTGGAAAGCCATCTCTAAAGAGGCACAGGGGCCATTGGTTACTGGCGTATCAGGTCAGTATCTGATAAATTCTCCAATGTGGAGAATTGAGTGGTAACAAGGGGGAAAACATCAGTTCTTTCTTTCCTGGTTGCTAACTTTTTTAAGAATGGACATTTGCAACTGCTCAGATATGCAACTTGGAGTCTCATGGGGGTGGTTCCTTGTGAGGTTGTAGCAACTGGGTTCCTAAAAATATTTACTACAACTCAGAGATTCCAGAATTTTTACTTTTTTTTTTTCCACTGATGCTCCTCCCACACATCATTTAAATGCTCTGGTAGAGTAAAATTCAATCCGAGAACTGCAGACTCCAAGTCCTCAATGAGCTAATTAGTAAATAAAGACTGCACTCTTTCACATATAAAATAGATAAACAAGTTCTTACTGTATAGCGGGGGGGGGGGGGCATAATCAATATCTTGCAATAACCTATAATGGGAAAAGAATCAGACTGTGTGTTAGCTGCTCAGTCTTGTTCAACTCTTTGTGACCCCATGGACTGTAACCTGCCAGGCTCCTCTGTCCTTGGGGATTTTCCAGGCAAGGATACTGGAGTGGGTTGGTAGCCTATCCCATCTCCAGGGGATCTTCCCAACCCAGAAATTAAACCGGGGTCTCCTGCATTGAGGCGGGTTCTTTACCAGCTGAATCACTTTGTTGTATACCTAAAACATTGTAAACCAACTTATATTCAATAAAATTATGTAAAATAATTATCCTCCAATTAAAAATAAATTTAAAAAAGATTCCCACAAGGCCAAAATCAAAGAAAGTTCTAGGAAAGTCCATTTAGGGATTCTCACAAAAATAACTCAAGAATTCTAAATAAAGTAAATAGCAATGAAAAAGAAATAAAATAATTAAAATTGAAAAAGTTATGAAAGGTTTTTTTTTTTAAAAAAAGAAATGCACCCTTTTAAAGCCAGGAAGAGTATCCAGGGGCTAGATCCGAATGCTCTGAAGATGTCACGTGACTTTGGGTCCTTCCCTGTCCCAATCTGAGGGTCTGCAGTGCCCACACTACTGAGTGTTCGATGTTTGAGACATGAACAAAGATTGCGAATGGAATGATTGTTTTTATCCTCCACCGCTCTTGCAACTGCAGTCCATGACTGTGAACAGGGTGTGGGCATGCAGGGTGCAGGCTGTATCAGTGCTTTCAAAGTCTCAGTAGAAGAACAATTTATCTGAGCAACCTATGCCTTTTTTGCTGCTTTAACAGGAAACGCTACATCCCAAACAAGGATGACCAAGGTGGGTGGGTGAAGACCCATCTTGGTTTTTGAACCTGCTGACCACGTGACTGCAGGACAAACAGAGGGGAAGGCATGACCCCCACCTATGATTCCCTGCTCACCAGGTCTGTCCTCAGGGGAGGACTCAGAATACTGAATATATTAACTACTGTTACTACGTAGACAGTTATTATTACTATACAGTTGCAGCTATAGGCGCATCTGATTAAAATCCCCATTTTGTCCCACTTCGTGTCCTAACAACTCCTACGGAGCTGTCAGTCCTCCTCTGGTAGACATGGCAAATAGAACTAGAACCTGAAAACTGGAGGTTTTCCTAAATTCTCACCTGCTGGTTCAGTTAACCCTTCTTTTCAGTCTTGATTGTAGGTACGGAGAGAGTGGACCCTGGACAATGTCATTTGTCAAGCTGGAAAAAATGAAAAGACATAGGAATTCATTTTTAAGCAATGTGAGGGTAACTAGCCATGGCAGTGTGTGAAGACAAAATTGAGATGTCAGCTTTTGGAGTGATGCTAATTATTTTTATTATTACTCTTATTATGATTTTCTATGGAAAGAACAGGGTTTCTAAGTATGGGGGAGAAAGTCAAAGATTTGTGGTCAATTGGGCTTTAAAAATTATCTTTAGTTATCTAATCAATAAATAGTTAATTAGTATATTTGTGCCCCAGCGTGAAGAACACATGCTCCTTCCCCCCAGCCCCCATAACACACACTTGCAGACACACATCTACTGTCAGGACAAATATATTGTCCCACCACTATATATAAAGTGGTTCTTGGAAACATACAGAGCCTGTGAACCTGTAAAGTGCTGACATGACAGCCCCTGTCAATGTGAATTCTTACTCTTTATTTTTGTTCTCAGACCCAGTCTACCAAACATGTCCCCGATATTTACAACATGGGAAGACGCTTGCTTTAATGGAGATCTTATGCTGAATTCCTAACAGTTTGTAAAAGTTGTTCAGTGAGTGTTTTGGAGTCTTTGGATTGCACTTTCTACTGATAAATATTTTACCCAGTTGTCATGATTATCTTAATGTGGAGACAAGGAGATACTAGATTAATCCAAGTGTTTTTGGAGACAAGCTGATATCTTCTAGAGAGGTGTTGATTTTATTTGCAACACAGAACCTGTAAGCCATTCAGTTTTCTAAGACTTCCACAGTGGAAATAATAAGTACACAGACACCAGCCAAAACTTCCTATGCCGTTGTGCTTTGCATGGTCTTAAAAGTGGTAGGAATTCTGAGAGAGTGTAGCTTTGTCTTTCCTTTTTGTCAATTATTTAGAAAAAATACCCCCAGGTTGGATGCTATGGACTCAATGTTTGTGTCCCACCCCAAATGTATATGTTGAAGACTTGTTTGTTGTTTTAGTCACTCAGTCGTGTCTGACTCTTTGTGACCCTGTGGACCGTAGTTGCCAGGCTCCTCTGTCCATGGGATTTCCCAGGCAAGAATACTGGAGTGGGGTGCCATTTCCTTCTCCAATGGTTTTTTCCAGTAGTCATGTATGGATGTGAGAGCTGGACCATAAAGAAGGCTGAGAACCAAAGAATTGATGCTTTTGAATTGTGAGAGTCCCTTGGACTGCAAGGAGATCCAACCAGTCCATCCTAAAGGAAATCTATCCTGAATATTCATTCAAAGACTGATGCTGAAGCTGAAACTCCAATACTTTGGCCACCTGATGCAAAGAGCCAACTCACTGGAGAAGAGCCTGATGCTGGGAAAGATTGAGGGCAGGAGAAGGGGACAGCAGAGGATGAGATGGTTGGATGGCATCACTCATTCAACAGACATGATTTTGAGCAAACTCCAGGAGACAGTAAACGACAGGGGAGCCTGGCATGCTGCAGTCCATGGGGCTGCAAAGAGTTGGACACGACTTAGTGACTGAGCAACAGAAACAACAAGCGTTAATGTGATGGCATGTGGAAGTGGGGCCTTGGGAAGGTGACTGGGTCCTGACTGTGCAGCCCTCACGATGGAATGAGGACTAATAGACTCAAACCATTGCATTTAGAGGGCTTCCCTGATGGCTTAGTTGGTAAAGAATCCACCTGCAATGCAGGAGACCCCAGTTTGATTCCTGGGTCAGTAAGCTCCCGTGGAGAAGGGATAGGCTACCCACTCCAGAATTCTTGGGCTTCCCTTGTGGCTCAGCTGGTAGAGAATCTGCCTGCAATGTGGGAGACCTGGGTTTGATCCCTGGGTTGGGAAAATCTCCTGGAGAAGGAAAAGTCTACCCACTCTAGTATTCCTGCCTGGGAAATCCCATGGACAGAGGAGCCTGGTGGGCTACAGTCCGTGGGGTTGGAAAAAGTCAGACATGACTGAGTGACTAAACACACTGCATTTAGAATGGATAACTAACTCGATCCTACTGTATAACCCAGGGAACTATATCCAGTCTCATGGAGTAAATGAAAATGGAAAAGAATACTAAAATAGAATACCCATATACACACACAAATTGGGAAAGAAGTACATCAAGGCTGTATATTGTCACTCTGTTTATTTAACTTATATGCAGACTACATCATGCGAAATGCTGGGCTGGATGAAGCACAAGCTGGAATCAAGATTGCCAGGAGAAATATCAATAACCTCAGATATGCAGATGACACCTCCCACTATGGCAAAAAGCAAAAAAGAACTAAAGAGCCTCTTGATGAAAATGAAAGAGGAGAGTGAAAAAGTTGGCTTAAAACTTAGCATTCAGACAATGAGGTATCATCTCACATTGGTCAGAACAGCTGTTATCAAAAAGTCTACAAATGATAAACGCTGGTAAGGGTGTGGAGAAAAGGGAGCCCTCTTACACCGTTGGTGGGAATGCAAACTAGTACAGCCACTATGGAGAACAGTGTGGAGATTCCTTAAAAAACTGGAAATACAACTGCCATACAACCCAGCAATCCCACTGCTGAGCATACACACCGAGGAAACCAGAATTGAAAGACACGTGTACCCCAGTGTTCATCACAGCACTGTCTACAATAGCTAGGACATGGAAGCAACCTAGATGTCCATCAGCAGATGAATGGATAAGAAATCTGTGGTGCATATACACAATGGAATATTACTCATCTATTAAAATGAACACATTTGAATCAGTTCTAATGAGGTGGATGAAACTGGAGCCTATTATGCAGAATGAAGTAAGTCAGAAAGAAAAACACCAATAAAGTATATTAACATGTATATACAGAATTTAGAAAGACGGTAACAATGACCCTATATGTGAGACAGAAAAAGAGACACTGATATAAAGAACAGACTTTTGGACTCTGTGGGAGAAGGTGAGGGTGGGATGATTTGAGAGAATAGCATTGAAACATGTATATTTCCATATGTGAAACAGATCACCAGTCCAAGTTCTATACATGAAACAAGGCACTCAAAGCCTGTGCACTGGGACAACCCTGAGGGATGGGATGGGGAGGGAGTAAGGAGGGGGGTTCAGGATGAGGGACACATGTCCACCCATGGCTGATTCATGTCAATGTATGGTAAAAACCACTACAATATTGCAAAATAATTAGTCTCCAATTAAAATAAATAAATACATTTTAAAAATGCAAAAAAAAAAAAAAGCTCAACATTCAGAAAACTAGGTCATGGCATCCAGTACCATCACTTCATGGCAAATAGATGGGGAAACAATGGAAACAGTGAGAGACTTTATTTTGGGGGGCTCCAAAATCACTGTAGATGGTGACTGCAGCCATGAAATTAAAAGACGCTTACCCCTTGGAAGAAATGCTATGACCAACCTAGACAGCATATTAAAAAGCAGAGAGATTACTTTGCCAACAAAGGTCCATCTAATCAAAGGTATGGTTTTTCCAGTAGTCATGTATGGATGTGAGAGTTGGACTGTGAAGAAAGCTGAGCACCAGAGAATTGGTGCTTTTGAACTGTGGTGTTGGAGAAGACTCTTGAGAGTCCCTTGGACTGCAGGGAGATCCAACCAGTCCATCTTAAAGGAATTCAGTCCTGAATATTCATTGGAAAGACTGATGCTGAAGCTGAAACTCCAATACTTTGGCCACCTGATGTGAAGAGCTGAGTCATTGGAAAAGACCCTGATGCTGGGAAAGATTGAGGGCAGGAGGAGAAGGGGATGACAGAGGGTGAGATGGTTGGATGGCATCACTGACTCAATGGACATGGGTTTGGGTGGACTCTGGGAGTTGATGATGGATAGGGAGGGCTGGTGTGCTCCAGGCCTCCAGTCCATGGAGTCACAAAGAGTCGGACACGACTGCGCGACTGAACTAAACTGAACTGATATAAGTGAGTCACTTTTCTGTATAGCAGAAATTAGAACTACATTGTAAGTCAACTGTATTTCAATAAAAAGAGAAGACACATAAGAGAGATGACTGCTCTCTCCATCACATGAGGATGCAATGAGAAGACAGCCATCTCAACCCATTACGTGGGTCTCACTGGAAACTGAGCCTTTTACCTGAATCCTCCAGCCTCCAGAATTGTGAGAAATAACATCTGTGGTTGAAGTCTCTCAGCCTCTGGGGGAAGGGGTGGTTTTGTGACTAAGATGCTGGCTAAATTTAGGTTGGGTTGAGAGGTCCCTTCACAGAGGACCACAACCCACATACTCAGATATAGCAATCCAAAGGTCACTCTCATTCAGGGTGCTCAAAGAAGTGAATTCGCTTGATCCCTTTTATTTGGAGAATGTTCTATTAATATACTGAGATCATTGTGATTTCTTCACGGGCATGTCCTGAGTACCTGCAGGTGTCAGGTCCTGGGGACCTCTGTGTAGGGGTAAAGGGTCCAACCCCCACATCAGCCTTCCACCTCCCTGCCTCCAGTTCACTGCCTCCAGGAAGGAGCTGTTAGATATTGGTCTTATTGTAGAATGAAATAAGCAGATAAGGTCACTGTAAATTATTAATAAAGCTGAGACCCATGTTGGCTGCAGAAAGGGTGCTCAGGCAACTGGTCTACCTTCCCTTCATCAACTCTGCCCCCACACCATTATACACACACACACACACACACACACACACACACACACAGACACCTGGTTCCGCCTTCTCACTTCATCTCTTGTATCTGCTGCTCTCCTTGGAGGCAGCTTAGTCTGACAGATGGGTTTTGAGCTCCAGCCTCACAGGGTGTGGGGAGGGGGAGGGTTATTTTTATTTGCTACTGTCACTCAAACATATGTCCCTCAGTGACTTGGAAGAGTTACTATGGAAGAGTTACTATGTTTCAGGCAGGATCTAGGCATTCTGGGGGCTCTTGGGCTGGTTCTGTCAAAGACCCATCTAGTCTTTATGAGAGTCTTGATCTTCACTCTCCCCTAATGGTCTAACAAGGTGTTGGCATCTCCATTGGATAGGTGAGAGAACCGAGGTTTAAGACTTGCTCAAGCTCACCTACCTGGGGAAACAGAAAACAAAGAAGCCAACAACCCCAAAAATACAGTTCCAGTGTTTATCAGTGCTATAATAAGATGGGCAAGGGCAGAGTCAGTGACGGGGTGGGGTTGATTAGTGTGGGCTGTGGGGGAAATCTTGGAACACATAGATCATTCTGGCTTTCAGTTGAATGGGTCCTGTGTTGCGGTTACACTGGACCAATTTAACCCTCAGCAGGGCAATTCACTCAATAAATATTTCCAAAGAATTTGATCCACCCACCAAAGTATAAGCTTTACTTGCCTTTATGAAAACTTTCTCACATGTGAACATTTATATTATTGTGAATTAAAATTTAAGGCTAGAGACTTCCCTGGCATCCAGTGATTAAGATTACGAGCTTCCACTGTAGGGGGCCCAGGTTGGATCCCTGGTCAGGGAAACTAAGATTCAAACATGCCATGTGGCATGGCCAAAAGTAAACAAATAAATAAAATTTAAGGTTGTGTTTTCATGGGCTAAATACATGTGAAAAATAAATGTTAAAAATCAAGTTCCTTCTGCTCAGTGTTGTGTGGCAGCCTGGATGGGAGGGGAGTTTAAGGGAGAATGGGTTCATGTCAGTGTGTGGCTGAGTCCCTTTGTTGTCCACCTGAAACTACCATGATATTGTTAATTGGCTATACTCCAATGTAAAATAAAAAGTAAAAAAAAATGCAATAGGAAATAGCATTCTCAGTGATGTTCTATTCCAGTTAAATTATCTCTTAATGAAATAAAAACAAACAAACAAAAATCACGTTCTTTAACCAAGATGCAGTTTTCTAAGGTATTATAAATTGGTGTCAAAGGCCAATATAAGGTATCATGGAAGTGGGTAAAATCTCAAGGATTTATGGAAAACACTCAGGAATGGGATGATTCTAAAAGCTGTTCTTTATTTTTCTCTTTTTTATTTTTTAAATTATAAAAGTATGATAACACATTTACAGAAAACTTGGAAAATACAGAACAAAGTTACACATAGTTCTACTTTATATTACAATTATTTTTTTAAGTAGATAAATTAAGAGTTTTTAGTTGGAATTTCAATATCAAACTCTCAAAAATTAATAGAATGAACATACAGAAAAGTAGAAAGATATAGTAGACCTGAAAAGCACCACGAACCGATTTAACATAATTAAGATTTATACAATTTTCACCCAACAGGGTACACATTCTTTCGAAGTTCCCATAGACTATAAACTAGGAGACACTGGAACACATCCAGGGACTTAAAACAAGATGCAAAAAATTTCATGGTCTAAAGGTATTGAAATAATATAGGGTCTATTCTTTTATCACTGTGGAATTATGTTAGAAATCAATATCAAAAGATTAACCCATATATTTTCAAGTGCAATGTGACATTTACCAAGAGAGATTCCAAGAGCTGTTCTGACATAGTTTGCACATTTGCACACCCTATTGCTTCCTCGTGTGGTGCCTTTGTGCAAATGAGGAAAGTATACCCCTTATTCCCTGTCCCATCACATGGCTTGGTGAACCAGGAAGGGGCTGTATTTCCACTTACCCTTCCCCTCCTCAATCGGAGACCCTTAAGTAAGGCAGATATAGTGTCCATAACCCTGCAACAACCCCTGACCTTTCAGGCAATAGTAATAATAATTCCTTCCACTCCGTGGTGCATCAAAGCAACTGTACAAATACCCTTCATTAATTTCCCAAATCACCTTGAGTGATGGATGGAGCAAAGATCTTTATTTTACAGTCATGGAACAAAAGTACAGAGATGCTCTGTGACTTTTCCAAGTAACACTGGTCCTAGTTGGCTCTGGTCAGAAGCAGAGGCTAGTGACCCTCAGTCTTTTTCTTTCTGATGTATTAGCATCATCCAGGCTAGAGATATCTATGTGTTCACAGCCTTCATCATCAGTCATTCAAGATCACAAGTTGTTGAGGAAGGGCTCTCTGCCTCCTTCATCTGTGTGTTTCGCAAACCCATCATAGTATTTGACACATACCAAATATGCAGTGAATATTTGTTACATGAATGACAGAAAGCATTGGTTGTTCGCGTTGTGTTGTTACAGACGTGTTCTGCTGAGGTATTTGGCTGCAGAGAACGACTGCAATGCTCCACCACCTTTTTCTGCTGCTAAACCTGGAGGCGTGGTCAGCACCCCACAGGTTTATCTGTTTTCCTGCAGAAGCCAGTTCACAGCTGCATCGGTCAAAGCTCTATGGGAAATGGAGGAAGGCAGGGGAAAGCTCACCCTGTGAAAGAGACGAATGCAGGTCTGAGAGGCTGCTCGGCAAGTAATGAGTCTACACCTTCTGCTGCCTTCAGAAAACTGATGTCATAGAAGGGATGACATCTGAGAGGCTGGGCTCCTTTAAGGATGCCGTGTGATCACTGAGGTTTCCTCCCCTGCTTATTGCCTGATAGTTTCCCTGTGATATCCATCAGGCCCTAGAGAAAACAGAAAAAATAAGCTTGCAAGGCTCAGAGTAAACTGGCTCAGCCCCCTCCCTCAGCCATGGGTTGTGTTATTAATAATGTTCAGTTAGAGACTTTGGAGAGCCCATGAGGAGATTTGGCTTCTCCTGGTGTCCCCGGCATCATGAATTTCCATCTGAAGATGCTTCCAAGATTACAGGGTGAAGCATCAGAATTCATCAGCCAAACGGGTATTGTCAATCCTTGTAAAAACCAAGGGCCTCCTGTGAATAACTCCCAGTTGAAATCATGAAAAATCACACCCAAGTTGATTTTCCATAGGTCTAAAAATACGGGGAGCCAGTGAGTTACTCTTATCCAGCTCAGAATAATGTCATAATTGAACGATCTATAAACGGCATTTTGCAAAGGAACATTGAACAAATGCAGCTGAATGCTCTTCTATTGGAATCTTTTCTTTCTCACAATTAAATGTCATTATGAGGGATTCTACTCCATTTTATACGTAATCAGGACTTGTAAAGTCTCAATATAAACACCATTTTTATTTGATCAGAGTTCATTATGAGAAGCAACTACTGTATAGAAAAATGTCTTAAATTATGCTCTGGACTCCAAGTCAGGATTTAGTAAATGGGAGGGAAAAATGGCTGCCTTACCAGGCTAGGCATACCTTTGCAATCTGGTACATTTCCTTACGTGGCCTTGCTCAGGCTTATAAACCCCTGGAATCAATTTCTTTTAAAAACACGTTTTTCAGAAACTTATTACGCACTTTAGAGATATATTATATACCTTCAGCAGCAAAAGAAGAAAAATTACAGGTGCAAAAGCAGCCCATTTTTCTAGCGGCTGCAATGATGCGGTGTACCATTCCCAGGGGAACAGTAAAAATTACGCTCCGACAGCAACAGGGCAGAAGCCCACAAAGGCACAGCCGGGCGAGTGGCACGGCCAGGGAGTGTGCTAATAAATCAAGATAATTCTCTGCCTGCCTTGAACTTAGACCCGGCTACAATTCACTGGTACAGCCGGGAAAAAAAAAAGTCTGTTAGTGGAATTCAGCTTTACTGGGGGGACGTGATTAGTCACTGGGCAGATTGAGCCTCGATTGCATCTAAATGGTCCACTTTATGAACCATTTATCTTCTGCTCAGACCATTTTCATTACACCCAAAACTGATGCTGAGCCACCAGCTGTAAGATACAGCCTGGTGAAAATTAATAACCTTTCCCCCCCCTCCCCTTCTGCAGGACTCCTGCATATGTGAACAGGAGCATTTATCCCTGTTTTGTTGCTATTTGCATCCCAGCTTCCCTGGCACTCTTTCAATTTTCTCAAGTCTCTTAGCCTTTGCCCCCTGTTTCGCTTTTGCAACACAAACAATCCATCCTGTGCATTTAAAATTCTCTTAGCGCCCTGACATCGCGCTCGAGCCCTAGAGCAGGAAGCAGTTTGCACAGAAAGGGCTCTTATTAATTCCTCTGTCCTGCTTTCCTGCTAAAATATAGGGATCTTGAGATTACTACTGGGTCCCTTAAAGACCATTTAGAGCTGTGCAATTTAAAAAAGGAGACCTTTATTAATACCTGCTTAGGCTACTGACTGCGGGGAGGGCAGAGGAGGGCTGGCTGTGATGGAAGATAGTCTCGTGCCGAAGCAGAGTCACGTGACCTGTAATTCACGGCAGCCTATTGAGCGTTGCCTGGCCACTGAGATATATGCTGATATGATTACAATAACATACAATGAAATTATGGAGTTTTAATGGTGCTTAACCACTGTCAGGCATTAAGCAGAATTAACAGGAGTCTTTCTTGGAGCAGACATAGTTTTGAGAGGGCTGATTAAGGATTTGGTTACCTAAGGAAGCTCATTATAGTATTAATTGGGACACAATGAGCCCAAACAGTGCTGTTTTGGCATATTTCTGCGTGGGGCCATGTGTATTGGTGAGGAGTTTGAGGTTCATCGCCTGTGCCCCGGAGATGAGGGGCGTCATACAACTTTGGTTTCCTGGAGCAGGTTTTTGTAGAAGCGTCTGTGTCCACCCCCCCTCTCCCCCCCGCCCCCGTCTTTTGCTCTCTGGAAGCTCACAGAAAAGATTTTGATAACTAGTTTTCTCTATCCATAACAAAAGCTAGCCTGGCACTAGATTACTAATAAGTTTACACAGAAATATTTTATGTATGAGGGGAGGATTTTGTGTTGGTTTTTGAAATTCTTCAAAAGAGATTTTTTTTTTTTTTAAGTAATGTAAAGTTTAGGTCAAAGGCAGAATGATCTGTTCAATGGCATTTTAAGTTTGTGACTGTATTGCACTTTGTAGTTTTAAATTCAATATAGGACACCAACTAAAGTGGTTTGAGTAAACTCAGAGAGATAGTGAAAAACAGGGAAGCCTGGCATGCTGCAGGCTATGGGGTCTCAAAGCGTCGGACATGACTTTGAATAAAGTGGTTTGGGGTGGCAAAGCAGATCCTGGAAAGTAATATCCTTTATATAGGAGAAATTACTATCCCAAGGAGGGCAGATTGAGTGGATAATGTTTTGTGTGTCACTGAGAATTTTCCTTAAAGCATTTTTTAAAAATTAAGTAATTGTTAAATGCCCAATTTTGCTGTGTTTGCCTGAAGTTTTAGCCTTTGGTTTCTCGGTGGACTTCTAGAAACTAAACCAGTACTTGGGGAGATGAGATGTGTGTGTTTCCAGGCTTGGCATGTAGAAGTGGTTTTGCTTGCTTTTTGGTTGTATTTTCCTGAGGAGGTTTGAATCTTAATCAGTAATTGTGCTTTTTTTTTTTTAAGTGACTTTTGTTCTCCCCCTCAGGTAAAATTATGAACACATTTACTTTCGAGGTCAGGGCATCAGTTCTAGAGATTGAAGAGTACTGTAGGTTGTGCTATGTGTCTTTCTGATGTGTTTCTGAATATAAATTTTTTTTTGACAACTTGAAAGCTCAGAAGGGACATTTGATGAGGTTGTACACTGTACATCTACCTATGCATAATAAATGCATAAATGGCTGTTTGTTTTCTTGAGTTTAATTTTTTTTCTGTTTTTGCAGAAAATTTTTATATTGATTGGTTCATAGATGGTCAATTTTACACACAAACTAAACAATACAACACTTGGTCAGAAATAAGTGTCAGTTCAGTTCAGTCTCTCAGTTGTGTCCGAGTCTTTGTGACCCCGTGGACTACAGCACGCCAGGCTTCCCTGTCCATCACCAACTCCTGGAGCTTGCTCAAACTCATGTCCATCGAGTCGGTGATGCCATCCAACCATCTCATCCTCTGTTGTCCCCTTCTCCTCCCGCCTTCAATCTTTCCTAGCATCAGGGTCTTGTCCAATGATAAGTATAGCATTGCTTAAACTTTGTGTATTAACACCAGTTAGACAGCATCACCTACTCAATGCACATGAGTTTGAGCAAACTCTGGGAGATAGTGGAGGACAGGGGAGCCCGGTATGCTGCAGTCCAGGGGGTCACAAAGAATCGGCCACAACTGAACAACAACCACATTAACATCTGTTCTTTGCAGTTGGGCTCAGTGGTGTATTTTGCAAACTCCATAACTACCTGGAGTTATGGTTTTTAATCTGTCAGTAAATAAAATATCCTTTAACTTAAAAAATATGTATATGTCACCTGATGGCAGTTGGGAGAAAACTCACTACTTCCTGCTTTTAAAAAAGTATTCCTTTGACATATACACACTATTGATATTATGTATAAAATAGATAACTAATGAGAACCTACTGTACAGAACAGGAAACTCTGTTTGATGCTCCATGGTAAACTGAATGGAAAGGATACCCAAAAGGGAGGGGATATGTGTATATGTAAGCTGATTCACTTATACGTATTGCTGATTCACTTTGCTGTACAGTAGAAACTAATACAATATTGTAAAGCTGCTATACTCCAATAAAAATAAGTAAGTTAATAAAATAAAACTATTCCTTTTCTATCATGGTTGATCTTTGATAAGGAGATTCTTGCCTTTGGAATGTTAATTTAGTTTCTTCTAACTTCTTTTTCTAAAGCATTCTTCTAACAAGATGCTCTCAGAGATCACATAAGGAGCCTGCTTTTGGAAGTGGACCATTTGGTGATGGGACCCGAGGCCAAAATGAGTCATTGACCAGGATGGACATGGACAACAGGCTTTGGTTTCAGGCCTTTCCTTTGTCATCACTCTGCATAAAGCCCACCCTGGGCAGCTGGCACCACGGGGTGACTGTCAACTCCACTCTGATGAACTCCATGTCCATCTCTGCAGAGATGATGAGCCCCAGGCTGGTCTGCAAAATGGCCACATGGAGACCAGGAGCTGTGTCCATTAATTTCATCTAGATGTGGCCTCAGTTGACCAGCTGGGATGTGTGGTCCTTCCACTTGACAACTGCTAATTGTCAATGGGGCACATGAAGCTATGGAAAGTTGCAGACTTTGGGACACTCAAGGGTATGGACCAAGCTCCTTGGAGACAGAAGTTTTCACAAGGATATCTCAGGACTCAGATGAGCCTACTCTCACTGGTCTCCTTTTTCATAAACTTCTGGCCAAAAGGAAAGAGCCGAGCCCCAACTCAAAACCTTGGCCATCAACCATTGTCAGAGCTATGTTATGTATTAAAGTTTCCAAGTTGGGGAGAATTCGGGAGATTGCACACATGTTGAAGTCTTTGTTACTGCTGGCCTCAGATGTCTCTACAAGTGTTTGGATCTGGTTTTAAGTTTAGAAGTTGAAAGAGAGAAAGACAACTTTTTGGACTCTCAACATACCAAACTAGCCAAGGTTGTCTCCAGTGAGAGAGTGGGAATGACTATATTTTTAAAAAAATAAATAATTACAACATTAGATTGAGGGATGTGAACAAAGGATTAGCTTTGATCTTGTTTTTTGGGGCCAATGCTTTCCTTTAAATCAAGTTGACCAAACATGAGGGGCACTTCCAAAGAATATCTCTGCTGTGTGATACAAAATATGACAATTGAGAAATTATCTTCCAGTGGCTATTTTTTTAAAATATTTTATATTTTTTGGTGTAATCTTGCATAATCTTACTGTAGAGTTTATAAACCTATGTAGTTGTAGTATACATCCATTTGAAGTTCTGATTTCATTTCTTTTGGGTAAACAGGAGAGGAGTTGCTGGATCATATGATAGTTCAATTTTTAAGTTTTTTTTTGAGGAACCTCGATGCTATTTTTCATAACAACTGCACTGGTTTTCATTCACACCTACACTGCATGAGAGCTCCAATTTCTTCTCATGTTCACCTTTGTGTTTTTGATAACAGCCATTCTAGCAGGTGTGAGGACATAGCTCATTGTGGTCTTAATTTGCATTTCCCTGGTGATTAATGATGTTTACGTACTTGTTGGTCATTTGTATGTCTTTGGAGAAATGGTCCAGTCAAATCAGGTTATTCGTTATTGTTGCTATTGAGTTGTAACAATAACCTGTAGATAATTTTAAGCTACAAAATTCCCTGGAGAAGGAAATGGAAACTCACTCCAGTATTCCTGCCTGGAGAATCCCATGGACAGAAGAACCTGGTGGGCTACAGTCCATGGGGTCAAAAAGATGACTGAGCACCTGAGTAGATACACATAACAATTTTAAGCTTAGCCTGACAGAGTAGGCCTTGCTCTCATAATTTAAGTTGGATACTTTAAAATTTTAAGTTTTTCCATTATTATAAAAAAAAGCAAAATATTTGTGGCAACTCACTTATCAAAACTTTAAGTGCCAAGGGCCATGTTGGATGCTGGGTGGAGAGAAAGCAAATAAAACGGTTAATGAAGGTCCAAGGCACAGCTTTCAATGACTCAGCCTCCACGCCATTTATCCGAGGGGACAGCAAAGGTGTAAACTTAAGTATCCTCAATGAAACTAGCACAGACTATGGAAGGTAGTTTAACAAGGAACCCAACGTATATTTTGCTTATTACACTGTGTGCTCCTTCATTAGGTTTATAACGGAGGCTCTTTCCTTAGAGATCATACCAGCATTTATTTCAAATCAATGCTGAAAATTAAACGGTAATCCTCAAGGGGAGGTAGTCTCTTCCATAACCACCGCTTCCTATTGGAAATCTTTCTTTCATGTTTCTGCTTAGTACTCAATCCAGGGTTTGAAATTAATTAAAAGATATCCTTTCTCTAATCTTTAGATAATTAGCTTCAAAGATTTTCTTCCAAATGCTGTA
Source organism: Oryx dammah (assembly GCF_014754425.2). Taxonomy (NCBI): domain Eukaryota; kingdom Metazoa; phylum Chordata; class Mammalia; order Artiodactyla; family Bovidae; genus Oryx; species Oryx dammah. The sequence continues at coordinate 8,768,996 of NW_024070209.1, read as the reverse complement.
ATAACTTTATCTTTTATGTGTAAATTCAGAACTGTTTCTATCTGGACAACAGTAATTCAGGGGTAGTTCATATGAAGGGAAAGGAATTTTTGTCAGTTATTTGAGGGATTGGGGTTCAGCCATGGAAAATAAGTATTTATTAGGAAGCAGTTTTAGACTTTCTGTACAAGACTTTACATACAAAGATGAGTAGAGAGTCCCAAATAACTCTTAAACATTGGAATTGAAAAGCGCTACCTAAGTTCTAGCATCTCATTTTGTGGTTAGGGAAGATCTAATCCAGATAAGATGCAAACACCTTTCTTTCATTATAGAAACTACTGATATCAAAGGAAAGCTTTCTACTAAAGTCTTGAGTATCTTCAAGAAGACAGAATAAGGAAATGGCTTTAAATTACAATAAGAAAATTTCAGTTGGGTGTATAAGTTCAACTTTTATTTTTTAAATTAATTTTTATTGGAATGTAGTTACTTTACAATGTTGTATTAGTTTCTGTTGTACAACAAAGTGAGCCAGCCAGAGGTATACCTAGATCTCCTCTTTTTAGAATTTCCTTAACATTTAGATCACCAAGCGCACTGAGTAGTGTTCCTTGAGGTATACAGTGTGTTCTCATTAGTTATCTGTTTTATACATCTAGCACTAGTGTCTAAGTGGCAATCACAGGAAGTCCAGCCTTTTGAAGACATTTGTTTTTCCCCCTTAGAGAAGATGTGAAGGATGAAAGAGAAGCGAACACTTTTAGATGCTCCTCTTACTGAGAGAGAAGGTCTAGTCTGTTCCCATTCCCTTAAATCTATTCTGACCTGACCGACACAAGGAATGCAGCAGAGAGGACATTTCTGAACTTTGGAGGCCAAGTCATAAGAAGCCTTGAGATTTCTGCCTGGGTCTCTGAAAGCAATAAATTTGGAGCCAGTGTCTCTAAAAATCTGATTATCCCAAAACCGTCATGGTGTGGGGGAGCCCAAGGCAGCCACATGGAGAGGCTGTGTGGGGCCATGTCAGGCGTGTGAGAGCTAAAGCTTCCAGAAGACTAAGCCGCAGTCACATCTGCATGGAAGTATTTGAAAGCCCCCAGTGGCTCTCTTTGTTTTACCTGAGAAAGTTATAAATAATTGATGATTTATGCATAAATGAAAACTAATTAATGATTAGTTTATAAATATAAATTTGTTGTTCAGTCACTAAGTCATGTCCAACTCTTTGTGACCCCATGGACTGCAGCATGCCAGGCTTCTCTGTTCTCCACTATCTCCTGGAGTTTACTCAAACTCATGTCCATTGAGTTGGTGATGCCATCCAAACATCTCATCCTCTGTCATCCACTTCTCCTCCTGCCTTTATGCAAATTTTGCATTGGTTTGTTATGCAACAATAGATAACTGGACTAGCAGGCATTTTGAAAACTCAGAAAAATATGTTTTGGAGGAGGCATGGTAAAATGTCCTTACGTGGAGTAACAACATCTGACTTCAACAGGTAAAGCATGGCTTCTTCTTATTTGGGGTAATTTGGATAAAATATTAGTGATTTGAGATGATGGTCATTTTTCTAAGGATGTCTGCACAAGAAATGTTGATTTTAGTAGGAAATAATGAAAAACATTGGAAACAATATAAATGACTACAATTAAGCAGAACATGGTTGCTTGTGATGGGATATGAAGAAACTGTTAAAATTATGTTTTTGATATGTTCTTTTAGCTATAATCCCACCTTGAATAAACTTCATTGGCTGCAAAACTGCCACTGAGCAAAACCTGATACATTCCTGATGTCAGAGAAAATGGCTTTGATACTATGTGTAACAAAAAAGTGGTATGCATAATAGCAGCTGTAACATGATCTAACCCTTAAGTAATTATAAAAATATGCAAAAGTTAGCTTTTCTCACCAATTTATGGATGTATTAATAATGATTTTACTTATATCTTTATACACTAATGTATGACATATGTTCAAATATTTCCAAATCAATTTGTTTTCCTTTAATCAGAACCTAAAAACATCATAATTGAATAGATGCTTGCAGAGTGTAGGCCCAGTGCCTGGCATGGTGAACACTGAATTCACTGTGGTGGTGGTGGTGGAGGAGGGCGGTGCACAAGTTATCAATGTTGTTGTTATCACTGGGACTTCAAAACCAGCTCATCAGCTCAGCTTTCTTTAACTTGCAGATAAAGATTAGCCTAGGTTTTCTGACCTGGGTGATGCTGCCTTAATGGTTTTTGTGTTTGGCCAGTTAAAGCAGGAGTCTACAGAACTGTGAAACACTGAGCCTGGGACAGTCATGTGCTTTAAAATTTCATCTCATTTTACACTTTCAAGCAACATCATTGCTGCGTTCTTATTATAATAAAAATGCAGGCCATAAAAATTAAAAAGAAAACATCATATTCACAAATAATCTTTCAGTTCAGTTCAGTGGCTCAGTCGTGTCTGACTCTTTGCGACCCCATGAATCGCAGCACACCAGGCCTCCCTGTCCATCACCAACTCCTGGAGTTCACTCAGACTCGTGTCCATCGAGTCAGTGATGCCATCCAGCCTTCTCATTCTCAGTCATCCCCTTCTCCTCCTGCCCCCAATCCCTCCCAGCATCAAAGTCTTTTCCAATGAGTCAACTCTTCACATGAGGTGGCCAAAGTACTGGAGTTTCAGCTTCAGCATCATTCTCTCCAAAGAAATCCCACGGCTGATCTCCTTTAGGATGGACTGGTTGGATCTCCTTGCAGTCTAAGGGACTCTCAAGAGTCTTTTCCAACACCACAGTTCAAACACATCAATTCTTCGGTGCTCAGCTTTCTTCACAGTCCAACTTTCACATCTGTACATGACCACTGGAAAAACCATAGCCTTGACTAGATGGACCTTTGTTGGCAAAGTAATGTCTCTGCTTTTTAATATGCTATCTAGGTTGGTCATAACTTTCCTTCCAAGGAGTAAGCATCTTTTAATTTCATGGCTGCAATCACCATCTGCAGTGATTCTGGAGCTCAAAAAAATAAAGTCTGACACCATTTCCACTGTTTCCCCATCTAATTCCCATGAAGTGATGGGACCAGATGCCATGATCTTCTTTTTCTGAATGTTGAGATTTAAGCCAACTTTTTCACTCTCCTCTTTCACTTTCAGCAAGAGGCTCTTTAGTCCTCTTCACTTTCTGCCATAAGGCTGGTGTCATCTGCATATCTGAGGTTATTGATATTTCTCCTAGCAATCTTGATTCCAGGTTGTTCTTCCTCCGGCCCAGCGTTTCTCATGATGTACTCTGAATATAAGTTAAATAAGCAGAGTGACAATATACAGCCTTGACGTACTCCTTTTCCTATTTGGAACCAGTCTGTTGTTCCATGTCCAGTTCTAACTCTTGCTTCCTGACCTGCATATAGGTTTCTCAAGAGGCAGGTCAAGTGGTCTGGTATTCCCAACTCTTGATGAATTTTCCACAGTTTATTGTGATCTACACAGTCAAAGGCCTTGGCATAGTCAATAATGCAGAAATAGATGTTTTTCTGGAACTCTCTTGTTTTTTCCATGATCCAGCAGATGCTGGCAATTTGATCTCTGGTTCCTCTGCCTTTTCTAAAACCAGCATGAACATCTGGAAGTTCACAGTTCACATATTGCTGAAGCCTGGCTTGGAGAATTTTGAGCATTACTTTACTAGCATGTGAGATGAGTTTAATTGTGTGGTAGTTTGAGCATTCTTTGGCATTGCCTTTCTTTGGGATTGGAATGAAAACTGACCTTTTCCAGTCCTGTGGCCACTGCTGAGTTTTCCACATTTGCTGGCATATTGGGTGCAGTACTTTCACAGCATCATCTTTTAGGATATGAAACAGCTCAACTGGAATTCCATCATCTCCACTAGCTTTGTTTGTAGTGATGTTTTCTAAGGCCCACTTGACTTCACATTCCAGGATATCTGGCTCTAGGTGAGTGATCACACCATCGTGATTATCTGGGTCATGAAGCTCTTTTTTGTACAGTTCTTCTGTGTATTCTTGCCACCTCTTCTTAATATCTTCTGCTTCTGTTAAGTCCATACCATTTCTTTCCTCTATTGTGCCCATCTTTGCATGAAATGTTCCCTTGGTATCTCTAATTTTCTTGAAAAGATCTCTAGTCTTTCCTATTCTGTTGTTTTCCTCTATTTCTTCGCATTGATCGCTCAGGAAGGCTTTCTTATCTCTCCTTTCTATTCTTTGGAACTCTGCATTCAGATGTTTATATCTTTAATTTTCTCCTTTGTTTTTCATTTCTCTTCTTTTCACAGCTATTTGTAAGGCCTCCCCTGACAGCCATTTTGCTTTTTTGCATTTCTTTTCCATGGCGATGGTCTTGCTCCCTGTCTCCTGTACAATGTCACGAACCTCATTCCATAGTTCATCAGGCACTCTGTCAGATCTAGTCCCTTAAATCTATTTCTCACTTCCACTGTATAATCATACGGGATTTGATTTAGGTCATACCTGAATGGTCTAATGGTTTTCCCTACTTTCTTCAATTTAAGACTGAATTTGGCAATAAGGAGTTCATGATCTGAGCTACAGTCAGCTCCCAGTCTTGTTTTTGCTGACTGTATAGAGCTTCTCCATCTTTGGCTGCATAGAATATAATCAATCTGATTTCGGTGTTGACCATTTGGTGATGTCCATGTGTAGAGTCTTCTCTTGTGTTGTTGGAAGAGGGTGTTTAATCTTTAAGAATGGCAAAATGCTTACCATATTTATTTATTTATTTTATTTTATTCATTATTGCATCCCTGGTGGATAAAGATTCTGCGTGCAGGAGACTTGGGTTTGAGCTCTGGGTGGGGAAGATCCCCTGGAGAAGGAAATAGTAATCTGCTCCAGTATTCTTGCTTGGAGAATCCCCATGGACAGAGGAGCCTGGCAGGCTACAGTCCATGAGGTTGCAAAGAATGGGACACGAATGAGCACACACACACCCCTGCCCAAACACATCTATCTATTATCTATCCATCATCTATCTATTATCTATTTATCATCTATCATCATCAGTCATCTATCATTTATCTATTATCTATCATGCATTATCTATATTATCTATCCATATACATATCTATCTTCTATCTATTATTTATCCATGCATAAATTGTATGTCAGTCTGATAGTTACCTTGGGTTTTTTGCTGGTTGAAGATAAATGAAAACTTCCCCCCAAATTATAGAAATGATTTTGCAGGTATGTTTCTCATTTTAGATAAGGCTATTCTAGTTAACATCGAAATTAATGGGTGCTGTTAAAAAAGTCAGTGATAAGAAGTTCTTCTAAACCGATAATGGAACTCTTTCACTCTGCCCTGATCCTTTGATAACCATGGGATGAAAATGAAGTGGTTTGGTTCACATTCAGTCCACAGTAGCCTCCTGGTGGCTAGCTGGGCTTTGGGATTTTGTTGGATACCGGGAACAATGATGGGGCTGCTTTTGGCTCCTACGCTGAAGACTGGTAGAGTGTTTAAGACCTTCTGAACAAATGGCAATTCTCCAAGTAAAATATGTCACATTAGTGAGTGTGTCAGGGTCTCCTGGGCCAACTATTTATCTGATCAGCTATTAGGAGCTGCTGAATTGTATGCACATAGAAGGCATTGCAGTAAAGTCAGGGTGTTCCTTGGAATAGATGGAAAGATTCTAAGAGGTGATTTGTATTGCATTTTAGATCAACTTCCCAGGAGTAATCAAACCTGAAACTATAATAGAAATCAAGGTGGAAATATATCTTTCGCTCTCTGTATTTTCTTTTATATATGATTCCCTCACTATTCTGACACAGTCATCTGTAAGCATGGTTGTCTCCCTCTTTTTCCCAAAACAGATTCTTTTCTTTTCCATCCTGAGCTGCTCCATGAAGCTTTTAAATACCTGAAACTCAAAAGGTGTTACATAATTAAATAAAGCTGTCTTCTAGCTTCTCCTGAAGCAGGCAAGAGAAGGAATCAAAAGAAATCAGAATCGAGGTTTCTGTTTTGTGTCTTCTGCCCTCAGGCAGACCACTCTTCTTAGCGTGAAGTTCTACAGTGAGTGGATGGAATATTTGGCTGCAGTAGCTTCTGGTGTTGTATGTGACAGCCTATTTTAGAATGCTTGGGGTTTTTATAGTTTCTGGGACTCATGTTTGTGCTGAAACAAGAGACCACTTTCCTAGGACAGATTGTAATTTGATCGCATAGCTTTGGAGCTGGCCACCCTGCCTGTACTCTGCTGCCCAGTCTCATCATCCAAGGATTCGTAAAAGCTCACCATCACATCACCCATTCAGCCTGTGTTATCGTTGATCAGTCACTAAGTCATGTCTGACTCTTTGTGACCCCATGGACTGCAGCATGACACACCTCCCTGTCGTTCACCATCTCCCGGAGTTTGCTCAAACTCATGTCCATTGAGTAGGTGATGCCATCCAACCATCTTACCCTCTGCCATCTCCTTCTTTTGCCTTCAGTCTTTCCCAGCATCAGGGTCTTTTCCAATGAGTCGGCTCTTCACATCAGGTGGTCAAAGTATTGGAGCTTCAACTTCAGTACCAGTCCTTCCAATGAGTATTCAGGACTGATTTCCTTTAGGACTGACTGGTTTGATCTTCTTGCTGTTCAAGGGACTCTCTAGAGTCTTCTCCAGCACCACAGTTTGAAAGCAGTGTATCCTGCTTGTGTTTGGACTCTTCAGTCCTGGGAAGAATCACTGCTCTGTGAAATACAGTAATCTTCATGTTCACTCATGCTTTCTGAACTACTTTTGGACGTGTCCAGTAGAAGGGACAGTAGAATGGTTTGTTCCATCGCAAAGACAAAGATTACACAACTTAGGGCTATGCAGCTTTCAGTTAAGAAGCCACATGTTGGAATTAGCAGAGAACACTGCTGTGATGACCTGTGTGTGTGCTTAGTCACTCGGTCATGTCCAACTCTATCCAAAGCCATGGTCTGTAGCCCGCCAGGCTCCTCTGTCCATGGGATTCTCCAGGCAGGAATACTGGAGTGGGTAGCCATTTCATTCTCCAGGGGATCTTCCCCATCCAGGGATCGAACCCCAAGTCTCCTCTGTCTCCCGCATTGCAGGCAGATTCTTTACCTGTTGAGCCATCAGAGGAGGGGGTGAGTTAAAATCTCAGCCTGATCTATTACTGTTCCAGCTACTGTGAACCCAAAAGCATTTCTGCCCTTTTTTGATTTCCTGTATGAATTCCTCATGGGCTTCCTGGTGGCTCAGTGGTAAAGAATCTGCCTGCCAATGCAGCAGTTGCAGGTTTGATCCCTGGATCAGGAAGATCCCCTGGAGAAGGAAATGGCAACCCACTCCAGTATTCTTGTCTGTCATGGACAGAATATGAGCCTGGTGGGCTACAGTCTGTGTGGCCACAAAGAGCCAGACACGACTTAGCAACTGAGCATAGAATGAAGGGAATGTTCCATCTTATAAAAAGAAAAAAGTCACAATTTCAAAACTATGCAAGTCAAGAGAGGAATGTGGTCTGTATAAAGCTACAGCATTAACAGTATATTTTTATTCGGTTCTCAAAGTGCTTTCAAGCATTCCTCATGGTTTACCTGTGTGTGGGGTAATGTTATTTCTGCTCTTAAGTGAGGGAAACAGGTTTCAAGAAGACAAATGGCTTGTTTAAAGATTTCACAGTCACTAAGTATCAAAAATCAGAATTCAAACTTGGGGCTTCTGATTTCAGATAAATAGATCTTCCCTCCTGAGTGAATAATAGATCCCATGAAAACACAAATGTAACGATAGACGCAGCATCTTCTCCATCACAAAAGCGGCCGATTTAAATGAAAAGGCCCCCAAGTGCCATACATCCTGTTTCTCAAACCCAGTGTGAGTCCCCCCCACCAAGAATAGACTCCTGTGTTAATAATTGCAGGAGAGGGGGTGATGCAGGGGGACATTCACGCTGAGATCCTGGGAAGACCTGCAGCTTTGGCATTAGTGTCATGGTACCCGCGCTCTGAAGTGAGGCAGCCTCCTGGAAGGAGGTTTGACCATGCCAAGGTCACCGTGCCAGGAGCAAGTCTAGCTCCTCATCAAGGGGCCACATGCAAACAGAAATAGCTGATTCCAGTTCATGTGTCAGACTTGGAAGTGAAGAAGCCTCTAAAGAACTCAGCCTTTGCCACCACGTGGCAGCAACCACGAGGGAGGTTCGGAATGACATTCAGATGAGTCATGAAAGACGACAATAAATTAAGTCATTATGTTGCGGGTAGCTTGAGAAATAGCCATTGGTAACTGACAGAGTGATGTGAACAAGTTCTCCTATTTTCCTTTGAGAATGCCATCAAATTTCTATTCTATATAGTTTCAAACAGGCAAACATAAAACACGAAATGAACATTTTCCCAAGTTATTTTTTTAACCGCTCTTCATCCATAAAAGGTAAATAACCTGAACAATTTCAGAGCACATGGAAAGCTTAGGACTCCAAGTCATAGTTTTCAGAGTATCTAGGTTGGGCAGCAGTTCTCCATGGCCTCTTGTGTTTTGGGACAGCATGTGAACAAAAGCACTGACTGCCTTCCTTCTGGACCATCTCTTCAAGGACGTTGTAGAGCAAACAGCATCTCCATCTGGAGCGAAAAGGAGATTTCCTCTAACAACTTAGTCCACCAGCGTTTCACAAATACGGGTACTAAAATGAAGGTGGTTTAGTCTGGAGCAGAGAGCAGGCAAGCTCAGTTGTTGTTGTTGTTTAGTTGCTTAGTTTGTGTTGACTCTTGGCAACCCCATGGACTGCAGCATGCCAGGCTTTCCTGTCCTTCACTATCTCCTGCAGTTTGCTCAGACGCATGTCCATTGAGTCGGTGATGCTATATAACTGTCTCATCCTCTGTTGTCCCGTTCTTCTGTCTTCAGTATTTCCCAGCATCAGGGTCTTTCTTTTTTTAAAAAAAATTAATTGATTTATTTTAATTGGAGGCTAATTACTTTACAATATTGTAGTGGTCTTTACCACATGTGCATGGTCAATCATGTCTGACTCTTTGCGACCCTATTGACTGTGGCCTGCCAGGCTCCACTGTCCCTGGGATTCCCCAGGCAAGAATACTAGATTGGGTTGCCATTTCCTTCTCTGGTTTTTGCCATACATTGACATGAATCAGCCATGGGTGGACATGTGTTCCCCATCCTGAACACCCTTCTCACTTCCCTCCCCATCCCATCCCTCAGGGTTGTCCCAGTGTACTGGCCCTGAGCACCCTGTCTCGTGCATCGAACCTGGATTAGTGATCTGTTTCACATATGGTAATATACATGTTTCAGTGCTATTCTCTCAAATCATCCCACCCTCACCTTCTCCCATAGAGTTCAAAAGTCTGTTCTTTATATCTGTGCATCTTTTGCTGTCTCACATATAGGGTCATCATTACCTTCTTTCTAAATTCCATATATATACATTAATATACTGTATTGGTATTTTTCTTTCTGGCTTACTTACACTCTGTATAATAGGCTCCAGTTTCATCCACCTCATTAGAACTGATTCAAATGTATTCTTTTTAATGGCTGAGTAATATTCCATTGTGTATATGTACCACAGCTTTCTTATCCATTCATCTGTTGATGGACATCTAGGTTGCTTCCATCTCCTAGTTATTGTAAACAGTGTTGTGATGAACACTGGGGTACACGTGTCTCTTTCAATTCTGGTTTCCTCAGTGTGTACGCCCAGCAGTGGGATTGCTGGGTTGTATGGCAGTTGTGTTTCCAGTTTTTTAAGGAATCTCCACACTGTTCTCCATAATGGCTGTACTAGTTTGCATTCCCACCAACAGTGTAAGAGGGTTCCCTTTTCTCCATACCCTTTCCAGTGTTTATCATTTGTAGTCTTCTTGATGGCAGCCATTCTGACCGGCGTGAGATTGTACCTCATTGTGGTTTGATTTGTATTTCTCTGATAACGAGTGATGTTGAGCATCTTTTCATGTGTTTGTTAGCCACCTGTATGTCTTCTTTTGGAGAAATGTCTGTTTAGTTCTTTGGTGCGTTTTTTGATTGGGTTGTTTATTTTTCTGGAATTGAGCTGCATGAGCTGCTTGTGTAGTTTTGAGATTAATTTTTTGTCAATTGCTTCATTTACTATTATTTTCTCCCATTCTGAAGGCTGTCTTTTTACCTTGCTTATAGTTTCCTTCATTGTGCAAAAGCTTTTAAGTTTAATTAGGTCCCATTTGTTTATTTTTGCTTTTATTTCCAGTATTCTGGGAGGTGTATCATAGAGGATCCTGCTGTGATTTACATCAGAGTGTTTTGCCTATGTTTTCCTCTAGGAGTTTTACAGTTTCTGGTCTTACATTTAGATTTTTAATCCATTTTGAGTTTATTTTGTGTATGGTGTTAAAAAGTGTTCTAGTTTCATTCTTTTACAAGTAGTTGACCAGTTTTCCCAGCACGACTTGTTAAAGAGATTAGTTTTTCTCCATTGTATATTCTTGTCTCCTTTGTCAAAATAAGATTTCCATAGGTGCATGGGTTTATGTCTGGGCTTTCTATTTTGTTTCATTGATCTATATTTCTGTTTTTATGCCAGCACCATACTGTCTTGATGACTGTAGCTTTGTAGTATAGTCTGAAGTCAGGCAGGTTGCTTCCTCCAGTTTCATTCTTCCTTTTCAAGATTGCTTTGGCTATTTGAGTTTTTTTTTTTTGTATTTCCATACAAATTATGAAATTATTTGTTCTAGTTTTGTGAAAAATACCATTGGTAGCTTGATAGGGATTGCCTTGAATCTATAGATTGCTTTGGGTAGTATATTCAGACACTTAAGACACTTCTCAGTTTTTGAGAATCAGTTGAGCTCATTTGTTAAATCAGGTAAATGCAAGACCAATGAATTTTAGGATTTTAAAATACACTTAGAGACTATCTGGCTCCACTTGAGTTCTTTCAGACCTCGTTCCACTGAACTTAGTGGGAAATGAGTGAGTGCTTGAATACTTAGCAATGCTAATGAGAAAAATGAGTCCCCTCTTGGACTTTCTATCCCAAATGGTGAGATTCCCTTTAGTGGGACTCAGACCAGACTTCTAGCAAGTTGACTAGACAACTTGGGTTTAAAGAAAGGTAGAAAGGGCAGTGGACAGTGAGAGTAGGAAATCAGGACTTTCAGTGAAGAATTTCATCTCTTGTCTTTTATATTTCCCATGAGCTGACTTGTTTTCAGATGTTAAGAACTGCTTTAGCTTCATCCTACAAAGGAAACCTGCTGTGCTGCAGTTCATGGGGTTGCAAAGAGTTGGACATGATTTAGCAACTGAAAAACAAATTTTGCTGATTTTATTACACATTATACATATGTAACTTGGGCCTCTCTTCTGGTTTAGAGGTAAAGATAACTGGCAATGCTGGAGATGCAGGAGATGTGGATTTGATCCCTGGGTCAGGAAGATACCTGGGTCAGGAAGATCCCTGGAGCAGGAAATCACAACCGACTCTAATATTCTCTCCTGGGAAATCCCTTGGGCAGAGAAGCCTGGTGGGCCACAGTCCATGGGGTCACAAAGAGTTGGACACTACTGAGCAAGCACAAATAGATTTTTCCAGAATTGAAGTCCTATTAGCATTTTTTCAAGACTTTTCCAGGTATAATCAAGTTTGAGAACCTGTGACTTTCATAGAGTGAGATTTCATGTCAACAGATTTTTGAAGGCTTTTCCTTATTTATTCTTAATTTACTTTTTGGCCGTGCCAAGTGGCATATGGGATCTTAGCTCCCCAACCACAGATTGAACCTCATCTTATGCATTGCAACTGTGGTGTCTTAACCACTGGACAGTCAGGGAAGTCTCCATAAAGTTTTCTTTTTCTTTCTTTTTCTTTTTTTAATTTTGGCTGACCAGGGCTTGAACCTACACCCCCTGTACTGGAAAAGCATGGCTTCTTTACCAGACCTTTCCTTACTTTTGTTACTAGAGTCAGCACATCTGGCGGGTTCTTTCCACAGCAGCCCCTTTGGGAGCCCACTCATATCCGTCTAAGGCCCTACATGACTCTGTGGTGCTGTTACTAATTTCTGCCTGCAGTATCTGCATCACTGTCTGGGTGCTTTTTCCACCTCATGGTAGTTTCCTGTCCAGAGGTCCAGGGAACTAAAATTCACAGAAACAGCCCTCAACTACCAGGTTGGAATGGGTCTATACATATCCCGTCTTCTTCACTGCTCTGTTGAAATACTCTAGGTACTTCATTTTCCATAATTTTCCTATTGGGGTGTGTGTGTGTGTGTGTGTGTGCGCGCGCGTGTGCACACATGCGCGTGCATATGCTGAGTCATGTCTGACTATTTGAGATCCCTGTAGCCCACCAGGCACTTCTGTCCATGGGACTTTCCAGGCAAGAATACTGGAATGGATTGCCATTTCCTCCTCCAGGGGCTCTTCCCAGCCCAGAAACTGAACCTGTGTCTCTAGCATACCCTGCATTGGCAGGCAGATTCTTTACCACTGAGCCACCTGGGTAGCTCTTCCCTATTGGATTAAGCTTCATTTGCCATAATGGCAGTTGTTTGGTTATTTAAAATTTTGTTGGCTGCCTTGCCCTCTGTGTCTCCTGTCCTCATTACACAACTCACGTTTCTTGCACCTCCCAATAAACTCTGTGCCCTTGAGCCCCTGCCTCAGGGTATGCTTTCCAACTTTCTATTCCACGCCACTTCACTAGACTCAGGCAGTATCTCAGTGGTTCGCACCCTGGCTTCTGTTTTTGTGGAAACGATGTAAAGTCTTTCTCTTTCAAACACGGAGATGTCATAGATCCAAGCTAAGGTGAACATGTTAGAATCCTGGTTTCTCTGCTAATTTGCTACGTTACTGTGGGGACGACCCTGAGCATTTCTGAACCTCCATTTCCTCATTTTAAAAATAAGGATAATAATACCTACATCTTAGTTTGAGAGGTTTCAATGAGATAATGGTGTTAAAGTACATAACATAGTGTCTGGTACACAATAATTGCTCTATAACACTACCCTATGTTATTATTAGCATTCATGCTCATTTCTCATCCAGTCCCACCGCTTCATGGCACGTAGTTGGGGAAAAAGCGGAAACAATAACAGATCTTATTTTCTTGGGCTCCAAAATCACTGCGGACGGTGACTGCAGCCATGAAATTAAAAGGCGCTTGCTCCTTGGAAGGAAAGCTATGACCAACCTAGACGGTATGTTAAAAAGCAAAAATGTCATTTTGCCTGGTAAGGTCTGTATGGTCAAAGCTGCTTTTTTTTTTTTTTCCCAGTAGTTGTGTGTGGATGTGAAAGTTGGACCAGAAAAGAGGCTAAGCACTGAAGAATTAATGCTTTCAAATTGTGGTGCTGGAGAAGAGTCTTGAGAGTCCCTTGGACAGCAAGAAGATCAAATCAGTCAATCCAAAAGGAAATCAACCCTGAATATTCAGACTGATGTTGAAGCTCCAATACTTTGGCCAACTGATGTGAAGAGCCGACTTATTAGAAAAGACACTGATGCTGGAAAAGACAGAGGGCAAGAGGAGAAGGGGGCTACAGAGGATGAGATGGTTGGATAGTGACTCAATGGACATGAGGGCATGAAAGTTCTGCACCCCCACCTCACCCCACTCTGTACCTTGACCCATGTATCTCTTCTATTTCACTGTTTCTGAGTTGAATCTTTTGTAATGAATCACTAATAATAAAATAAAATGCTTCCTTGAGGTTTCATAAGTTGTTCTAGTGAACTTTGGAACCTGAGGAGGGGTAGAGGAAACCCTTAAATTTATAGCCAGTCAATCAAAAGTATGGGTGGGTGGCCCCAGGGAATTTTGACTGGCTTTTGAAGCAAGGTCAGTATTATGGAGTTGAGCCCTTAACCTATGAGATCTGGGTAGTTAGTGTCAGAACTGAACTGAATGGATGAGCACCAGTTAGTGTCAGAGAATTGGTGTGAAAAAATGACAAGTATTTGATGTCTGATAAAAACCTCACACATTTGGTGACAGAAGTAGTTTCACAAAGAAGATATCACAGATAAATAGTCAGACTTTCTCTAAACAAATTCTGCAGTCTTAAAAAGGAAGATCATCAATATTTGGGGAAAAAAGAAAAATACTTTCAAGAAATAGAGATAAAGTTTGGATAACAACAGCAATTTAAAAATAACAGTGCCTGTAAAATAGGAAGTAAAAGATGAGAGAATAAGAAAACATTGAATTAAAAAGTACTTTCATTGAGATGAAGAAAATATTTTCTGCCATAGCCATAGCAGAATGGGGGACAGCTAAGAACATTGATATTGCAGAAAATTGATCAGTTTTATGGAAGATGAATTTTAGAAAATCCCTCAGGATACAGAGGTAAAGAACAACCATATGAAAATAATATGATACAAATGAAGGCAAGGTAATGAAGAACAAATTTATATATATATAAAGGGTGGCCAAGAAATGAAATGGAATGAATAGAAGAATTGGAAGGGAAACACTGTTCAAAGTTTTAATCAGAAACTGGATGTAAAAATGTTTTCTCTCAGCTGACATTTTTCCATCACATGGAGCGATACACAGAACCCTAAAAGGGAATCAAATGATTAAAATGGAACCGTGATGACTGGAAAAGGCATTGGAGGTTTTGAAGGTCTGCATCCCATCCTCCTGCATCTTTAATCATCTTGATTTTAACAGGCTTCAGTGAAATACCAAACAAACACTGCAACTTAGAACATTTTGTTGAAACAATTGAATTTTAAGGCCATAGAAGTCATTCAAGCAGGGAAAAATTGTAAAATATGATACAAAGAGGTTTGGAAAAACGTGAATAGTCTCAGTCTAGCCATAATATTCTATACATATTAAAGGCCAGAAAACCAACAGGGCTTTGTCTGCAGAGTTTGAGGAAAAAGTGATCTGACTTCTAAATTCTATACCAACCAGACTGTGTTTATGTGCAAAAGGAACAAAAAGACATTCTCAGATGTGGAAGGAACCTAGGAGGAAGTTTATCAATAATGTTTCATTTCTGAAAACAGTACTTAAAATATAATAAAGTCAACTGAGACATTAAACATAATACATTTTGAAACTTGTGAATTAAGAAGCTGTAATGCATAAGAACCTGTGGTAAACATAATACCACCTAAACAAATCAATAAGCAGCACATTTTGATATCAGGGACAGAAGAAAACAAATGTTACGAAGCTTGAAAGAAAAAGATGTAATAATAGAAGCATAATAAGTCTGGATAAAAATCTCGGAGGAAAAAAAACCTGTGAAGGGATTTGGGGGAGATGGGAAGCCCTATGGTAATGCTCAGTTTATTTTTGTGGAGAATGATCTCTGAAACAGACATGGGTTTTTAAAAATTTTACAGTGTCAGTGACTAAAGATAGATACATAATTCCAAAATTATAAAGAGGAAGAAATTAAAGAAAATACTGACCAGATTTTAAAAATGCAGAAAGCAGCAAACTATCAAGAAAGCATTAAAAAACCAAAGACACAAAATATGATGTAACAGGAATACATTGGTAAGTCTATCTATCATGGATTTAATATGAGGGGAAAACTCACATTTTAATACAAATAAACCCTTAATTAAAGGTTAAAATGTTAATTGTATGTTGCTTATGAGTTATAGCTAATACAAGTGATAAAAGAAAATGTTATGTTAAAGATGGCTAAAGATATACCAAAATATGCATTTATTATGAGACAAAGTATAATAATTTGGATATGATCTAACGTGAAATGTTAAATATTATGAACCTTTGTTTGTAAAATCACATAGCATGGAAATATGTGAAAAAATTATTAACAACTGAAGGAGAAATGTAGAAAATACAGTAACAGCAAGGAATATTGGTATATTTATTTTTCTATCTTTTCACACAAAGAGCTTACAAGAGAGGTATAAAATGTAAATAAAGATCAAAAATACGTCAACATAAAAAATAATTTTTGAGATAACAGTGTTTCTAATTATATCTGATAAGAGTACAATAAAAATTTGAAATTAAAAATGAAACTATAGAAACTATCCTGGTTAGTTTTTTAAAGAAGTCAGAGGAATAAAATCAAACAAAGTATATAATATCTTAAAATAATAGTGATAACATTATTACATCACATCTGTTCTTACAAAACATAGCCATAATTGTAGTCAGGTAAAAATTCATAGTTTTTTATGCTTTTCCATAAGTAAAAATGTGAAAGTATAGTAAATAAATGATAAACATTTTACACAGACATTAGTATTATAAATAAGCTCAATGGAATAAAAATAAAAGTGAAAAATGAACTCAATAGCTGGCTTTTTGGAATAGACAGTACATAACAGGGGGTATAGATGATAAAAGAACCGTAAGAGAATATTTGTGCAACTTTATACAAATATATTTTAAATACTGAACAAAGTAGATATCTTTTTCAGGGTTCAAATTATAAAAGAGTATTCATTAAGAATTAGAAATATTAAAAAAGTCAGTAACCAAGAGGAAAAGAATGGAAAAAAGCTAGTTCTAGGCCCAAAGGGGTCTTGCTAAAACTTCAAAGAACAATTATTTTCCAGTTTATATACACTGTTATGTATTAATAGAATAAAAATGAAGCAAGTTTTTATTAATTCTTTTTATCAAGGTAGCATAACCTTTTAATCAAATCTTGCCCAAAACTGAACAAAAAAGAGAAAACAATATATACATATCATGTTTGAGTATAAATGAAAAACTCCTCAGTACACTATTACCAGAAGGAATTCAACAGTATTTAAAAAACATATCCACCTTGACCAATTAAGGTTTATTCCGGGAATATAAAAATATCTTCACATGTGTTAGTATAACTCATGTCTATAGGAGAAAGAGGCTTCTTTGATGGCTCTGCAATAAAGAACCCACCTTCCAAGGCAGGAGACTTGCGTTCCATCTGTGGGTCAGGAAGATCCCCTGGAGGGCATGGTAACCCACTCCAGCATTCCTGCCTGGAGAATCCCATGGACAGAGGAGCCTGGCGGGCTACAGTCCTCGGGGTCTCAGAGAGTCGGACACGACTGAGCAACTGAACAATAACAACTACACAGAAGAAGAAGAAACATTATCTTACAAAGTCCAGTGAACTGTGCTTGATTATAACAACCTGCAGCAAAACGCACATAGAATATCTCAAACTATAAAACACATCGTGTTCTGTGGTGAAGAATTGAAAGTATTTCTTTAAGCACAGGAGAAGGCAAGGCTACCCACCAGTACTGTTGTTCTTTATTTTTCACAAAAAGTCAATGAATGCAATTAGGTAATAAATCAAAATATGGGATGCAAATACTAAGAAAGGAGAGAGAAAATTATCTGTCGATGATATGATTATGGACCCTTCTGCTGGGAAAAACTGATGGCAAAAGGACAAGAGGGCGGCAGAAGATGAGGTGGTTGGATGGCATCACCAATTCAGTGGAAATGAACTTGGATAAACTCTGAGAGATAAGGAAGGACAGGGAAGCCTGGCATGCTGCAGTCCATGGGATCGCAAAGAGTCAGACCTGACTTAGTGATTGAGTAGCAACAACAGTGATTTGGGGACTGGTGAAACTGAAAGGGGTCAATCAGGGACAACGAGCAATCAGGATTAGTAAGACGCTTTGGCAGGTAAGAAAATAAAAATCAAATGCGATAACTTTTCCTAGAATTATAATAAGTATTAAAAATGGTATGATAATCTCGTATCCAGAAATATGCTTGGAAAGAAAAGTAAGTGGCTGACATGAAAGACTAAAGCTACTGAACGACATGATAAAAAAAGGCTTGCATAAATGAAAAGACTGCAGGGCTCTGAGATGGGAAGACTCAGTAATAATAAAAACATTAACTTCTTCCAAAGTAAAAAAAAAAAGTAAATTGAATAAAATTTTAATAAAATCTCAGAGATTGGAATTTACCATTATTCTAAATAATCCACTGGTAAGACTTAACACTCCAGAATGCAAAGGGAATTTGGAAAATAAAAATGAGGAGAGATTTGCTTTAACAGATACTAAAATATACTATAAAGCTGAAGATAGTATGGGCCTGGTGCAGCCATCATCAGATTATTCAGATAAACTGTTAAAAGAAAATATAGATAAATAGGCAGTTTTGGGGTGAGCGCAAAGTCTACCTTAGCAGAGTATTGAAGACAAACAGAGTGAAGGGAAACAACACATTTACCATTTGATCTTGTTCTTTGGTTGCTAAGTCATGTCCAACTATTTTGGGACCCCATGGACTGTAGCCTGCCAGGCTCCTCTGTCAATGGGGTTTAGATAAGAATACTGCGGTGGGTTGCCATTTCCTTCTCCAGGGGATCTTCGAAGACCAGGGATGGAACTTGAGTCTCCTGCATTGGCAGGCAAGTTCTTTACCACTGAGCCACCAAGGAGGTCCTTATTATATTAAAATAAACACAAATTAAGCAACCCACTCCCAGGTTCTATATCATTATAACAAACTAAAACATTAAAAAATAGTTAGAAAACAAACCACAAAGTTGAAGGATATTCTTACAACTAAATAATAAAAGTTAACATGCTTCATATAATAAAGAGCTTTACTGTATCCATAAGAAAAAAGCTGGACATCCCAATAGACCCATGAGAAGGTCATAAAGGATCCACTGGAGGAAAAACCATGTGAAAATTTCAAACTGTGGCTGTCAATGGATTGCAAACAAAAATGGCGCAATTTATCACAGATTTAAAAGAAAGAGAATAATCAGTATTTCCATGTCTGGGAAAAAAGACAGGCCCTCCTAACTGAATGTGAGAAGTATTAATTGATACAAGCTTTTAGGAGTATCCAGATGTAAATGTGTGTGTGTGTGTACATAAACAAAAAGTACTCTAAGAATATATGTATATTTTTCATCCAGCAATTTCATCTGTAATATATTTTCTAAGGAAAACAACTTAAACAAACTAGTTAACTAGTTTATTTATAAATACTAATGTCCTTTACCTCTATGTCTTTATTTTTTGTAACATTTCAGGTAAATTTATTTTTAGTTATACCACCAATACAATTCTGAATGACATTTCCTTCTTTAGCATTGTTTCAAGGGCATAAAAAATGTTAATCCATGCAGCTCAAAAGCCATGGTTTATAATTTCCCAGTATTTTTAGTGATGTTCATTGAATAAGAATTATAAACATAAAGACAATATAAGAAAACAAATCCAGGAAGAATCTAAAACGGTTCTAAAAAAAAGGTCGATTAAATTCACCAGGATGTGATCTGGGTTTTAATATGAATTAAAAAACTAAACTAAATTTAAAACAATGATTACAACTTAACTTCAGCTCTGGACATGGGGTACTAAGTGCTTGAGATAGAAAGGTGAGTGCCAAGACTATCTCTTCTCAGTTACACAGGGACATCAAGTGGGCACCTCCTAGGAAAGAGTCCATCAGAGGGGACAGCAGAAAATAGAAATCCACGCTGGTGACTCAAACACCAGGAGCTGTAAGATTTTGAGTGACACCTGTCACCCCCTTTTCATGAGAGAATTTCAGGGTCTACCTGGTGGCCTGTTGAAGGCAAAAGTACAGCGGTATGCAGGGGTGTTCCATCCCTGGTGGTGTGGTAGTAGTGTATGGCAAGTAAACAGCTATTACCAGCTTTCATAAACTGGACAATTAATGGTATCGTTAGCTTTTTAAAAAATTTGAAAATAAATGGCCACTTAGTAGTTGTTTTGAAATGCTAGTGAATTACCTCAGGATCCTCTCCAGTGAGTCAAGTTTATTTCTCCAGTTTTGCAAACCCTGTTTAAAACCCATAGAGACATTGCTCATATGTAGACCTTTTCAACAGATATTATGTGGAAACAAAGGGGTCTTGGGAGAAGGAAATGGCAACCCACTCCAGTGTTCTTGCCTGGACAATCCCAATGGTCAGAGGAGCCTGGCGGGCTGCAGTCCGTGGGATCGCAAGAGTCGGTCATGACTGAGCAACTAAATCCGCAACCCTACCACCACCCCCAAAAGGGGTCTTGACTGAAGAGCCTTCCTTACCACCTCCTCAGGCAGGGTGGGAGACATTTCCCAGTCGTTTTTAAAAAAACAGATTCCATATTGAAAAATAATTTGACAGAATGATCTATAAATTGGACACAGAAGGGAAATAAAGAATAAGCACACAAGTGGCATGGTAAGATGGAATTAGCCTTTGGAAAATATGATGGTACTTAAATTGGGGCATTATTTTCCTTTCAAGTGTTAGCTAAACACTAACCCTTCCCTGTCTGGTCATTTGGGGAAAGAGGTGCCTATAAGGAAGCTTTCATGAGGTTTGAAACTGTGCCCGTAAATCCCTTCTTGTCCCCACACAACCTCTACCTCCTTGCCAGTTGCTTCCAGCTCTCCTCCCTGAGTTCACAAAACACACATATATATTTAAAAAATTAAATAACCCCAAGCAAACAGAGTTAGTGTCCCTTCTTCTCTCTTCCCTGTCACTGTCTCTCCCTCCTTCCTAGCCCACCCACCTCACCACTCTCCCCCCGGAGCCAAATGAAGGGAACAGTCTCAGCTCCTTCTGGAGTCGCTGATGCCAGGGCAGGCACATCTGTTAGTCATGTCAGTCTGCCTTGGCCAATCCACAGCACAGTCAGAATGGGAAAAGGGTTTGTTTAGAGTCTCTTGGACAGCAAGGAGATCAAACCAGTCACTTCTAAAGGGAAAAAAAAAACTCTGAATATTCATTGGAAGGACTGATGCTGAGGCTGAAACTCCAATACTTTGGCTACCTGATGCGAAGAGCTGGCTCACTGGAAAAGACCCTGATTCTGGGAAAGATTGAGGGCAGGAGGAGAATAGGGTGACAGAGGATGAGATGGTTGGATGGCATCACTGACTCCATGGACATGCGTTTGAGTAAACTCTAGGAGACAGTGCAGGGCAGGGAAGCATGGTGTGCTGCAGTCTATGGGGTCTGCAAAGAGTTGGACACAGCTTAGTGATGGAACAACAGAAGGATGTGGCAAGGACCCCTATTTGACTGTCTGAGAGATGAGGCTGGTGTGGGAAGGGGGGAGGCCTGTCTCACTAGCTGACTCCATGAAAAAATTTTAGTGCCTTTTCTGGTATCAAAAATGGCTTTTAACAAAATTCTATCACAGAAATGTCTATAACTGAAAAGAAACTCAGAAAACTAAGAGTCTTCATTTGTCTGATTTTTAAATTTTTCTTCCTTTATTGTTACAGCTCAATAAATTAAAATGTACTCATATTTTCAAATGTTTAGATTTCATGATAATGTTTCCAAACAAGAAATTTTAAACTCATTTTCACTTGCTGAGAGCTAAATGGATATTTTTGAATGTGCTTCATTAAAAAAAATTTTTTTTCAATAACTGACTTTAAAGAGAGTTTTCGTTTTGAACTCTCCTGTTTATGGTACATGTACATGGGCACACAGACACACACACACGCCTCTCCAACCACCCGCTCAATCCTTTCTCTCACGTGTTTTGAAATATTTCCCCCACTTCCATCTATTTCAAAAATCAGCGCTTTTGTGCAAACCTATTCGGTAGAGCCAGGGCCTCACTGTTTACCATTGAAGAAATCTGAAATAAACAACCTTGTCCCCAGCCCCCTCTGGCTCCTTCAAACCAATTACCAGTTGAGCACAAATATGCCCAGTGAAAAACAAATAAACAAACAAACAAAAAACTCAAACCATGGAGCCATCACTTCGGGGGAAGCAACAAAAGCTTTTATTTGCAAAGGCCCAGAGCTGGAGAGATTTTTTTTTTTAAATGAGCAAAGACACACTGCTCCCTGGGAACAGAGAGGAAGCCAGGAGCCCCTGGGACACGGGGCCACTTCCCTTACCTCCCTGGCGAAAGGAAAAAGCGGCTTTAATTGCCCGAGTTTATTTTTTCACAGCAGTCTTTAGAGAAAGACCCTTGGCAATCTGCACTTTGAAGATTTATACATGGCAGTTACCAACTCTACTTTTATATATTTGAAATAAAAATAGCTCAGCAGCAATTTGCTTCTTTCTTACCCTTGTTTTAAAACTCATTTCTCTCCTACCTTTGAAGTGAAGAGGACTCTCTTAGTCACCAGCCCTTTTGGATGGCAAAATGTTAATCATAAGAATTTATTTTCTGTGCTAACAAATGTTCTCCTTGGAGATTTTTTTTTTTTGTCATTTAAACAGAACTTTAAAAAAAGATATAAATTAAATCAGCTTGTTGAGAAACTTGCCTGGGGAGCAGCGCCTTCTTTTATAAGATTCTCCTGATCTCTGAAATGCTCAGTGAGAGCTTAGAGTTCCTACAGAGAGAAGAAAACACTCTTCGCTAAGACCTGAAGTCAAGGAGTATTTTCTTCTAAGGATATTTTATTCCAATGATCCAACAGGCAAATAGTAATAATAATAGCAGTGGTAGTAGTTGTTTAGTTGCTAAGTCATGTCTGACTCTTTCTTGACCCCATGGGCTGTAGCCATCAGGCTCCTTTGTCCAAAGGATTCTCCAGGCAAGAATACTGGAGTGGGTTGTCATTTCCTTCTCCAGGGGATCTTCCTGATTCAGGGATTGAACCGGAGTCTCCTGCTTTGGCAGGAGGAGTCTTGATCTCTGAGTCACCACGGAAGCCCGATAATAATAGTAATAAAGAAAAAATTTTCAGAAGCACTACAAATCATCCCACACATTTTCAGGGTGTCCCTTCTACCCAACGTTTCTTCAATTGCACATGAAGATTGTAAGGCACTTCTCCAGTTTGCTCCAGAGCTCTGATCAGCAGATTTGATACTTGGATTTAGATCAATTTTTTCTTATGGCAAATCTATATGCTATTCTCTGTCTTCATTTGGCTCTATTTGCTGAGTGGCTGTTACCTGGGAGCAAAGGTCGCTCCCTGGCGGGTGAAGCAGCCCTAGTAATCTTTTACTCCTCCTGAGAGGAGTGTGAGATATTAAATCACACTTGACGTACCTGAAGCATAGCACCTTCATCCATATTTTATCTGCTGTAAATTTAATACCACAGCACTTTTTAGGGTGATGTATTTATTAACTGGCTGGGGATGAGCAGTACAGAAATTCAGTTTGTTCAGGAAAATAAAATGAAGACAGTCTGACAAGTTTATGAAGTAAGCACAATAGCTATTTATTACTTTTTAAGCACACAGTTTGCTGAAATGTCTTTAGCAGTGTTTGTTCAATAAATGCATAATGCTTTCTAAATCATCTCGGCTGATTTTTTTTTCCTTTGAATTTTAATCCAATTCTTTTCTCTTAAAGCCATCAGTGGGGCCCCATTCCAGGTGGTTGTTGTCGATGGCTCACCTGAGCTCCTCAGAGAGGGGCCACCCCGTGGGAGTGTGGGAAATGGAATCACATTTAGACCTGCTGTAACTGGTCTCTGACCCGTTAAGTCAGAGGATAAAATATTTCAGAGTGACACCAAGAGCAGGGCTGCTCTCAACCTCTTTTTCTTCTTTGCTTAATTTTTCATTCCTTTTTTCATTTGCTTTCTCTCTTCCTCCCTGTCTTCCTTCCTCTTCCTTGTCCTTCCCTGCTTCCTTCTTTCATTCTCTCCCTCCCTCTTTCTTTCACATTCCTCTTGTTTCACAGCATTTGTGCTCCAAATTCCCTCTTCTCCCTCCAGATTAATTACAGCCTTTGCTCTCAGGACCCACGGGCTGGCCCCAGTCTCCCTTCCTCTGGTGTCCTGAGCTGTCAGCTACTTATTGAAAGGAAGAAGGAGGTCAGCTTTGCTTATTTGTATAGACATTCAGTCTGATAAAGCTTTTTCCTTTCCTTTTTGGGGACGATAACATCTTGAGAGCCTGGGCTGAGTTTTAAGTCTCTGTGAGTTCTAGCAGAGCAGGGCAGCGTTCTCACAGCTGCCTTCCTGTTTTCATTTGTGGGTCACTTTCATTGGTGCCCCTAGCTTTCCATCAATATGCTCACTATCCTGATATCTCTATGGAGATCGGGAAGGCTCCACACTTAAACCTCAGGATGAAATTTAAGGGTGCGAGTTCCACAACATGGGACTCCAGCAGCAGTTCTCAAAGTATGTTCTGACTGGCAGCAGCATTAGCATAGCTTCAACCCCTGGAGACCTGTTGGATGTGAAAATTCTCTAGTCCTACTTGCTGACTCAGGACTGTGGGGGTGGGTTTGGGAGGGGGGGTGCTCAGTGGTCCACATCCTAAGAATCCCTCCAGGTGCTCCTGATGACTGTCCAAGCTTGAGAATCACTGGACTGAAGTCTTGATGTGTGTTAGTCATTCAGTCGTGTCCAGCTATTTTCAACCCTATGGTCCGGGCAAGAATACTGGAGTGGGTTGCCATTCCCTTCTCCAGACAAGCTTCCCAACCTAGGGATCAAACCTGTGTCTCCTGCATTCCAGGCAGATTCTTTAACATCTGGGCCATGAGGGAAGCCTAAGTAACCATAAGTTTCTTTTTGATATCTGCGGGTCTGTTCCTGTCTTGTAAATAAACTCATTTGCACCCTTTTAAAAATTAGATTTCACATACAAGTGATATCGTATGATATTTGTCTTTCTCTGACTTACTTCACCTACTACGATTGTCTCTAGGTCTATCCATCTTGCTGCAAAAAGTCCATTGATAGAGATGGATAAAAAAGATAGGGAACAGATAGACAATGGAATATTACTCAGCCATAGGGATGGTTAGATAGCATCACTGACTGAATGGACATGAATCTAAGCAAACTCCAGGAGATGGTGAAGGACGGGGAAGCCTGGCGTGCTTCCGTGCATGGGGCTGCAGAGAGTTGGACATGACTGAGTGACCAAACCACAAGTAGGTAAGGGGTTTTGAAGACCAGGAATCAGTGAGAGAAATGCTGGGATGTGGCCTTTCACGATGTGCAGCTGGAAGGGCTGCTGCCCTGCAGGGGAGGCTGGAGGAAGGACGAGATGAGTTGGGGTCATTTCATGGGGAATTTTATTCTGCATACTGGATGGCTGGGATGAAAGGAGACACTCAAATGCATTGTTTTATGAAGAGGCTTTTGCTCTACCATCTACCCTAAAAGAGGAGATGAGATAAAAAGCAAAGTACAGTGTTTCTCATCTGCTCACCTGCTCAGCTCACTGGGACCCTTGACCCAAAGTGACTTTAATCTTAAGTGTGAGGCTAGGTCTTGCTAGTCCATAAACAAAAGAGCCAAACAGATGATTGGATTCTTTTATTGCACAATCAGTTCTGACCTCTTTCCTCAACCAACCTTTGACAAAAAATTGCAGATGTGCAGCAAAACGGACTCCTGTGAGCCTCCTCTCCGTTTTTCTGAGTCTTTTGCAGAGATGCTAACAAGGACTCATCACTCCAAACATGGGCAGTGGTGAGGGGCTTAGGGAGAGTGAAGGAAACTGCACTGTGCCCCAACGCGATCAAGGCATTTTCTAAGTTCCGTTTGCTTTTAATTTTATTTTTAAAATATTTATTTATTTGGCTGTGCTGGGTCTTAGTTGTGGCACTCAGGATATTTAGTTGTGGCACTCAGGATATTTAGTTGTGGCGTGTGGGACTTAATTCCTTGACCAGGTACTGAACCCTGGCCCCCTGCATTGGGAACTCAGAGTCTTAGCCACGGACCACCAGGGAAGTCCCAACTTCTGTTTATTTTTCAGGAGATAATCACAGTGACGTAGAAAGGGCTGCTGGTGTGAATATTTGCATTCTACCATCATTTGTGCTATTAAGCTGTGTTTTCCCATTGATGTTGTCGGACTACTGAGCTCAAAGAAGAGCTCCCAGGATGGATGGCTCCCATTGGGTCCATGTCAGAGTTCCTCCAGAACCTGTATACAAGGTTGACCCTTGGAGGGATCCTGCTTCAGGCTTTCATAAAGACTAACTCAGAGCTTTTACACACCTGTTCCCTGGTTTCCCATCAGCTTTCCTATTTTGAAATGGGGTAGGGTCCGTTAAAACGCAGGAGGACGTGTGGATGAGAGACTTGAGGAAGGGTTGTAGCTCTGATGGCACCCAGCCCATATCACTGCCCACGTCCTTACTTTGAATGGTCTCCCGTTTGACTTTCAGAACCAAGAAATCTCTATTTCTGGTGGTTTCAAATGGCAACAGCCACTGCACTGTACCTCTTCTGAAGACGTCCATTGCTGCTGTTCAGTTATTGTGTCCAACTCTTTGCAACCCTATAGCCCGCCAGGCTCCTCTGTCCACGGGGTTTGCCAGGCAAGAATACTGGAGTGGGTTGCCACTTCCTTCTCCAAGGGGATCTTCCTGACCCTGGGATGGAACCCCCTTCTCCTTCATCTCCTCTATTGGCAGACATGTTCTTTACCACTGAGTCACCAGGGAAGCACTGGAGACATCCACAGAATAAAACAGAAGGCCTGTACACCCATGGTGGATTCATGTCAATCTATGCCAAAACCAATACAGAATTGTAAAGTAAAAATTAAAAATAAATAAATAAATTAAAAAATTAAAAAAAAAAAAAGATCAACGGCACCAATGAACAGACTAATAAAGCAGTTGATCTGTAAAAAAAAAAAAAAAACAAAACAGAAGGCCGATTTGAAGTTAATCCCTTTGGAAGGATCCAAACTCTGAAGGGATTTAAGCAGTTTAGGGCCATCTTCTCCATGGTTCAAGATCTTTCCAGCTGCGCGATGTAAATCTTCCCTGACTATTGGAAGTTCTGAACCCTCTGGGTGAAAATGTGAGTGAAAACATGGCACAGAAAGTCCTGAATAAAAGAGTTTACAAACAGAAGCAATATTTTAGCAGGATTTCTAGGAGGAAGGCAAGTGCGTAGAGGTCGGGCTTCTGGAGAAGACAAGGGAAGATGAGCCGAGTAAAGGCAGCAGAACCTTTGTTAATGAGCTTTCAGGGCCGCAGGAACCCTGGGTTCAGCAACCAAGGTCCTGCCATCAGGTCCACTGGCTGGTGGCCGACTGTACCCGGTAAAGAGCGGCAGGTTGGCACAGGCGGCATTGATCCTGGCTTTATTCTGAGCTGTGGCCGGGGCACTGAAGGCCCCAGGAGGGCATGTGAGAGGGGGTCTTTCCGCTAATCCCTCTATCATGTGTCCACTCCACAGAGAAGTGCCTCTTCTCACCTCCTAGATCTACCTGAGCAGCTGCACGTGTAAACAGAATGGTCATTTTTGTTAAACAGAGCTTAACTATTTCTGAAGCAGCCATTTATTTGTGAAGACTATTTTATGTTAATTTAATTATAAGAAAATTGAAAAGTGTAATACATAGCTAAGCCCTTGAGGCCAGTTAATCTATTTGGATTGTAACAAATATAATTTTTATTAGCTCAGCCTATTTGGATGGAAACGAGTATAACCTTTCCATAGACATTACAGACTCTGAGTTATGGTTTATTTTTATGTAAAACCAGCCTTGAGTAGAAGAGGAAGAAAGTTCTTTTATTTGTCATCGTGTTATGGAATCATTACATTAATGAGAGTGGAAGCTGAGCCATCCTTATTATCTTAGAGTGGAGCTCTTGTCTTGTCTAGGTGTGATAGGAAAAAAAATCAGGTAGTTATTAGAAAAATGATCAGCATTATAGGGAGGCAAGGCATATTCTGAAATATCCCTTGGGTAAAATATGTTGATTTTCAAGAGGAAAAATGCATCATTTTTTTCAAACAGACTATCTCTCTAGAACCTCAGCTATCTTGGAACACAAATGAGAACCTGGGAAAAAGCTAAAGAAGATACCAAGAGGCCAAAATGGTGACAAAATTTGAGTGCCTTGAATACTATCTTCCTTCATAGAAGAGTCACCTATCATACAGGGGTTCCCAGCCTGGGACAGGCAACCGACAGTGGAACCACGAGGTTGAGATTTCCATCCTGAGCACATTCAGCAAGACCAGAGCTCAGTCTCAGGAGACAGACAGGCTGGGCTGCAAACCTAGCATCACTGCTTCTGACCAGGATGACCATTTACTCTCCCATAAAGGAGAAGGCAATAGCACCCCACTCCAGTACTCTTGCCTGGAAAATCCCATGGATGGAAAAGCCTGGTAGGCTGCAGTCCATGGGGTCGCTAAGAGTTGGACACGACTGAGCGGCTTCACTTTCACTTTTCACATTCATGCACTGGAGAAGGAAATGGCAACCCACTCCAGTGTTCTTGCCTGGAGAATCCCAGGGACGGGTAGCCTGGTGGGCTGCCTTCTATGGGGTCCCACAGAGTCGGACACGACTGAAGCGACTTAGCAGCAGCAGCAGCAGCAAAGGAGAATGACAACTGAGCGAGTGAAGACGTGGAGGGGTCAATCCATGTAACACACGGTGACCAGCTCCACCACACTGAGAGTCTGTATGCATTAACAGTATTGATATATTATTAGTATCACTGTGCAAACAAAGGCAGTATTATTGATATTTCCTTCTTTCCAAAATGCCTTTTTGTTTTATAGGCTCTGGTGCCCACAAGGCCTGACAATGTTGCACATTTTGGAACTTTTCTTCAGTATACTTGTGTTTTTTTTTTTTTTTTGCTAAAAACAGTTTTGAAATGTAAACATTTTAGAAAGTTAATGAAAATCATAATTGAAAAGACACATGTACCCCAATGTTCATTGCAACACTATTTACAATAGCTAAAACATGGAAGCAACTTAAATGTCCATCGACAGATGAATAGTTAAATGTTGTGGTACATGTATACAATGGAATGTTACTCAGCCATAAAAAGGAATGCATTTGAGTCAGTTCTAATGAGGTGGATGAATCTAGAGCCTATTATACAGAATGAAGTAAGTCAGAAAGAAAAAGAAATGTGTTACTATATTAACACATATATGGAATCTAGAAAGATGGCACTGATGAGCCTATTTGCAGGGCAGCAGTAGAGTCTCAGACGTAGAGAATAGACTTGTAGACACGGTGAGGGAAGAAGAGGCTGAGACGAATTGAGAGAGTAGCTTTGTAACAAACCCAGTGCTGTGTGACAACGTAGAAGGATGAAATGGGGTGGGAGGTGGGAAGGAGGTTGGAGAGGGAGGGAAAAAATGTATACCTATGGCTGATTCATGTTCATATATGGCAGAAACCAACACAATTTGTAAAGCAATTTTCCTCCAATTAAAAATAAATGCATTTTAAAAAGTTAATGCAAAATTTGGGAGAGTTTCAGTATATTAAACCATGGTGCCTAATGGAGCATGCACTGTGTGTCAGGCCTGGAGCTAAGTATTTTTGAAAAATATTTATTTATTTGGCTTCATTGGGTCTTAATGGCTGCCTGTGAGATCTAGTTCCCTGACCAGGGATTGAACCCAGGCCCCCTGCATTGGAGCACAGAGTTTTAAATACTGGAACTAAGTGTTTTTGATATGAGGTGGACATATTGTATTTTATGCAAACTGGAAAGCCTCTGAGGGCAAAAGCAAGTCTGTGGATAAAATTATCCCTGAGCTCCCCTGAGGGTAATTGAGACAGGAACTGTGTTGAATTCTTACCCCTTCTCTGAATGGTGGGCAGTGTCCTATCCATTTTGCAGATGAGAAAACGTGGGAAAACGTGGGTTTAGAGGAATAACTTTTTGGCAAATAGATGGGGGAAAGGAGGAAAGAGCAGCAGATTTTATTTTCTTGGGCTCCAGAAGCACTGAGGACAGTGACTGCAGCTGTGGAATTCACAGATGCTTGCGTCTGAACACAGTGTCTGACTCCCAGGAAAAGAATAACGCTGGCGTGTTAGAACATTCCTGGCACATGCAAAGGGGCCGGAGTGCCATGGAACGGGCACAGACACAGAATGAGAGACACAAAACGGCCTTTCCTCAACCTCATCCTTAGCAGGCGTGTGGAGCTGGGGGAGCCAGTTCTCCTTGCCCCCTCCATTAGGAACGGAGGCCACCTTGCAACCCCACGGCCACAGGGCTTAGCTGCGGGCTTTTCTGGGCCTTTGGGACTTCAGCAAATGCACAGCAAGGAGCCGTGTGGTAGATGCCAGCCCAGAGGCCAAGTGCAGGCTGGGTCGCCCTGGAGAGAGACCCACGGTCCCGGCTGGCACAGCCCTGAGCCCCTGCAGGTGACTCAGGAAGCTCTTGGGAGCTCAGATGAGATCAGCAAAGTCACCCAGAAAACCACACGGTGGGGAGGAGTTGCACATTGCTCGTCAGCACTCAGTTTTTATTCTTCGAAATTTAAAACATTGATTTACTGGAGTCATGAGGCTGCGGGCATTTCATTGTGATTTCCATCCATGTGATTGTGATAAAATTTTTGTGCCGTAGATATTTTTTCTTCATGCTTCAAAAATTTTTTAAACTTGATTTTTTATTTTTGAATTGGAGGATGCTTTACAAATCTGTGTTGGTCTCTGCTGTACAACATGAATCAGTGATATGTTTACACCTATCCCCTCCCTTTGGAGCCTCCCCCAGCCTCCCTGGGAGCTCCCTGTGCTATACAGCTGCTTCCCACTGTCTGTCTGTTTTACACATGGTCGTGTATATTTGTTAATGTTACTCTTCCAATTCGTCTTACCTTCTCCTTCCCTCTCCATGCCCACATATCTATTCTCTATGTCCAGCATTCAGTTTCAATGTGGTTTGCTACATTCCTATTCTGTGCTAGACTTTTAAATCCTCATAAACACAAAGGAAAGGGGACACTCTTCTCCTCATTTCACAGACCAGCATGTGCTGCGTTCCTGATCGGTGGCTCTTTCACATCAGGACAGCCTGACTCTAAACTAGGAATTTCTGCTCTCTTCTATATTCTTCAGAACATGACTGTGTTTTCACTTAAAAAAAAAAAAAATCTCCAGTAGGTCAAACCTGTTTTTACCTTGGTGAATGTAATCTTTTCTTACAGAGGGTATCTCAGCAATTTAAAGTTAATTTTCTCAGTAGTCATCCTGGTTAAGACAGGGAGAAGCAAGTGTTGCTCCACAGAGGTCAACAGGATGTTTAAAAAAATTACTGCCAAGTGGATAAGGGCTGTCTTTACAAGAACCTGCAGAGAGGGCAAAGGGCAGAGACCTGTCTGGGGAAATGGGCACCCTCAACGTGCCGGGTTTGCACTGGTCAGGGGCTGGCTGCTCTCGCTATCAAAGGCTAGAGAGTTAATATTTTAGGCTATGAAGCTCATATGGCCTTCGTCAGTGATGCTACTCAATTGTGCCCATGTAGGAAAACCAGTCACAGACAATACGTAGATGAATGGCTGTGGCTGTATTCCAATAAAACTTTATTTGTAAAACAAGCAATGAGACAGATTTGACTTCCAGGTCCGGATGATAGAACTCTGCTCTGGAGAATCTGAAGCAGCAGACACACGCTTGATCTTGAAGAATCTATCTTTTCCCCACCTCAATATGAGGGAAACTTTGCTATGATTTTTCCCCTGTCCCTCTCCCTCATCAATGACTTATCTTGTTTTTCTTCTCGCTTTCCCCATACTCTTGCCTTGAAAAGTATGGGCAGGACTTTACCTCTGGTGACCCTCAAGATTAAAGGATGTACTGACCCTGTGGCAGCTAAGCTGCTGTGTGATTTTGCTGAAATCTGTCACCATAGGTGGTGACTGATTATAAGGCAAAGTCCCTGCATTCTCCTCATCAGCACCAAATTGTCATTCAGAAAACAAAGAAACAAACAAAAAACCACAGTTGCCTTGTATTTGACTCTTTGTTAACCATTTTTTCCCCTTCTGGGTGCTCTCTCAATCACTTTTTTTTGTTTCTAAACCAAGTCCCATTTAGGAGAAACTTTGTACCCTGAAGCCATTTTGATCAATTTTGGCTTTTGGATTCTGATAGGGGTAAGCTGAGGACTTTGTTATCTCGTGAGTTTAAGAAATTTAAAATGTTTTTTAGTAAAATCCATGATCAATGTACTTCTCTGGGGTAGATGAAATAAATAACCTGTTTTAATAGTCTGTGGCTTTGGATGAAGGGTTAAAAATGGCTTAGCTCAACAAATTAGATGTAAATAAGAGTGATGTGAGAGCAGAATGATTAGATGATTCTAAAGTGGCCAGTCTAATGATGGAGATGGTAATGAAGAGTTTGAATCTTTTTTCACAAAGTATGAGTTTGAAAAACTATAATATTTCTTAATCAGTATTTTGTTTTCTATAAGATGGTTGTCACATCAAGAATTCTGATAATGATACCTATTTCATAAAGTCACTATTAAATAAGAATTAAATAAGATAGTGAATATGGAGCATTTGACATTTAGGAGGTGTTCAGTACATAGCAATACTGTTTTTCTTCCTTTTAATAATAAAAGGAAACACCCAAGGTGCAGTTTAACCCAGGGTTTGAGTCAGAGAACTAGTGTTCCGTAGATGGTGATTTGGGAATTCCCATGGTTAATTTTATGTGTCAGTGTGGCTGAGCCATAGTGCCAAGATATTTGATCAGCATTACTCTGGTTGTTTCTGTGAGGGTGTTTCTTGGGCGAGATTAAGTCAGAGGACTTTGAGTAAAGTAGATTACCATCCATCATTGTAGGTGGGCCTCACCAAGTCAGTGGAAGGCTTAGACCATAGCCTGACTTCTTTTGAGCAAAAAACAATTCTGCCAGAAGATTTTCTCTGGATTCAGACTACAACTGTTCCCCAGGTTTTCAGGCCCCCAATCCCCCTATCCATGCAGATTTTGCATTTACCAAACCTCCACTATCATAAGCAAGTTCCTTAAAATAAATCTCTCTCTTTCTTGCTCTCTCTCTATATATATACATACATACATACATATATATATCCTATTGGATGTATTTCTCTGGAGAATCCTGAGTAGTAACCATCTAGGTGTTATTTAGGAAGCAGATTAGGCTAAAGAGAATCAGGGGCAAATAATGAAGAGGTTGAGAGGAAAATCAAACTTTGGATTAAAAAATGCTTTCTCTGCATCCAACAGTCATTACAACTTTCTAAATTCCTTTAAAAATAGTTAAATTATACTTGACTACTACTGCCTGGATACATGTCTTCTCTTTTGAGAGTGCCCACTGTCTTCCATGACAATCAGATGAGGTGATGAAAGAATAGTTGTCTTTTTCTCTGAACCTGAATTCATCTCATAAACTGTGTGTGTGTGTGTGTGAGAGAGAGAGAGAGAGAGAGAGAGGAAAAGAGAGAGATTACTTTAATAAACACAGGAGGGAAGTGTGGGTAGGAGGGAAGTGAAGGACGTTTGGAGTTTCATATTTCCAACTTGAAAACCATCGTGGGAAGGATCAAGGTCCTTCAAAGGAAAAAGGATACAAACTTGAAAGGGGGCAGGATATGAGAAAGAGGGAGCCTAATGGGCTGCTGAGTGGAGGAGGAAACCGGCCACATGCGGTGCCCTGAGGGGAGCGCGGATAAACACAGCGAGAGGACGCTGGCTTCCGGGAGTGGACGGAGCGTGGGGAGCTGAGCGGGGAGCAGCTGATACAGAGATCCCTCCTGAGGCACCGAGGGATGTGGGCAACTCCCCGCCGATGCCCCAAACGTCTATGAGCCACATGTGGAAGAAAGATAAGCCGTGAAAGCACTTAGAGTAGAACCCACGTAGGTCACAAGTTCTGAGGGCAGCTGGCGGGAGCAACTGAGTAAAGACATTCAGGATTTGGAGTCTTAGAAAAAGGCACGTGGGATTTTCAAAATCCCCTGGAAATCCTGGGGGACAGGGGACCAGTTTGAGCACCATTGGACAGCTGTTCTGGTGGAAACTGACCAATAAGACTAACTTTTTAAGAGCATTTTGCATGTTAATCCCAAGCCACTGCTGTATATAAAATGGATAATCAACAAAGACCTACTGTGCGGCACAGAGCACTCTGCTCAACACTCTGTGACAGCCGATAATGAAAAAGAATCTTAGAAAGAAGAGACATTTTATGTATAATTGGGCTGCTTTGCTGTACCCCTGAAACTTTGTGGCTCAACTAGATTTCAATAAAAAATAGATTTTTATCATATGATATCACTTACATGTAGAATCCAAAAAAGTACAAGTGAACTTATTTGTACAATAGACCATTAATAAGGACCTACTGTATAGCACTGGGAATTCTACACAATACTCTTTAAGGACATATAAGGGAAAAGAATCTGAAAAAGAATAGATAAATAAATATGTATAACTGGATCACTTTGCAGTTCACATGAAACTAACCCAAAATTGTGAATCAACCATACTCTGATATCAAATTTAAAAATTGAAAATAAATAACAAATAAAATAACTTTTCATGGAGGATGTGTTAGGGAATTTTAGCTGGAAGCAAAGGACAAACTCCGGAGTCTAAGTGCAATGACCATATGCATTAGAAGCATTTTAAGTTAGCTTAGATTATGTTGAAAAGCAACCTGTCCATGTTACCTGTTACCTGTTAATATGTCTAGCTTACCAGTTAAAATATAGGCAATATAGGCAATTGTTAACTGTGGGCGTGCTGTACCTCAAGAAGAGATGAATGGATTCTGTGTTTATTTCAAAGGATGCTGACCTGTATCAATGGGTTATATATGACCTTGAAAAAAATAACTGTAAGCATAGTAAAAATAAGTGGATGGCAATCTTTCCAAACTCTCCACAGTACTCTGAATGCAATGCCTCTTGGCAATTTAAAAATCTTTGCAGGACTGTGTACTCGAAAGGCAGAACCATTGGGGAGCATGCTTGAATATCATGAAACTAAAACCTGTCACTAGGGTGGCTTGACATTGGAAGAAAAAACAACCCAGCCTTTTCTGTGCTTACTGATATTTAAACCTTGTAAATCTTGAAGTTGCACTGACATTTTATTTTTAAAGCCGCAGAGGTGATTAAAGCCCAACACTGCTGGGTTAGGTTTACGGTTCCTCCTCCTCTGTGCAAGTTTCTGGAAAAAAAATTTTTTTAGAAAAAAAGGAAGAAAGAAAAATACAAAGCACTCTATCCAGTGCATCCTTTTATGTTGCAGTCTGTGACTGAGCACAATGTGGACGTAATCTACTTCTGTAGGTGAGTGTCAGTGTGTGCAAACCCTCCCCGGAGAAGTGTTTTCCTTCTCATTATGGGTCTCATGCCAGGATGTCCCTAATATGTGTGTTTGCTTCAGGGCTGGTGAGCAGAGCAGCTTCCTGCCTCGCGGAGACATTGCTAGGCTGTTACCCCTGGCATATACTGTGCTGCGATTTTAATTAAAGCATTTGAATGCTGGCAGGTCAGTATTGTTAGGAGAGATGTCTGATTAATTGCTTACTTCTTTGTCACAGCTATAAATGGGATGTTGTGAGGGTGCACGTGAGAATCCAAACAATTCCCCTGGAGTGGAGGGTAAATGGACTTCAGAGCAATCAGCTCCTTTCACTTGGAGCTGGAGATAGGACAAAAGCCCAAATTGCACTGGTCAGCCGATGATCCCATTTAAAGACGCTGTAGGTTAAAAAAATGCTTCCCAGTGATGGATGGTGGACCAGAGCAACTCTCTATGTGCAATGCCGCTAGCCCCAAGGCACAGGGAGGATCGGCAGGTAAAGAACTCTGCTCTCCGCCAGCCAAATTAATAAATGTGCAAATTAAAAAGGATGTCAGAGCACTAAAGAAACATCTGCTAACTAAAGTAAAAAAGTAATGATGATGATGATAAATAGAGAGAGACAAAAGGGATTTCTGCTTCGGGCAAATTTGCATCCAGCTGCACCCTACTGCAAGGAGCCATCAGAGTTCCCACGAGATTCTCTCATGGGAAAGACATTGAGAACATTTTCTTAGAGCGACCAGGTGATAGACTTAGACAATTGACATTTGAGAAATCTATTCTCCAGCCCTGGTCACTGTCCCGGCTCGCCCTGACTTAGGGTTTCTCAGATTTGGTGTTCCTGACATTTGGGGCCGGATAACTCCTAGTTGTGGAAGCTGTTCTGTGCATTGTGGGATGTTTCGCAGCATCTCTGGTCTCTGCCCACTAAGAAGCCTGTGTTCACTCTCTTCCTCCCCAGTCACTAAAAATAAAAACATCCCCAGATTTTGCCGAATGTCCCATGGGGAGCAAAGCTGACCCTGGTTGAGGATCACTGCCTTAGCTCAACTTGCTGAAACATGGTACCTTTCACTGGATCATGAACTGATGGACAAACAATATTTACAGTAGCCCAAGGACAGAGACTGGGCCTTAAGGACTCACTTTTAATATTTCTGTATGGTAACAATTGGTGTTGAATTGCATCCAGTGAACCATATGTTATATGTAAGAGTTAGAAGGGATAAACCCTCAGGAAATTAAACATATTCACCTCTTAGAAATCTGGGCCCCAGTGCACACTCGTACACACAGTTTTCTATTTTCGTGCTCTCTGCTCCCTTCTGCAGGAAATTTAGAGCAGAAGTGATGCCTTTTCCAGCCACATGATGAACAGTTTTGATTTTCACG
Organism: Oryx dammah; assembly: GCF_014754425.2. Classification (NCBI taxonomy): domain Eukaryota; kingdom Metazoa; phylum Chordata; class Mammalia; order Artiodactyla; family Bovidae; genus Oryx; species Oryx dammah. The sequence continues at coordinate 8,732,628 of NW_024070209.1, read as the reverse complement.
AGGCAGTCCATCAATGACTCTTTTCACGACATAAAACGATGAAAAGAATCATGTAGCTAAACAGAGCATCCTAAGAAATTCCTCATGAACTTCCTGTTTAGAAACAACACAGTAATTACTAATCGTAATTATGTCCCGAATCTCTACAGCCAGCTGTCCGCTCTTTTTGTTGTTGTTCATGAAGCAGGTGAACTCAATACTCATTTTTGGAATTTGCAGGAACCACTTGGGAAAATTCATTGCTGATTATTCACTGAGACAGTTTGCTTTACCTGTACACTCATCTTTAGAAGACAGACGTTTTCTATATGACATCGTTTATAATGGCGTAACTTATAATTGATATTGGATGATGAGATTATCACTTTGTGAAACTAGAAAAGAGTCAATGAAAGTGCAGCGGTAGATAAATGCCTAGGATATTATATTTAGTATATTTCTGTTGCCAAAAATCAAGTCTTGCCAGTTATTTCTGTAAATAAGGGCTAAGTCTACAGTCAAATCCATCTAATACAATAACCTCTAAAAATATACTGTAAGCATGCTTAAGGATTCTCTCTTTTTCATACAGTTTTTCTATTTTCAGTTTACTAAAATAGTCATTGTAAAGTGGGATATTGACATGTGAAAAAGTATAACGAATAAATGGGCTTCCCAGGTGCTTAGTGGTAAAGAATTTGCCAGCCAATCCAGGAGATGTGGGTTTGATCCCTAGGTCAGGAAGATCGCTTGGAGGAGGAAATGGCAACCCACTCCAGTACTCTTGCCTGGGAAATCCCATGGCCAGAGGAGCCTGGTGGGCTACAGTCCATAGGGTCGCAAAGAGTCGGACATGACTGAGCAGCTAACCAACAATAATGTGATGGATAAATACAATTAAGTTTCCAGTCCTCCCAGTGGTCCACATACTCCTGTGTACATGCACACACACACACCCACATACACACACACAGTCATGAGCTTCAGTAAAAGTCACATTTCAGAAGTTTCAGATGAGACTTTAGAACTAACCAGAGCCTTTCTTATATCAAAGACTTCCTTTTGCAAACACAGCCCCGACCTCTTCAATATTAAACAGTTGGAAAAACATATTCTATTTCCCTTATTTTTCCTATGATAAAATAGGATATTTAGCATTCCCACTGTGATATGCTTAATTTGAAACCTAACATGGCCCATTTTGTATCATTCTTTCCTTTCACTTGGCTTTGGGGTGTGTCTCCCAACACTTTCTCACTTCCCTGAGCCACCTCCAAGTTTATTTTACAATTTGATAGGAAAAACAGCAGATGAAAAGGCACGTCAAGGTCCATAATATTTACAGGCTAACCCCTCGCTTCAGACCAATTCAGCAGTCTACAGAAATTTGCACAAGATTTGAATAAGCAGCCAAATTTCAGGGTTCTTGTCCAAATGCAATCTTACAGTCTTTCTTAATTCATCCAGCTTTAACAGAAACCAGACAGTTTCTCCATCTTGGATTACAGAGCAGCGGAGGGTGCCAGTGTATTTATTACCGAGATTCTGAGTACCCTTTGTATAGGACGGGGATACTAAAATTATGCTCAAGTTTTTTTCCAATATACTGTTCATAGATACACTGAATATTCATCCATGCATATAGATGTGCCTTTGGTGACAAGATCACAAAATTTTGGGAGAAATGACAATTCAAAGCAACTGCTGGGAGAATCAAAGAGCCACAGAACTTAAAAGTTCTTTGGAAGATCCCTTCCCATTTCAAAGGGAAAACTGTCCTCTTTCTGGAGAGATTCTCTAGAGAGGACGATGCTGTGGCCTCTTTCCTGTCTCTGTGACGTTGGATGACTTGCTTTTGTTGTGATCTAGAGACTCCTCCTCTGTCACCCATCTCCTTGTCAAGAGGCAGAGAAATATGAGGTCTTCCATGAGCACTGTTGGACATTATTTATTGTAGAATAACAATACAGTTGGGAAGCATTTGCGCTGACAGGCTCTGAGCCATTACTGGCCAACCAGAGAGCAAGCCTGTGAAAAGAGATGAGGAACAGCTGTACAGATGTGGGTCAGTGGCCATGTGACCTTCCTTCGTGCCGACTGGCCAGGGAAACCACTTTCGTCTATTCTAATTAAATGATGATGTAAGGTTAGGAGAAAGGTATGCCGTTCAATCAGTGGATCCCAGGTCGGATAAATTCTGAAGTACATCCCAACCATAAGTCTAATTTAATCGACTGAATGTTCTCATGAGAAAAAATAATACACACAGCATGCTACACACAGGAATCACAGTTCACAGCTAAGCAGTTAAGGGGCAGAGAGAGGGTAAGTTTGGCAGGATGGGTGCCATTAATGGTAGGGGTTGGAAGACTGGGAAATGGATGGGCTTGGGAAAAATAAGTCTTTGGTAGAGATTCGTGTTCACACTTTTCACACGAGTGGCCAGTTTGTTGTGCTGGATGGACTGGGGCCTGGGTGTGAGAACACTTGATTCCAACTAGACTTTGGACAAGCTTCTTGTTTCTATATTAATGTGCTGGATGATGTGAAACCAGTGGTCCTTTCCTGCCTTGCTCACTTTCTCCCTCTGGGTGTGTGAGATTTAGAACAGGTACACAATCACTGGGCTTCCCTGGTGGCTCAGGGGTAAAGAATCTACCTGACTGTGTAGTAGATGCAGCCGACATGGATTCAACTCCTGGGTTGGAAAGAACCTCTGGAGGAGGAAATGGCAAGGTTACTCCAATGATCTTGCCTGGGAAATCCCATGGACAGAGGAGCCTGGGGGGCATATGGTCCATGGGGTCACAAAGAGTCAGACACGACTGAGCATACACAAGCACAATTATTACAAACACGCCTGCTGTCTCCATGCAAACCTTGCTGTAGAAGGGGATCTATGTATATCCAGACTCTTTCAGTGAAGACCAGGACTGCGGTGGTGAACACGATCTAATTTTTAAAAATGCATAAGCAGGGATGTATCTCCATGCGCTGCATTTGGGTAATGTTGATTTATTAGTACAGTACAATCCCGCTAATTAACACTAATGACGGGAGGACCCATTGTGGATTGTAGAATTTTGCAAATTAGCGAGTACATGAAAAAACAATAAAAATCAGGAGTCCTGCACTGCAAAACGTCCTCTTCCACTTATTTTGACAGGAAGGTATTTAATGTTGATTATTTACAATAATTCTTCATCATGCATTGCTAATGTTAGATTCTGTTAAAAGAGGCATTTGTGAGGATTGATGGAATAACGCTCATAAAGCAGTTGAGTGGAAGGAGGAAGATGAGTGCAAAGCATTAGGATGACGGTACCTAATGGAGCTGTAGTGATGGAGAGAGAAAACTCAAGTGTTAGACGAGAGGCACAGGAGGCCAGCTGGATGTTTGGGGGGGATTATTAGAATTGTGAGTTTGTGCGTGAGAATTAACCATACTTAAATCTTAAATGACTGTGTAAAACAGATTTCAGCCTGGGTTTGTTATCCAGAGACTCAAGTGATTAAATGTGTTATGTTAGCTACTGTGAATGATCTGATTTTACAGGTGGCATCTTCTAGCAATAGTAAATGTATCGAATACGTAATGGACACGAGGTTCTCCATTGAAACAGTGTGGAAATTTTAGAATTTTTTTCTACAGGGAATTTTTTACGCTTACGGATTTGGATGTTTGAAACTGAGTGTTTATGTACTTACCAGGTGGCTCAGTGGTACAGAATCTGCCTGCCGGGGCAGGAGACCTGGGTTCAATCCCTGGATGGAGAAGATGGCCTGGAGAGGAAACGGCAACCCTCTCCAGTATTCTTGCCTGGGAAATCCCATGGGCAGAGGAATCTGGCAGGCTACAGTCCATGGGGTCACAAAGATTCAAACATGACTGAATGAATGAGTATTTAATTATGGAAAATATCTGGAGGACTGGAGACAGTGTCGAGAGTTGGGTCATATGTGGACTTGGTACTGGGAATAACTGATCACCCAGATTTAAGTAATTAAGCTTTAGTGATTGTGATTTAGGAACTAATATTATATCTGTGAATAAATACCCAAGCGGAAGAAGAGTTATTTCTGCTAATTATAGATGTAAAGGCTTGTAATTAAAAGTAAAATTTCAGGCTTCATCAGGCTTGAAATAGGTTTAAAAGTATATCGTGCTACATTACAAAATTTTGAATCCCTCCTAAGTAAATACCAACAAGTTGTTATCTAGCTGTTAAGTCGTGTCTGACTCTTTTGCAACCCCATGGACTCTAGCCCCCCCAGGCTCTTCTGTCCATGGGATTTCCCAGGCAAGAATACTGGAGTGGGTTGTCGTTTCCTTCTCCAGGGGATCTTCCTGACCCAGGGATCAAACTTGTGTCTCTTGAATTGGCAGGCAGATTCTTAATCACTGAGCCACTAAAATACCCAATAAGCCCCCAAAATACCAATAAGAAGACTCCTCAGGCTGAAACCTTGATGTACACAATTGTTTAAAGTGTAGCTTGATCATGCCCAGCTCTGTTGGTTCTCCAACTCCTTCACTGGCATCTTTTAAGTCTTGGTAACTTACCTGAGGGGCTTCCCAAGTGATGGCAGCGGTAAAGAGCCCGCCAGCCCATGCAGGAGATGTAGAGACATGGGTTTGACCCCTGGGTTGGGAAGATCTCCTGGAGGAGGGCATGGGTAAACCCCTCTAGTATTCTTGCCTGGAGAATCCCATGGACAAAGGAGCCTGGAGGGCTACAGTTCATAGGGTCAGAAAAAATCGGACAGTACTGAAATGACTTAGCATGCACTCATGTGCAACTTTCCTGACCGTTGGAGATGAAAGAAATACTTCTTAAAGCATGTGAAACTAACCTGGTCCAAGCCCATTTCAGAGACTCTGATCTTCAAGAACACAACAAACACCTCTGCTTCAGCCTCCTGCTCATCTACAAGCTGGCACTTTTCAAATTTACCAGTCAGCAGGCTTGATTTTCCAAAGAAGCAAGCCGCAAAAGTCCCCAGAAATAATTGCAATTAGGCATTCCTGAAGGACTAGGAATCAAGGTTTGGAGAAGGAAATGGCAACCCACTCCAGTGTTCTTGCCTGGAGAATCCCAGCCTTGGTGGGCTGCCGTCTATGGGGTCGCACAGAGTCGGACACAACTGAAGCGACTTAGCAGCAGCAGCAGGAATCAAGGTTAAGAGAAGGAACCCAGGAAGACCTGTAATTATTCTTCATCCCTGCTGTTGCTCCCTGAGCACTGATAATATGTGATGCTATTCACAAACCAGACTGGGCAAGTTATTGTATGCAAATCAATTCTTGGAAGTTTATTTTAAATTGCCCAATTGTGCTCGGAAATAGACTAGACACCTGTCAGTTTGATCTAAAATCTGGTGAAAATACGAAATCCTTTTTTGGTTTTGGGTCTCACATTTCGAAGCAGTTGTCCTAACACAGAATTGAAAGGAAAAAAAAAAAAAAACCACCAAACAAACAGGTCCTGAAGGGCGTTGGGAGTTTTGCATTCCAAGACTTCCTTCTGCTGGGCCTGGGTTCACTCTGTGGTCCACTTTGACTCATAAATGAAAACATTTTTTGATGATGAGTATAACCCTCCTGTAACTCAATTTTAATGACGGCACCAGTTTGCCAAATTTTTTGCTTCTTTGATCCATAAATAAAAATCACTACACATGTCAAGATACAAAATGGAATCACTATGACTCAGAAGGTTTCTTTCAAATATAAAAGCTGAAAATTATACTTGGGTTTTCATTTCCTTTCTGAACCAACCAATAAATAAATAGAACCCAACTGTCATACAAAAAAACCAAAGAATATCTCAAAAAATCCTGTGGAAAAAATCTTGTGCGTGCACGCTCAGTCGGTCACTTGCGTCCGACTCTTTGCGGAACCATGGACTACAGCCCACTAGGCTCCTCTGTCCATGGGATTTTCCTGACAAGAATACTGAAGTGGGTTACCATTTCCTCCTCCAGGGGATCTTCCTGACACAGGATCGAAACCAAGTGTCTCCTGCATCGGCAGGTAATACTTTACCACTGTGCTACTGAAAAATATTATATATGTTTAAAATGTCTTTTCATAAATCACAGGTTCAGCTAGCACAATGTTATCATTTAAGCATTTTTGGATCCTAAACACTGATTGCTCCTGAGAAGAAAGTATAAATATTAGATGTCTTCACTGATTTTTCCAGCTGCTTTGTCCGTAAAGTTTTTAACTATTCTTTTTTTTTGACCACGTATAGTGATTTACAGGAAAATGTGACCCTGAGCCTCTGATCCATTTATGTTTAACTCAACAAAGCATCACCAATGCATTTCCACTGGATGCTCTGTCTTTGTTTATCATGCTCTCCACCTCAGAAATTAGGAAATTAGCAAGAATAAATGAAACTGAAGCCCAAAGTGTAGTAATCAGATCCTGTGCTTTAGTAGCATGGGAAAGTGGCAAAATTAGTTTTTATCCTGAATGTATGTGCTTCCCAGGCCTAGTGCATTTTCCTAGCAGGCTGTTGGCTCTCAGAGAATCGCTGATAAACAAGCAATTGCCAAAGAGAAACAATGCCTTGAAATCCATTGACATCTTCAAATAAAGCATTAAATTTTACTCATGAGTAGCAATGCCATAAGCGCGGTAAAAGAAATGCCTCGTTTCCATCCCTTGGGTGTTGTTAAAAGAGATTACCTCAGAGCTGGTGCTTCTGTTTTAGTGGCGTGCATATTATTGCTACCTGTGGACACCAACTGGGGCCACAGGTTTTCACATCCCCGCAGGAGTCAAGGTTGCCAAAACATAGCCTGTCATCTGAAGTGGGAAAAGCGAAACAACAGGAGTGTTTGCTTATGTAGTATGCACACGCACGCACACAGCTCCCCCGCCCAGCAGCATCGGATACAGGAGGAATTTACACCTGCCATGTGTGGTCCAGGGGTCCAGAGCACGCTTGAGTGTGGAATGCTGGGAATTTCACCTCTATGAGCAGAACTCTGAGCCTTCACCCGCAGCCAAAAGCTTCCCTCTCCTTAGCATTTCAGACTCAATTGCAAGCTTGAGAAACAATACTTCTGAGGAACGTTAGAGCTTTCGAAATGGTTGGGCTCCTTTCCAGGTACCCTGTGCATGCATGCGTGCCCAGTCTGTCAGTCGTGTCCAACTCTTTGCAGCCCCATGGATTGCATCCCACCAGGCTCCTCTGTCCTTGGGATTTCCCAGACAAGGATACTGGAGTGGGCTGCCGTTTCCTTCTCCAGGGGATCTTCCTGACTCAGGGATCGAGCCTGTGTCTCCTGCATTGGCAGGCGGATTCTTTACTTCTGACCCACCCAGGGAAACCTGGCAATAGTGTGCAAGAGCCCAAGCATTCACCTTGGCCACTAATCCTCCAGGGCTCCCCTTCCTGTCAGAGCTATGCATCCTTGTCCACAAGAGTGACCAGCACTTCATTTTCTCTTTTACCACTTCTTAAAGCATTTGGTGTCTTAGGTGACAACCGATGTGATCCACCTGCCTTCCTGCCTGATGAGGGTCATGCTGGCTGCCTTGGTCCCACCCTTCTCTGCCTTGGGGGGCATCCCTGGCTGTCTCCGCGTGCACTAGCTCCTGTGCACTGTAGTCTATTTGTGTCTTGGCATTTCTCCCTGAGCCCCAAGTTTAAGAAAAAGGTCTTCAGTTCTTTGAAGTGCTGAGTGCCTGTGTTGGCATCTCCCAGCCACATCCATCTCCAGTCAAACCACAAGCATGGAGTCCCCTCCTGACTCCCGCCCCACTGGGACCATTCCCAGTGTGGCAGGCAGGTACCTGGCTCCAGGAGGGACAGGCCAGGCCTCCTGTAGTCACCCTTCCAGCTGGAGGTCCCGCTCTTGTTGGGAATGCTGGCAGGTGTGGGCATGCCCGATGGTGGGGCTGGCACTGGGGAGCGTGTGTCTCAGAGACGGTGCTTCCTCTTTGCTGACACTGCCCTCCACAGTGAATGAGGTTCCTCTCATTTCTCAAAGGGAAATTTGGGAAAGGGGAAAGGGAATGAACAGGTGGTTCTGAGAACTGACTTGTCTCTGTCTGTAACACAATCATCTGTCATAAACATTTCAGAAGATTCATATAAAAATCCCTGAAGACCCATGTGAAGCCCTCCGTGTTCACCTGCCACAGATCCAACTCATCCGATGGAATGTAGCATGATGGCCACCCTCAGAATTCCTTTAGGGCCCATGGGAAGCTTTGGCCGGTATACCACACCCAGCGGTGGAGTTCTGGGGCAGTTTCATAACTTGAGATCAAAAATACCCACCTTTGTTCAAACCCTTCCTTTGATCTAACCTGATATCTTGGATGTCTGTTACAAAGAGTTGGGTCGATTTGTATGTTCCTTCAAAAGAGCTGAGTATTTGGTGGGTTAGTGCAGAGAATTACGTCTTAGGAAGGACCTAGGTGTTAAATTATTTCAGGTGCTCCATTCAGAATAAAGCCACTGTTTCAAGATCTGAAAGCTGAAAATGAGTTTTTGGTACAAATACTGGGGGTAAAATCCGTTATTTGGAATTAGTCTGCTAATTGTGGGATCTGGAAAGAGTTAGGCTGTGCAGAGGTGGCAGACTTAAATGGCTTCAGGGAGGTAGTCCCTGAAGGTGGCATGGGGGTGTCTGAGCCTCTGCCTGTGGCCGTCAGATTCCCTTTAATCTAACACATCTTGACAGCCGAGCAAAAGCCTCTACAGGCATTTCATCTGATTGTCCAATCCACTGTTTACACACCCCAGGCAGAGGCTGGGTCATTCTGTGAGTAGCCCAGGATCAGCAGGTCATGAATCAGAGCCACCTGGAACCCAAGGCTTCTGACTTTAAGGCCACGGCGCTGTTCACTCTCCATCACCTCTTCACATCCCAGCAAGAGGGGAAGCAGCCATTGATGGCTTTATGTAGTTCATCATTCTCTTCTTGCTAGGCTCTAATTCCCTGAGCCTCTTACTCTCATGTGTATAACACTTTTTCCCCATAAGGTGGGGCTTTCCAGGTGGCTCAGTGGTAAAGAATCTACCTGCCAACACAGGAGATGTGGGTTCGATCCCTGATCCAGGAAGATCCCCTGGAGGAGGAATTGGCAACCCATTCCAGTATTCTTGCCTGGGGAATTCCTTGGAGGGAGGAACCTGGCCGGCTACAGTCCATGGAGGTTGCAAAGAGCTGGACATTGCTGATGAGACTTAGCATACACGCACATAGAAGAATAATATTACATCTTTTTTTTTTTAAATCACGCTGAGCGGCTTTATGATTTTAGTTCCCCAACCAGGGATCGAATTTGGGTTCTCAGCAGTGAGAGTGTGGAGTCCTAACCACTGGACTGCCAGGGAATTCCCACCGTTCCATCTTCTTTATCCATTTGTCTGTTAGCAGATACTGAAATTCCAGATCCTAACATCTAGAGGTATCTTAATCTGGCCTCGCAGACACAGCACCGTGTTGGTCCCCCAGGACACCTTGGGCGCTTCCTTCTCCCTCTGCTTTCCTTCCCTCCCCTCACTCTGTCACCCCGGTGCCTAGTTTTACCCTTGTCTTTTCTATCCCTTCCTCTCAGCTTCCTTTTCTGTGTAGCTAGGAAGGAAATCATGAGCAGGTCAGAAACAACTCATTCCACTGCTTTTTCATCGCTATACAGCATGTGAATTATCTTGTGTTTACCTGCATTTGCAAAAATGATGAAGATTGGAGAGACTCTTCTGGGAGAATATTTGGGAAGTGGGAACGAGATGGTAAATGAGATTTGGAGACATCCTGTTCACCAAACAGACATTTTTCAAATTTTAATAAGGGGATGTGTTTTCTGTTCTTAAGTTCAAAGCTAAAGAAAGCATAGATGTAGTAATATTTGCCAGATTTTACATTTATTAAAAGCCAGGACAGACAGGGATAATAGCATAACTCAATATTTATGATGCTACAGCTTCCACATAAATATTAAAATAAGACAGTTATCATCAGAACTATTTGTTGTTTCTATTTACTTTCAAATTTTAATGAACACAAATGCCACTTATGTGGTAAAGTTCAATAACTGAAAAAATAGCTCATTTGTCCATCCGTGAAGCCAGCCATAGAACTGTCATGAGAAAAAGTTATTTTTAAACTAAATCATAATTTGAGAAGACATCAGAGAAAGACTTCTGCTTCTGGGAAGATAGAGTAAATGTACCTTTCCCTCCTCCTCCTGCTGAGAGCAGTTGAAACCCATGGACGGTATATATGAAATGAGCCTGGAAACTGTGCCAGTGTGCTGCCTGGCACCTGCACACTCTGAAAGGACATGTCAGTGTGTGTACTGGGGTTTCTTTGTACCTCATGATGCTTGTTCCTTGAAAGAAAAGCTATAGCAAACCTAGACAGTGTGTTAAAAAGCGGAGACATCACTTTGCTGACAAAGGTCCATATAGTCAAAGCTGTGGTTTTTCCAGTAATCAAGTATGGATGTGAGAGTTGGACCATAAGAAGATTGATCACCAAAGAATTGATGCTTTTGAACTGTGGTGCTGGAGAAGACTCTTGAGAGCCCCTCGGATTGCAAGGAGATGAAACCAGTCAATCCTAAAGGAAATCAGCCTTGAATACTCATTGGCAGGTATGACGCTGAAGCTAAAGCTCCAATACTTTGATCACCTGATACAAAGACCTGACTGATTGGAAAACACCCTGACCCTGGGAAAGACTGAGGGCAGGAGGAGAAGGTGGACAGAGGATGAGATGGTTGGGTGGCATCACCAACTCAATGGACACGAGTTTGAGCAAACTCCGGGAGATAGTGGAGGACAGGGAGGCCTGGCGTGCTGCAGTCCATGGGGTTGCACGGAGTCAGACGTGACTTAGTGACTGAACAACAGCAACATGAATCCCAGACCAGATCCTGGCAAAGCTGGCAACCTGAAAATGCCAAAGTGTTCAACCATGAAAGCCCGGGAAAAGCTATAGGTTGGGGAAAGGTGTGTCCAGCTGAGTCAAACACAACCCTTTTATATAATTAATGTTGTACTCTTGAAAAAAACCACAGAGCATATATGACTCCACCCTCCTGCCACCTAAGCTGAAGGGTATCTAGACTTTCATGCTCACGGGGCTGCAGAAAGATGTCCCAAGCTCACCCTAGTTGTCATCAGACAAGGTGGACAGGAGCAGTCCGTTCATCCTGTGACAGTGAAAGTTGCTCAGTCATGTCTGACTCTTTGTGACCCCATTGACTGTGGTCTGCCAGGCTCCTCTGTCCATGGAATTCCCCAGGCAAGAATACTGGAGTGGGTAGCTGTTCCCTTCTCCCGGAGATTTTCCCAACCCAGGTCTCCTGCATTGCAGGTGGGATTCTTTACCCTCTGAGCCAACTTGGCCAGCCCACTGGGTGGTTAATGAATGACTCTTAACATACACACTCCCTTCCCCATGCTAAGGACTCCACACCTCACCCCATGCACCGAAAACAAACTCCATCTAATCACTGCTTTATCTACATATGCGGATTCACTGAAGAGATTGAGATGCTCCTGGCTTCTAAAGTGTACCTGCTTAAAAAGTCTTTTCAGAGTGAAGTCAGAAAGAGAAAGACAAATATCATATATTAATGTGTATATATGGAATCTAGAAAGATGGTACTGGCAAGCCTACTTGCAGGGCAGCAAAGGAGACACAGACATTTTGGACACAGTGGAGGAAGGAGAGGGTGAGATGATTGGGAGAATAACATTGAAACATGTATATTACTGTATGCAAAATAGATAGCCAGTGAAGTTCATGTATGTTGCAAGGAACCTAAAGCCAGTGCTCTGTGACAGACTAGAGGGATGAGATGGGGAGGGTGGTGTGAGGGGGGTTCAAGAGGGAGGGGACCTATGTATACCTAACGAGATTCATGTTGTTATGTGGCAAAACCCATCACAGTATTATAAAGTAATTATACTTTAGTTAAAAGAATAAGGAATTTCAAAAAAAAAAAAAAAACCTCCCCCCAAAAAGTCTTTTCAACGACTTCCCACTAGCTATCTGTTTTACACGTGGTAGTACATATATGTCTAGGCCTCTCTCTCAATTGTTCCCACCCTCTCCTTCCCCCTCGTGTCTGCATCTCTATTCCTGCCCTGCAGGAATTTTGGTACCATTTTTCTATTAATTGACTCCACAAAAATGCATTAAAATATGATATTTGTTTTTCTCTTTCTGACTTAACTTCACTCCTCATAACCTAGAGGGTGAGATAGGGAGGTAGGAGGGAGACTCAGGAGGAGGGGATATATGTATGCTTATGGCTGATTCACATTTTTGTATAGCAGAAACCAACACAACATTGTAAAGCAATTATCCTCCAATTAAAAATAAAAATAAATTTTAAAAGTTCTTTTCAAACGTAGCCCTAAGGCAAGCCTTCCTCTTTTATTCCTACTACTTCACAGATATTCCAAAACCTGGTATGGGTGGCTCGTTTCCTGCCATCTATAGCAACTCATCCGTATATGAAACCAGCAGCTGCAATCCAAATTTCCCACCTTCTGAAAGGTCATAAATGTTTCCCGGAGCAGCACCATATCCTCTTAAAATCACACTGCCCTGGCTTATGACACACAGCCTGCTCTAGAGTGTCAATCCTCATAGCCTAGCCCTTAAACTGTACACATGTGCACTCAGCTAACAGGCAGTTACTCCCTGGGCCAGGACCATCTCCCCAAGGGTGTCAGTCAAAGAGCCAAGTTCTAGAGGCTCGTGCAGTTCACATCCTAGTTGGCTTTAAGTTTTTTCAAATAGGACTCGGACTCTATTCCTAATCTGTGATTTCAAAAACACAATAGATTCTCCTTTGTTGTTGTTCCGTGGCTAAGTCACATGAGACTTCCTGTCCTTCACTATCTGGCTTCCCTGTCCTTCACTATCTCCCGGAGTTTGCTTAAACTCACATCCATTGAGTCACTAAAGTCTTCCAATCATCTCATCCTCTGTCGTCCCCTTTTTCCTCCTGCCCTCAGTCTTTCCCAGCATCAGGGTCTTGTCCAATGAGTCAGCTCTTCACATCAGGTGGCCAAAGTATTGGAGTTTCAGCTTCAGCATCATGCCTGCCAATGAGCATTCAGGACTGATCTCCTTTAGGATTGACTGGTTTGATCTCCTTGTAGTTCAAGGGACTCTCAGGAGTCTTCTCCAGTACCACAGTTTGAAAGCGTCAGTTCTTTGTTGCTCAGCCTTCTTCCACCTGATCAAATAATATGAGCTTGCGTGGCTGCTGTCATATAGAGCAGACAGTATGGGAAGGGGAAGTGTTTTGTTCACCACAATCATCAGGTATGATTACTGACAAAGCGGAGCTGCTAAGGTGATGCCTGCAACCTCCGTGAGAGTTAACCCTACCCAGGACAACTGGGCAAACTTTAAAAAATGATTGCTGTGATCAAGGACATGTCATACTCCGGGATATATCTGTGGCACCGAAAGAGCTATGGCATCTTTAAATTACCGGGTAACGGACAGAGCTGGAGCTCTGCCAAGGCAAAAGTTGTAAAACTGGATTGATTTTTGCTACAGCTTGCTGAGGGCTCCCCTGAGCCAAGATGCAATGTTCAAATATAATAATTGATAGCCTGAAAAAATATTTCTGATAAGTGCGCAGAGCCCTGCCGGAGATGAAGTGAGCCTTTGTGCTCGGGCAAACGCTGCAACCAAAGTGACCCTCGCACCCGATTTGGCTCTGATTAGAGCCACCCGGCTTCCTGCTCCCCCCACCCCCACTCCCCATCATCCTGCCTTTCCTGAACATCCTCCAGCTGTAGAGAAAATGGTCCTAGCCTTCAAACAGGAGCGTTTGTTAAATGCTGTTGTGGAAAAGTAATTATCCAACAATCGGACCTTGTACGTGCAGGGGAAATCGCATTCGTTAATACCACCTTGGTAATCCCAGGGGGCGGGAGGGGGTTCCCGTTAATCTGACCCCTTTTCAGTCTTTCCTTGGTGAGCTGACCACCCCAAGCTGGGAGTGTGTGCGTCTAAATTGCTTGGGATTCAATTGAACACATTAAAATTTAAAAAGGATTTAACTGAAATTTTTCAATAGCTTCTGAGAAAGGGGATAATTTATTAGCTTGGAGTAAATTAAAATCTCAAGCAGGGGTAAAGACTTCGAAGATTGCTTTAATACATTTTATATGCTTTCAAAAGAAATGTTCTTTTAAATGGTCCAAAAATCAGCTAATTTTGTCCTATTTAGCAAATTACCTCCTAAGGCCACAATGTTGAAAAAACTTAACAATTATTTTTTTTTAAGGGAAAATCAGAGGAGGAGGTGAAAAAAATCATACACCTTCCATAGGAAACAACCAAACTCTAAATTGCTATGTCTTTTATAGGTCGCAGTTAGGGTTATTTTTTGTTGCTGTTGTCCCTTCATTCAAAAATCAGTGAAACATTTGTGTTAGCTTCTGCCAGGCCACACATAGGACTTCTTTTCCACATGGTGATTGTAGGCAGAGGAGGTTTGAGGTTAATGAAGGGGCCTTGGAAGGTTAAATCCCCATGTACCGTGCTGATAATTTATACCTTTATTTCAGGCCACATTCACCTGTGGAGCAGCAAGGCTGCAGAGGGGAGTTCAAATGGATAACCTACTCAGCCCAGAGGCGATGCCTGTCCAGACAGGAGATTTCTTCTTCTGAATTATCTGTGTAATAAAGAACTCCTGCCCAGCTCCAAGTGGCGTTCTGAGGCTGAGTGGGGAGGATTCGATTTTTTCCCCTCATTTCGTTTTCTCCTTCACTTTTTCTCTGATGGTAACTAATATTCTGTGGTTTGTATTTTGGAGAGTTATTTATTTTAAATGTGCTGCTTTCAGTTCTTGGCTTGTGGTCTACTGAAAGCTGCCGATCTTCCTGATCTTCCTCTAACTGGAGTGGCCAGAGAGTGAAAGAGAAACCCACCCTCCCTCCTCCCCCTTCTCCCACCCCCCGCCCCAACCACCTCCTCACCTTTCCAAGGAGTGCCTCTACTGTGGAATTCACTCTGAGGCATCCTGTCAACATTTTGGGGCACTTTAGACATAGATCAGTTTGAAAGTACAGCTGTGATCATTTTAGATTAGTGCCAAGACTGACTCTTCTGATTCTATCATCTGTCATATCATGTTTGTCTATGTCTTTATGTATATATCTTCCTATCTATCTATCCATCTATCAGCCCTATCTATTTATCTACTATATCCGTCCATCTGGGGGCTTTCTCAGTGGCTCAGTGGTAAAGAATCTACCTGCAATGCAAAAGCCACAGGAGCTGAATTTGATCTGTGTCGGGAAGATTCCCTGGAGGAGGAAATGGCAACCCGCTCCAGTATTCTTGCCTGGAGAATACCATGGACAGAGGAGCCTGGTGGGCTACAGTCCCTGGGGTCGCAGAGCTGGACAAGACTGAAACGACTGAGCACAGCCCATCTATTTATTTATCTGTTATCTGCTATTTCTATCTATCTAAAGAAAAAATAAAAGAAAATGAAGAGGGGAAAAAAGAACTGAGAACTAGCCGGCCTGATCTTTGTAATCAAGAGCTAATTATTTAAGTGCCACGTCTCTAGTCTGCATATGTGTGAGACACAGCTTGGAGGGCAGGCGATAAAAACATACACTATACACAGCTTGTGACTTCCATGTCTTTTCTCCAATTCAAGCAGCACCCGCCTCTCTCTAGGGTCCCATGGAGACGATAAAAGCCCTCAGGATGTTGGATCAACTTTGAGGTCAGAAATGATCACCCACTAGAAAAAATACACATGACTTTTGTGGTTGTTTGACTCAAAGGACATTTGAAAGTTTGCTTGCTTAGAGGGAAGAGAAGTTCTAAGGATTTCAAGCTTAACCAGGCAGTCAAATTCTAGAGCTCACTTTCATAACTCATTCTCAGTGTTGGTGAGGGGTGAAAGACCGGTTAGCTGTGTGCTCTAGCCAGTCCAGTAGGGAAATAACCAGGATTTGAGCTGAAGTGGTAATAAGGAGGATGGGGGAGGGGTAGACATGACAACCATGAAGGGGCTAAAACAACACCATTTGATTTCTTATGGGTTGAAGAAGGGTTTCCCAGGTGGTGCTAGTGATAAATAACTTGCCTGTCAATGCAGGAGACATAAGAGATGGCGGTTCAATTCCTGGGTCATGAAGATCCCCTGGTGAAGGGCATGGCAACCCACTCCAGTATTCTTGCCTGGAGAATCGCATGGGCAGAGGAGCCTGGTGGGCTACAGTCTATGGGGTCTCAAAGAGTTAGACACGATGAAGTGACTTAGCATGCATGCATGGGTTGAAGAAAAGTCTATGGGTCAGGGAGGACTTAAGAACCATTTCCTGACCTCTGGCTTGTTTTGGATTGTACAGCTTTTACCCAAAATGAGAAGAGTGTCTAAAGTGCTCCCAAACATGGACAGGATGCTCCACAAATATAGGCTTTGCTCTATGAGAGAAATACACTGAAAAGTTTTGTTCGGTTCAACAACTGTTTAATAACATTTCATCCAGGATTTGCCAATTAAGAACTCCAGAACATTCAAGGTTGCTTTTACTCAGATGAGTTTTCTGCAGACTGAATGCTCACCCGTCTCTATGACAGTAAATACTCACTATTTTATCTAATACATTCTCATTCAAATACATATTTCCCAAGGATATAAAATCTAGTGGCAATTTAACATCATCACAAAATCCACAGAGCATGAATGTCTTGAGTGTTATGCTTGCTGTCCTTTTTAAATAAAGCTGACCATCCTCATCAACCATCAGGAGCTCTGAGAGGAGTTGATTACCCAGAGTCATGATCCATGTGCAAGCAGTCCATCCGGGCTCTTCCACAAGGCTCCTCCCTCTGAATACATTTTCAAGACAGGTGGCCCATGTTGGGAGTAATCTGGGGACGTGATCGAGACAAAAGCTGTGGTCCACGTGGGCACTGAGCCCCTAACCTCCGCCTCATTAGTACGAAGCTCTGACCGTCTGAGCTTACCCGCCACAGGCTAACGATGTGTGTGGAGACATGGCCCCATCAATCACATTTTCTGAACAAAACTCACCACCCTGAAAGTAAGCGGAAGAAGCAGCCACAGAGAGCTCCTCACTGGGAGTGCAGAATGCTCCTTGAGGATGGCTGGGGTAATTCATTCCTCCAAGCCTCCCATTCGTCATCCCTGTCCTGAGAGGACTTGAAGATTCTAGGATTTATGTTGGTTAATTCACACTTTTAAGAATGTACCTCTTCTTCCAGGTTGCTCTAGCATGGATGCAGCTTTTGATTCTGATACCTCAGTGAGTAAAGCTTTGAATATCCCTTAGGGACGAATGCTTAATTGTTCTCATAGATCTCTGATAGTTGTTCCTCAGCCCTCGAAGGATCTTTAACTCCTGAAATTTTATGTAAGAAAAGTGTGTATGTGTGAATGTATATATAGGTAAATAATATATACATAATGATATATATTATATAATGTATATATTTTGGAGAGTATTCAGGGTTTATTATTGAAGTGTAATTGATTTCCAATGCTGTGTTAATTTCAAGTGTACAATAAATTGACTCTGTAAAAAACATGGAGCAAGATCTAAACCACACCATCATACACATTTAATTGTTGGACTTCCCAACAATTGCCTCTGGGTAAAGATTCCACCTGCAATGCAGGAGATACAGATTTGATCCCTGGGTTGGGAAGATCCCCTGGAGAAGGAAATGGCAACCTACTCCAGTTTTCTTGCTGGGAAATATCCCATGGATAGAGGAGCCTGGTGGGCCACAATCCATGGGGTCTCAGAGAGTTGGCCGTGACTGAAGTGACTGCACACGTATTGTGTTTCAAAGATTTATGCATATCAAATGAGGGATCAGGGAGGACAGGATTGAAAATGGGGCTAAAGGGAAAATGATAAAATGAGACAAGAGAAGGGCCTTGTGACAACTGATGTTCATAACATGCCCGAACTGAGAGTTCAGTTAACTGCCTTCATCATCTGAGGTCTGAAATACACACCATCCTCAGAATTTCAGAGTGCTCAGGAGGCTCTGATTCGATTCCTGGGTGGGGAAGATCCCCTGGAGAAGGGATAGGCTCCCACCTCCAGTATTCTTGGGATTCCCTGGTGGCTCAGACGGTAAAGAATCTGCCTGCAATGCGAGAGTCCTATGTTCGATCCCTGAGTTGGGAATATCCCCTGGAGAAGTGAACGACTGCCCACTGCAGTATTCTGGCCTGGAGAATTCCATGGACAGAGGAGCCTGGCAGCTTACATGTAGTCCATGGGGTTGCAAAGAGTCAGACACACTGAGCGTCTTTCACTTTGAAATTCCTATTGGAGAAGCACAGCCACTCGTTAAGACGGCATCCCCCCCCACTCCCCTGCTCCCCACCTCCAATCACCACAAATTCATCCTGCCAACAGCACTCTATGGTTTGCAAAGCAACTTCTCATTTATTAACTTTTTGGATCCTTGCAGCACATTAATATTGTTGAAATTATTAACCTCATTTATGGACAAGAGACTCAGAAAGATTGAAGTAATTAAGCAATCAACAACAACAACAAAAAAAACATGCCAGAATTGAGACTTGGAGCCAGGTCTTCTGTCTTGTGTTAAGCTTTTTTCAACCCCAAAGGTCAGCTTCACAATGGAATGAGGTTCATCATATGTTAGGGGTGACAGCAAAATTAAGAAATGCTTGCTTTTACAGAAAACAACTGGTGGCATCTTGAAACGCATTCACAAACGCAGACGACTTTTTCCCCCTGGTCTTTACCTCTTCCTCATTGCTCTTCCTATCCTCATTATGGAGCCAAAAGTGACCCTCAGAGACAATTCTCACATTGCTCCAGTGAAAGAACAAAACTCAAATAATTGTAGAGTGGGTATGGTTCATGCCTGCAGCGATCTAATTCTGCTTCTCTCTCAGAGTCCTTAGTGCACGTGTCACCTCTGCAGCCTTGCAGATGGATTGTTGTTGCTCACGGCTACCTTGAATCTCTCTCGGTGCATTGTCATACTGGTCCCATCCTCCAAAAAAAACAGCTGTTCCTCTTCCATTGCAGACGTGAAGACTGTCATTAAGTTCTCTGTTAGCTGCCTTGCTTTAGGCTAATTAAACTAAGATCCTATTGCATTTTTTTTTTTTTTCACGAAGACTATCCCAAGACTTTCATCATTTGGAGTTTTCATTCCTCTTGCACGCACACTTTCCTGTTCTCTACTCAGGCGTCGCATGGCATCTCCAGATGCCAACAGTGAGGGTTTGAATCAGTGGTTTTCAAAGTGTCGTCTCTGGATGAAGCAGCATCTGCACGACTAGGGGATTTGTTAGGAAAGCCAATCGACAGGCCCCAAGCTAACAAATCAGAAATGCTGGACCCGTAGTCAGGCTTAACAAACAAACCCTCCAGGGAATTCTGACGCATGGGAAAGTGAGAGAGGTATCTTCCAGCTCTCTCTTTCCCCTCCCTTTGTGGGGAAAAAACGCTTTTGAGCCTCATTCATGTTGGTTGTGGCCCCATGACTTGCCCTGGCCAATGGAATGTGAGTTGGTGTGAGACAAGAGTTGAGTGTGCTGCCGTGGCTTGGGTTGGCTCTTGCACACACGTGACTGAGCATAAGAAAGACACACCCCTGGGACAGAATAGTTTGTTTCAAAAAGAAGTGGAATGAAATTATGGTTGCCATGGGGGACAAATGGGGTAAGGGTTACCTAGGGAGTGTGGGAAGGACGTGCACACACTGCTGTATTCAAAATGGATAACCAACAAAGACCTGCTGGATAGCACAGGGAACTCTGCTCAGTGTTATGTCGCAGCCTAGATGCAAGGGGAGTTCGGGAGAGAATGGATACGTGCATGTGTATGGCTGAGTCTCTTTGCTGTCCACCTGAAACTATTACAACATTGTTAATCAGCTATTCAGTTCAGTCACTCGGTCGTGTCTGACTCTTTACGTGGCATGCCCCATGGACTGCAGCACGCCAGGCTTCTCTGTCCTTCACCATCTCTGGAGCTTGCTCAAACTCATGTCCATCAAGTCGGTGATGCCATCCAACCATCTCATCCTCAGTCGTCCCATTCTCCTCCTGCCTTCAATCTTTCCCAGCATCAGGGTCTTTTCCAGTGAGTTGGTTCTTCGCATCAGGTGGCCAAGGTGTTGGAGTTTCAGCTTCAACATCAGTCCTTCCAATGAATATTCAAGACTGATTTCCTTTAGAATTGACTGGTTTGATCTCCTTCCAGTCCAAGGGACTCTCAAGAGTCTTCTCCAACACCACAGTTCAAAAGCATCAATTCTTCGGCGCTCAGCTTTCTTTATAGTCCAACTCTCACATCCATACATGACTACTGGAAAAACCATAGCTTTGACTATATGGACCTTTGTTGGCAAAGTAATGTCTGTTTTCTAATATGCTGTCTAGGTTGGTCATAGCTTTTCTTCCAGGGAAATTTAATCAGCTATACTCCAATGTAAAATAAAAAATTTTTAAAAAAAGTAGTGGGAGCAGAGATGAAATCTTTAGAAGTCCGTCTCCTTACAGTCTTAACTCTACAATGAATAGTATATGATACACGAGGACACATGCATGCATCCAGTACACAGTCTCCCACACAGGCTGTTAAAGCAAACAAACAAGTGATAAATAAATAAATGGAGAGAAATGATTAAATGCAGGACAGTGTACATTTTAGGTTAACATTGTTTACAGAACCTTTTGGATTCTTTATGGATAAAATAAAACCCTGATCACAGCAGATTAAATGAATATAGCAGATTAAGTAAATAACTTTCTCACGTTCTGTGATGCCTGGAGAGAGATGGGAGCTCATTGGCTGGTTCAGTAAGATGAACATTCAACTCCACTGGGTTCTCCGAATATGCCTCACTGTTGTCCCTTTTTTATCCCTCTGGTCCTTCATGATGTTGCTATATCTGAAGGGGATCATGACCCTTATATGATTTTCTGTACTTCTGATGTTTGCATAGTCATCTCTTTTATTGCTGCTGCTGCTGCTAAGTCGCATCAGTCGTGTCCGACTCTGTGCAACCCCATAGACAGCAGCCCACCAGGCTCCTCTGTCCATGGGATTTTCTAGGCAAGAGTACTGGAGTGGGTTGCCATTGCCTTCTCTGATCTCCTTTATTAAACAACTTCTAATTGAAACACCTAGAAAGGGGCCAACCTAGCCACTTCTCCACAGAAGAGCCGATCTGATATCATCACTTACTGAATTATGCTTGTGAGGAAGCCCAACTAACCCCACAAAGAGATACCAAAGGGAGAGGCCCTGAGACTGCAGAAGAGAAAAAGAGGCCCAGAAAGCCCCCAGCTGTTATGTCTCCTGAAACTGCCTGGGAGGTCCTGAGGCAGAACCACTGAGCCTGGTGTCAGGAACTAGCCCCTCCCTAATTCCTGACCCATAGACCCCACAAGACGGATGACAAGGGGAAGGCTGTTGCTCTGCACAGCTGCATTCTGGAGTGGTTTGTTACACAGCCTTGGATGTTAATGCACTACCTGGGGACCCAGTGCCATTTCGTGTGCTGAGGTTCATTTGTTTGAAAACACAACAGCCCTTGGTCTCATGAAGGATTCAGAACAGGTGGAAACAGAAAACAGAGGTAAGTAGACTCAACACCTGTCAAAGAGATAGGATGGAATGACCAGGAAGAATGGCAGAGAATACCAGCGGCCACTGGTCGCTAGCACTGTCATGGCATTTTGGGGTGAAGGAGAGGAAGTTGTTCCTTTCCCCACTTACTTGCTGCTGGTGGGATGGGAATTAAGGAGGAGAAGGACCAAGACAGAGAAAGGAAGAAAGATAGAAACTTAAAGCCTCACTGAGAACAACTGTAACTTGAGCAACACAAAGACATTTTAAACCAGTTTCTGTACGTGTGGGCATTGTTAAGTTGCTTCTGTTGTGTCCAACTCTTAGTGACCCTATGGACCCCCAGGGTAGCCCACCAGGCCTCTCTGTCCATAGGATTCTCCAGGCAAGAATCCTGGAGTGGCTTGCCATGCCTTCCTCCAGGGCTTCTTACCGACCCAGGGATTGAATCTGTATCTCTTGCATCTGCTGCATTGGCAGACCTGTTCTTCACCCGTTCCTAGATATGAGCTAAATGCTGTTACAATAGTCTCCCTTTTGGGGGCACTCAGGGGTCACACTTCCTTAAAGGTACTCATTGTTAAGCCACGGGCATAACCATGCCTAGCCATGGACACTTTGAGGCTAGAACAAAGAGTAAAATAGGCGTACACGCCCTGCTACCCCCACCATAGAATTTGTAGCAGTTTAATCTTCCTACTTGTCTCTGTTTATGAATTTCTTATAGAATTATTTAATGATGTGCGTTCAATGGGCAATTAAAAAAGGTACTTCATTTACCATTTCTTTTCTCAGTGATGCAGTGAGGCACTGAATGCCATGCCTCAGAGGTAACGGGTAGAATGTGGCTGAGAGAAAAATCATTTAACGCCAGACGACTAACACTGAAGCAGCCGCCAACACTCCATCCCTGGATCCCAATAACCTTGACGGGATGCTGGCGAACTTCACAGATCAAAGGAAGAATGGATCACGTTAAAGACATAGCATCGGATGAATCTCATGCCTGGTCTTGAATGGCCTCCTCATGTCTCTTGACACCCTATCACTTGAAAGGAATGAGCTTTACAAGGCAAATTCAATACAAGCAGAGGAGCAGAGGATGTAATCTTAAATTGAGTCAGTAGTTTGCGAAAGGAGACCTGAAGAATATGCCCCGTAGCACTGCAGGAACGTGTTACTCTAATGAGCTTGGGAATCACCTGTACAGATCTCTGACATCAGTGACTATTTATTAGTAACTCCCCAACAGCTCAGTGGTAAAGAATCTGCCTGTCAGTAAAGTAGATGCAGGAGACGTGGGTTCGATCCCTAGGTCGGGAAGATCCCCTGGAGGAGTGCATGGCAACCCACTCTAGCATTCTTGCCTGGAAAACTCCATGGACAGAGGAACCTGGCGGGCTGCAGTCCAAATGGTTGCCGAGTCAGACAGGATTGAGCAACTGAGCACGCTCATCAAACAACACCATCAAAAAAAAAAGAAAAAAAAGAAGGAGAAATAAACTGTCATATCTTACCTTATACGCACTTCAGGAGTTCAGGTATTTTTAAATGTAAAACTTTTAAGTGTTCTACAAAAAATTAGTTGAAAGGTATAACTATGTTTTTGACTTCGTGAAAGAAACACTTCATAGTTTACACCATCCATTCTTGAGGAAGAACCTCACCACTCATGAACTACTGGTTTCTTCTCATGGCTAAATATTCACTCTCTGTCTATCTGTCTGGTTCATATTTTTTCCATTGATTTTTTTAGAACTCAGAAATAAAGAGTCCATTTGAAATTCCGTGCACAAGGGCTTTTATTATAAATTGTGGTAAGTTGGCAAAACTCGTGTTAACTTCTGCCAACCAGCGTGGGAAGTTTGGTTGGTTAGTGAGCAGAGACGACTGACTGCTCCGTGGGTAATCTGCTAGAATCACATCACTTAAAAAATAATTATATTCATTTAATTTTCCTTGGAAAAATATACCAACAACATTTTAGTCTTAAGATTTAGGTGTGTGAATTTTTTTTAAACATTTATTTATTTGGCTCTTTCACTGTGGCTCTCGGGCTTCGCCAGTTCTGATTCTTGGGTTCAGCCGCTGTGCGGAGCAGGCCCAGTTGCTCCTTATGTGGGATGTTAGTTCCCAGAGCAGGGATTGAACTTGCATCCCCAGCACTGGAAGGCAGACCCTCTACCACTGGACCACTGGGGAAGTCCCTGAAGCTTTTTGTTTTTCTTTTAAATCAGTACTACTAACTTACTTTAATGTTTAAAATAGTATTCAGTTGCAAACAATCCCCAAACAATGGTTCCTAGAAGCTTGCCTGGACATTATATAAAAAAGCCCAAATTGTGAATTTCACAGGTAACTTACCTACCACTTATGACTGCAAATACATGAACTTCGTTAATTTTTCTTGGGTTTGACTCTATACAGTTCACATTTGAAAGTGTGAAAGTGTTAGCCACTCGGTCATGTCCGACATTTTGTGACCCCATGGACTGTAGCCTGCCAGGCTCCTCTGTCCATGGAATTCTCCAGGCAAGAATACTGGAGCGGGTTGCCACTCCCTTCTCCAGGGGATCTTCACAATCCAGGGATTGAAGCCAACCTAGGGATCAAACTCAACCTAGTGATCGAATCTGGATCTCCTGCATTGCAGGTGGATTCCTTACCATCTAAGCCACCTGGGAAGTCAGTTCACATTCATAAAAACAAAAATAGGTGTAAAGATGCTTTCAAAAGCTTGGTTTGGGAACAGATTGGAATTTGGGTTTTACTCATCGAGGATAAGCAACACTGGCCACTAATGTAGAAAACAGATTGTGCTTTTTTAATGGGACATTCAATAAGACTTTATTAGCATCTATTAGGTTCAATGCAAAGCTCAGGAAATCACATTAATGAGCATCGTATATCAGCATGTCTGTTATTAAATGACAGTATTCCTGAAAACTAGCAAGCCATATAGTACTTTAGACTTTTTTTTTACCTTTATCTTTAGAATTAGCTGACATTCTATCCTGTTACACTGGCCTGACTATTAGTAATAGTGAACCAATTTATAAACCCATTAGTGACACTTTTTCCAGAAGATAAAAACAGTCAAAATTATCTGGCAGCAATTAATCTTAATGGCTGTATGCAGTAAACAGCAATGGGCTAATTCCAGCTCTGTCAGCCCCATCAAACAATCCTGCATTAGGCCGCCTTTCAGCGATCCATTAAGCATATTCAGAACAACAACAAATTCAATGCTGAAGGCATGTGCACTAAACATTACAACAGTGATCTTCTGAAGCCATCATTATCTCTTAAATAGTACTTCCCCCATGTATTATCATTATGCTGTACATTAGAAATACTTTGATTAAACTCCCTTAATTCATAACAGACAGCTGCAGACCATTTATGCAGTTAATCTCAACACAACAGCTATTGAGGAAATATAACCAATGAAGGCTGTAAACTGGAAGTCATTACTATGAAAGATACTGGTTTTCCAGTCCTCTTAGAGCAGAGTGCGTCATGAGGATGGGCTTGGGGTCTACAAGGATGGGAGAAGCCGTTAAGTACCTTCCGCTCTTCTCTGGAGCATCCGTCTGGAGGGTTGTTGTGTGGTAGGCTGGGCGTGTGACCAGTTTAGACAGGGCTGTTTCCTGGGTGCTGACCCTTCCAAGGGTCTGACTGAGAAGAACCAGCGCTTTGGTTAACTTCTATTTCCCAGCATTGGTAACAGGAAGTCAAGGCTCTGGTTATACCAATAATCTCATTGATTTCACGGAATTGTTACCGTAAAGATGGACAAAAGCGCTCTGCTTGTGTCTCATCCTCAGCGACGGTTTCTGACTTCCTTTCCACACGCTGTGTCTGTGAAGGTTTAATTCATAGTACTTGAGTTCACATACTTAAATGATTTCTTGAGACTTCACTGGTAGTCCAGTGATTAAGAATCCTCCTTTCAATGCCAGGGACATGGGTTTGATCCCTGGTAAGGGAACTAAGATTCCCCGTCCCATAGAGCGATTAAGCTCGAGGCAGCCGAAAATATATATAATCACACGTGCGCATGCACACACATGCATAAAACTTTAAAAAATGGTCTCTACCCAATTTAACCTGGAAGTTTTCTTTGCCATGTGTGTGGTATCTTCATTGAACAATTTTAGAAAAATCCCCGGGCAAAACCCCACCCCAATCTAAGAAGCCACACCCAAGTTCATGTTCTGCTGAGTAAAATATGCACTGGCTTAATTTGATGAACAAGAAACCTGTGTAAATTTCCCCCAAAATATACCTTCACAAACTCTTTCCGTTTCGCAGGTAGAGAAACCATAAACATGCGCATGAATGGGTTCTATGTGTCTGGTAATTTCCCCCTCACATAGGGTTTGTTTCAAAGCCCTAAACCACAGACATCGTGTCTACCGTTTGATGAAATGGCCAACTAATTAAAACATAAATTTCGCGTCCCCTTGCCAACTCTGACAGTACATTCAGTTTTCAGGCTGAGTGTCGATGAATTAAATATTGATTCCAAATGTAAAGCACCCTCATTGTGGAGCGATAAGGGTTTAGCTTTCAGAGGCAGAGACCAATCCCCGTGGCGGTTTACACTGACTGTCTCGGGGGATTTCGACTCTGTGGTTAAGTCAGCCCATCCGTCCAAGACACCCGTGAACTTGAGATTGTTCGTGCTTGCTGCTCGTCTACAGAGAGTAGCTGGGCTGGGTGGAGGTGACTCAACACATCTCTTTGGCCCCTGGCGACTTCTGGTGCCCTCCATCCCCACTGCCATATCCCCCTCCACTCCCTCCTAGACCACCATACTTTTTACAAAATGGCAGTGCTGAAGAGCTTTCCTTATTTTTTTCTCGCTTCCCTTAAATTTGTTTGAAAGCCATGGATATAGTGACTGCTTGTTCTCTTATTTCTCAGAGTTGCATTTGTGACCCAGAAAAAGAACTGCACTTTAAAAAGCAACAATGTTTATTTATTTTGGGCTGTCCTGGGTCTTTGTTACTGCCAGGGCTTTTCTCTAGGTGTGGCAAGGGAGGGGGTGGCTTCTGTTTGCTGCAGTACACGGGCTTCTAACTGTGGTGGTATCTCTTGATGTCTCTAGAGTGCTCGGGCTTCAGCAGTTGTGGTGCCCGGGTTTAGTTGGCCTGTGGATTTTCCCCAGACCAGGGATCGATCCTGTGTATCCTGCATTGGCTGGTGGTTCTTATCCACTGGACCAATAGGGAAGTCCAAGTTCTTGCACTTGTGATGAAATCTCCAAATCTCCAGTTGACATCCTGAGGTCAGTTTCAGGCCCCAGGTACAGTTTGGACCAGTTGAACTTTCACCCATGTTGAAAGGTCTTCCCATCCTGTGACCTCGCTCCCTGCCACTGCCAACTGAGAAGGCACAGATCAGCTTGAGAAGTAATGTCCCATTGTAGAAATTCACAGCACCCGTCAGCATAGCAAAGTCTCCGAGAAGTTCTAGAATAAAGAAACCTGTTTCAGCTGTGATTAACTCAGCAGCCTATCCGGTGGATTTTTCCATCTGTGGAATAACTGTTCCCATCTCACAGGGCATCCATCTTTTATAGTCTATATTTTGGGAACATTTTTTTTTTCTAAATCCAAGCTTGTAATATTATTGCCTCAAGATTAATCTGTGATAGGAAAGAACCAGTCTGTGATTTGATTAATTATTCTTTCTTCTAACTTTTTTTTTTCTTCTAACTTTTGTTTGTAAGATTTGGTTGAACTTAAAGATACTCAGCTCTTGACGAGTGTGTGTGTTAGTTGCTCAGTTGTGTCTGACTCTTTTGCAAACTTATCAACTGTAACCTGCCAGGCTCCTCTGTCCATGGAATTCTCCAGGCAAGAATACTGGAGTGGGTGGCTGTTTCCTTCTCCAAGGAATCTTCCCAACCCAGGAATCGAACCCGGGTTTCTTGCATTGCAGGCAGATTATTTACTGTCTTAACCACCAGGGAGGCCTGTTGTTGACAAGTGGCCATCCTCAAATCAAGTGTGTTTGGAATTCACAAGCCTGTTTATACTTCAACTGACGCTGCCATTCACTCCAGGAATCTAACTGTGTCAAACAGTGTTTACAGAGAAATTTTTTTTTCTGATGGAGTGTAAGTTTTTCTTCGACTAATGATTAGATCTTTGCAACTGATGTTAAACATATGGATAATTCACGAATGTGCTAATTTATCCTGCTGTGGAACATTATCTTAGCTACAACACAATTATATCGTGCATCCAGAGTTCTATCTAGACATATTTACATACATCAATATCTATGTGTATTCAGGAAACTTCAAATTATGAGCAGGTAACTTCTACGGGCTAATTTGAAGTATGCTGCTGGGGAGCTTAGTATACACTTTCGAAAAGAAATGCATTACAGATCGTGTTTATGTTTGAGATCTAACCTATAAAATCTGTTTAATCCACTGCACCTGCATGGCTGAGAAGCTCCGTACGGTAATAAGCCAAATATCAGTACAGGTGCCATGCTGGTAAATTAAACCAAGGAGAAAAATCATAAGGTGACAAAATTAATGAAGAAATCCTTGTAAAAGTTTGATCTAAAATGCTAATGCTTGAGGAAATATAGGTTTCGTTGTAAAAGATGAGGTCGTGGACTGAAATATGCATGTGTGTGAATGTTTGTGGGAATGTGGGTGTATGTGTGAGTGTATGTGAGTGTGAGTGTGTGTGTAGCTTCTGATGTGACTATCTAATTGCATTATTTCTAATTATTCTTTTAAACATCCTCTCCAGCCCCAGTGCCCCATTACAGACACCTCACAGCAAGTCTCTTTGCAGGAAAAGGAGTCGGAGTCCTGTACAGACAAAAGTGAAACAGATAATGAGAGAGTAGAAAAAAGATTGTTCCTTAGGAAGCCTAGGTAAGAACTGGCAGCAATAAGGAATGGAGAAACTAGCTTTCTTTCTCTCTGTCTCTCACACATACACATACACACAGAGAGAAGAAACAGAATTCCTTTGATGGATTTAGGTGAAATGTGAAGAGTGACATACAGGTCATCTTGGGAACAGCACATGTGCGGTCATTTTTCTGCAGGTGGAAGAAGAGGAGAAGGGGTCAAAGGTGGGCAGAAAAGTCTGGCCACCAATGTGCCTGGTGTCGTTTGTCTCCAGTTCTGCTGCAAACACCTCCAACCCACTCAGCCCCAGGTTTGCTTGCTGTGACTGAGGTCTAGCTCCTCTTTCCCGCTTTGCTGTCCGGCTCTCCATGGAGTTGACACCCAGACACCTCAGCCCTCATTAGCCCTTTCCCCCAGGAGGCCCCTGTCTGCTGTCCCACCCGATGCCTTCCTCTCAACATGGACCCTTCTCCAGCCCCACCCCCACCTCCTCCTCTCCCGAAGGCTCCCAATTTCTTCCTCTGTTTCAGATCCTATCACCTGAGCTCAGGTTAACTTTCCCTACTGTCCATGCTTCTACTCTCCCCCGTTCATGCTTTTGCTATAATTGGAATAGCTTTGATAAATGCCAGCTCAGCCTCAGCAGAACCCTCCTGAATCCTACACCCAGTGAGCATCACCCATCCTCTCTTCTTGTCTCCCCTCCTGGGTGTCAGCTCTTCTGACCTCCTGACTACTCCTCAAATGCACAGTATTTACTCTTCTGGTCCCCTCCCCCTCACTTCTTCCCTATTAACTGCCTCCTACTCACCAATACGGAGTTCATTTATCACATCTCTGGAACTTCTCAGTCTCTAACTAGGTAAGATGCTCCTACTCACTAAATTATAATTCATGGAACTGTAATGACTTTCTTTTCTCCTTTTGACCTGCTTGAAAACAACGATGGTCTCTCTTAGTTTGTATCAGGAGCTTGCAGACTACTTCTTGGAACATAGGAGGTACTTAAAAAATATTCACTGGATGAATGGACCAAGGAGTAGACAGCAATGCTATATACAGTTGATAGCACCTCTCTCAGGCATGCCGTAGAGCTGCAGAATTCTCAGACAGATGACAGTCAGTTATTAGTTAGTAGATGTGAACTACATTATATATAGAGAAATATATGTGTAGCATTCACATAAAAAGCTGAATAATGCTGGTCTGCTTGTGGTAAGTTTATGAGTGTTTTTATTTGACTTTTGCAGTATGAGTGTCTTGGTTAATTTTTTTTTTCTGAAAAGCTTAGGTTGTTTTCATTATGAGAAAAACAGAGATAATGGGGAGAATGCAGTGTCTGCTTAAACATGGTTCATGAATTTGCAAAGAGACAGGGCACACAGGGCCCATGCTGCCTCCTGTTGTCCCGTGGGTCTCTGGTCTCTTGGGCTCTTCTTCCCATCCATCTCCCTCAGCTTATTTCCTACATGGTGTCTGTGATGGGAGATTTGGCCTTGACCTGGGAAGACTGGGCGCAGGTTTGAATGTGGGTGGACTGCTTCCAGTATCGGTATGATGGTCCATGCTAGCATTTCTCTACTGAGCTGTTGTTTTATTGTTTAGTTGCTGAGTTGTGTCCCGCTATTTTTGACCCCATGGACTGCAGCATGCCAAGCTTCTCTGTCCTTCACTATCTCCTAGAGTTTGCTCAAACTCATGAACATTGTGGAGAAGGCCATGGCACCCCACTCCAGTACTCTTGCCTGGCAAATCCCATGGATGGAGGAGCCTGGTGGGCTGCAGTCCATGGGGTCACTAAGAGTCAGACACGACTGAGCAACTTCACTTTCACTTTTCACTTTCATGCATTGGAGAAGGAAATGGCAACCCACTCCAGTGTTCTTGCCTGGAGAATCCCAGGGACGGGGGAGCCTGGTGGGCTGGCGTCTATGGGGTCGCACAGAGTCGGACATGACTGAAGAGACTTAGCAGCAGCAGCAGCATGTCCATTGAATCAGTGATGCCGTCCAACTATCTCATCTTCTGTTGTCCCCTTCTCTTCCTGCCCTCAGTCTTTCCCAGCATCAGGGTCTTTTCCAATAAGTCAGCTCTTCACATCAGGTGGCCAAAGTATTAGAGTTTCAGCTTCAGCACTAGTCCTTCAGGTGAATGTTCAGGGTTGACTTCCTTTAGGATTGACTGGTTTGATCTCCTTGCAGTCCAAGGAACTCTCAAGAGTCTTCTCCAACACCACAGTTCAAAAGCATCAATTCTTCGGTACTCAGCTTTCTTCACAGTCCAACTCTCACATCCATACATGACCAGTGGGAAAACGGGCAGAGTAATGTCTCTGCTTTGTAATGCTATGTCTGGGTTTCTCATTGCTTTTCAGCTGGACCCCCACCTATCGTTGATTGGCTGGTTGTTGTTGTTGAGGTTCTCGAAAGTTGTGGTGAAGGGATGCTCAGCTTTGCTTCTCCCAGTGTTCATAGGAATGTATGTTTGCTGCAAGGAGAGAGTCACAGTCAGTCCCTTACTTGCTTCAAAACACATCGTACCAATTTTTCATTAGCAGGCAGAGTAGCTGGTTTGCTGTGCTCAGTGGCTCAGTAGGGTCAGACTCTTTGTGACCTAATGGGCTGTCATTGGCTCCTCTGTCACACCCACCAGGATCCCCTGTCCTTGGGATTTCCCAGGCAAGAATACTGGAGTGGGTTGCTGTTTCCTATTCCAGGCTTGGTTTACCAAGCTAAAATAAAGGAACCCAGCCAAAGCCCCCACACCAGCTCCCACAAACAGCCACGTGTGTCCTGAGCATTCCTCTGGATCATTAAGACAGCACCTTTGCCCATGGCGGGGCTGAGCACGGAGCCCACCCTATAAACGCTGTTCATGGGCTAGTCCTTCTGAGCCCCAGTGAATGAGTCTTTCATTCCTATGAAAGTTAGCAAATTCTCTCAAATAGCAATGCAATATTTAATGTTTTTTCCTAACTCGACATCTACAGGCATTTTTAAGGAAAATTGGTGTGCTAGTCTAACACTATTAAAGATGATCAAGAAAAAACATAACCATACTTGAAATGGCCAACCTTCTGCATTCATGAAGGCTTCAGGTGACCGAAGGCTTTGTTTTAATGGCAGAGTATACTGATATGCTAAATTAATTGAGTTCAACATTCATTTAGGGGGCAACTCATTCACTTACAGTACCATGCACCTATGCTAGGGGCTTTGGGGGAATAAAACTGAAATGAAACCTGGTTTGTGGCCTCAAGGAATTTATAATATGGTGCCTGTAAATGAACTGAGATATAAATCCTCTCCTTCTGATCATAACTCAGTAGAATAAACATTTTTATTTCCATTTATTGGAGGGTTTTCTTTTAGCTGAGATTTACTCTGATCCTCTCCTTTAAAATTTCGGTAACTTACAAACTCCATTATCCATAACTTTTTGGCATGCTTCTATTTGCTCATTGATCTCTTCATTTACATCCTCACTCAATAAATATTTATTCAATGCTCCTCTAGGCCAGGAACTGTTCTAGGAGTTTAGATATAGTGGTGAGCAAAACAACATGTGTTCACACACACACACACACACACTCCTTACCGGGAATGAATACAGGCTTCAGAGAGACAGAAAGAATCTGGAAAGGTGAGGAGCCCTTCTGAATCAGGGTGTTGTGGGGGACTCCCCAAGAAGCTGGCATCTTAAAGGAGATGCAACAATTCTAGGGGGCAAGCAAAGGAAACAGAAGTCCCAGCAAAAGCAGAGGCCTGAATCACAGCATAGGAGGAGGGTCTGCATGACAATGAAAAGGGCAAAGCAGCTGGGATGAAAGCAGTGGGTAGAAGGTGAGGGCTGAGCCATGATCGGTCTTCAGATTTGAGGGGCTCGTTGGCCAGGAATCAAGGCCGAGGCACCACATCCCAAGCGGAGGAGGTTCAGCTTAGAAGAGGCTCAACCTGATCTTCCTTAAAATTGTGAATCACTGTATTGTACACCTGTAACTTACATAATGCTGCTGCTGTTGTTTAGTCACTAAGTCATATCTGACTCTTTTGAGACCCCTCTGACTATAGCTCGCCAGGCTCCTTGGTCCATGGAATTTTCCAAGCAAGAATACTGGAGTGGGTTGCCATTTTCTTTTCCAAGGGATCTTCCCAACCTAGGATTTGAACTCGAATCTTCTGCATCCCAGGTGGATTCTTTACCCCTGAGCCACCAGGGAAGCGGAACTTATGTAACATTGTATATCAACTGTACTTTAAACTTTTAAAAAAGGAAGATCACTTTGACTGCTCTGTGGAGAAGAGCTTGTAGAATGAGTTAACAAAAAATAAATAAACAAAGGGGGCTTAGACGGTAAAGAATCCACCTGCCAGGGCAGGAGATGCAGGTTCGATTCTTGGGTCAGGAAGATCCGTTGGAGGAGGAAATGGCAAACTACTCCAGTCTTCTTGCCTGGAGAATCCCATGGACAGAAGAGCTTGGCAGGCTACGGTCCATGGGGTCACAAAGAGTCTGACACAGCTGAGCATGTGTACATGAGCACGGCCCTGATGTGGGGTTTTAAGGGCCCAACCTCCTTGCTCCACACTGGGGTGACTTGGAAGGGCCATGCCGACCCTAGAGCCCCTTGAGTCCACTGGGGCGCTGTTGGCACTGCAGCCGGGCGTTCCCCTCTGTCCAGTCCCACTCTGTTCCCTTCCTTCGCCCATGTTGGTCCCGATGCATCACCCCAGTGACCCTCCTGCAGCCCACGCTTCAGCTCTGTCTCTACTTGGGAGAGCATCATTGTGTGAGAAAGCAAAGTGCCTCTGATGCAGCTCAGGGCTCCTGGGAGCATTTTGAGAATGTGCATCTTCACAGGAACCTTCGGGGCGTCTCTGGCTGACCAGGGTCTCTCAAGCAGTGTTCAGCAAGAACACGGGGGTCTCTACCCTCGCTCCAGGGTTAGTCAGGGAATGCAGGGCTGGGTCCACAGTGGTGGCTCAGTTAGCATGTATTAAAAGGCATAAGCTCCCATCACAAACCTTTACCCCAGTCACACGTGAACCAACACTGTGCTCTGGTTTGGAAGGTTCCAGGGGTCACCCTAAACGGCAGCCAGCACTGGAGCTGGAATGACCTGCAGCTCCTGAGGGCAAGAGGGGAGCTTTCCACCCCTCCCATCCATGAGGGGTCAGGTGGGAAAGAGGTCAGGATTGTGGTTCCTCCTTGGAGTCAAGGAGGAAGAATGTTGTGACATGCTGTGCAAACAACCAGAGACCTGGACCGTCTCCCATTGTTAAGTGAGAAAAGAGAACAGCGCAGAGAAATGAGACAGAATAGCAAGGGAAATTCAGAGACACCTAGACACCGAGAAGTTTCCTTTCTCAAGGACTTTGAGCCAGTACTAAATTTATAGTTAAGTGTTAGTTGCTCAGTCTTGTCCAACTCTTTGTGACCCCATGGACTGTAGCCCGCCAGGCTCCTCTGTCTGTGGGATTTCCCAGGCAAGAATACTGAAGTATGTTGCCATTCCCCTCTTCAAGGGATCTTCCTAACTCAGGGATTGAACCTTGGTCTCCTGCTTTGCAGGCAGATTCTTTACTGTCTGAGCCACCAGGGAAGCCCTTACTATAACTTATAGCTTAATCCCTAATAATTTTATTTATTCCTCTATTTTATTATTCCCTTCATATCTCTTCCTAAAGTGTTTCAAGAATAAAATTTTTTTGCAAGTATCTTTCATATGAATTGGCACATTGACATAAAAAAAGTTACACTATTAATTTAGCTACAATAAAGAAGTATTAAGTATCAATATATATAAGCATGGATGTTGCTGAATCTAAGTCTATATGTTATTGTATTTCAGTCTGAGGGTAGGAAACAAAATTTGTTGTTAATTTGAAATCTATGTATGAAATAATGAAATGAAATGAAATGAAAATCAAGAGAAAACAAAAGCATCTAAACAGGTTGTATTAAAAAGAATAAATAGGGACTTCCCTGGTGGCCTAGTGGATAAGACTCCCCCTTCCATTGCAGGGGATGCTGGTTCGATCCCTGGTCGGGGAGCTAAGATCTTACATGCCTCGTGGCCCCAAAAACCAAAACATAAAGCCGAAACGGCATCGTAACAAATTAAATAAAGAGGAGAGAATGGTTCCCATCAAAAATATTTTGAAGAAAGGGATAGAGTTGAGTCTGTTTACCATAGGGTTTTAATCAGTACTTCCTAGTTTCTTGCTGCCGTGGTCTGGGATGGGCCTCACTCTAACCAACCACCATTGCTTTTGCAGGAAGCAGTGGTTTAGTGGTCCAGGCTCATGAAGCCCCTCCTGGGTTCAGATCCTGGCTCCATTCTCCAGCTGCACGGCCTGTCACCTAGTCTTCGTGGTTCAGATTCCTCATCTGTAAAACGAGGATGGAAGCAATGCTGTGTGTGTGCGTGTGAGCTCAGTCACTCAGCTGTGTCTGACTCTTTGCAGCCCCGTGGACTGTAGCCCACCAGACTCTTCTGTCCATGGGGTTCTCCAGGCAAGAATACCGGAGTGGGCTGCCCTGCCCTCTTTCAGGTGATCTTCCCGACCCAGGGGTTGAGCCTGTGTCTCCTTTACTGCAGGCGGATTCTTTACCCACTAAGCCACCTGGGAAACCCTGAAAACAGTAATACGTACTTTATAAGGTGGTTTTGAGAAGTTCATATACATCAAGTGCAAAACATTGCTTGGCACCCGATAGGCTCTAAATAATTGGCTATCACTCACATGGCGTTCTGCTTTAAAAAAGAGTGTGCCCAAGATATTTTGAAGGAGTTTGTGGGTGTGTGTCACAGTTGGTTCCTCCCACTTTCAAATGTCACTGAGAGGATTGTAGCACACAAACTTACGAAGGCTCTTCGGGAATCAAACATGGTGGCCAGGGAAGACTGCCCACCACCACCAGTGGAAGTGCCCCTGGCTTTTCTCCCATTTCCAGCTGTGCAATTCATTTATCCTGGTGGTCTAGTGGATAAGACTCCCCCTTCCATTGCAGGGGATGCTGGTTCGATCCCTCGGAGAAATATTTTACTTTATGAATTTCATTTCTCAAATCTGTAGAATGGGCACAAAATACTTAACTCTCTAGAGTTCAGGGCAAAATACTTGCTGGAAAGTCAGATTGCTCAGGACTCAGTAGGAGCTGGTCAGGTAATATCTCATATGGCAGCTCATCCTTGGTTTTAAAAGAATATTCAGGATTGGGGGTGGCCTCCTTTAGAGTCACTGCAGAGGCATTGCTTCTTTTCCAGTGCCTGCAGCATGCTACGAGCCTCGATTACCCCTTTCCCCGCTGGCCAGTTCAGGCTGTGAACGAGTCTTGCTTTGGAGTCCATCAGACCAGGGTTCAATTCAAGCTCTGAGAAAGCAGAGAGACAGGCAGCCTCCTATGGGGTCTAATACCCCAGCTCACCAATGGCTGTGAACAAAAAGGAGCATCAAACAAGACACGGGACCCAGCCTTGGTGGCCTCCTCCTCTTCTGTCCTCTGTTCAGGGCTGATGTTCTTACATCTGCAAAGCTCCACACTTGGTGTATCATAGGTGCTTCATCCAAGAAGACAGAATTGGAAATTGTGATACACAGGTGTGATGCATGCCTGCTCAGTTGTGTCTGACTCTTTGCGACCCTGTGGACTGTAGCCCACCAGGCTCCACTGTCCAAGGAGTTCTCCAGGCAAGCATACTGAAGTGGGTTTACTTCAGGGGATCTTCCCGACTCAGCGATTTAACTGCACTCAACTTGTCTCCTTCATTGTAGGTGGATTCTTTATTGCTGAGCCACTTGGGAAGCCCCATAGTTACACTACCCTCATTTAATTTGAAGAATTAACACGGACAGGTTTGGTGGTACTTATTTCCAAAGTCCACTCTAGGAACGAATCTTTCAACATGAGCTTGGATTGTGGTTTTTCTGTGGCGCATATGTCCGTTTCAGTATCAGTTCTTATCTCAATGTCTTCATTACTCAACTAAAACAAACAAACAGACAGACCAAAAAAAAAAAAAGAGAGAGAGGGAGAGAAGAGGTGAGAGATTGTTCATTTCCATTCCCACCATATATTTAACTTACAGTGAAATTTGGCAACCCACTCCAGTACTCTTGCCTGGAGAATCCCATGGATGGAGGAGCCTGGGAGGCTACACCCCATGGGGTCGAAAAGAGTCGGACACGACTGAGCGACTTCACTTTCACTTTCACTTTCTCGTTTTAGGTACCTCATTTTCCCATTCTCTGAAATGGGTACAGAGTTAATCCCAAGAGTTAGAATTTAATGCAAAGTATTTGCACAGCTGATTGCATTTTGTCCGTTCTATCGGAATTAACTCTTTCAGAAATGTATTTATTAATTTTAACATTAGCGATTTCATGATCATCTAAAAGGTTCAACAGACTTGTCCACAAAAGGGAAATAGTCATTATAATAACATCCAAGAGCAGTCAAGAAAATTTATGGCCCTGGGCACATCACCCTTTGCATTTTATTTTTCTCCTACAAGTTTACACCACTGTGAAAATTCTTTCAGGGTTAGGTAGCATCTCATGTAACTCCTAACTCAGACATCGGGGATATTTATTATGATATCTCTACACAAATGGAGTGGACACAAATGCTCAGAATACTACATGTTCGAAAAGAATATAACATGCTGTAGTAGTATTTCCTGCCTCTATATACATTGTTATTGTTTGTTTAATTGCTGTTATGTCTGACTCTTTGCAACCCCATGGACTGTAGCCCACAGGGCTCCTCTGTCCATGGAATTCTCCAGGCAAGAATACTGGAGTGGATTGCCATTTCCGCCTCCAGGGGGATCTTCCTGACCCTGGGATTTAACCTAAGTCTCCTATACTGGCAGGTGTTTCTTTAAATTTTAACCACTGATACCTAAACTCAAAACCACACTTGAATTAGTTTCTTTAAAACGTCCCTCTTTAATAAAGAAAATTTCCACTACATCCCCATACTTTTTGGACTTGTTATGCTGGTTTCCCTGTAAACGAGACCTTTACACTTCACCAAGAAGGAAATCTCTAGAAGGCTGTGCTTTGAACTGTAGTCTTCTCTCTCAAGTCAAGCACATTTCTTTCTTCCTTTTTTTTTTTCAGTTACAAAGCTACAACAATGTTTATATTCATATGAAGTATTTCAGCAATTCATAGCCAATTTATCAATGACCACGCAGCTGCAGGCCTTGCAGTCTAAAAAAAATATACCAGCTCACTTGGTGTTTACACAGTCTCTGAAAGCCCCCAGTTGAGGCAGGGGGATGGAGGGCCTGGAGGTCGTTAGAAAGGTACAGT
This sequence comes from Oryx dammah, assembly GCF_014754425.2. Lineage (NCBI taxonomy): Eukaryota > Metazoa > Chordata > Mammalia > Artiodactyla > Bovidae > Oryx > Oryx dammah. The sequence goes on along the minus strand of NW_024070209.1, from coordinate 8,694,811 downwards.
GGAGATCCTGCGAGTGATGGTGGAGGGATGTTTGCATTATAGCCCAACACATCATTAAAGACACAATTGTTATTTAATGTGGCCCAATCATCTCTCTACTCTTCATGAAACCCACTTAAGTAATTACCTTCGGAGCTCATTGGTTCCATGAGCTGCCTGGTTACAAAGGGTTATATAAAAAAAAATAAAAATAAAAAATGAGCTCATACAATTGCCCCTTCAAGCTGACTTTTCCTTATTAACATATTCAATGAAGACCTTTTACCTATCCTGAGACTGAAAACTTCAAGGTAAATAAATGCTCTGGAGCACTAGAAAGATTTCAAGAGAATGAGAACACATTAGCCAAAGTGTATTCTTCCATCAGGAACGCTTAAAAAGAAAAGCTGATACATGCATAATGCCTGACTTCTTTGTATTTTCACTTTGACATCTGTTTTAGCCAATCAATTTTTCATTAAAGCCAAAATGCTGTCTTCAGATTTGCCTCGGCTTTTCTCCTTTTAAGACAAGAACGAATTTATGAAGAAAATATTCCTTTACAAAACTCAGCGCCAGCTTACCATGCTGTGTGTATCTTAATAAGTGGCATAGTTTTGAAGACTCAATTTGAATAGTCTAGATATTAAGATGGAAGATTTAAAGAATCCACAGAACTTATTTTCAGAGCACATTTACATGTCTTTTAAACAGATTTTTTTTTTTATTATGACGTGTCCAAGATATTTAGCACCATTTAAGAGGAGCAGCTCTGAAGCACAGAATTGAAATTGCTTGATAGCACACATCTGCATTTTAAACTTTAAGCTAGCTTTCAAAATACACTGTACCATCCATGTTTACTATAAATACGGTGAGGTAAGTCTGGAATACCTTTATCTTATTTGGTAGCTCTGTGTTGGAGCCTCTTTGTTTGAGCAGAAGTGTCAGCTGTATTTTACTTTATTATATAAAAAAGTTTCAGAATTTAATTAAGGGTCAAGTACCAGCAGTAGATAAATGCAACAGCGAAAGCATATTTCTGATCACTCTGAAGTCTGCAATCATGAAAATTATTATCATTGAGTAAAACTGGTCTCAATGATGGTGACTGGGAGATGGAGTCTGTGTTACTCAGCTGTCATTTACATAATAATGGGTTCCCGTTTTCATCAGCACCTTTTGTTTGCACAGTGCTTACTGCTATAGTAAATTGTCAAAATGTCATTCCTCTCCAATCAGCCTGAAAATATCAACAGTAAACAAGGCACAGGAAGAAATTCTCTGATTAGAAGTGTGGCAGAGGAAGAGTGGAGCTGAAGTCTCCGTGATCGCTGGAGATGTGCTATCCTGGTATCCCCAAGAATACTGCCACACGGCTTAGCGAAATGACTTCTCCCTTCCGCCCTGTTCAGCAGCCTCTTTAACGAAATTCCACTGTGCTACGAAGGTCATTCTGAAACCCCAGGACTGTCACTGGGGATTAGTAGAGTTACATATGTGTTGGTCCTTCTCATTCTGTTCCCTCTTCCTGGGATCGGTCTTTCCCTTTCCTGGCAGAGCTGGGACTAGGCTATCCTGGTGTTTCTCTCTCTGCTGTTTCTCTGACTGCTGGGTGGTGGCATTCCAGAGAAGAAAGGGGCCCTTGGACACACTGCCATCACGCAGGGCTGCCGCACACAGGCTCCCATCAGCTAACCAACTGATGCTCCTGTTCCAGACTGAGGAGAGGCTGAGAGATGGCTCCCTGAGGAGATGTGTCAGGACTCAGGAGCTGGGGAAGCGCCCGAGGGGGCGCCCCTCGCCTTTCCACTTGGCCATTGAACTTGGGGACCAGGGATGTGGAAGGACAAGATGTCAAAGCCAGTGCCAGCATTTAGGGCACAGAGCCCTGAAGGCTCAGCTTCAGATTCTCCGGTCCACACCCTACTGACTCTTCAGCAATATTTTCAAGTATGTAAGACACATGAAATCAGGGCATCTTTCTGTTCCTCAGTGGAATTTGCCCAGGACCAGAAAAGGATGAGGATGAATTAATACAGTATATACCTTATAACCATTATAGTTACAAAGTATATTAAAATTAAAGACTTCACATTGTGTTTGAAATAAAAATGAATATAGTGGCATTCTGCCAAGAGTCCCAGAAACCACTCTTGTGTGGAATTGAAACATTTGGCTCATATAATACTTAATTTATTTTTATGAAATGACAAGTTATATAAATGTATGTTTAAAACAGAGGGGTACAACATTTTTTTTTCTGAGTTTCTTTGTATTCTGGCTTATATAGCTACACATAGTTAAGACTTATATCTACACAGAATGAAAAACAATAAACTTTGCCAAAGTAATTTTTTTAGCTACATGTTCCCCGAATATATCAAAATGTGATCGTGTTAGGTTAGATCCCCAGTTAGGTTACTTAGGGAAAGGCACATAGTACCTTCTTTTGGAAATGAACAGGAGTTTTAAAATCTATTGAAATGAGGTGTTGACATCAGGCAATATTTTGTAGAGCTTTCAGCTTTCTTACCATGCACTTGATTTTGCTTGGCTACTTTTAATTCTGCACACCCCCCTACCCCCAGCCACAGACATACTTCTTCTTTTTGAAAATCCAACATTGTCCAAACCTTTTCGATTAAGAAGCTCAGCTGAATGAAAGCACTGTGGTTCTGCGTTGGTGCATCTGTAAACAGAGGGGCTCGGGAAGCCAGGCGGCGCACGGAGAAATAGGGCTGGTCTTCTGTAATTACCTTGACACTTCATGCAGTACAGAGAATTAACTCCTAGGACTTTGGGCCGAATGAAGAAGTTGATGTTTCATGTTGTGAATGCATCAGCGCCTGAACCCATTACCAGTTTTAACAGAGACAGGAATTTACTATACTTCTTTTTTTTTTCATTAGGCATGTAGAGTGATGTGCAGAAAATGAGTGGAGAATTGAGGATGCTGAAGCAACAGCAGTGTGTATTTTTATTATAGCCGCTTTCTTCTGATTCTGTACCCATCTATAAAACATAAATAGAAAACGAGACCTATGGCAACCATTGTCTTGAAAGGGGGAGCCCTCTGTCTTATAGGGGAGAGGTGAGTGAGTCACTAGAGTGGGTGAAGGTATTCCGGGACAGACCTAGAGGGACAGAGTGCTTGAAAACCCAGAGCAGGTGGGGAGACATAGCTCAAACGGCAACTAGTTAGCAGCTGGCACCCTGACCTTTAACTGCATCCATGGTAACTGGGCTAAAGATGGAGCTCCGTTTTATTATTCTCACACCCACGATGTTAAAGCCCGTGAATCCCCATTGCAATTTAATGGCTGAAATCAGAAGGCAGATCTGTGTGCATTGGACCAGTGCCGATACCCTCTTAGCTAATGAGCGCAATAAACATTCTCATGCCAGGAAGCCAGCACAAGTGGAAATATTATGCCATACAGAAATCTATACCCAAACACAAAGAGATGGTCAGAGAAGCCGGTCTTTTATGTGTATTTTGCATATTCTAACATGCAAAGCCAATCACCTTTTAAGGAAAGGATTACAAAAAGCGGCTAGACTATTAAAGACTGTGGCATACCATGAAGCTTATTGTGAATGAGAAATCTCAAGTTATGAATTCTCGACTTAATGAGTATTACTGCCACTTCTATTATTTTCCTTAATGAATCTTATTATTTGTAAATGCATGCTTCCTTTTATGTGGCTTTAAGATACTAGGTGTCTTTTCTCTGACTATATGCTATACCTACAGCTGAATGGAACACAGTGTGAAATCAACCCACACTTTTTTGGGAACAAAAGGAAGAGATTTTGTTATAACTTTGACTTGGCAGCCATTTAGTCCATAGTTTTTTAAGAATTAATGACAACAGTGTCTTTCCGTTCTCACGGACTCTGCAGCCTACAGGATACATAGATCACACTGGTTTGCTTCAAAGCCCCAGAAAAAAAAAAAAAAAAGAAAGAAAAACCAGTAAAGGCAGCTGACTACCAAGTGATGAACCTTTGCATATGCACCGCCTTTTTAACAAATGCTGGCAACACTTTTGATACAAACACACACACATTTAGGTTTAAAAGGAGATGAAAATTGCTTCTGAAGCCCTCAATCCAAGAAATAGCCAATTGCAGAGGTTCAAGCATAATCAGCCCATTATGTGAATTTCATGCGCTTTTTTCCTGTTATTTGCTCTCCCCAACTTCTTTTTACAAAACTTACTTTTTGTACATTCAAGTTTAGCGATTTAAATGTGCCACAGAGTATCAAAACGATGCCAACAATTATCCTGGATATGTATTTTATGTGATTTAAGAAACACAGTCCAAGTTCTAAAACTCCGTGAGAATCTGCAGAAAATGTAACCTATGAATTTTTTTTTTGCCCCTGTGTATTAGTCTCTAGTTGTGTCTGAGTCTTTGCAACACTCTGAACTGTAGCCTGCCAGGCTCCTCTGTCCATGGGATTCTCCAGGCAAGAACACTGGAGTGGGTTGCCATTTACTTCTCCAGGGGATCTTCCTGACTCAGGGTTTGAACCTGCCTTGCAGAGTCTCCTGCCTTGCAGGCAGATTCTTTACCATCTGAGCCACCAGGGAAGCCCTTCCCTTCAATTGCTCCCTCTGTAGTTCCTAAAATACTCTTCAATTTTATTTTGCTTAAATGGTTTTCTGAGAAAAGATGAGGGCTTAATAACTTTCCTTATCAGAAACAATAAATGTTTTTCTTGCGGCACGATGCCAGGAATCCTTTGTAAGAAAAAGCTTGAACTCTTGCTAACAGAAGCTACTTGTTCGGCAAGCGATAAAGGTCAGGGAGAAAATAATTTTGGTGCTTCTTATCATTTAAGACAATGTCACTTTTATCATTATCAGAGAGTTTTAAGAGGGTTGGGTCGGGGGGAGGAAGCGAGACAAAGGAAGTAAGAACTCCAAGCCCTGAATAATCACACCTGTTTACTTGACTTATGAAAGGGCAGGGTGTGACTTGATCCGTTTAATAAAAGATGTTCTATCAATTTAGACAATTATACCAAAGATTAAGAATGTCAGGAAGCTGATGAAATCTCCTAGGTAACATTAAAAAATAATACGCTTTTAGATCACATCATATATTAAATGACAACTGCCAATTTTTTTAAAAGGAGTCCTCAAAATTCTTTCCTGAATAACAGTTTGAAGTTAAAATACTTTGTTCTTAACTGTTAACTTCATTGACATGACACTTCTGCTTCTTGAGTTGGGGAACTTGGCAAAGAAGAGCTTTTTGTTTACCCAAGTCAAAGCAGACTGCGATAGAGACACAGTATTTTATGGCCTTTATGCATCTTTGCCTAATTAAAGAATAATAAGAAATATTTTTCTAGCATATTACTTGGTTAAAAATATCTAAAAATGACTTACGTTTAAATCTTAACCATCCTCTTGACTTATTTATTCAGTTTTTCTGGCTTCTGAACAATTGCTTTTATTATCATCAGCCTATTAAAGCTAGAAATTCAAGCTTTTCTGAAAAGACTTGTCATGGGAAGATTCGAAAGATGAGCTCGTGGTGACCTTGGACAGATCAGCTCTGCAGAGGGCAGATGGTGAGACCAGAGGTGAGCGGGTTAACGTAGCTCTTCTGCTGCCTGTCTCCTGTTTGCCCACAATGTTATGGACTGGAGATCTGTGCTGGAGGAAGGTTATAGAGGCACCCAACAGCCACAGGGAACCTGGGAGACTCTCAACACGGGAGCTCTGGAAAGATCTAGAATCACTTAACCACTTTAATATATGGCATGTAACGACCACCACGGTGTATTTATACCATAGTCTTTATACCTGGGTGGGAAACATCTCCAGTCCTGTTCGTCTCTATCACCTGGAGTCTCACCTCTAATAAAGATCCATCTCTCTGCATCTCTGGCTTCCCACGTGGCACTCGTGGTAAAGAACCCACCTGTCAATGCAGGAGACATAAGAGATGCAAGTTTGATCCCTGGGTAGGGAAGATCCCCTGAAGGAGGGCATAGCAACACACTCCAATATTCTTGCCTAGAGAATCCCACGGACAGAGGAGCTTGGTGAGTTACAGTCCACAGGGTTGCAAAGATACGGACACATCTGAAGCGACTTAGCATGCATGTAGGCACTCTCTGCATTAGGCCCAAATGATGAAGGGGCAGGGCCTGAGCTCCACTGACTGGCCTGGAGCTTGTGCACTGGTACAAACTCCAGGGGAGCAGCAGGTCAGCAGAGCTATCACCTGCCAGCAACGATGCTGCTCTATCTAAGAAAGTCTGCGGCCACTGCTAACCCCAGCCAGGTGATGCTCCCCTTGCTCACATCTGCCCTGAACTTCTGCTCCATCTCCAGCCTCAACTTCTGGTTCCTAGCCAAGTTTCATAATTGAGCTCTCTACCCAGCACGGTAGACACCAAATGCTGCTGGCTTGTGACAAGCTGTAAAAAAACCATTGTCATTCTGCACTTCTCAGCTTCTGGGTCCTGGTCCATGGATCCTTTTGCTTCTGCAGTAGAGGCAACAGTACCATTGTTATTATCAGCAGCCTCTGCAGGAGCGATACCCATTTAGCAAGCTCGTAGCCTGGGCATGTCATAAACACTATCTCATTTAATCCTTACAGCAAGTCTCTGGGTAAACTGATTCTGGGAAGTTAGTTAAATTATCAGAAATTAGATCCCTTGGAGAAGGAAATGGCAACTCATCCAGTATTCTTGCTTGGAGAATCTATGGGTAGGAAGCCTGGTGAGCTATAGTCCATGGGGTCGCAAAGAGTCGGACATGCCTGAGTGACTGAACATCAACAACATTTTCTCACTTCGTACCTCTGTGTCACATTTGGGTAATTCTCTCAATGTTTCAAACATTATTTTATATTTGTTATATCAATAGTATATTTACATTATTATATTTATATTATATATTATATTACACTGTACTATATTTCATTATTATATACATGATGATCTGTGATCACTGATCTGTTTTTTCAAGTAGTTGTTGAATTTGCTACCTCGTTGCTTCTGTTTTGTGTTTTGGTTTTTGGCTCTAAGGCATGTGAAATCTAGTTCTCTGACCAAGTGTCAAATCTGTACTCCCTGCACTGGAAGGCAGTCAGAACCACTGGAATACCAGGGAAGTCTCTGTGAGCACTGATCTTTGACGTTAATTTTGCAAAAAATTTAGGACTCACCGAAGGCTCAGGTGATAGCACTTTTTAGTAATAAAGCATTTTTAATTGAGGCATGTACATTCTTTAAAAGGCACAATGCCTTTGCACACGTAACAGGCTACAGAACAATGTAAACCTAACTCTTACATGCACTGGGAAACCAAAAAGTTTTCTGTGACTTGCTTTATTGAGATATTCGTTTTATTATAGCAGTCTGAAATGGAGCCTGTAAAATCTCTGAGGTCTGCTTGTAATGTATACATAATAATTATGATGTAACCCATAAGAGAGGTTCAAAACAAAAACTCTCAAAACTAAAAGGAGAAATAGGTAATCACAGTTGCAGTGGAAAATTCATTACTACTTCATCAGTAAATGACAGAACAACTAGAAAAATCAGTTGTTTCTAGAACATTAGTCAGTAAAGATACAGAAGATGTGAATGGCACCATCCTGACCTAACCAACATTTACAGAATAAAAGACTCAACAACTATAGAATACACAGTCTTTTCAAGTGCACACAGAATGCTCACCAAGGTTGTTCATGTACTGGACTGTAAAAAAAAACCTCACATTTCAAAAGCATGGTATATTACATAAAGCGTTATTTTAAAAAAAGTGAAATCAAATCAGCAACAACAAAAAAACAGTTTACAGGTTAAAGTCTTGGACAGCAGACTCCTCATTGATGATAATGCTGGTAGACAATGGACCAATACCTTGGGTTCCTTTGAACTTGAATTCTACGCCTTGAAGTAGAATCTACAACTTGAAGTAGAATTCAGAAACTTATTATTCATTAAGGAGATTTTTTAAAAAAAAATTCAGAAGTGCAAAGATAGAGTAGACTATTTGCAGAACCTATTGAAATAATTCCTTATGATGTACTTTAGAAGGAAGAAAAATTAACGTGGAGAGGAGAAGGACTAAAAAATAACAGTAAAACCAACAGTGTAATTGTAAAAACAAATCATTTTTTCTTTTGTTTTTCAAGATGGAACTTAAAAGTGTATTAAGGGCTTCCCAGCTAGCTCAGATGGTAAAGAATTTGCCTGCAATGCAGGAGACACAGGTTCAATCCCTGGGTCAGGAAGATCCCCCGGAGGAAGAAATGGCAACCCACTCCAGCGTTCTTGCCTGGAGAATTCCATGGGCAGAGAAGCCTGGTGGGCTACAGTCCATGGGGTCACAAACAGTGGGACACGACAAAAGTGTATTAAACGGCAAAAGTGTATTAAACAGCAATAGTAGGACGGAGTGAATGATGAGAGACATACAGTGAGAGAGACTGAGAGAGACCGAGGGGGTTGGAGGGGGAGGAGGGGTCCTAACCAGGAGACAGTGTGATCTAAGACCCTTGTTTTTCAGAAGATGAGAGTCTTCCATAGATCTTGGAAGTCCCCATAGATCTTGCTTGTGTGTGTGTTAGTTGCTCAGTCACGTCAGACTCTTTGTGACCCCATGGACTGTAGCCTGCCAGGCTCCTCTGTCCATGGAATTCTCCAGGCAAGAATACTGGAGTGGGTTTCCATTTCCTTCTCCAGGAGGTCTTCTGGACCCAGGTATCTAGATTGGGTCTCCTGCATTGCAGGAAGATGCTTTACCACCTGAACTACTAGGGAAGCCCATAGATCTTGCTTAGAAAACATTTATAGTCAATTTTCTGGGACAAATGAATGAAAAGAATACTGAAAACTTTGTGTCAAACACACAGAAATCACAAAAGTCGAAAGAAAAAGGAAGGGTAATGAAAATGAATTGCAGTAAAACAAATCCCAAATGTATTGGTAGTTGCAATAAATGTTAATAGATTAAACACATATATTTCAAGATTGATACCAGCTCAGTGGTTTTTTTTTAAAGTTACTATATCCTGCTCATATGAAGCAAAATTCTAGAAATATTAAAAATAAAAGAACAGAAACAGATCGAATAAGTTTCAAATGTTGGTGAAGCACCATTAACTGGGGACAAAAGAGAGTTTATGGCAAAAGTCATGATTACAGTTAAAGAGGGAGATTGATTGTGGTGATTGAAGAGGTGAGCAATCCAGGTGAGCAGAGCATACCTGCAGTTGTAGAATTTGGAATAACTATGACCTTGACATCAGAAGGTGGGTGAGTCTCCGTCCTCCCTCTCCTCACCACACACCCCTGACACCAAGGCATTTTATGAGATTAAATTCTTTTCCTTCTGAAATCCTGGCTATTTTGATGTTCAATTTCTATGAGTTGAAGGAGGAAGTAATTCCTTTTCCAATTTTGTTTTTTTATTGTTATAGTTTAACTCTTTCCACTTCATTGCAGGCATGGCAGAGAAATCGGGGAAAAAACATGTACAATGGAAATGAAAAATGAACGAGAGACATGAAAGGATTTCCTGAGGTGGAAGAGAGGAGTCGTCATGTTGGACGATAAGGCAACTCACTGGGCAGAGTGCACAGTCTGCAGAAGAGCAGGCAGCTTAGGTGCAAGAGCAGTCCTGGGCTTAGAGGCCGGGAATGACTCAGAAAGTTACGGGCCACGCATAGTGAGAGCTGCCAGCCTCTCACTATCCTCCTTGCAGGACCCCTGAGACAAAAGATTCATTCCTCCTTAACGTGCCCAGGATGGAAAAGGAAATCAGATACAGGGTTAAAAATGCCTTCATTTTTTTGGTTGTTTTTAAGATTTTTTTGGTGGGGGGGATGTGGGCCATTTTTTTAAAAGTCTTTATTGAATTTGTTACAATACTGCTTCTGTTTCATGGTTTGGTTTTTTTTGGCCATGAGGCATGTGGGATCTAGCTCCCGGACCAGGGATCCAACCTGCATCTCCTGCATTGAAAGGTAAAGTCTTCACCACTCGAGACCGCCAGGGAAGTCCCTGCCTTCATTTTAAAATGTGAAACGTGGGTGTAAACCTTGTAGAAAATAGTTGGAGGACTCTTTCCACTGTTGCCAGAAAGATGCCAACTGAAGTCCTTCATGAGACTTTAGAGGATTCTGGGTTTCAAGGGAAAGAGACATGGTTTGGTTGTAAAATATGACATGTAAAGGAAAAATGCTTTGGGGTGACTTAACATACACCTTCAAATTAAAGTAAGAGTCAAATTCAATCTGAAGCACTACAGCAAACATGCATTAGACAAGAAATGATTATTAATATTTTAAAGAGATACTTCCTTGCAAAAGCTTAAAGTCTAGAATACAGTTCTGTTTTAGCCACGTAGAACACGTGGTTTTGGTAAAGTTGAGGGGGAAGACGAGTGGTTCTCTGGATTCTCTCTTTCCCAGCCCTGGAATTTACAGAGACGCACTGCTTTGCGTTGGAGTGTCCCAAGCTCTCGTTTGAATCTTGCTAAAATAAGAGAGTAATGTGACTGCAAGAAAATCCTCAAAGGACCTTGAATTCTCACATTGTTTTACATTAATTTTTGAAATATTGATCACTCTAAATACTTTGATGCGGATTAATGCTCAGCTCTGTTTTATGCTTCTTCCTTCCTCAAGTTTCTTTTCCACCTCTTTCCAGAAGAACCACAGCAGTCGTGGAGTGGGGTGGATTGTGAGGGGTTTATGCCCTGGAGATAAAGGAGGTGCCATAACCAACCTGTGAACACCACTCCTGTCTGCAGGCACACCTGGACCTCGGGCCAGACTCCCACTCCCAAAAGCCCAGATAAATGCCTTTTCTTTCCCATGACAGCCCTGGAGAGGGAGGAGGGAACCAAACGCGACTTGTTTTTCACATGCCGTTTTATTTGAAATTGTCAATTTTATATTATTGCTAAGCCATGAAAGTGGTTTTGGTCACCTGTTTTTTATTTATTTGTTTATTTCTAAGTTAATTTTTGCTGGAGTAGAGTTGTTTTACAGTGTGGTATCAGTTTCTGCTGTGCAGCAAAGTGAATCAGCCACAGGTTTGCATATATATATATCTCCTTTTTTTTTTTTACTTTCTTCCCATTTAGGTCATGACAGAGCAATGAGTAGAATTCCCTGTGCTCTACAGTGTGTTCTTATCAGTTATGTATTTTATATACAGTATCAGTAGTGTATATCTGTCAACCCCAATCTCCCAAGTCCTTCCTTTCCCTTGGTGTCAATACATTTGTTCTCTGTGTCTTAGTCTCTACTTGATTGCCTGTTTTTTAAAAAGCCTTGCTACTTGGCAAAGTATTTTTGCATACAATTCCTGATTATTTCCAATTGATAATGACCGATTTGGTTAATAGCCATTAGATATAGTTTAACGTAGCTTCTCTTTTGTATGATAATTTTACATATGTATTTTTAGAGTACCTTTGTACCTTTGCAGAGGAATAGGGAGAAATCTACTCTTGCTTTGAACAAAATGGGGGCTAGTGCAAATATTTGCTGTAAAGTAAATGTTATTCAAGTGATTTGAGTTTTGGCATTACTGAGAAATTCATATTTTTAAGAAAATATCCTGAGCTTTATATCCTATGTGGGATATGTTAAGTGGTAAATATATATTTGTATTTGACCTTGTGATCCTTGCCCAAACTTTACCAGCTACTTAAGTTTTTTTTTTTTTCCAGAGGCAGCCACCTGGGAGTAAACCTTTTTATATCTTTTGGACACTGTAGCTTCTATAAATAACTTTGTAGCATTACATCAGGTAAGAATCCAATATTCAATTGCATGAGCAATGTGGAATTTTGTATTTTGAATTAAATAGTATAAATGGCATTTTGGTTTCAGTATTGAAATTAAAAGCAAGAATCAAATCACAGATGAGGGACAAACAGATGCTTCTCTGATAGTTGGATTCTTTAGAAAATGGACTATAAATTCAGGAAGATAATTATTAACACTGGATGGTATAATCAGGATTATCTGCCTGGTTATCTACAAAGTCATTAAAATGTGTCAGAAGAATCAAATGTATGTTGTATACAAAGCAGGACCTGCGTCTGGTCTTCATTGAAATCCCTTCTGCATTTCCTTTGCATAACTTAATTAGCAAAGTTAAAATTAAGATGAGACTCCAGTGTGTTTAGATGAAACAGTTTCTATGAGGGGACACTTCATTAAAACATTTAATAATGCACCAAACTCTTGGTTATCTAAGGAATCTCTTAAAACTATTCTTTCCAATGAATATAATTATTCGATCTAAAATATTTGTGTTCAGGAAAACTCTAAATATTGCCCCTCTGCCATGGACACTTAGGCTTGGGCACTTGTTAGACACTCTGCTTCCATTCAGTGCTTTCCAGTGTTTATAGTAATGTGGTCGTGAGAGTTTGGGCTTCTCAGGTGATGCAGTGGCAAAGAATCCGCCTGCCAGTGCAGAAGACGTGGGTTCAATCCTTGGTTCAGAAAGATCCCCTGGAGGAGGAAATGGCAGCCCACTCCAGTATTCTTGCCTGGAAAATCTCACGGACCGAAGAGCCTGGTGGGCTATGGTCCATTGGGTCACGAAGGGTCAGACACGAAATGACTGCGCATGCACGAGAGTGTATCTAACATCTGTTTCTGAGGGTCTAGTACGTATTCTAAATATTCTATACTCTCTGTAATTAACAGTGAATGGGACAAAGTTTTAAGACCCACTCCCATGAAGCCCACATTCAGAAGAAGACAGACAATAAAAGCAGAAACTAAGCAACAGAGGTATTTAGATATTCACAGAACTGTGCAACCATCGTTAAAATCAGTTTGGGAAATTTTCACCACAACATTCATTCTCAGTTCTCCCATCCCTCTTAACCTTAGGCAACAACTAAAGGTGTGCATTTTTGACTTGAAAAACTACAAAGATGGAGTCTCCTAAGTAAGACGGGGAGAGATGGGTGAAACCAATCAGGGGAGGGACCGTTTGCTTAATAATTTTGTTTGCTTAGTTACTGTTTGTCAAATACTAAAGTAGTAAGTTTTCAGGGAATTACCATTTAGTCAAATATGTTTAGCAGTAATAGTCTACTAAACTTAACCTTGTTTTAATGTTTAAGGTCTTCCAAAATTTCATGGTTTTAAATGTTAATGTGGTATTGTCCTGATCCTATGACAGACCATGAGGATCTTAATTTTAGTAATAAATCCTTGACTTGAGCTAGTAAGGGTTCTCTACTAAAGAAATTGTAGAACATGTGTTTTTAAAGTCTGTATTGAATTTTTTACAATATTCCTTCTGTTTTACATTTTTATTTTTTTGACTGTGAGGTACTTGGGATCTTAGTTCCCTAATGAGGGATTGAACCCACACCCGCTGCATGGGAAGGTGAAGTCTTAACCACTGGGCAGCCAGGGAAGTCCCTAACACATGTTTTAAATGACTGTTTTGAGCTCCTCAATTTGGATTCTGAATAAAAAGGCATCTACTGTGTATAAGTGACCCATGTTTGTGAATGACTAACACTCTTAAACGGAGAAGGCAATGGCACCCCACTCCAGTACTCTTGCCTGGAAAATCCCATGGCTGGAGGAGCCTGGTGGGCTGCAGTCCACAGGGTTGCAAAGAGTCGGACACGACTACTTGACTTCACTTTCACTTTTCACTTTCATGCATTGGAGAAGGAAATGGCAACCCACTCCCGTGTTCTTGCCTGGAGAATCCCAGGGACGGGGGAGCCTAGTGGGCTGCCATCTATGGGGTCGCACAGAGTCGGACACGACTGAAGCGACTTAGCAGCAGAAGCAACACTCTTAAAAAGTAAAAATCCTTGGTTGGCTAAGTTAAATGAGCCTTTTAAATATCCAGGCTATATAGTTCTCTGCTGCTGCTACTGCTAAGTTGCTTCAGTAGTGTCCGACCCTTAGCGATCCCATGGACTGCAGCCCACCAGGCTCCTCCATCCATGGGATTTTCCAGGCAAGAGTACTGGAGTGGGGTGCCATTGCCTTCTCCAATATAGTTCTCTAGGAAATAGGAAATATAAAATTTAGATAACAGGAAAGATCTTGTCTGTGACATTTTTCACCTACAACTTATGGTTCTGTAGTACATTAATAATGTACATTAACCCTGATTGGACATCCATGTATTTATCAACTGAAAGAAAAACCGATTTTCAATGTTTTTTCTTTTTTCTACCGAAGTGATTTCTCTGGATGAGAAAACTCCAGCTTGACTATCACATTCCATGACCTGATTCCCCTCGGGGGTGGCTTATTGAGGGGCCCCGTCACAGTGGCTGGTTTGCACTCAGTTATAAGCACCATCACATCATCACATCATATTGGATTGTGAGCTCGCCCATCTATCTGTCCCCTTGGGGCCATCAGGCGTTCCTGAGAGCAAAGAGTCACGGTCTGTCCACTTCCTAGTTCCTAGAGACCGACTGATTCCTGGAGTGTGAAAGACATTCAGCAGATGTTGAATGAATGAAGACATCCATGAATGAGTAAGTTCCATCAGTTCAGTTCAGTCGTGTCCGACTCTTTGCAACCCCAAGGACTGCAGCACGCCGGGCCTCCCTGTCCACCACCAACTCCCGGAGTTTGCCCAAACTCATGTCCATTGAGTCAGTGATGCCGTCTAGCCATCTCATCCCCTGTCATCCCCTTCTCCTCTCGCCTTCAATCTTTCCCAGCATCAGGGTCTTTTCAAATGAGTCGGCTCTTCCCATCAGGTGGCCAAAGTATGTTCTTCCATAGGCTGTAACATATTTAAAGGCTGTATCTGAATTCTCACCTTGAAAAGTTAAAACAATGACAGCCCCAAAGCAGCTTCTCCCCTATCCTTCACTGGAGTAGAATACCAGATTTGTGAGGGGGAGCACCTGTGGTATTCCTCCATGGCTTGCTAAGAAGCCCAAGAAATTAAAAAAAGGGAACAGGTCAAAGTCCCCAAAGCCCAGGAGTAAAAATGGGCAAACCTTGTGGTCCCTTCTCAGAATCTCTTTTTCCTTCTTGCTGTAGCAAGAAAGTAGGCGTCAAAGTTTTCTTGCTTAGCTTCAGCTTGGAGGTGCTGATTCTATGACAAAATGTGTTTAGCTTTTCAGGTACTAGACCCAAACTTGGAGAAGGAAATGGCAACCCACTCCAGTATTCTTGCCTAGAGAGTACTATGGACAGAGAAACCTGGCGGGCTACAGTCCATAGGGTCGCAAGAATCGGACATGACTTGGCAACTAAACCACGAGACCCAAACTAATACACGTGCACATTGGTTACATTCCCGTCCTGGCTGTTGAAGGACTCCACAGCATCCTGGGTGGTAGACTCAAGCTATAAAATTCCTGCTTTCTGATGCCTTAAAGGACAGCCAGTCGTGGGACAAGGATGTCTTTCTGGAAGTCTCTTGTCTTTACTTCCACACCAGTCCTCTGATGCCGTGTCCATCATCAGTGTTTTGAAGAGTGCCTATTCAGGCACTCAGCTGAGAGAAAGTGTAGCTGGCTAAGTATTTGCACAGGGCACAAGACTAGTGGGGAGGAAAAAAAAAAAAAAAAACGCAACGCACTGGTCTAGGATTTCTCCATTGCTTTGAGGGGACCAGGGAATTCTCCAGCAACCATAGTTAAGGGTCACTTTAGCAATTGAAAACAATAATCAAGCAGCAAATTGTTGGCTGGGGAAATCCAGACAGAAGGAAGCTTAAATTGATGGCTTCTGTGGACACCGAGGGAATGTGAAACAGAATTTGCCTGGGATTTTCCTTGCCCAAATCACTTTTACAAAAGAACCATGATGCCCAGAAAATGCCCACACCTCGCTTGCAAATAGGCTATATTCCTTCCTGGCTACTGAAGGTCCCCACAACATTTTGGGTAGTAGCCTGAAGCTATAAAACTTCTGCTTTCTGATGCCTTAAGGGACAGCCAGTAGCGGAACTATCAGATTCAGAGTCACAAAGCTGGCATCAGGAGTTCCTAAATAAATCAGAGTCCTTCTACAGGGACGAACGACCATCTTCCAAAAGATGGTCAGGTTTATCGTCTCAGCTTGCTCTAAGTGCATTATTATTCTCCAAATATCCCAGGGTTTCCTTACTTGGTGTTATCAGGTGCCAATCAACTCCAAAGAATCTTACACAAGGCTTACATGAATTTAAGCTTTGGTGGTGCTAGTGGTAAAGAATCAGCCTGCCAATGCAGGAGACTCAAGAGACAAAGGTTCTATCCCCGAGTCAGGAAGATCCCCTGGAAGAGGGCATGGCAACCCACTCCAGTATTCTTGCCTGGGAAATGCCATGGACAGAGGAGCCTGATGGACTACGGTCCACAGAGTCACAAAGAGTCTATCTTGACTAAGCGACTGAGCATGCATGCATGTTCTCACACACACACTGCATCTAAGACATACGTCCTTTTTGTTAGGAAGCAAAATGCGAGTTTTTTAAACAGAATCCTATCATTTTCCTTTTCACCTGAATCTCACTTCCATTTATCCTAGACCATCACCTCTATCTGCATGACAATACCTTTTCTCACCTTTTCAAAATAGAATCTTGAACTTTCAGTAAAATAAAAATATTCAGGTCCTTCACCTATTTCAAGGAAGGGGAGGAAAAGAAATACTGTAAGATTTTTTAAAAATTATACCTAGAGGGTAGCAGATGATGAGATGGTTAGATAGCATCACCGACTCCATGGCCATGAAGGGGAGTAAACTCTGGGAGATGGTGAAGGACAGATGGTGTCCATGGGGTCAAAAAGAGTCGAACATGATTCAGTGACTGAACAATAGCAAAACTGTTAATCTTACCTGTGTCCTTTGGATAAGAATGTTTGATTTCTGTGAATGATGCACGTAAAACCCTCCTTTATGCATTTATAAAGGTAAACATGAATTAAGTCTAATCCTACCCAATTAGTTACTTAATTATTAAGATTAACATTAATAATCCTAATAAACAGAGACATTGTTTAGTTTGTACAAACACAGTGGTTTTTAGAACCCATGCATGCAAGGCGATTTGATAGGTTGCTTTCACATCAGCTCCTAGGATGCAACGACGCACTGCCATGGCTAAGTCTGGGTGCTCCAGGGCTTTCATCTCCCCTTGAATTATAACTGAGTTTTTTTGGGATAAGATACAGGAGTTCATGATAGAGTGAGTCAACCAGAGCCATGCTTCCTGGCAATAAAACACTATACAGAATTTTCCTCTTTTTCTATTTCTTGGAACTATAAAAGGAAGGTTAGATTAGGTCTGTGACCACAAGGAAAATTCCCTGGGAGGGAAACTTTTCTGAACGGTAGTGAAAAGTACTACTCAGAAGAGTCAAAGAGATAGCCCTCTCACCCCAAAGTCAGTAGGAAATTCAAGTCCATTGACATTGTGATTGGCAAAGGGAGTTTTCAGATGATTGACATAAATTGCTATCTTGGAAGAACTGTAAAGAAATGTCATTTCCAAAATTAAATAGCTTGAAGCTCTGCAGCCAGGGGCTGGGTGGCGGGTGGACCCTCACTGCCCAGCAGGGAGCTCGCCTGGCATTTAGCTCAGTTCCACGGATGCGCTGAACATAAACATCTGAAAAGGGAAAAAAGACAAGGAGAGGGGCAGAGGGATTCCATTGCTTAGGAAACCAAAGCCTCACTACACCCAAATCAGACAGAGAGACGGATGGGTCCTTTGTACACTTTGCCTTGGTTTGAATCATGTTTTCATCTTTAAAGAAAGGAAAGAAGAGAGGAAATATTCGATGAATCTGATGTGACAAGAGAGTGAAACAGGAGCCCTCTCTGAGAATCTCTGCTGAGGAGAGGCAATCACCCGTGTTTGCAGCATCTCTAGGAAGGAAGGAGGAAGGGACTCAGAAAGATAACGGTGGGGCTTCCCTGGTGGCTCAGTGGTAAAGAATCTGCCTGCCAATGCAAGAAGCATGGGTTTGATCCCTGGTCTGGGAAGATCCTACGTGCCGAGGAGCAACTAAACCCACAGGCCCATAGCTACTGGGCCTGTGCTCTAGAGCCGGAAGCCACAACTACTACAGCCTGCACGCCATAGAGCCCATGCTCCGTAGCAAGAGAAGCCACTGCAAAGAGAAGCTCACGCAGTGCAGCTAGAGAGTGGCCCCTGCTTGCTGCAACTAGAGGAAAGCCTGCACTGCGACAATGAGCTAGCACAGTCAAAAATAAATTTAAAAAAAAGAAAGTAAAGTAACTGATGAACACTACCTTAGCCTACAGTTTGCCAGCTTTTATTCTGTCATACAAGACATGGAACAAGGTAGAAACACAACATGGCCTGTTTTCAGAGGCAGAGTCTGGCAGCTGCGGAATCAGTATTGTTGTATTTACATGTGAACTTAGTGCTTTGCTTGCTTGCTAATTACATTGTGTCAATAGAAGCCATTTCTGCTACAAAAACGCCATAACGGTGATTTATCGATGATAGTCTGAATCGACATGTCTTTGAAGAGTGAGAAATGCTATAACAAATTGCTAACATTTAAACTCATAGAAGAATGTGCCATCAGAAAAAAAATGTGCTTAAATCATCCCGAAGTGTCAATGTTTGAAAAGAACAAAAAATGCCACAAGAAACAGTATTTAGGGGTCCTGCCAGATGCTTGGGGTTTTGGTTTCATTTCAGACCTTTGGAATAGATTGGCAGGTATACCAGGGAGTCAAGTAGCTATATACTTAGACTGGTCTTATCCTGCCCTTCTGGTTAGTACTCTGTTGTTAGACAATGTTGTCCCAGCCTGCCAGCACTCTCAAAATCCTGATTTCATCTTCCCTAGATGGACACCCTTCAAAACTGTTAGGTAAGGTTTCCATTTATCTACGACTGGGCTTCCCAGGTGACACAGTGATAAAGAATCTGCCTACCAATATAGGAGATGCAGGTTCAATCCCTGCAGGAAGTTTTGCTGGAGACGGAAATGGCAACCCACTCCAGCATTCTTGCTTGGAAAATTCCACAGGCAGAGGAGCCTGTTGGGCTACGGTCCATGGGATTGCAAAGAGTCAGACTGAACACACGCACATACAGCAAGTTATTTATGCCCAAACCTAGTCCTTAAAAATAGCCACTTTATTATGCTGAGGGTTTCTGTGGGTCAGAAACTGAGGATGGATTCAATGCGGGTGGGGAATGCACTTGCCTTGCTTTCATTTGTCTGGGCCTCAGCTGGGTGATCTTAAACTTTTCCTTGTTGTTCTAATTCCCTATAGTTTTAAAGGATGTTTCACCGTTTATTTTGCAGAAAATGAAGGTAAGATATATTTTGGCTCTTCTGTTTTAACATCCAAGGACAACTATAGAAAGATGATAAAATTGAAAAGATGATAAAATAACAAGGTTGAGGATGGAGGATTTGCCATTTTCACCAAGACTTCGAAGGGAATTTGTTAAACATTCAATGAAAGGACCTTGACCTGGGGACACTCATTGGCATTATAGGTGGGGAGACTGAGCAGGATTCCTCCCTAGAATATGGAACTGGGACCATCAGAGGTAGAATCTGGGAAGAAACCTGCCATTTTCTGTATTTGAACCTATTTCCCATTTCCCTAGCTATTGATAATACTATTGAGAGCACTTATCTATTTATTGATTGCTTTTGAGAATTGAAAGCATCACTTGCTCTCATCTAGGTTGCTTCCATGTCCTGGCTATGGTAAACAGTGCAGCAGTGAATACCGGGTGCATGTGTCTTTTTGAATTACGGTTTCCTTTGGACTCTACTTGGTACTCTGTGGTGACCTAAATGGGAAGGAAATCCAAGGAAGAGGGGATATACCTACACATGTGGCTGATTCACTTTGCTGTGCGGCAGAAACTAACACCACATTATAAAGCAACTATACTGCAATAAAAATTAATAGAAAAACAAATGGCACATCAGGTGAAGTTGCTTTCATATAATTTAGAAAAATTAGGAGCTTTGGATTAACACACTATTATGGATAAACTAGGTAACCAAGAAGAACCTACTATATAGCACAGGGGACTTGAAACTCTGTATGGGAATATATGGGAGAAGAATCTATATGAGAGAAGAATCTGAAAACAGAGTGGCTATGTGTATATGTATAACTTACTCACTTCGCTGTACACCTGAAACCAATGCAACTCTATAAACCAATATCTGCTCTAGTATCAAATACAATTTAAGTTAAAATAGTAAAAACTAAAAAGTCCCATCAGGTGAATTTGCTTTCACATAATTTGTAGAAGTTTGTTACTCAGCACAAGAGCTTTATTTCAAGAAGCATGCTAGCAAAGTAAGGGTCCAGTTAGTGAAAAAATTCCAGCAAGCACATTTTTGTTTGGAAGACTGAGGATTCATCAGAGAAAAGGCAAACCAATTCCCTTTCCCCAGGTGAACTGTTGGGAGAATATTGTAAAGAGCCGGCAGATACAACCATCTGCCAGGAGAAGTCGGAGGGTGGCGGTTTGTGTGAAGAGGTGTTCACAGTTAAAGCCAGCTAGGCAGTTATTTGACTTGACTTGGACAGGCTTCATTTGGAAGCTGGGTTTTGGGTTCTGAGGGGAACAACCAAAATGATAAAAGGGTTAGAAAATATCACCCAGGAGAAAAGGTTAAGAGAACTGGACACATTCAGTTTCCCAAGGGAGACATAATAACTATTTTTCTCCTCTATCAAAGGATATTATGAAGAGGATGAGGCCAGTTATTCTCATTAGTCAATGAAACAAAATAAGAAGTAATAGGCTTATACCGGTGGCAGGGCAGATTGAGGTTAAATATCAGGATGGGTTTGAACAGAATCAGAAGTTAGAGAAGATGAAGGAGGGTCTCTGTGGTTTCGTCTTCCTTTGAGATGGCTGGGGATGAATTTAAAGTGTGATTCACTGGGATGAGTTTGGATGTTTCTGAATCAAGTCCTCTTTGGTAGGTGCAGCATTTAATCCTATCCCTCCATTTGAATAATAGATCTTGGAACCTGTGTGAATGTGGATGGATACCTATGTCTAAGGATTTCCCATCCTACATCTGTATATGATAGTGTGGAGAGAAGGAACACTATTCTTAAATGAGCGTCAAAATACATTTATTACATCTGTTATTAGAGAGTGCACAGTGTACTATTTCCTAATTCGGGAAATGTACAACTTCCATCAACCTTTGAAATGTTTTACAGAAACATAACACTCAATAATGTCTAAACAAGTGTGTGACAAGAACATTGAAATGTGCTTTCTATAAGGAAGAAAATCTTATTACGGGTAGGTTATCTTTCCCTCTCTGCCTCTTTCTTTCCCTCTGTTTTTCTCTTTCTTCCTCTTTGCCCATCTCACTCTCTCTCTCCCTCTTTCTCTCTCTTTTTCTCTGTCTCTTCCTGCCTCTCTATCTCTCTATCTTTCTCTCTTTCTCTCGATCTCTCTTTTTCTCTCTCTACTTCTCTCTCTTTTCTCTGCCCCTGTCTCTCTTTATCTTTCCCTTTGTCTGTCTCTCTCTCTTTCTGTCTCTCTTTCCCTCTCTCTCTGTCATTTTCTGGTTTCAATCAGGCTTTAGAAAACCCTTGGCACCTGAACCGAGGACCGTAAGGCTGCAAGCACCGCCCCCCTACTGTGGCTTATTGGCATTTTATCTGTGTACAGATTGGACCAGTTTACCTCATTATTTCTCCACTCTCTTATTGGTCACAAAGTTTGTAGCCCTTGCTATATCTTTTCATGGAGCCATTAAGTGAAACACCCAGTAATGAGTGTCTCCATAATGACTCATTTAGTTCATTCCGTTGGAAACGATGCATATTATTTCTGCAACAGCTCACCTATCCCATTCAAGAGACGAGCAGCCCTGGTTAGTTGTTATTACAAACTTAACTTCTCTTGAAAATCACCGGTGCTACAAAATGTTCCTTTAATGTCCCGTCATCTTGACTTTTAAAATATGTGCTATCTCATTTATTGTGAAAGCAGTGAAACAATTTTCGAGATTCCCGTGGTTTTCCTATGTTTATATTTACCCCAGACTCTTTCAGCTGCCAACTGTTCATTTAAATCGACTGGAGTCATTTATAAGAAATCAAAGCACTTTAATACTATACTATGTCTACCTTACCAGGATGTCTTTGTGAAAATAGCATACATCAAAATAATTCTGAATTTCCAAATGGATTGTTTAAAGACAAGCTTTCATTCATTCGTAGCTGTTGATACTACAGAGGCCAGACCTGCCTTTCCTGGTAAATAGAACCTAAATTACCACCTGGGCCCTGAAGATGAAGATCATCTGAGCAGCACTGAGCACAAGTTCACCAGGTAGAGAAGTGTATCTGGGAGATACACTTGAAACAATTCTATGTTCTGTTTCTTGGCTTTGACTATGTTTCCAGTATCCGTTAAGAGTAATGAGTTTGTTCTTAAAGAAAGTAAGTCTGTAAGAAAAATTGGAGTCAGATTTTACTAGATTCATATTTACTCCAAAATTTTGCTAAAATTTAGCATCAAAATACATGTCAACCTTTTAACTATATTTGAAATTCTGAGACCAAAATAAGCAGATATTTGAATTAAAAAAATGTTTTTTAGGCAGTCTTATGGAAGTTACTTTGGGCATTAAAAAACAAATAAAATGTTTCTAAATTTCTGATCATAAAATTATCCAATTCCAAGTCCTTTCTACTTTTTTGGAGTTACCACCACCTCTAACCTCTTGTTCTCATTGCTGCCAACTTCACCTTCTAAATTGCAAACTGACAACCCAAGTTTTCTGTTTAAAAAACGTTACTGTACATTATTACATTTATATGGATGAGCAATAAGGTCCTACTGTACATCACAGGAAACTATATCCAGTCTCCTGGGATAAACCATAATAGAAAAGAATATTAAAAAAGAATATGCATATATGTAAAATTGATTCACTTTGTTATCCAGCATAGATGGGGACAACATCGAAAATCTACTATACTTTAAAAATCGCCCCCAAACAAAAAACAAACAAAAACACCTTATTGACTCTGCATTGTCTCCAGAAAAAAGCCCAGATTATGCTGGATCTCTCTCTTGTCAATCCTTCTTTGCTATTTTGAGGATTAGCTCTTTTTGCTTTTGGTTAAGAGAGGTCTGAGCACTAAAAAATTGATGCTTTCAAACTGTGGTGCTGGAGAAGACTCTTGAGAGCCCTTTGGACAGCTAGGAGATCAAACCAGTCAGTCCTAAAGGAAATCAACCCTGAATATTCATTGGAAGGATTGATGCTGAAGCTGAAACTCCAATACCTTGGCCACCTGATGAGAAGAGCTGATTCATTGGAAAAGACGCTGATGCTGGGAAAGACTGAAGGCAGTAGGAAACGAGGGTGTCAGAGGATGAGATGGTTGGATGGCATCATGGACTCGATGGACATGAGTTTGAGCAAACTCTGGGAGATAGTAAAGGACAGGGAAGCCTGGCATGCTGCAGTCCATGGGGTCACCAAGAGTCAGACATGACTGAGCGACTAGACAACAACCATGAAAACGTCCTACCCACCTTAAAATTTTACTAAGCACTGATTCTATTTTTCACTAAGTTTGATGAGCTTATCTGTTGTAAGCTCCATGAGGAGTGCCATTGTGTTCATTCTCTATGGAGTCAGGTGTGGTCAGCACCCACTTGTGTGCCAGCAATAAATTCTCACATGAAAAAGTTTGAAGTTGGCATTTCTCATTTGCAATGCTATACTTGTGTTCCATGACAAGATTGATTCTCCGAATTCAAAGAATTCCAGCAAACGAATGATTAGAAATACATAATTTTAGATGACAACCATAGGTCTGCAGTAGAAGGCTTTGATATTTGAATAGAACAGTTATCTAGAGAAATATTATTGTGATGTGGTCCAGTAGGTTCAAAATTAAGGAAGGGAGGAAATCATTCAGGAATCTTGCAAAACCACTTGTGGCAATAGATTGGTTGTTTCAACTCTGTCTTGAAATATTACCATGGGTTAAGCTCAGAATGAAAAGGAGGCTTAGGTCGTGTGTAATCATTTCTGTGCTTTTCCACTGATAGATGTGTTGTAAGAGTTTTAATGTATATATTCATGTTAACATACAGTTTAATCAGTGTACTGTTCTCATTTAGGGACCTCATCTTTTTGTTTCTTGAAAGGTCTTGTGCACATGTGTGCAGTGAAATGCAGCACAGAGAAAGCCGTGCTGTGGGTCCCCCATGGTCTCTGGGCTGTGTATACATAATTTTCTACAAATAGCTAGACTATTCTGTTCTTCTTAGCTCCCTCTTATCCTATATCGTCTTTGAGGTCTCTTCCAGCTTTACAACTGCCTGCATCTATTTCCTGTAAGGTTTTTATGGTTCTCCTATAGGGATAGTTATTGTTCTCAAGATAATTTCGCATCTTTCTATAAATTGGGTTCCTGTCCTGAGTGTTTGCAGAGAATCATCTAAGTGGTGCCTACAACTTTGATGTAAACATCTGGACCACCTTGGAGATTTTTGAGTCCTTGTTGTTATTCTTTAGTGGCTAAGTCATGTCCAGCTCTTTGAAACCCCATGGACTGTAGCCCACCAGGCTCCTCTGTCCATGAAATTTTCCGGGCAAGAATACTGGAGTGTGTTGCCATTTCCTTCTCCTAGGACATCTTCCTGGACCAGGAATTGAACCCACGTCTCCCGCATTGACAGGAGGATTCTTTACCATTGAGCCTCCAGGGGAGACCCCAGGGGAGCTCTTAGGCTTCAGTTAATCTGTTCATGGGCCTCCGGAGAGCCCTGAGAGCACATGTCTGTGGAATCAACAAGGGGCATTCATTCTCAAGGCCCTTGATGCTCTGCGTCCCCTGGGGTCCCAGCACAGAGCTTTCTGTGGTCCTTGCCAGCCAATTGCGTGGCCCCTGGAGAGTGGAGGGAAACACAGGAAGCGTGGGTTAGAGCTTTAGGTGCCAAGCCAGTGTACCTTCAACTGAGATGTGCAGAGGCCCTGTGTTATCCAGCCTTTGAAAGAGACAAAGGCTATTGTGTGCTTATGGCTTATTTTCCTCCAAGAGAAAAACTTAGTAAGCGTTTTCGACACATGGACGCAATATGTCTGCCTAGCAGCTGGAATGATACAATGGATCCTAATAGCCATTTCAGGTTTTTCATTCTCTTTGAACACCCCATCCCTCCTCTTCCCTCAGAATATTTGCTTACAAACCACTACCCTGGGCAGGGTTCAAATTTGGATATTTATTGAGTGAAATACAAGAGCCCAGTAGCTCTGAAGACCCATCCCCTTAAGGAAGATATTTCGCTCTTCAGTTTTTTCCTTGGCAAGTCCACATGCTGCCTACGTGTAAGATTATTTTCCATTTTGGATGGTGGTGGGGTTTATGATGCACAGGTATCAGGTCACTCAATTCTGTATTTGTCCCCCACTTCTGTTCCCTGCTGGGCATACATCCTAGGAGGCTGCAAAGGTGAGGGTTTGGGGGGGCAAGGGTGAGCACATGGCTGTGATGATGTCTGAATTAACACAGCCCTGTTATGAAGTTTGGAGAAAAACACATTTCCCAGATGAGTTGCGTTTATGGCTTGTAAGTTTATAAATGGAGTAGATGAAACAATGAATGACACCCTGTTCCTCTCCTTTCTCCTTGCGTATTTGCTGGTTCATTTGCCATGGTTTGGATACCAGAAAATGACAGACAGGTAGGGATGTGTGCATAGATGTTTATCATTTATAAGCAGAGTGTGCATTAAACATGCCATTTCTCCATCAGCTGTGACACCAGTGCTTGGTGTTAGAATGCATTCCTTCGCAAGTGATCTTCTCTGTGGCTTTGTTTACACCGTCTTTTTTGCTTTCAGTCCTCATGTGTGTGGCGGGGAAGGGGGATGAAATTAGAGAGTTACAGGGTTCTGATGGCCACTTTCTTCTCCAGCAAATTCTTGTCATGAGCCACAGGCACATTACTTTAAATAGATCCAAGAGAAAGAGTTAAAAAACATTAGGTCTTTTTGTTCTTCTGTGGTAAAATAACTTCAGCTTGTGTTTCAAGATGCATATTTGCTGTGTTGGTTCGAAGGACTTAAAAGTGAAGTTGAAATCAATCTCAGATGGATTATCTGTGTGATATAAACATGAGGGCATGAAATGTATGGAGCGTACATATGGCAACCCCATCTGATATAAACAAGTGGGGTTGAGAAACATACATACATGTCTTGATTGATTTGTTAACTGTGTCTGTAAATGAAGCTGAAAGCCCATTTTCAAGCATGACCTGCGATAAGCCAAAGCATATAAATACACAATAAACTGAGATAACACAAGAATAACATCAATTAAAACAATTATGACAACTTCCACTCATCACGAGGTATTGTTTCAGCTCCGTCTTAAAACAGGAAAAGCTTCCAATTGTTCTTAAATCGAGCCCTGACACAAAGGGGTTTTTGTCCCTTGTTTGTATTCACCAAGGACATGTGAGTTCCAGATCTTCAGGAGGGAGGTTCTGTGTGGGTCCCTGTTTGACAGGTTGACGTGGTGCCTACCAAGAAGACGCTCCCTTTATTTCATTGTTGGAGATAGGCATTTTCTATTTCCCTACCAAGCTGAAAAGAATTGAGCCTAAGCAGTCCCATGCTTAATGATTTCCTTAAAGTCTACAGGCTAATGAATCTAAAACTCACAATGTATACTTTGGTAAATCAATATGCCTTATTCAGTGATGCAATCGAATTGAATATAAGGCATAGTCACATATCGAAATGTGTAAAATGAAAGTGAAAGGCGCTTAGTCATGTCCGACTCTTTGCAACACCATGGACTTCCATGGAATTCTCCAGGCCAGATCACTGGAGTGGGTAGGCTTTCCCTTCTCCAGTGGATCTTCCTGACCCAGGAATTGAACTGGGTCTTCTGCATTGCAGGCAGATTCTTTACCAATTGAGCTATCAGGGAAGCCTCTAAATGTGTAAGGCCAAGAATCACTAAGGATCCGTGCTCCCCTAGGTGATCAATCACTCATCCTGGAATGTGAAGTCAAGTGGGCCTTAGGGAAGCATCACTGTGAACAAAGCTAGTGGAGGTGATAGATTTCCAGATGAGCTATTTCAAATCCTAAAAGATGACGCTGTGAAAGTACTGCACTCAATATACCAGCAAATTTGGAAAACTCAGCAGTGGCCACAGGACTGAAAAATGTCTTTTCATTCCAATCCTAAAGAAAGGCAATGCCAAAGAATGTTCAAACTACTGCACAATTGCACTTATCTCACATGCTAGCAAAACTCTCCAAGTCAAGCTTCAACAATATGTGAACCATGAACTTTCAGATGTTCAGGCTGGATTTAGAAAAGGCAGAGGAAACAGAGATCAAATTGCCAACATCCACTGGATCATTGAAAAAGCAAGAGAGTTCCAGAAAAACATCTACTTCTGCTTTATTGACTATCCCAAAGCCTTTGACTCTGGATCATAACAAACTATGGAAAATTCTTAAAGAGATGGGAATACCAGATCACTTTACCCGCCTCCTGAGAAATCTGTATCCAGGTCAAGAAGCAACAGTTAGAACCAGACATGGAGCAACAGACTGGTTCCAAATCTGGAAAGGAGTATATCAAGGCTGTATATTGTCACCCTGATTATTTAACTTATATGCAGAGTATATTATTCAAAGTGCCAGGCTGGAAGAGGCACAAGCTGGAATCAAGATTGTCAGGAGAAATATCAATAACCTCAAATATGCAGATGACACCACCCTTATGGCAGAAAGTTAAGAACTAAAGAGCCTCTTGATGAAAGTGAAAGAGGAGCATGAAAAAGCCAGCTTAAAACTCAATATTCAGAAAACTAAGATCATGGCATTCAGTCCCATCACTTCATGGCAAATAAATGGGGAAATAATGGAAACAGCAAGAGACTTTATTTTGGGGGGCTCCAAAATCACTGCAGATGGTGACTGCAGCCATGAAATTAAAAGATATTTGCTCCTTGGAAGAAAAGATATGACCAAACTAGACAACATATTAAAAAGCAGAGACATTACTTTTCCAACAAAGGTCCATCTGTCAAAGCTGTGGTTTTTCCAGTAGTCATGTATGGATGTGAGAGTTGGACTATAAAGAAAGCTGCGCAGCAAAGAATTGATGCTTTTGAACTGTGGTGTTGGAGAAGACTCTTGAGAGTCCCTTCGACAGCAAAGAGATCAAACCAGACAATCCTAATGGAAATCAGTCTTGAGCGTTCATTGGAAGGACTGATGCTGAAGCTGAAATTCCAATACTTTGGTCACCTGATGAGAAGAACTGGCTCATTAGAAAAGACCCTGATGCTGGGCAAGATTGAAGGTGGGAGGAGAAGGGGATGACAGAGGATGAGACAGTTGGATGGCATCACTAACGCGATGGACATTAGTTTGAGTAAGCTCCGGGAGTTGATGATGGACAGGAAAGCCTGGAGTGCTGCAGTCCATGGGGTTGCAAAGATTCAGACATGACTGAGTGACTGAACTGAACTGAACATGCTCCCCTGACATGAAGTTATTTTGTTCACATACTGGGGTGCATGTGAGCCTCAAGAAGCAAGTTTGACAAAACATTAAAATATTTTGTAATAATCTATAAGGGAAAAGAGGGCTTCCCAGGTGGCTCAGTGGTAAAGAACCCGCCTGCCAATGCAGGAGACATGGATTCAATCCCTGGGTGGGGAAGGTCCCTTGGAGGAGGGCATGGAAAACCACTCCAGTATTCTTGCCTGGAGAATCCCATGGACAGAGGAACCTGGTGGGCTGCAGTCCATGGAATCACAAAGAGTCAGATACGACTTAGCCACTCAACAACAACAACAACAACAACAACAAATAAGGGAAAAGAATCTGAAAAATTATATATATGTGTATATAAAAATCACTGTGCTATACATTTGAAACTGATATGACACTGTAAATCAACTATACTTCAACTGAAAAAAAAAAAAAAAAGAAGCAAGTTCTATGGTCATAGGGCCAGGGTACTGGCACTGGCTATTTTACGTATTTTCATCTGGGTCTTTGTGGGAACTTTCCTTTTGAATCAGCACTTCCTCCATGGATGCTGAAGAGGTGATTAAAACACCTGCTCTCAAAGCCTGGCTGATTCCCCAGGCAGAGCATTCTCCTCCTCTCCCAGCTTCTCCCCTCCTTGCCTCTGCAGCCAAGACCCCTCCCTGGCCTCGCATTGCTTGCCCCTGTGTGTCCAGTTACACAGAGATTGTTCATGGACCTGTCTCCCTTCAAGGCTGCAGTCTTGGATAGAGAAAAGCATCTTGTATATCTTACTGACCAGTCTGTCTCCGCATCAGGATGGTGTCCACCGAGCAGATTCTTAACCTGTGGATTTCCTGAATGGCATATACCATTCTAGAATCTACAAATCTTTACATAGACTCAGAGTTTCAGACGTGTCCTAGATTATCAACAGATTATCATCCTAGCAAAATAAAAGATACTTAATACCTGGCAGCTGCAACTGTTTTTTACAAACGACTGGGGCCAAATAACCCTGGTTTAGAATCTGCAGAGCATCCCTGATTTGACATACCCAGTGAAATCTTGACCTGGACAAGGAAGGTCTGATCCTACTGACCCAGTCATTCCTCTCTCCCCTGGCCCTTCTGGCTCTGTGGCTCCATGGGTCACCTCCCACTTAACCATTACATTCCAGGGTCACTGTTTGTAGCTGGCTGTCCTCTCTCTCCAGGAGCAAATACATTTACGGATTTTTAAGTTTAATTATCTGAGTGGTAGACTTGAATTATCCATTTACTATTTTTTTGTGAGGTACTGATTGAGTGACAAAGCAGTCTTGGGTATAAATCCTCTTTCCCATAGTTTGAATAAAAATTGTTAAGTCAGGAGAAAGGGTGTGTTAGTCCCTCAGTCATGTCTGACACTTTCTGACCCCTTAGCCCTCCACGCTCCTCTGCCCATGGAATTCCCCAGGCAAGAATTCTGGAGTGAGTGGCCAATCCCTTCTGCAAGGTATCTTCCTGACTCAGGGTTGAAGTCTGGGTCTCCTGAATTGCAGGCAGGTACTTTACCATCTGAGCCACCAGGTAAGACAGGAGAATTAGTACTTAAATTGAGCTTCTATATGAGACATAATTAAGTAATTTCTGCTGAAACTCATGTGCATGTAACACAACCATGCAGGGAGATATTCTGTCTTGTGACTCAGAATCTGGTCAGTTAGCCCTTTGACTCAGCTGTACTGATCACCTTGTGTGACTTGGTCTTGGGTGGCCTACGTTTGCAGCAGCTTTGTGCAGGGCTTGGGTTCCCAACCAGAGACAGGCTGAATTGTGCAGTGAGAGAACCAGATCCTAGCCACTAGACCAAGGGCCCTGGCATTTTGGCTTTGCAGAAAAGAATTTCAACAAAGATGGAAAGTAGTGAAGCAAGTAAAATATTTATTAGGAGGAAAAAGAGTACAGTGCATGTGGATAGACACAGGTAGACTCAGAGGGAGAGTCGTTGAGCTGCACTCTTATGAGTGTCTGAATTACATACATGGGGCATTTCTTCCAGTTTCCTCTGGCCAATCATTTTGATTTGCCTGGTTCACGGTCCGTTTCTAGTGTACCTCAGGATCCTCCCATATGTGTGCACACTCACCTCTCAGCCAAGATGGATTCTACCAAAGCAGACTATGGGAAGAGCATCCCTTGACATAACTCCCCTTTGACCTCCAAGAAGCCTTTTCTGTGCATGTGTGACTGGGGAGGTCTCCTGACTTCAGGAATGAGAGATATGTGGTCTGGACAGGGCCCAGCCTCCTCCCCTGATTGCCTTGCTGCTCTCATCTTGGAGTTTCTGTCCAAACAGAACGAATCTCGCATTGCTTTACAGTGGGCGAGTGGGTACATCTACCTCTTGCCTCAGACTGACCACCACAGTGAAGAAAAGCTACGGAAGTGTCTTCTGCACTGTGGCAGTTTCTTTTCTCAGTGTCTCAGGTCAATGTGTTATTATAAGATGTAAGTAGCTGTGTGGGGGTGAGGGAGGGGGTCCCTTCACTTCCCTGAGTCTGTCTGCTGCTCTGCGAAGCTGGGGTCTGGACCCAGTGATGATTGTCTAAGTTCCTTGCTGACCATAGCTGTGCATCTCTGCAGCCATGGAGCTTACAAACACACATATTCTAATTGGTGAATGTAATTCTCTTGGTGGAGTGACACATTTCCTCTCTAGAAGGGAAAAGTGTGGCTTCACGGCAACGGGTCCTGAGGTCACTGATCAAAGATGCTTGTTTTAAAAGGAGTTAGCCATCCAGGTTTCCTTGATTATCGCCCAACAGACTGGCCAGTTTTAAATGATGCTAGGCCGCGTGGCTACAGTGACTGAGAGGACTTCTGCCTCAATTCTGTCAGGAGGGGATATGTGTCTCCTGTGGAATTCTGGAAAAAAGACTCAACCTATGTGATGACAGTTGTACCTGGATTCCCTGGAAGCCAGGGTGATGTCATGATGAATTGAGGGAGTGGTGGACAGGAAGGAGGATTGAACACAAGGCAGGGAGTGGAGGAGAAGAGGGTGAACGCACAGAGACAGGGCTAAGGGAAGCACAGCTCACTGAGTTAAGACACGTGCTGGGGACTTCCCTGTTTGTCTAGGTTAGGACTTTCCCTTCCAATGCAGGGGATGTGGGTTCGATCCCTGGTCAGAGAGTTAAGATCCCATATGCCTTCTGGCCAAAAAAACAGAACATACAGTTCAGTCTCTCAATCGTGTCTGACTTTTTGCAACCCCATGGACTGCAGCATGCCAGGCTTCCCTGTCCATCACCATGAGCATTCTTTGGCATTGCCTTTCTTTGGGATTGGAATGAAAACTGACCTTTTCCAGTCCTATGGCCATTGCTGAGTTTTCTAAATTTGCTGGCATATTGAGTACAGCACTTTCACAGCATTACCTTTTAGGATTTGAAATAGCTCAACTGGAATTCCATGACTTCCACTAGCTTTGTTTGTAGTGATGCTTCCTAAGGCCCGCTTGACTTCATAGTCCAGGATGTCTGGCTCTAGGTGAGTGATCACACCATCGGGATTCTCTGGCTCATGAAGATCTTTTTGTACAGTTCTTCTGTGTATTCTTGTCACCTCTTCTTAATGTCTTTTGCTTCTTTTAGGTCCATACCATTCCTGTCCTTTATTGTGTCCATCTTAATCATCACTGATTAAATGTTTAATCAGAAAGCACATGAATACTGTGGATAAGCGAAATTACAAATAAAATGTGTCCTGATGTTTGAGGGCAAACCTATCATCTGGCTTTTGAGTTCAGATACCTCAGCTTCTTTTGATCTGAGTTATTCAGGGAACAAACTCAACTTTCTGCCTCAGTCCTGTTTTGCTTGGAAAACACAGATGCTACTGACATTATGACTCTTTCATTACACAAATCAAAGAACGTCTCTGGGCCAAACTTTCTCCTCTATAAATAAGATAGTTTGACAAATGATCTCTAAGTTTCTTTCCAAAGCTTACTATGATTGTATTATTTTGTGCATGCCTTTTAGAGTGAATTAATCATAGGAAAATAAACTTTCACTTGTACTAACAATTTCAAACAAACTCCTAACCATTACAATTCAAAAACATTATAGTAAAACTGTAAATAAGACTTCAATTAGAGGCATAAATATAGGAACACAAACTACTTTGTTTAGGTGCTGTTTTGATGTTTGTTACTTTGGATTTGAAAACAGTGCAAGGTAAGAGAAGAAGTGTGAGTTGCCTTAAAAAAAAGAGTTCAAACAGCTTTGTTTGCAGACCAGAGAAAAAGTTGTGTGCTTCATTTTGACCTACATGAAAGAAGCTGTCAGAATGATAAAGCTCTTTACGAAAGAGTTATTAAGTTGAAGACATTTAACTTTAGCAGAATTTTTTAGAGATACAAAATGCATGGCTTTTGTAAAATACAAAGATTCTGAGTTAGAAAAGTTCTCAGTCTAAGATATGTTTATCCCCTTTAAAAGAAACCTGAAAGTCACTAACAAATAGGGTTATGAGATTTGATCATTTAAATTATTCTAGGGAAATCCTAGAGAATATGCAAAATTACATAGATTAAATTGTAATTGTATTGATTTAAGAATATGATTCTTGATCCTACTATGAAACAATATTTTTATGGTAGTTTATTTTACCTTTAAAAAAATCCTCTCATGGAGGGATATGAAGTAAAGAAGAATTTCCCCATGGATTTTAACATTAAGCTTGAAAGTGTGAAGATCAAACAACCCTATCTCCATTTGGGATACGAAGTTCATATTCTGAAGTTGTTCTTATATTAATTATATATGGAGGTATACTTTTTAACTTAATATTTTAATTTAAAATTTTTTGTTGGAGTGTAGCTGATTTACAATGTTGTATTAGTTTCTGCTGTACAGCAAAGTGAATCAGTTATATATATATATATATATATATGCATATAACCATTTCTTTAAAGATTCTTTTCCCACATAGGTCATTGCAGAGTGCTGGGCTGACTTCCCTATGCTGTACTGCTGCTGCTGCTGCTAAGTTGCTTCAGTCGTGTCCGACTCTGCGACCCCATAGGTGGCAGCCTGCCAGGCTCCCCCGTCCCTGGGATTCTCCAGGCAAGAACACTGGAGTGGGGTGCCATTGCCTTCTCTGCCTATGCTGTATAGTAGGCCCTTATTATCTATTCTATATATGGTAGTGTGTGTATGTCAATCCCAATCTCCCAGTTCATCCCTCCCTCTTCCCTCCTGGTAACCGCAAGTTTGTTTTTTACATCTGTGAGTCAATTTCTGTTTTGTAAATGGGTTCATGTGTACCATTTCTTTAAATTCCACATATAAGCAGTATCAAATGACATCATATGATATTGTCTTTCTCTGTCTGACTTACTTTAGTATAAGGAGTTTCAGATATGAGAAATTAATGTTTTTGAAAGCTCAAATGGGATTTATTGTTTTATACAACCATCTATAGTTTGACTTCTTGCTCAATATATCCCGCACATGGCTTCAAGCTTCAGTGAACTTTCCCTCTGCAGGTTCCAACTCAGATGAGCAAAGCAATAGAAAAACAGGAAGTGTGGTGGGGAGGAAAGTAAAAGTGTTAGTTGCTCGGTCGGGTCTGACTCTTTTCGGACCCCATGGACAATATAGTCTGTCAGGCTCCTCTGTCCCTGGAATTCTCCAGACAAGAATATTGGAGTGGGTTGTCATTCTCTTCTCCAGGGGATCTTCCCCACCCAGGGATCAAACTTGGGTCTCCTGCACTGCAGGTGGATTCTTTACCATCTGAGCCATCAGAGGAGGACATGAGCACTGAAAATTAAGGTTGTGTTACAGAAACATTTAGAAATTGAAGTCAGACATTATGCAGCCAGACTAGATGTGACGAAGACCCCAAGAGAAAAACTCTTAGTTTTCCTTCCACAGAAAGAAGTGTGTTTCAACAAGATATAAACAGAATCTGTGAGAAACCCAATTGCACCAGTCTGGAGGGGCGAGAGCAGGTCACAAACGAGAAAGGGAGTTCCACTCCAAATCTATTTTTCTAGCTTTTAATAACAGTATCAAAAATGGAGATCAGGCATGGCTCCAGCGAGCAGCAGAGCAGCAGGTGGGGCCAGTAGCAGGACGGTACGGCTTACGGCCTGTGTTTTAAAGGCATCTGGTAGTAATATTAAAATAAGATTTATCACTTCAAAATTGCTAGAGAAAATTGATCAAAGGGATCACAGTTCACACTGCTAAAAAGACTAAAATAAAATAATAGAAGGAAGGAAGAAACATTATGGGTTTGCAAGGTGGCTCAGTGGGTAAAGAATCTGCCTGCAATGCAGGAGACTCAGGAGATGCGGTTTCAGTCCCTGGGTCGGGAAGATCCCCTGGAGAAGGAAATGGCATCTCACTCCAGTATTCTTGCCTGGGAATTCCCATGGACAGAGGAGCCTGGTGGGCTACAGTCGATGGGATCACAGAGTCGGACACAATTGAAGTGACTGAGCACGCAAGCACATACACACAAAAATGTATAATAACCAAAAGGGACTAAATAGATCACGTAATGACAATAAATAAAAATGAGATAATGCTCCCTACTAATATCTGGCAACACATATTTGAAGGCAAAAAAAAAAAAAAAAGCTATGACAAAACCTACAAGGGCATTTTCTTTCTTTTAAAAATTCAGAGTATAATCACCAAATAAAATAATGCTCATGAATGTTTACATACAGAATTACATAGCAGTAAACTATGTAAATAACCGTGGTTAAAAACAGGAAAGTCAGTTGACAGAGAAACAATAGAAGTGAGAGATTTTGACATGTTTTTTGAGTGCTTAACAGATAATAGGCAAAAAAAATTGGATTTAAATCATGAAACCAATTGGATATGAGGAAATAAATATGTAATTATGCTATACATTTCAAATGTCTATGGATCACTTTGGGCTTCTCTGATGGCTCAACAGGTAAAGAATCTGCCTGCAATGTAAGAGACATAGGAGATGCAGGCTCTATCCCTGGGTTGGGAAGATCCCCTGGAGGAGGGCATGGCAACCCACTCCAGTATTCTTGTCTAGAGAATCCCCACGGACAGAGGAGCCTGGAGGGCTATAGTCCAAAGGGTCGCAAAGAGTCAGACATGGATCTAAACTAAAACACACGTGGATCACTTAAATATGATTGTATTATTTACAGAGCCACTCTCAATATAGCCAACAAAACAAATTTTCTCACATAATATCCGACATCAGTGCAAAAAATCTAGATGTTAGTAACAAAAATAAAAATAAATACTCAAAAAATATTATCTTTTTTGAAAAATAAAAAGCACATAAATAATGCTTAACGAAGGGGCAAAAAAGTGGCTTTGGATTATTTAATAAACAATTACAATCAAAACGCACACATAAAAAAATCTATGGGATGTTGTCACAGCTTTAATTACACATAAATTTATAGGATAAAATAATTTTGATACTAAGCAAGAAAGAATAACACAAGTTAATTATTCATATAAAGGTTAGAAAAATAATCATGAAACAAAAACAAACCAGGAGTAAAAGAAAACAAACCAGGAGTAAAAGAGAACGGATCCATTACTATAAAAGCAGATTAGATAAAGAAACCTGAGTTTTTCTTTTTTAAGAAAAATGTTATTTTCAACATCTTTTTAAGGAAAAAAGATGAGAAAGCCCATATATTTTTAGATTCAAAGGAAATTAAATTTATGAAAATTAAAATGCACTATTTCATTTTGTTTAGAAGAAACACTAATTAAACAGTCAGTTCTCCCCTATTTTACAATATAATTTTTATGATATACCAAATTCTTAAGTGTTTTATTTCTGGAGTTTTATCCTATACCTTTAATCTGCCTGACTTTTCTAACATCATCATCGCACTCTTTTAGTTACTGCAACTTTTAAAGACAATTAAATGATAAGCAGGTCAAGTCTTTCATTATTTTGCTGTTTCTAAATTTTCTTAGCCCTTCTTACTCATTTTTTTACTTTAAAATAACTTTGTCTGGTTACAAATTTTATTAAAATTATAGTAAATGTGTTATTTGACTTTAAAAGTATTACATTATTTTCAAATATCTGTTTTTTTAGTCAAAATCATAGTATGTCCCAACGTTTTTATGGATTTTTATTTCAAGCCATTGAAGTTTTGAGGATTTTTATTTCCTTGTTTCTTTTCTCTTCTCTGATGAAGCCGTGCAGCACGTGGGATCTTAGTTCCTTGACCAGGGACTGAACCCATGTCTCCTGCACTGGAAGCAGTCTTAATCACTGGCCTGCCAAGAAAGTCTAGTTTTGAGAATTAAAATAATAATAATAATATATTTATTCTTAGGATTTTTTTCTACTGTGAATTTTATGTTTTCTACTAGATTTTTCACTGTAGGAATCTGTTTACTTCCATATCTTTATTTTATAGCTAGTCATATAACTGAAATATATTATCAGTTCACAAATTTGAATTTCTTTCTTTGGTTTTCTAGGAAGTCAATCAAAGGATCAGAATATAAGAAGAAAAAGATAAATCTGACTCTTCAATTCCAGGTCTGATTCTTTTGTTTATTTTCTTGTCTTTATTGCATGAGGTAGAAGTTTCGTTAAAAAGTCCACTATCACTGATAATAACATGTATTTTTTGCACTGCCATGACTTTAACGAAACACTTTGTGTTTTGCTCTGATGCCTCATTTTGAATTATTTAAAGATATTTTTATTATGTTAGGAAATTAACCTTTCAATTTTACTTTACTATGACATTTAAAAAATTTGGGTTTTGATAGAGCAACCATGAAGATAGCTATACAAAAAATATGATAGAGACAATATTATCTATCATAATACTTTATGTTGAAAGACTGAATCCTTCTCCTTAAGATCAGAAACAAGAAAGAATGTCTGTCTTCATCACTCATATTCAACAGTGCTGGAAGTTTTACTGGGCAGTGAGAGATAAAGAGCATGCATGTTTAAAAGCAAACAAAAAATGTGTTCCTG
The DNA here is from genome assembly GCF_014754425.2 of Oryx dammah. Classification (NCBI taxonomy): domain Eukaryota; kingdom Metazoa; phylum Chordata; class Mammalia; order Artiodactyla; family Bovidae; genus Oryx; species Oryx dammah. Next base: position 8,657,303 of record NW_024070209.1, on the reverse strand, counting down.
TTTGTAGGTCACATTATAACTGTATTGTTTATATAGAAAACTCTCAACTATCTCCTAGAACTAATATGTGACTTCGGTAGTTTCAAGATACAAGATCAACACAGAAAAATCAACAGTATTTCTATAAACTAGCAACAGACCAGCAGAAACCAAAACTAAAGACAAAATATAATCTATAATTGTGCCGAAGAAAATGAAATAGATACAGGTCTAAAGTTTGATTTAATGATCGATCAGTCGGTAGATAAATAACATTAGATTTATAATTATTTCATAAATAGATAGATGATGTCTGTGCTGGGAGTTACACACTGCTAATAAATGAAATCAAAGAAAATCTAACTGAATGAAGAGACATACCTCATTCACCGACTGGAAGACTCAACATAGTAAAGATATCAATTCTTCCCAAACTGATCTACAGGTTTAGTGCAATTCCTTTCAGATTCCCAGCAACATTTTTTGTAGACTTGGGCAAGTTAAATTCATGTGGAAAAGCACAGGCTTTAAAATAATTTAAAAATTTGAAGAAAAATAAAGTGAAAGATCTCACTCTACAATAATAAGGCTGTGTACGTTTAGTCACTCAGTCATGTCCCACTCTTTACGACCCTATGGACTGTAGCCCACCAAGATCCTCCGTCCATGGGCTTTCCCAGACAAGAATACTGAAGTGGGTCGCCGTTTCCTTCTCCAGGAATCTTCCCGAGCCAAAGATCGAAACCAGGTCTCTTGCATTGCAGGCAGATTCTTCACTGTCTGAGTCACCAGGGAAGCCCAATAATAAGTCCACTATATAGTAATTCAAGATAATGTACTATTGGTGGAAGGATAGACACATAAGAGTGGAACAGAATAAAGAACCCTAAAATAGTCATACACAAATAAGTCCAATTTATGTTTGACAAAGGTATAAAAATAATTTGGTAGAGGAAGGATGTTGCTGCTACTGCTGCCGCTAAGTCGCTTCAGTCGTGTCTGACTCTGTGTGACCCCATAGACGGCAGCCCACCAGGCTCCTCCGTCCCTGGGATTCTCCAGGCAAGAACACTGGAGTGGGTTGCCATTTCCTTCTCCAATGCATGAAAGTGAAAAGTGAAAGTGAAGTCGCTCAGTTGTGTCTGACTCTTAGCAACCCCATGGACTGCAGCCCACCAGGCTCCTTCGTCCATGGGATTTTCCAGGCCAGAGTACTGGAGTGGGGTGCCATTGCCTTCTCCAAGAGGAAGGATAGCTTTTTCAATAAATGATGCTGGAGAAACTGGGTATCCATATGCAAAAAGGAGAAATCTTTATCTAAGTCTTCAACAAAAAATTAATTTAGTGAATCACAAACTTAAATGTAAGACTAAAATCTGTAAGACTTTTAGAAAAAATACCTTAAGAGAAAGCCTGCAGGATCTAGAGCTTGGCCAGGAGTTCCTGAACATGACACCATAAGCACAAATCATAAAAGGACAAATGGATAAATTGGACTTTGTCAAAAATAAAACTTTTGCTCTGCCCAAACTCTGTTAAGATAATGACAAGACAAGCTACATACTGGTAGAAAATATTTGCAAACAAACAAACCAATTAGAAAATGGGCAAAAGACATGAAGAGACATTTTACTGAAGAAGATACACAGATGGCAAATAAGCACATGAAAAGATGTTCAATATCATTAGCCATTAGGGAAATGCAAATTAAAACCACAAGGAGATATTACTACACACCTAAAAGAATGGCTAAAATAAAAAAATAGTGATATCACCAAATGCCAGTGAGGATACAGAGAAACTGGAAAACTCATATATTGCTAGTGGGGATGTAAAATGAAAATGAGTATGCAGCTGATGACAAAACTAAACATATGCGTACCATATGACCCAGCCATTGCACTTAAAAAAAACATTTTGGGATGAATCGAGCCATTCATTCAAGAGAAATAAAAACTTATGTTCACAGAAAAACCTGCAGATAAATTTTCATAGCAGCTTTATACGTAGTAACCAAGCTACACCGAACAACTCGTCTAAGTCCTTCAACAGGTGAATGTTTAAAAACAAACAAGCAAAACAAAAACGACTGTGGTTCATCCATACCATGAAATGAAGTTCAGCAATAAATAAACCATTGGTATATGCAACGACTTGGATGAGTCTCAATGGCATTAAGCTGAGTGAAGAAAGAAAGACTATATATTGCATGATTCATTTACACAACATTCTTGGAATTAAAACGACAGAATCCTAGAAATAGTGCACAGGTCATAGGTAGTCATAGGCTGTGTCTGCGGCTATGAAAGTCAGCATAAGAGGTCCTTATGACGAAAGGTGTCTGCATCTTGACTGGCGGTGGTCATGCTAGTGGTAAAATTGCATAGAACTAAACACATGTAAATGGGTGCATGTAAAACTGGCCGAATTTAAATAAGATTGATAGATTTCATCAATATAAATTTCTTGATTGTGATGCTGTACTATAGCTGTGTAAGACGTTACACTGGGAAAACTGGGTGTATTATTTCCACGTTATTATTCTGTTTTATTTCTTATAACTGTGTGTGGACTACAATTTACTCAATAAAATATGTTTTTTAAAAACAGATCTTTGGTAATGTTTTATACTAATCACATAAATTCTCTACTGATTTAATACCTAGATTTCCCATAATGAAGCATTTGTGAGAAACTCGATTGAAACTCAACTGGGTATGGCATGTCAATTTTTTCTCTGTATTTCTAGATTTGATTGATTTGGTCTTCTAACATTGTTTGGGAATTTTTACATCCATGTGCACATTTGAGATGAGACTGTAGTTTTGTTTTTGAGTGTGGTACAAGGTTTGCAAATGTAGCCAGAAAACTTGCCATCTTTTTCTATGCTCTGATTCAGTTTATATACCATGGAACTTTGAATTTTTTGAAAGAATTCACCCATAACGTTATTTGGATCTACATTTCATTTGAGACAATTCTTTGAGAACAATTCAAGTTTTTTACATGTTTATTGTTATATTAAGTTTGTCAACTTTCCCAGCCAACGTTGTCATTTTATATTTTCTTAGATTCTTTAATGTTTCCAAATGTATTAGCATTGAATATATATTTGGTATTATATTACAATTTTTACATCTTGTTTATGTAGTAATAGTTCACGTTTCAGTTCCAGCTTACCCTAACAAAAATTTAAGTGTTCTTGTTCTTTCAGTTTTAGTTTTCCCATGCAACCTTTAAAATCAATGGGAAGCCCTTTGGTTTCAGGAATTTTGCAATTTTTTAATTAATTAAATACTTTATATATCTAAAACTTCCTGGGGAAAATGTAATCTATTTGATCTCTGGTTGGAGAAGCCTTTTCTAAGCATAAAAGCAAAAGGGAAACATGTAAAGATTGATATGTTTAACTGAACCAAAAAGTTAAAAGAAAAACTATATATATCAAAACACTGTATATATTTCAACACATGGTGAAAAAAACAATTAGATATCTATAACCAACAAATGAACTTTGAGCCATATAATCTATGAAAAAAATTAAAGTATATCATCTACTTAAATGTGAAACACAAAACTATACAACACTTGGAAGAAAACACAAGAGAAAAATCTTTATGACTTTGCCAGCCTACAGATTTCCTAGATGCAACAGCAAAATCACTATCCATAAAGGAAAATAAAGTAATAAACATTTAAATTGAGCTTCATCAAAAGTGAAAATTTCCTCTCTCCAAAAGACACTGTTATTAAGAAACAAGGACAAGCCACACACAGAAGAAAACATTTTCAAAGCAAATATCTGAAAAAAGAGACGTGTTTGGAACATAAAGAACTTTCAAAACTCAATAATAAGAAAACAAAAACAAATCAATTACAAATGGGTCAAATATTTGAACAGACACTTCACGAGGGAAGACAGGTGACAAGCACATGAAAAGATGCTCACCATCATTAACGGTAAGGGAATGCAAATGAAAACCACAATGAGATACTACAACATACATATTGGAATGGCAACTGGCTAGAATTAAAAACACTTGTCCTCATATGATGTGATGAGGGTGTGGATGAATTAGAGCACTGACACCCTGCTGTTGGAAAAACAAAATGGTGTCAACCTTTGAAAAATTGTTTGATATTTTTTTTAAAATGGTAGACAATCCCGTGACATATGATCTAACCATCTCACTGCTAGGTATTTATGAAATGACATGACACTAGAAATATAAATCCATAAAAAATATGTACACAATAAATAATGGAATGTTTATTGATACTATTCAAAACTAGAAATAACCCACATATCCATAAAGTGTTTTGTGGGTAAGCAAAATGTAATATGTTTTTAGAGTGAACTAGAGTGACTTCACTTTCACTTTTTACTTTTATGCACTGGAGAAGGAAATGGCAACCCACTCCAGTGTTCTTGCCTGGAGAATCCCAGGGATGGTGGAGCCTGGTGGGCTGCCGTCTATGGGGTTGCGCAGAGTCAGACAGAACTGAAGCGACTTAGCAGCAGCAGCAGCAGTAGTCAGCCTGCTAATGGTAAATAATCTGCCTGCTGATACAGGAGTGGAGAAGGCGATGGCACCCCACTCCAGTACTCTTGCCTGGAAAATCCCATGGACGGAGGAGCCTGGTGGGCTGCAGTCCATGGGGTCGCGAAAAGTCGGACATGACTGAGCGACTTCACTTTCACTTTTCACTCTCATGCATTGGAAAAGGAAATGGCAACCCACTCCAGTGTTCTTGCCTGGAGAATCCTACGGACGGGGGAGCCTGGTGGGCTGCCGTCTCTGGGGTCGCACAGAGTCGGACACGACTGAAGCGACTTAGCAGCAGCCAGTACAGGAAATGCAAGAGATATGGCTTCAGTCCCTGGGTAGGGAAGATCCCCTGGAGAAGGGAATGACAACCCACTCCAGTTTTCTTGCCTGGGGAATCCCATGGACAGAGGAGCCTGGTGGGCTACAGTTGATGGGGTCGCAAAGAGTCGGACACGACTGAGTGACTGAGCACTCATGTTATACGTGGTTCTCACATAATGTGTATTGATGTTGCATGTGTAATATTTAAACCATTCCATAATTGTTATGCAGATAGTATGTCTCAGTTCAAATTTCTAGGTGAATCGAATCAGAATTCTTAAGTAGGAATCTGTTTTGTGATCCTCGGGAGAAATATCAGTAACCTCAAATATGCAGATGACACCACCTTTATGGCAGAAAGTAAAGAGGAGCTAAAAAGCCTCCTGATGAAAGTGAAAGAGGAGAGTGAAAAAGTTGGCTTAAAGCTCAACATTCAGAAAACGAAGATCATGGCCTCTGGTCCCATCACTTCATGGGAAATAGATGGGGAAACAGTGGAAACAGTGTCAGACTTTATTTTTTTGGGCTCCAAAATCACTGCAGATGGTGACTGCAGCCATGAAATTAAAAGTCGCTTACTCCTTGGAAGAAAAGTTATGACTGACCTAGATAGTATATTCAAAAGCAGAGACATTACTTTGCCGACTAAGGTCCGTCTAGTCAAGGCTATGGTTTTTCCTGTGGTCATGTATGGATGTGAGAGTTGGACTGTGAAGAAGGCTGAGCACCGAAGAATTGATGCTTTTGAACTGTGGTGTTGGAGAAGACTCTTGAGAGTTCCTTGGACTGCAAGGAGATCAAACCAGTCCATTCTGAAGGAGATCAGCCCTGGGATTTCTTTGGAAGGAATGATGCTAAAGCTGAAGCTCCAGTACTTTGGCCACCTCATGGGAAGAGTTGACTCACTGGAAAAGACTCTGATGCTGGGAGGGATTGGGGGCAGGAGGAGAAGGGGACGACAGAGGATGGGATGGCTGGATGGCATCACGGACTCGATGGATGTGAGTCTGAGTGAACTCCGGGAGATGGTGATGGACAGGGAGGCCTGGCATGCTGCGATTCATGGGGTCACAAAGAGTCGGACACGACTGAGCGACTGAACTGAACTGAACAGCTGGGAAAAGCTGTGCATCTTCCCACATTGTTTTTTCTGATTCTGCTTCTTCTCTTTGAACTAGACTGTCTTTTCCACTGCAGGTCACTCAGCAAATGTATTTCTCTGTCCATGGACAATTCTACGTTTTCTTTCTTAGCAAAACAAATATCTTCCTTTCATTAGCATTCCCCCCCTCCAAATTCTCCACCTGAAGTAACTTTTTATATATAAATATAAGTGCACTGCTTTAAAAAAGCATGTATTTGGCTGCGCCGAGTCTTAGTTGTGGCATGTGGGATCTTTCGTTGTGCCATGTGAACCCGTAGTTCCAGCATGTGGGGGTCTAGTTCCCTGGCCAGGGATCAAACCCATCCCCCTGTATTGGGAGCATGGAGTCTTAGCCACTGGACCATCAGGGAAGTCCCAGTGCACTGCTTTTTAAATCTTGCTTGATTTGTGTTGATTTATCCCCGTTGCTTCCACCTGCCTCTATATAATTCCTTTATTCAGCAAGCATTTAAAATATCCTTCTTATACACCAATCACTGTTTTGGGTTGTAAAGACATAAAGTGGGGTAGAGCATGTTGCTATTTCTGAAGATAAAATGGTCCACTTGGAATAAGGGACAAGAAAGAAGGATAACACCAAGACCCAGAGAGCTACAAGGAAGATATGCACAGAGGGTCCGGAACAAAGGTGGTGGGATTCATGTCCTGAAGTGTTCTACTTTCTAAACTTTAAATTTCGTGGCTGGCTAACAGATGCTATTGACTAACTATTCAGATATTGTTCCCTAACTGGAATATTACCCACGTGGAAATAAAAACACATATCTGAAATGTACCATTGAGTATAGAAATAGATGTTCTATATTCATTTAGAGTATACAAAGATAAGATTAAGAAGACTGCTTTAGTGTTTGAAAATCTCACTGTTGTTTTCACTGCGCACCTTTGCAACGTGGCACCTGGCTAAGATCTGATAAGGGGATCCTAAGAATTCTGGTTCCAGTAGTGTGGTAGATTAGATACCACGAATGTCCTCTGTGTATGAACACCAGAAAGCGAGATGTAATTTAATGAAGATTCTTTAGGTGTTGACCTGGAAACTCCTCAGGTAGCAGAAAGGGATGGTATCTGAGGTGGACTGGAAGAATGAAACCAAACTGTTGGCAGAGGCTGCTGAGTACAGATAAATAACCACTGAAACTAGAACTGAAATTCAAACGTTTTCTGACAGAGATTCAGAGTCTACCATTCACAGGCATCATTGAAAAAGGGTTACTCAAGGGATTAAAAATGTATACAAGGGAATATTATGCAGCCATAGAAAAGAATGAAATAATGCCATTTGCAGCAACATGGACGTACCTAGAGATTAATTTACTAAATGAAGTAAATCCAACAGAGACAAACACAATGTGATACTGTTTATAGGTGGAATCTGAAAAAATGATACAATGAATTTATATACAAAGCAGAAACAAACCCTCAGACACAGAAACCTAATTTATGGTTACCAAAGGGGATGTAGGGGGGAAGGATAAATTAGGAGATTGGGATTAACATATACACTTTACTGTATATAAAATAGACAAGCAACAAGGCTTACTGTATACTACAGGGAACTCTGCCCAATATTTTATAATTGCTTGTAAGGGAAAAGAATCTGAAAAAAATTAGATATATAGGTATATGTAACAGAATCACTTTGCTGAACACGTGAAGCTTATGCAGCATTGTAAATCAACTATACTTCAATAAAAACAGTAATGACAATATATCCTTGTTTAGATATATACTCAGAATGCATACTCTGAGTTTTGACAACACAAAATAAATCTCTAAAACAAACATTAAAAAAAAATTAACCCTCAAGTCAGCAGAAAAGTACAAGAGGAAATTAAAAATCGTGTAGACCAAAGAAATACGTTCATAAAAGAACATTAATAGAAAGGAGGAAAACAGGTACTCAGGCTTATGGTAAAGTCATAGAGGCTAAATCATTGTGATGCTTGTGGAAGGGTAAACAAATTGACCCTTAGAACAGAATCAGGAGCTCATGAACAGCCATCTACACACATGTGTGTATGCATGTAGGAGCCCCTATATTGAGTTGGGATTGCAAATATGGAAAGGCATAATGGGTTTGTCAATAGAGGGTAAAGAAAAAAACAGAAGGAGAGACTTCCCTGGTGGTCTAGTGGCTAAGGCCCTGCACACCGAATGCAGGGGGCCTGGATTCAATCCCTAGCCAGGGAACTAGATCTCTCATGCTGCAGCTAACATCCAGTGTGGCCAGATATTAATACTACATACATACATAAAAATAAATGTAAAAAAACTGGAAGAAGAGACTGAAAAGATAAAATTAGATCTCTACCTCACACTCTTTTCACAAAAATATATTCCAGATGGGAAAGTGTTTTCAATATGAAAAACAAAACATTTCAGAAGAAAATATGAGAATATACTTTTGATACACAGTTAAAGTATTTCTTAGATGATAGTAAAGAAGAACACACTACAAGGATTTCTACATAAAAAAAAAGTAAAAAAAAATTTTAAACAAATGGCTACATAATCATTAAAGAATAAGCATCCATAATATATAAAGAATAAGTTCAAGTAAGGAAATATAAGCCTTAAAATAAGTAGATATAAGAAGAAAATCTATTGATAAGAGTAAATTAGGAAAAGACGGTGATGTGATTTAGTGGAAAGAATAAGGGTTTTAGGGTCCGGTTGACTTGCAGTTCAATGCTATATTAACTATATCCCCTCACTGGGATGGAATAAGCTTGAATTAGAATAGTGGTGGGGCTTCCCAGGTGGCACCAGTGGTAAAGAACCCGCCTGGCAATGCAGGAGACGTAAGAGACGCAGGTTCAAGCCTTGGGTCAGGAGATCCCCTGGAGGAAGGCATGGCACCCCACTCCAGTATTCTTGCCTGGAGAATCCCAAGAACAGAGGAGTCTGGAGGGCTATGGTCCGTAGGGTCGCAAAGATTCAGACATGACTGAGCACAAACGTGCAGGTATAAGTGCATACATATTGTATATATGTGTATGTGTATGTATGTGGCGTACATGTATGTATATAAATGAGTGTGTGCATGCATACATATGTGTAGGTGTCTGTGCATGCCTATGTATGTGGGTATATATGTGTATGTATATGTGTAGGTATGGGCATATGTATACAGTGTGCAGATTGTGTGTATGAATGTGTATATAAGTATATATGTATGTTTGTGTATATGTGTGTGTGCGTGTATATTGTGTATGTGTGTGTGTAAATGTGTATGGTATAGGTGACTATGTATGTATGCTGTGTATGTGTGTATATTGTATGTATGTATAGATGTGCACATATCATGTATATATATGCGTGTACTGTGTGTGTGTATATGCTGTGTGTGCATGTGTGTATGTATTCATAAGTGTATGCACGTGTACACACGCATGTATAGTGTATACATGTATGTGTGTATGTATACGTGTATATGTCTGCTGCTGCTGCTGCTAAGGTGCTTCAGTCGTGTCCGACTCTGTGCAATCCCATAGACGGCAGCCCACCAGGCTCCCCCATCCCTGGGATTCTCCAGGCAAGAACACTGGAGTGGGTTGCCATTGCCTTCTCCAGTGTGTATGTATACGTGCACGCATATTATATATATGTATATGCATTGGTGTATGTATATTGTATATACGTTTGTGTATGTGTTTATGTATGTGTGTGTGTGTAGTATATACCACCAAATATATGCCAAATATATTTGGCACAAATTTGTAGAATAATTAGGATTTTTTAAATTAGAAGATTTTGGATATTTGCCCTTTGAAAATGCTACGTATTTTTAATTTGTAGGATAACTCAAAGTACTTCTGGGGTTTTCCTCTAGCAGTCGAAAATGATTCTATTGAAAAATATACACAAATTCTTTCAAAAATGCTGTTATCTAATAGGAATCCATGAGCAGTCAGTCCTTAAAAAGAAGATTCTTGTTACTGAAGAAAAGAAAGTTGGCAATTTACCTCAGTAATTAAGTTGGAAAAAGCCCTCTTGCTTCAATAACAAGCAGAGAGCATACTTTTGAGACCTTTCCTTTCCAACTTTATAAATGAACTAATGTAGACAAAACCGCTGGTGCACAATTAACAGTACACGTAACAGCCAGATTCTGGGGAGCAGGCCTGACTCCCGAGCTCTGCCCCGTCCCGCCTGGGGGCAGCTGCATCTCACTGGTTCCCAAACCGCTGGACCATGAGGGTCTTAGTGACACCTGAGGGCCTCTCCATCGCTTTACACCTGGGCAATAATTTGAAGTCTTCGCCTACACTCTAAACACAACATGTACATCAATTGTTAAATCTCACAGATATTTGAATTCTTATGGCAGTAACTCTGATTTGTAGAGTGAATATCTTTTCCTTCCTCTCATCAAAGAAAGTCAGTTTTGAACTGGAGCCTGAGTACAGGGTCTGCTCCTAACTTTGAAATTATAGGGAAACATGGTTTGTGTCAAGGTGTGTGTGTGTGTGGAGGCAGGTGAGTGGTGTCCTTGGAAAAGAGAGGGAATGTTTGGATCAGCCCTCTGGCTGATGTAAACACCGTTTCTCTCCTTTGTGTCCAAAATGCCCGCATGCCAGGGGCTGGGAGCATGTATTTCTGAGGTCACATGCCTCCCGCATTTCTCTATCATCTCACCTTTGAGATGAGTCTCTGTGCTCAGGCAGCTTCGGGAAAGAGCAGTGGGGACTGGAACCACTTCCTTCTACGTGCTCATGGCAGGAGCCTCGGTACCTACTGACACTGAAGCTGGCTGGACTCACTGGGAGCTTCCAGCTGAGAGGACAATCCAAGCCTCTATGTATAGCTCTGCCTGTGAACAGGTTCCTTCTTCCTAATTATCCCACAGCTTCATTCTGGATAGCCACAGTGTGCCCTCCAACATGTCAGCCTAACAGTCTGGGACCTTCTCTCTGTCTACACCGGCAAGCAATGCATGGACCATCATCATATAGCACTCCCCACCTCCCCTCTCCCGTGTGAGCAAGCAGAGGTACAAACTGTGACGCAGCGCCATTTGTTAAGAATACGTGTTCTGAGTCAGAGAGGCCTGGGTTTGCACACCTCCCAGCTCTTCCCGTGTCATGTTGGAAAGTTATTTAAGCTCGCCTTTAGCTTTCTCATCTGTGAAATAAGGACAATAGCAGCTGCCTCAAAGTGTTTCTCGAAGAATTAATTGGGACAACGCGTGTGAAGTGCCCGGTACACAGTAAGTACCCAATAATAATAGAGGCAATCACACAGCATCGTCATAAGAACCTGCCTGTCATGATAGTCTGAAGCACTAAAAAGCATTCCTTTATATATTCCTATATTCTGAGGTCTTAAAATAGAATGTTATTAAATTATGTGATTTTAAAAAAAGAATTGGGAGATCAAAAACTGGATAAATACATTGAATCTGTAAAATTTAAATGTAATGATTTTTAAAATCATTAAAGCATGCCTAAGAAATAGCTAATTAATAAGTATTAATAGCATTTTATAGGACAGAAGTAGCTAATAGGACAGGATAGGTTTAGATTGCAAAGACAGACTAATTCCTCATTTGATCTGTAATAATATATGCTTTTTTGAGCAACTGTTTATAGTACCTCCTGCCTTTTTTGTCTTACTCCATAAAAGGTGAGATTTACAAAGTGAATAAAGGTTCACTGGGGAGGGAACAACAGAGCAAACCAAAGGGTCTGAATAAATCGCCGATTGGATAAACCAGTTACTTACATTCACAGATACAGTGTCCCATGGTTTGAGAGCATCCATTATTCATGGCTTATTTATTGGAACAAAGTTTTGGCAGCGCAAGTTTCCCTCAGATCTGCCCAAACGAACTATTGTGCCTTTTTTTTTTTTTCTCCCTGAAAATCACAATGCAAAGGGAAAGCATAGAAGAGGCAGGTAAAGGTAAAGTAGGTGTTCCACTAACATTTTTGTTTTAAAAGCAAAAGGAGCAGAGATTTCTGCAGCTTGTTTGAAAAGCTAGAACTTTCAGCTCTCTGCCAACAACCACAGCTGAAACTGACAAGGTCTGACATCTCCCCCTGCTTTTCCTGCTCCCATTTTCTATGAAAATACTGTAGACACTGGATCAGGAAAGACAGTGGAGCCTTAAAATAATCACTCTTTCAATTTGCCCCGTGTTAGTTTCCATAGGAGACAAAAGCGGGAACTGTAGCCGGCAGCGAGCAACTGTCTTGTTAGAACCTCTCTTGTCGAGTCAGCTGAGGCTGTTGGCTGAAATCTGAAAGTGGCATTTTTCAAAAGGCCCTTTGGCTTCTGACTCTATGGAGTTTTCACTTTGGAAAGCAATAAAAACAAATGGGAAAAAGCGAAACTACTTCCAACACCAAGTTTTCATATACCTAAGATCCTATTTTTCATGCAAAGAACTTTTCATTTCTCTGCCTGAGTCGTTTATGTATGAGAATTGAAACCCATTTTTATAAAAGCAAAAAGATACATCAAGGGAAAAAAAAAAAAAAAGAAAGAAACTGTGCATCTTTGTAAGGTTAAGTCCTAGATCTTTGAGGTAGGCCACCTTGACTGTCAACCTTATCTTGTGAAATTGCTCACATAAACATTCCATTTCGGGAGGTGGCTGAGTTTTCCTTAGACACCATCCGTGATTCCTTCATATTTTACAAACACATTCCAAGTCACAAATGCTAGTCTTCCACAGAAGAGAGGTGGAGAGGATTTCTAGAAAACATAGGCAGCCACGGAATTTAGATTGTTTTAAAAAATGTATTCACATGGAAAAGAATATTATTCAGAATTTCATAATTGAACAGGACCTCAAGGATTAATTCTTATAAAAGTTTAAAATAAAGAAGCCTCCAAAAAAGTCCTCAACAAGTGGGGTGATGATTTTTTTGTGGGGAATACAATTTACAAATATTCACGGTTATGAGTGTGCAATCTAAGTGTAGTAGTAATTCTTAAATAAAAGTTTTATCAAAAATCTCTGAGGTTTGAAAAATATCACACAAAAATCATGCTCTTAATAGTGTATTCTGGCTTCTCTGCTGTGGTCATTAAACCTATAATATGTTTACTTTAAGAGAGGGGAAAAAAATCCTACTTTATTGTGAGAGAGGGAAAGAATGAAAAAAATATAAAGCAGAAAAAGTTACTGTCTACATTTACACGGTTTAAGTGGAAAGTGATTCATCAGATACACAACCCAAAGAGTAATTCACCCACTAGATTACAGTATGTTATCTAAATCATCTGTGAAACCATCTACACTTGTGCTTTCTCTTTGATTTTTACCTGCAGTGTCAAGGACCACAGCAAAAGGATGCTGGCCCTGACTTAAAAAAAGAAAAGTTTAACAGAAAAATACATTGCAATTTTCACTTTTAACCTTTTTCAACATTTGAATATTTATATCTAAAAAATCATATCCCCATTTCCCACTCCTATCACCTGGGGGCATTAGTGCTCACATATTTTGCTCTTTTTTTTTTAATCAAAGAAGAGCCATATTTTTAGATACATTTATGTATTTCTCCATTTGATTTAAAATTTTCAGGATTTTTTTTTTTTTTTTTTTTTTACATTTAAGGCTCGATGTTGGAGCAAAACTAAATATTAGGATCCGGGTGTAAGAAAGATCCTGCCAATGGGAAGTTACAGATTTAAAAACAACAGACAATTCTGGAGGAAAATTTTCCTGCTTAAATGTATCAGGAGTCTGGTGCGCTTTTCGAGTGGTTACTAAACAATTTGTTCGTTAAGTAGCATCTCAGTATTGGAAACACTGTTCAACTTGCCTTCTCTTCCTTTATCGCTCATTAATGCCTATGCCATGGCTTCTTTATGGGGCATCCATTAAGAGTGTACACTAATAACAGTTTAATCCCACTACACCCAATTATATATGCCCCTTAACCAGTGTCTGCCGCCTTCTTTCTCTCTTCCTCTGAATTATGTCTAATAAAATAGAATATGCTAACAGAGAGGATTAGAAAGACAACAAACCTCTCCCTTCCCAACATTAAAAATTACAAATAGTAACCGTAATACAGCAGAAATAGCCAGAGTGGGCTGAAGTGGATAATGATGTTCAGAGGGGACCACCGGCCCCTCACCCCATCTCCTGTCATTAATAACACCGCATCTGACAAAAGACACTACCCGCTAGAACAAAACTACATAAACATCCAAGATTTTATGAAACAACCTGTTTTAGAACTTAAATCATTAACCTGCATCTCCATGGGCTCTTCAAACAGGCTGTCTGAGAAAAATAATGGATTGTCTGCAAACTTTTATCTTAGCTATTGGCTCTAGAGTTGTGTTACTTAATTATTAAAATGCCGGTACTAATGAAACATGCAATCCTGGAAAGGAAACTACTTTTATCATCACATATGAAAGGCAAAAACAAATATAATATCCTGCATCTACTATATACACCCTAGAAATGTATTTGCATCCACCTACCAAACAGCAAGCACCCCCAGCTTCCCTCCTCCTCTCCTTTACAGCTGCTCAATCTGCAAGAATGTGCTGAAGTAATTTATCTGAAATGGCCACTATTGTTCTTGATTCTGATTTGATTCCAAAAAAGCCAAATAATAGAAACCATTTTGAACATCTATTTTGTGCACCTGTTGTGCGGCACTATGATATTCCGCGATTTCCATTTACGTCACATCTCTCGACTCGCCTTTGATGCACCACGCTGCTGTGCTCAACAAAAATCCAGGATGCTAGAACCAGCCCCATCCTTATTTTATTAGCATAATGGCCATGGTGAATGCTCCTGAATGTGAGCTCTGGAAGAAAACAAGAGCCCGTCCATCTGATTACCAGCCAGACGCCATTTAACCAACATTAAGTAGATTCAAAGTAGTTGAACAGCCTGAAGGGACTCAGTAAAAATACACTATATTAATATCATTAATGATTATGTTACTCAGGCAAAACAATAAGACCCAGGTAGTTCCATGGTTCCCTTGTTTTGGTCCTTGAATGCAGTGCGAGTTGAGAATCCCAGTAGTTTTTCTGCTCTGACTCTACCTGTGGACTGGTTTCTTTGTTGATCAACTCAGGGAGGCATGGGATTCTTGGCTGCTTTTTATCTCTGTAGCATCTTCTTAATGTGCATTTCAATATTATGGCTTCAACATTTCAAATTTATCCTCAGTAGCTTCTTACCTTAGCCTCTCTGTATAATGATGCCGCAATTATATGAAGACTTACAGTGACCACAAAGGGTTGGTTGTGATAGTTGTGGGTTAGGGGACTGTGAGCTTTGCATAACGCTGACCGACACATGGATTTTCAAGTAGTGAAATACCCAAACCCCCTAGACTATCTTGCATGTTTGTTAACAAGCTTCTTCCATGCTGAGTGGAGTCATATAAATGCTCATGAAGCCCATGTATCTTCGGCCACCTTTATGTCAAACAATGGCAATGCCAAGATTTTATGGCAGGGAGATGATCCCTTTAAAGTGACAATGTCGAGAATGTTGGTGTGCCTCCTAGGTCATATTAATGAATCATATAAAGTGATTCCTTTAAAAAATTTGAAGATGATGAAAATTGGCAGCCTCATAGAATTGTAGCATGAAATGGGACCTCTAAAGCCATGTCTGGCTCTGTCCTAAAATGGGACATCTCCTTCAGCATCTCTGACAAATCATCTTCCAGGTTCTGTGTGAACTTTCCATGGAAGGGTAAAGGCTGTGTAGCAGAGCTGGCTGCTCTATTTGTAAACAGCACTAATTGTTACATCATCAATTCAATGAACATGAGTTTGAGGGAACTCCAGGAGATGGTGAAGGACAGGGAAGCTTAGTGTGCTTCCATCCATGGGGTTGCAAAGAGTTGGATACACTGAGCAACAACTAGTTGTTATATAGTTTCCTTTTACCTTGAACTGAAATCTGGGCCTTTGGAAGCAGAATCAAATGACACACAGAAAAGTCAGTGGTGACAGAAGCCCCCTTCATGTGGGTAGGGGTTTAACATTCTGCCATCATCCTCTCAAAATCTTAAGCCAGTTTTTTTTTTTTTTTAATGTGGACCATTTAAAAAGCAGAGACATTACTTTGCCAACAAAGATCTGACTAGTCAAAGCTATGGTTTTTCTAGTACTCAGATATGGATGTAAGAGTTGGATCAGAAAGAAGGCTGAGTGCCGAAGAACTGATGCTTTTGAACTGTGGTTCTGGGCAGACTCTTGGGAGTGCCTTGGACAAGGAGATCAAACCAGTCAATCCTAAAGGAAATCAGTCCTGAATATTCATTAGAAGGACTGATGCTGAAACTGAAGCTGCGATACTTTGGCCACCTGAGAAGAACTGACTCATTAGAAAAGACTCTGATGCTGGAGCAGAAGGGGACAACAGAGGACGAGATGGTTTGATAGCATCACCAACTCGATGGACATGAGTTCAAGTAAGCTCCGAGAGTTGGTGATAGACAAGGAAGCCTGGGCATGCTGCAGTCCATGGGGTCGCAAAGAGTCAGACACGACTGAGCAACTGACCAACAACAGCAATGTTACTTCTGTTTTATGGTTTGGTTTTTTGACTGTGAGGCATGTGGAACCTTAGCTTCTGGATCAGGGGTCGAACTCACATCCCCTATGTTGGAAGGTGAAGTCTTAACTCCTGGACCACCAGGCAAGTCTCTCTTCACTATTTTTAACAAGGACCCCCACAGGTTCATTTTACCTGGTCCCACAAACGACCAGTTGATTGTTTTTGTTTAGTCGCTCAGTTGTGTCTGATTCTTTTGTGACCCTATGGACTGTAGCCTGCCAGGCTCCTCTCTCTGTGGAATGCTCCAGGTACTGGAGTGGGTTGCCATTTCCTTCTCCAGGGGATCTTCCTGATTCAGGGGTCA
The DNA here is from genome assembly GCF_014754425.2 of Oryx dammah. Classification (NCBI taxonomy): domain Eukaryota; kingdom Metazoa; phylum Chordata; class Mammalia; order Artiodactyla; family Bovidae; genus Oryx; species Oryx dammah. Next base: position 8,640,423 of record NW_024070209.1, on the reverse strand, counting down.
GATCCACATCTCCTGCACTGGCAAGCAGGTTCTTAACTGCTGAGCCACCAGGGAAGCTGCCTGGAAAATGTATTATGTGATTGTAATTTGGTAATTTGCTAGAGTCTATTATTATGACTACATTTGTTATTGGGTATGAATTTTGTTGGTGCCTAACTTCAAGTCTACAGTTCTTCTACCAGTTGGTTAAATAAAATAAAGCTATAATTAAATTGTTATTGGCAATACAAATTGAACATTTCTTAAAAGATAAAATGAAATAATATGATTGAAAGTGTCCTGAAATTTTATTTACATGTAAAGGAGTATCATTTTAAAAATAAATTGTGATGCTGGGGGTCTACAGAAAAAAAGTATCTCCTAATTGAACATAAGAAGTGAGTATGTGGATATTTAAATAATCTATACACTCATTTTTGACAGTAAATGTAAATGGCTTTGTACATTTCTCAGTAAGAGTTTTCTATAAGGAAAAATTTTGGTATTTATTTCTGATGAATAACACCATATTTTGACTTTAAGGTACCCTAACTGATAAACTCTGGGAGATAGTGAGGGACAGGGAGGCCTGCAATGCTGCAGTCCATGGGGTTGTAAAGAGTTGGGCATGACTGCACAACAACAGCTGGTGATTTGGGGATTTCTAAGATGCTTGCTCCTTGGAAAAAAGGCTATGACAAATATATATAGCATATTAAAAAACAGAGACATCGCTTTGTTGACAAAGCTTCATATGGTCAGAGCTATGGTTTTTCCAGTAGTCATGTATGGATGTGAGAGTTGGACCATAAAGAAGGCTGAGCACCAAAGAATTGGTGCTTTTGAACTGTGGTGCTGGAGAAGACTCTTGAGAGTCCCTTGGATTGGAAGGAGATCAAGCCAGTTGGTTCTGAAGAAAATCAACCCTGAATACTCCTTGAAAGGACTGATGATAAAGCTCCAATACTTTGGCCACCTGATGTGAACAGCTAACTCATTGGAGAAGACCCTGATGCTGGGAAAGAGTGTGAACAGGAGGAAAAGGGGGCAAGAGAGAATGAGATGGTTGGATGGCATCACTGACTCAATGGGCATGAGTCTGAGCAAACTCTGGGAAATGGTGAAGGACAGAGAAGCCTGGTGTGCTGCAGTCCATGGGGTTGCAAAGGGTCAGACATGACTTAGCAACTGAACAACAGAACACGAGTACCTTGTTCCTTTCCTGGCTAGACTCTAGACTAGAAACAGCTGCTTTCATGAAAGCACTTCCCTTGTTTCCTTATCTAGAAAATTTAGTTTGCCACCTATCAACCTTTCTTGTCAGCTTAGCCACAAAGTGAGAAAAGAGAATGGGCGTGGTGTTTCTGTACCTCCCCTCTTAAGTTGGTATCACCTTTCTTTGGCTTATGGTGTAAAGATGGTACTGCCAGCTCGGCTTTCCAGAGGGAGCCACTGTCATCAGCCCAGCTCTCTGACCTTGGCCTCAGCCTAGGGCTCAGCACACATCTGCCAAGTACCCAACACTTGCGCTCACAGCACTGGACCTAGATTCTCTCTGAATGCCATTTCTGTTAAATAAGCATTGCATGAATGTGATTTCAAGAACAATCACAGCAATGAATTGCATGGAAGTGTCTGAATTCAGAAACATAGTTTTCATCTTGTACAATCACAAGTTTCCAAAGAAGCTGTTTCCCATAGTAAACCAAAAAAAGATCTTTTTTTTTTTTTTCTGGAAAATGTTCATTTCATGTGTGAAACCAACTGGTAGGAGTGAGAGATTTCTATTGAACATCTTCAGCTACAGTGATTTTGCAATCAGTTAAAACATTAAACTCATAAACAGGGAAGGAATTTACCAGACGGAAGGGATTGGAAACTAAGGGCATGTAATAGGAAAGGTACCATTTTAATCTTTTTCTCTGAACTCTCTCCCTTTTTCCAGGCATCATTTTTGGAAGACAAATTGAAACCCTGCATTATCTTCTACCATCCCAAATTTTCTTTACTGAAGACCAAGGATGAACTATCAGTCACTAGAAAGTTAAAGCGTGAAGATGGAAGAAGAGTGATGGACTCCTTGGTGGCTCAGTGGTAAAGAATCCAGCTGCCTACACAGGGAGCACCGGTTCCATCTCTGGTCTGAGAAGATCCCACATGCCCTGGAGCAACAAAGTTCATTTGCTGCGACTATCAAGTCTGCGCTCTACAGCCCGGGAGCTGCAACTGCTGAGCCCATGAGCCTCCAGTACTGAAGCCCAGCGCCTAGGGCCCATGCTCCACAAGAGAAGCCACTGCAATGAGAAGCCTGAGCACCAGAGCTAGAGAGCAGCCCCCACTCATGCAACGAGAGCAAAGCCTGTGCAGCGGCAGAGACTCCGCGCAGCCAAAAACAGACAGACAAAATCTCCAAAAGAGGAAGCGTGGGATCCGTTGACCTTCCACTTGCTTTGACACACTGGTTTTGCCTAATGCAGACTTTCAGGGCACACGCTCTCTCTGCCTTCACCATCCTACAACCTTTAGCCTCCTATTGTTCACCTCCAGTAATGGGGGGATATTAGGATTTGGATGTCTGATTGTCATTGTTCTGATGGACACTCTGACTCCCACTGTCCACTCAGCTCAGCAATTTATACAGACGTGCTTATGATCTCATGCCTGTTTTCTTTTGGGGAGTTATGAGACTGGGCATGCTTATTTAAACCAGAATAAAGAGATATTGTGCAAAAAGACGGATGCCATGTGGGTATGGTATTCTTTCTTTTTTTATAATGATTGCCAGAACCTCCAAAAAGTATAAAGTACTACTTCATTAAAATTAGAAGCTGTAACTATCTTTTCTAACATATTAATTTCCAGAAATGTTCTCATTAAGATAAAGACTTTTTTTTTTTTTCTGAAATGGACTTCATACCATGATGGACTCCCAGGGAACAGAAGGAAATATCCATTTTTTTTTCATGTGATTGGTGCTACCTAATTTAATATGATGCTGGAACACAGGGCATTGCTCACTGGTTGCTAATCAGCTCTGTTTTTTCTCCATCTCTAGCCTTCCCTCTCATTCAGTCCATCTCTTTATCTTTCAAGAATGAGGGAACATTTTTGTGATAGCCATATTATTAAAGTATTATTTACCTGGTCACCCCAATTTTTACTTTCCTGAAAAGCAAAGTACCATGAGACATAAGATGCTGGTTTTCTGGATCTCAGAAAGATGTCAGCTTCCTAGGTAGAAAGGACACCTTGGGAAGGTCTTTGTGGCCAAAAAAAACCCCAAAAAACAAAAAACCCTGCCTTTTGGGGGATTTCTATCAAAGGGTCAGAAAGACTGTTCTAGATGAAAAGCAGATGAAATATTTAAAAATGATTTCCCTGTCTCTCCCTATGTCGTGTGGAAGCTTGAGCCTATAAAGGCAACCAAGGTGAACTGGCTCATTTCACACAACAGGGTGGATCGTTCACGGCGGGGTGTTCTTGATAGTGTTCTGTCCACTCTAATTTTAAACATCGAAGCAATGGGAGTCCCACCACTTCCCTTGGAAGATTACCCTACAGTCTAATAGACCTCAACATTAACAAGATTTTCAATTGGTAATTGGTAATCAACCTAATTTTCCCTTTTCTTAATTTCATCCCATTACTCCAAACCCTATCCCCTTGTTCCACGGAGCCCTTCACCCTCATTAATGTTTACGCTCTTCAAATACTCATAGATTGCTGGTAAAAAAATAAAAACACTCCTGGTTACCATTTAGCTAGACCACAGATAGTCACTTCTCTTTTGAGAAACATGTCAGTTTCCATATACACTGTTCTCCTTAAAAGCATTCTTTAATGGCAAAAGATGCAAGTATTTTTTTTTAATAAGCAAAGAAAATAAAAAACAGTCTATAAGTGAAAAGCACAGCAGTCTGTAATGGACTAGAGGGGAATACATGCATTCTTAATGTGGGTGGGTGATAATGGTATAGCTAAATTCACCTTCTTTTGCCCTTTACACAGACACAGAACACCACTAAAATGATCTGGTGAAGACTTTTCCCCAAGGTTATCTATTTCTATAGTAGTTCTTTTATAGTAGTATCCTTGCATATTATGAACTGAAAGAGTGTTTTCTTGGGTGACAAAAACATCAATTGATAACACATTGTTAGTCACTCAGTTGTGTCAGATTCTTTACGACTCCACGGACGATAGCTCACCAGACTCTTCTATTCAGGGAAGTCTCCAGGCAAGAGTACTGGAGTGGGTAGCAGTTTCCTTCTTCAGGGTATCTTCCTGACCCAGAGATCGAACTGAAGTCTCCCACATTGCAGCCAGATTCTTTACTGTCTGAGCCACCAGGGAATTACCCATCAATAGTCATTAATTTAATAAAACCGTTGACATTAATACTATAATCTGAGTTACTGAATGCTTATATAAAATATTGTAAGAGAGAAATTCTACAGGTGAAAACCAAGCCTTAATTTATGTCTTATTCACAACACAGCTGTTCTTTTTTATATCTAGGCCACTTCACTAGTTTGATTTACTGGTGAAGTCAAAGATGGTGTTTTAGTAGCAAACCTTCAAAATAATGCATGTTTTTAAAGATTGAGATTTCCATTTATTTTCCTGCACTGTTTGAAAACTCCAGCCCCCTGGTCTCTGTTTAGAGAAATAATTAGATCCCTATTGTATCTCCATCCCTACAGTAGCAGCTTGGTTCTGCCTCTGTCCTTGAATGCTATGATACTTCTCAGTTCTTTTGACTTTCCTCTTGAATTTTAAGATAGTTTTCTGCTTATATTCACGATGCCTGGTGCATGTTTTACATGAATAAACAAGCCAATGGAACAGAAGGAAGATGGCATAACTTTTGGAAAGTTATTCTATGTGCTGTACCCTGGAACATTTAATCCTCAAAGATGGCATCTTCCTGATGTGAAGTATTGGCATTCCTGAAGATATTTATGTACCTTTCTAGAAAACTTCTGGTTGACATCATGAGCATTTTCAACATTTGTGAGTGTTATCAGATTCAACAACACACTTCAGTTTCACTACGTGGATCTGAGTCCAAGATTGTGTTCTCGGTTACTATACTTCTTCCATGAGGCCACATGGTTGAATGCCTAGGACGTTTCACTGATTTCTAAGAATTTCCTCTTCACATATTTGTTGGCACCACATGAGATTCCTTTAAGTTGGAAACAAGAGAAATAAATTCTAGAAAACTTAGACAGAACAGGGAGACTGATGGAGATAATACTGTGGCATTTCATGGCATCAGACATAAGGAGTTGATGAATCCAGTCTGCAGAAGGAGCAGAAAGATGACAGCACCTAGGTCTTTGGGAGGAGGTATAAAATCATTTGTCTTTTGCCATGTCCACATTGATGTCATCAAGTTCCAACATCTCCTGAAAAGTGGGCATTTCTGTTTCAAACATTAAATTCTTAGGAGGAATAATGTGGCTTTATTTGAGCTCCTATAGAGTCTGGGCCGTGAACTAGGTCAAGACTCAGGAAATTTGCATATGAGTTAAAGGCTCACCCTTCTACATCAAGGATTCCTCCCACAGATGGAGAAACTGCTCTGAGAAATCCATGCAGAGGTGAGGCTAGCCCTCTGGAGTTAAAGCATGGTACATATTTGATGTTATTCAGTCACTAAATCATGTCCAACTCTTTGTAATCCCATGGACTGTAGCACATCAGGCTCTCCTGTCCTTCACTATTTCCTGGAGTTTGCTCAAATCCATGTCCATTGAGTTACTGATGCCATCCAACCATCTCATCCTCTGTTGCTCCCTTTTTCTTTTGCCTTCAATCTTTCCCAGAATCAGGGTCTTTTCCAATGAGTTGGCTCTTCCCAACAGGTGGCCAGAGTATTGGAGCTTCAGCTTCAGCATCAGTTCTTCCAATAGCAGGTATGGAAGAAGATTAATCTGACATATTGCAACCAATACTTGTTCAATGTTATTCCCCCCTCTATTTTGAGACTGGCATATAGACTTTCTAGCATTTCCTTAGGTCATCGATGGGAAGTTTTATGTGAAAACCTATAGTCTTTCGAGCCTAGCTGTTGCAAAATTTCTGTGACAATTTGACTTGTATATGAAGTGAAAGTTTAATTTAGTTTGGTTGCAGCTCATCTCAGCTTCTTCCTGAGCCCTCAAACAGTAGCGAATGAGGCTATAGGAAAGAAATTAATTAAAAGTCCAATCAAGTTTGGGGCTGTCAGGTCAGGCCAGATCATCTTTCTCAGTTGGTGTTCATTCTTTCATTTGAATAAAACACCCCATCTCTTAGGTGTTTACCCCCTTCTCTGCGTCTTCCCCTAAGATGACATTCTAGTGTGTGGGAGAAGGTGGGTACAGTTCATACATCCTGGTGGCCTTGGGAATGGAGCAGCAATCATATTGTCTTCTGGTCCTCTCCTGAATAAGGTCATTGTTTCTGTGGTCTTTACATGGCTACTTGCTTTCCTGCAAGCAGTCTGGAGCTGAGGAACTCATGCTGTTTTATTTTGTCTTGAGCAGAATGACAAGGGAAGTGCATAGGAATCCTCCTGTGGGTATGACCTCAGTTTACTTCTCCATCTGGAGAACCCCATGCCCCTGTCTTGTACTCAGTCCAGCTCAGTGGCCAGTGGTTACTTGCCAGTCTTTGCTGTGACAGCAGCTCCCGCCCATTGAGTACTCATGAGCAGCCACGGAGGCCCAACCTCAGGACTCCCCTCTGGTTAATCACTTGACAAGTTAGTGATCATTGCAATGTGGGCTTTCTAAGAAACATTGTGTCATTTCTTCTGAGGATGACCATTGCATGGAGAACATCTATCGCTCTACATTTAACATTCAAGTTCTTTAATCTGGAAGCTAAAATCTACTGAAGTTTTGTGAGATGAAGATATTGAAGTCTAGGATTGGTTCCATGTGCATGAAAGCCACAGTTTACAGACTTTCTCTGACAATACAACCTTTGATGTCATAGGTCAAGTAGAAGTCTTCTCTCCAACAGTACAGTTGAATGTCACATTGTCTAAGGACTAACCTTGCTGGAATCGCCTCCTTGATTTGCTGCTTTGTGGGGATTTTCCAAGGTTACCTAACTTATCACAGAAAACCAAATTGTTCATAGTTCGTCCTGTAGTTTCTAGATCAGAAATGTTCTTTATTATTATCACATACATCAAAAGAGCAGAGAGTGTTTTGCATATTAAGACTGGTAAAGTGAATGGCCTTTCTGTTAAATATAGCTATTTTTATTAAAACAACATAAGCATTTTATTTCCAAGTCCAGTGTGATTCTCTGAAAAATAATGCCAAAGGTATTTTTTCAGTGGTACCTCCCCAGAGACCAAAGTCTGGATTCTAACTTGCATTCTCTTTATTGTTTTGGTTTTCTATTGTCTATTAGCACACCTGCTGAAATGTAAAACAAAATTTCCCTATACTTTTTTTTTTTTTAGTATTGCTCTTTTTTAGCCCATGGATGGAGGAGCCTGGTGGGCTGCAGTCCATGGGGTTGCCAAGAGTGGGACACGACTGAGTGAGTTCACTTTCACTTTTCACTCTCATGCATTGGAGAAGGAAATGGCAACCCACTCCAGTGTTCTTGCCTGGAGAATCCCAGGGACGGGGGAGGCTGATGGGCTGCCATCTATGCGGTCGCACAGAGTTGGACACAACTGAAGTGACTTAGCAGTAGCAGCAGCAGCCTCTGTATGTTGCATGCTTTCTTTGTAGCCGGGAAATAGTTGCAGATAGTAAATAAATTGGACTTCTCTTACCAAGGTCTTCAGAGAATGTTAAGCTTTCCCATTGCCTGCCACTTCTGACTGTTTTCTGGCTGGATATTCTTAAAATCCTAGAGCCCTAGGAGGTTTCTAGTTAAATCTTTTTGAGCATGTTGTGCAGTTTAATTTTTTTTTTGAGATGTGCATGTATTTTCAATGGATTCACATGCCTAAGAAGACTGTGGGCCCCAGGTGGAGAAGCCATGGCTTTCAAGTCTTCTTTCTTCCTCATGTGTGATGACCGCTGGATGTACAAGAGATGGGCTCCAAGGATGGAGAGCTCTCCTGTTCCTCTCCTCCTGCCCTCAACCAGGGTCACTCATTCACTCATTTATTCTCTCAAGGAGGATTTCTTGCGTATCTCCTGTTTCCCAAGAGTTGCTGCCACTGCTGCTAAGTCACTTCAGTCGTGTCTGACTCTGTGTGACCCCCTAGACTGCAGCCCACCAGGCTCCCGTCCCTGGGATTCTCCAGGCAAGAACACTGGAGTGGGTTGCCATTTGGAGGGGTCAAAAGAAAAAATTGTGTCTTTGGCCACAACTTGCCTTAATGCCAGTCAGTGTTCTATCTTTCTCTTGCTTGTAAAGAAATCCAGCTAATGAATTATGGAAGATCAGACTATGCCTATCACAAACACTGGCAAATAAAATACTGGAGAAGACTCTTGAGAATCACTTGGGCTGCAAGGAGGTCAAGCCAGTCAATCCTTAAGGAAATCAACCCTGAATATTCAGAGCTGAATATTGCCCCAGCTGAAGCTCCAATCCTTTGGCCACCTGATGCTAAGAGCTGACTCATTGGAAAAGACCCTGATGCTGGGAAAGATTGGAGGCAGGAGGAGAAGACGGTGGCAGAGGTTGAGATGGTTAGATAACACTACCAACTCAATGGAGATGAATTTGAGCAAACTCGGAGAGAGAGTGAGGGACAGAGCAATCTGGTGTGCTGCCGTCTATGGAGTCACAAAGAGTTGGATACGACTTAGCGATTGAACAAGAACAACAACAAACTGAGTTCACATGCCAAGAGCCACTATTACAGTCACTGTACCTCCAATACTTCTACCAGTTACAGCCAAGGCTTGCAGACACACTGAACTGTAATGTTTGTGGAGCACATGAATTAAAACATGAAGGCCAACAGGCATGGCAGACGCCAGAAGATTGGAATGAAGCGGTTGATGCTAAGGCAGCATCCATTCTTCTTTGAGGTCATTTCCCTAAACCACAAAAGAGGTTAAGTCTTCCTATAATAATCTGATTCCTGCAGACAGACTTTGAGATGAAGACATGAACTAATAAAAATATCCCTTGCTTTAACATTAAACTCTGGTGATAATTTCATGTGTATGATATATCAAATCATAGTATAGAATCTTCTCTGCTAGATATATTTGTTGTTTTTTCCCTGAAGATAAACTTTGTGGCTCTTTTTAACAGCATAATTGGTTCATTCTCTCTCTCTCTCTGCATATATGGTGGTGGTGGTTTAGTGGCTAAGTTGTGTCCAACTCTTCGCAACCCTATGGACTGTAGGCCTGCCAGGCTCCTCTGTTCATGGGATTTTCCAGGCAAGAATACTGGGGTGGATTGCCATTTTCTCCTCCAGGGGATCTTCCCAACCCAGGGATGGAACCCTCATCTCCTGCCTGGAAAGCCAATTCTTTACCACTGGGTCACGTGGGAAACCATGCATACCCATGTATACAAATACGTACATATGTACCTAACATACACATAAATTCCCATATACCTTTATGCACAAATAAAATCTTGTTATTCAAAACCAGTGTTCATATTACAGATTTTTAAAAAAAGCATTTTATAATTGCCAAATAATCATAATTTTAAAAAAGCCAATGAGGTAATGTAGTGGATTTTACTTTTTGATGTGCTCACTTAGTCAGCAAAAAAGTCCCTATAATGCCAATAAATGGTCCTGCGAAAACATTTACAAATTAGAGAAAACACAAATTTGGGCTTTTTAATATGATCAACTAGCAGCTGTAAAATAACTAAGTTGACTCTGCCACTGAGGCTAGAGCAGAAAGACATGCTGTTGGGTGATGGAGAAACTATGCCCCCGTCCAACCAAACACTGCCAGTCCCGTCTGACACCACCGTCTTCCTTTTCCTTATAGCGATGGTGCCATCTTTATCAGACGTGTTGTGCTGTTTTCAGGGTATAGTTTCTTCAGTGTCTTCTTTAGCTTTTACTTTGTTCTTTGTACCTATTGTACATGACAAGCAGGGGTCTCTCAACACATTAGGAATATTTGTGATGGCTCTTGGCCAAATGATGCAACATAGTGAACTTGGAGATTTAGTTACAAAAGCACAGTTCATTGGAAGAGCAAAGACCTCAGCCACTGAATTTGAGACAGGGCACCAGGAATGACCCCTAGAGGTGCACTCCCCACAGCACACTGGGGTGAGTGCAAAGTGCAACAGTATGGAGCTACAAAGTGAATTTCCAACCCTTTACAGAGTTCTGTGACATTTTGTTTCTACTTCCGGTGGTGGGGGTGGATGAGATCCCTATGGAACTAATTAGCATTTTTTTCTACTCCTCTGTCTCCTCTTTGGAATTACTTATGTTAAACCCAGAGTCAGAGAGCAGCCCCTTCCTGCTCTTCTCTTAATTTATGTTTTATTTACTTTAATACCCACCTTTGCCAATTTGCTATTATCTAGTTTATATTAATAGTATCTCAGCTTATTAACCAGGGAAGAACTTCTTTCCCTTATGGAGCCATAAGAATTGATCAAGGGCAATGACAAACCCAAGGAGAAATTTCCCCGACAGCCTCCCTGGCACATCGCCATGGTTATCTGTAGCGTCTTCTGAGGACATCAGAGCAGGTCCTTCCCTGATCACTATCCATTCTCCAGAAGGGGGAACGACAGTCTATGACACCATCCAGCCTCTCGTGATGAAGGTCACCATTTAAAAAAGAGTCACTTTTTGCAGCTCTTCAGGCAGACACCACAATACATTTTACAAAAAACATACCAAGATGGCAAAACAGTTCAGTCCTATCGGAAGAGTTCTTATTTTCTGTTTTCCCCCTTTCTTTAAAATGGGCGATTGCTTTTCTGCCAAGGAGGCTCGAAAGGGCTGTGCAAACGAAAGTCTTTCAAAGCTGTCCACCGCAGCTTCCAATTTACGCTAAAATTCAGCATGACAAAAATCTCCCAGGAAAATCTCAGGAGCATCCTAGCCGCAACACACAATTTTTCTTTAAGTTCAGATTTTGGCATTCAACACCTTGAGAAACAGGGACAGCCAATGTGGGGCAGGGAAGCAGAACAAAACAAAACCCAAATAAGAAGAGGAAGAAGAAAACCAACAACAAAGACAGGGAGAAAAAAAAACGAACACAGCCACGCAAGCTATTAAGCATCTGCCAAAGTAAACCATCGGTGTGGGTTTGTCCCGGCTCTGCCTTGCAGGTAAAGGCAGACAGTCCCGGAAGCAATGGAAGGGGGAAGAGAAAGACAAGCAGAGTCTAGGAGCTGGGAGCCCGCCTGAGCAGGAGCGGGCTGCAGGAGGGCCTGCCTGGGAGCCGCAAGACACACCATCAGCCATGCAAAACAGGACATACCTTTCTGGCTCGCTCGTTCTGTCGGCTGAGACAAAGCAGTCCCATTCGCAGCAGGAGGCCAAATCAAAATGAAATTTTATTTAGTCTGCACTGTCCCCAGATTGGGTTTCAGAATGACTGCTTTAGGAGATAGCACGGATGGGGCTCTGCATGCTTTGCATATGAAACTACGGCAGGAAAAGAAATCTACATAATCAAAAAAATCTGTGCTCTGCCTGTGTGACAAAAACCCTGGACTCCAGTGATTGTACTGCAGTGTATGTTTGCAGGCAGGCCCTTTTGGGGTGAAATGCAGGGTTTTTTTTTTTTAATATCTTATATAATGTTATTAACAAATAGTAGTTAATCTGTAATACTCCAGTTTATGAAAATATATAGGGGCCTCGTTACAACTCTGCCACGTAGAAATAATTGTGATTTCTCCGTATGTTTATGAATGCTTCAGAAATTTGTGTGAGAAAATAAATTTTAAAACATGTGCAGATCATTGGAGGCGGGGTGGGGGGTAGTGTTCTGACAATCACTCTACCTCTGATTCTCAACAGAATAAATGAAAAGCTTAAGTCTGATGCGAGATTGAAATAAAGGCTCTGACTTTTTTCTGGGAAGATGCTTAAGTCATTCATATTTAGAGAGCTATTTTTTGAAATGGTGGGGAGGATCTTTCAAAATGCTCTTTAGATCTTGGAAATATTTTTACAATCAAGAAAAGAGATTGTAAAATAGAGAATATGTATCATGGAATCTTTGAAAAAAATATATTTATTAGTATACAGACACGGTGACTATATTCTTAATACAGGGTTATCACTGGTCTGATGGTGGAGGGGAGTGGTGTGCAGGTACAGGGTAACAAGGGGGCAGAACAGAGTCTGTTGGTAAATATATATTATTTCTCAAGGAAATACTTATCCCAGCTTGATTTTGATAGATCAGTTCCTTGAGGTTGAGTGCTGCCAATCATTGTCCTTAAAGAGGAAAAAAAAAAAGAGAGAGAAAAAAGAAATTGAAAGTAAGAAAACCTACCTGTATAAAATGAGAGCAAAAAGGCCAGGCAGGCTTTCCCCCCCTGTTGTTTTGCCAAGTGTTCCTAAGAATGGGAGGAATATGAAACCTGGCCCTTGAAGCTCTGAGGACGGAGTCTCCAAGCCACCACTAAGGCACCATGAACCTTCTCCCAGTAACAAGATATACACAGTGTCCTTGCACACAGCCGAGATCACCCGAGGGTGGAAACACGCGCCCACACCCCTCAGAGTCACAGGCAGGACTGACTCTGTGATTCAGGCTTGAGCATCATTTTCTTAGCAAAGGTCTCCCCTGCTCCAGCTTGAATTGGCGACCAGTCAATAATATTTACAGATGTAAAGTCTCCTTCAATTGATAATTTTGCATTCGGGATGACGGCATCATGGTCTGCTGTGCCTGCCACCAGCATCATTAAAGCCCATATTCCAAGCAGAGCATCACATCCAACTTCCTTTATGCTCTGGGACCACCACCTCCAGGTCTCCCCGCAAAGAGAGTTCTCTGAACCCGGTGGGTTCTCTGTTGCTTTCAGGAAAGACCTTCCTTTTCCTTGGGTTTCTATTTGATCGTAATTATTCAGAGAGTTATTAAGCAGGAGTTTTGCCTGCATCTTATTTTTAGTGACAAAACACCTCTTTTCCGAGGAGCGGAAAGACGGTTCATGCTTAACAAATCCTGCATCCCCCAAATTCAGTGCACCTGGCATTCATACCTAATAAGCATCTGTGGATATGCAAATGTGCAGTGTCTCAGTAACCTCATTAATTTACTCCTCAGGCAATCAGAGAACATGAACCAGTCCTGGGCCACTAGCGCTGCTCGGGCCAAGGGGATGAGAGGCTGCGGTAAAAACACTGTTTCATGTTCCTGCCGTCCTTTGGCACTCATATTCAAACAAAGACTCTTCCTCTACTTAGGAGACAGCAAAAAGCAAAAGTCAAAAAAAAAAAAAGAAAAAGAAAAAAATTACCGAGGCATAATAACCAAGGTCTCCCCTGCACCACCCAAGACAAACCAGAGTTGGTTCAGGGTTTGAACAAAATATCTGCAGCAAGACAGTTTCCCAACTGCCCGAGTTGTCGTCTGATTTTGTGATTTACGGGGGGCTGGCAGGGGGCTGGGAGGAGGGCGACCTGCTTTCCAGACTGCAGTATAGTCAAATCATTTTTTTCTTTGCCCACATTAAAAGCCCTGAATAATGTTTATAAAATGTTAGGGAATCCCGGTAGGTTTCCTATTTAACAAGCCATGTATGACAAATCACAGTGTAATGTACTGCGTTCTTAATCTTTAATTAGAATGTGAATATCTGCTAGAGAACGCAGTTAACTTTGACACGTTAAATCTTCTGGTTAAAGTGCCTTACAGGAAGAGCAGAGATGAAACACTGGCACAGTCTCCCGCTTCTCTCCATTCACCCAGACAGTCGGGGAAAGATGATAACATCTTGTAATACCTGCTCTGGAGTAATTAATCGCTGTGGTATTTAGGACCATTCAAGTAGACAAATATGACAGAGACAGGGACAATTAGGAACCTTGTTCAAGCTACATTAACTTTTCCAGCTATTACAACACAGCAGCTCAAGTTTGCTTGTAAAAGCTGCAGAAGGAATTGCTATGCATTAGCCGTGCGATTATTAATGAAAGAAAAGGAGAATTGTGTTTATTGTAGTTTGAAAATTGCAAATAAATTTCAATTATCTGCTATGTCATTTTGTTCAACATGCATTCTGGAAATGCCTTTGTATTCTAAATCATGAGCTACTTATAGCAACTAATACCAGGGACCCTCCGGGAGATAGGAAGTCAATATTTTTGTGAAACTGTCTTTTTCAGTCAGTGAAACTGGAGATGGGCAGCACCACCTGAATGGCTTTCAGGTAACAGGCTCCCTGGCACCTTGGAATTCATCTGGGCTGGGCATCTACCAACAGACCCTGAGCAGATTTCTAGGCAGACACGAGAGCCGTCAAGACCTCATTGCTGAAACTAGAGAAGCTCTCCCTCCTTTGGGGAACATCCTCAAAAGAATTCTAAGAAATCAATTATTATACATAAATAACAGTCTGCCATCTTGCTAGCTAGGCTCCTTCTGATAACGACTTCAGTTTTGGGGGATAGAACCTCAGAGAGAGGGCAGTTTTCTCAGTTGTAGAGATGCTGGAGAGTCCACAGTTCAGGAGAATGGTTCACGTCTGTTCTCTTTCACCAGGATAACTGCCAGTCACTTTGAATGGCAAACTTGATCTTGGGAAAAAACACAACACAAACAAGGAAGCACACTTGGGAAGTGGCAATAAATACCCCTGTCTCTCTGCTGCCTCCTGAGAAATGAAAAGTACAGCACACACTTCCAACACCAGCCCTCCATTCTGCGCATCCCCCTCAAACTATGCCCCAGGCCCACGTTCAAGGGGAGGATGAGATGTATGTCCGGTGGCCCAGAGAAGGTCCCAAGCCCAAACTTCCATGCACTCTGCTTTCTTCTTTCTCAGGACCGGCCCATGGCCCATGGCCACACAATTTATTATCCAATTTTACTGGTCATCAGGAACTGAACATGTTAAAAAAAAAAATTCTGGTGTGTCCTGGAGCCGGGGACCTGATCCAATTGTCTTCTGTAAATCAAAGAAAGACCAGCTTAGCATGGCACAAATCTGCATTCTCCACCCCAGAATCTGTTGTCACACTCACAAAAAAAAAAAAAAAAAAAGCCGTTCAGACCTCAGGAACAATCTCCCCTCTCAGCCGAGCGGCGATGATGTCAGCTTTCTGATTACAAACTGCTTATTTATGCTTCAACAGCTGCCAAGAGCAGCAAATAAGTGGCTAAAAGAGTGTCTAGACCAGGCTTTCAGGCCTCTATTGTCTGGAGGTTGTTACCTGGTTGACAGCCATGGGTCCAGCTGCCTGGTGTGAAAGGGAGCAGAGATGGGGAGGCCGTGATTGACAGCCGGGCCCTGGGGGTCAGCCCGGATGGCCCCACGTCTTTATCCTCCCGGCTCTAAAGTGAAAGCCAGGGCCCTGCCTTGAGGTTGGAGGTGAAAGGAGATGTTGGAGGGTAATGAAAAAAATCTTTTGGCCAAATTTGCCATCATGAACACCTCCCCCAGAGGGGAATAGA
Source organism: Oryx dammah (assembly GCF_014754425.2). Taxonomy (NCBI): domain Eukaryota; kingdom Metazoa; phylum Chordata; class Mammalia; order Artiodactyla; family Bovidae; genus Oryx; species Oryx dammah. Next base: position 8,624,893 of record NW_024070209.1, on the reverse strand, counting down.
AGCCAGAGCAAGTGGCCACCGAGTAGCCAGGAGTGGGCCCCCAGAGCCAAGGGGGGCAAGAATTTCTGGTAAACGTCGGGGGCCCCTGGAGGGACCATCCGTCAGCACACACACATTCACTGTCTTCTCTTCTTTTTTTCTTTCATTTTGTTCTCTGATATGGGGTAGTTAATCTCCAGCAAATGCATCTGTGGTCACCTTTTAAATTCACCATTCTGATGGTTCCACGAGCATTTCAGAAGCGTTCTCTGTTAGGACATTTCAGTCGAAGATGGACACAACCTGAAACACTCCAACATTTGGGAAAACAAGGAGCTTTGCAAGCTGACGTAAATGTCTCATTAGAATTTTCTACCACCACTTGCAACCTTCGAATCTCCTTTCCCATTTGTTCCCAGCCATGCACTCCATCTTAGCATTTCTGGGGTGGGGGGGTCTGCATGTGCCAGTCTCCCCCTTCACCGCCCAGCCACACGACTCACTGCTGTGATCAGCATCGAACATTTGTGGCTTCATTTCTGCTCCCCTCTCGTTTTAGAGTTTGGGTTTCCTGAGAAGAAAAGAATGCTGCTAAATAATCATCAGTGAGAAGCACTAACCTGAGCATAGTAATAATAATAAAAGAACTTCCTCCACGTTACACTCTCACCAAGGTACTGCTACTCAAATGCTCTGTGTCATCTTGGAAACTGTAGTGTTATTATTTAGACACCCTTGTTCCTACAGAGACAACTAAAAAGTCTAACCCCCAGGGAGTGTGGCAACTAAGACAGATCCTTTCACGTTTTTGATCTGATTAATTTTTTCCCCAAGCATTAAAAATAATATTTCTTCCATAAGTTGGCCATGATCAAAGATGCAAACAGTACAACTCTGATGGTTCTGTAGCCGTAAAAATTGTTAAGTTAGGGAAAAAAAAAAAAAAGACGACGACAAAGAGACAGCTTTCCACTCTGTGAAAAATAACATCCATTTAAAACATGGTAATTCCCAGAAGCTTCCAGATTTGAATGAAATGCAAGGGGGCACCTGAGGAGTCAGAACTTAATTTGTGTATACAGTTGGCTTTCTCCGTAATATCCGATTCAGACTCTGGAACGAAAATGAAATCACGTTAAATTAACTGTAAAAAATAAGTTGATTTAATTAAGCACAGAAAGACTTAATAGATATAATAAAATGTTAAAAAGTCAAATGATGTGCAGTTACATTTCAGTTAACACTGCTCAACAAATGTATTAAATTTATTCCTTTCAATAATGATGTGTTTTGAACATTTAATTAGATAAATAATGTCTAATCACTTCAGCAAATCTGAACTGGAAGAATCCTTGTCATCAGAGGTGACTCAAGCTCGTCACATGTACCTTTTAAGGGAAGGTGAAACAGACAAACTTCAGCGCTTTTCAAGGAGATGAGCAGAAACTATGATAAAGTCTGTCTTTCAAGCCTCATTAAAATGCAGGGTTTGCTAAACAAACTAGTATTTACAGTAGGATGAGTGTTCTTCGGAATAGACTTTTGCTTGTTTGTCTTTTTTTTTTTTAAACATCAGAAACTATAAGCAGCTGATAAGAAAAGGTATTCAGTGCAAGAAGTCCTATAATTCATCGTAATACTGTTTCCTTTAATAACTACTTTGCTCAAGTGATTGGCATGATTACAAGAAAATTACTTCAAATTATTCATCTCTTATCTTTCCTCTAAGATGTCCTAAGTTGGGTGATAGTTAGCATAATGGGGCTCTATTAATTACTAATGTGGAAAGTCCTTCACAATTTGGATAGAGTTTGTAGCCCAAATAAAGAGAATAGTGCCAAGTACAAGCTTGCATCATCTGCTTCTTAAGATGGTGCCACCCACTGTCTATTAAATGGAATGTCAAGGACATTTATTTCTTCATTGGGTATTTGCTATGATGAGCCCAGCCTGTTCAGGAAAAATATTCACATCTAGAGATGCAGACACACACCTATGCCTATGTGTGCGCACTCACACACACACACACACAAGCACACTAGTGCATTGCACAGAAGTATCTATGCATTCTGAAATACAGAAGATGATTAACATAAAATTACCATTTCAAGTTTATGGTGTTAATTCATCCATATCTTTCTGGGGAAAAAATTTCTTGGTACAGAATCTTTCCATTTATGATATTGCCTCAACTGATTTGTTTTGGGAAATTTACCTATAAATCTATTTAGTGCATTCCAAGCCATAACATAGTATGAAATTCCGTTAAACTCCAAGAATATTTTGAACGTATGGATAGATTATTGTTAAAAATATCTTCTATTTCTTCCTTTACTTTGAGAGTGGCTGCATAAATAGAACCCCAACTAAACATACAAACTCAGAATTTTCATTCATAAACAGTCAACTGTTTCAAGTTATGTTCCTATCTATATGATGCTTTGTGGAATAATTTCTTTTTTAGCATTGCTTATTTTCTATTTCCAAAATCTTTTTTTCCTCTGAGTATATAAGTTTTGTAAATCAATGCTGAGAATGCAGGCTTATGTAAGGTCAAGCCTAGCAAGGTTAGCATTTTAAATATAAAGATTATCTTTGAATGTAAATAACAACACTGAGTAGTTAGGGCTAATTTTATCTGCCTTGAAAATTTTCACCTTTTTACTGTATAAACTTAAAACATTCAAAGTTGCATTTGTAACATATATATGTATATACACATATACATTTAAAATTATATTGTAAGATACATTGACAGAAGTTTTACTTGTATGTATGTTTCATGGCCTTCTTCACCAGAATATAATCAAGATATAATTAAACATGAATATTTACCTTTATGTATATATATATATGTATATTTATATACAAGCATACTCACATATACATAGAGTTCAACATAAAAATCGAGAAACCATGACCAATATTGAAAACTAGAAAGAGAAATTAATTATCACTGATTCTATTTACTGGAGCTAAGTGTTTTACTGGGTTTCCCACTTTGCGCTAATGGTAAAGAGTCTGCTGGCCAGTGCAGGAAACACAGGGACTTGGATTTGATCCCTGTATCAGGAAGATCTCCTGGAGAAGGAAATGGCTACCCTCTCCAGTATTCTTGCCTGGAGAATCCCATAGACAGAGGAGCTTGTGGGCTACATTTCGCGGGGTCGCGAAGACTGGGACAAGACTGAACATTCATGCAGTGAGTGTTTTGCTAACAATCTCACTTCCCTGGGTCTACTCTCACCGGCAGCTGTAGTTAGAATGCTCTCTAACTGCACTTCAAACCCCATACAAACCTTCAGCGCTAGGACATCCCACCACGATCCCCTGGAACTTCCCCTACCAGGGACTAGGTGAGGAGACCACAGGCAAACAGCATTTGACCTAAGCTCAGAACTGTTTGGGGTCAAAGGCCTTCCTCTTTCCTCCCGTGTCTCTTTCATTCCTCTTCACCGGGTCTGTGAGTTTGTCTGCTTCTGTTGTTTTTGAGCAGAACTTCTTGATGCTTATCTGCATCAGCTTTGTAGTCATCACTGGGGTTTTAACCTGGGGGGCCACTTCTGGGGATCTTACCCAGGTGTCTTATCTTGCTACAGTATTGCCCATCTTTAGGCTGGGACAAAACTGTGAAGGGTAAAATATACTCTAGAGTAGACATCATGTTCAAATATACCGTACAGCAAAACAGTAGGAAAACTGTAATGTGAGATGCAAACGCAAGCTCCTGTTATGGTGGTTTGCTCAGATGTCCATCAGTTAGGTAACATTTTGCTAAGAGTAAGGGTGAGCTCTGTCGAAATTTTAAGTTTATTTATGGTTACCAGGGGAAGGTTAAGGGGAAGGGATAGTTAGGGAGTTTGAGATGGACATGTATACACTACTATATTTAAAATGTATAACCAACAAGGTCCTACTGCTCAATGTTATGTGGCAGCCTGGGCGGGGGGGGAGTTTAGGGGGAACGGGTACATGTACATGTATGGCTGAGTCCCTTTGCTGTGCATCTGAAACTCACAACATTGTTAATCGGTTATATTCCAGTATAAAGTAAACAGTTAAAAAAAGAGCTATGTAAATTTTTTAAAGTTCATAATTGAGCATGAAACACATAAAAGGTGAATACTGATACTTAATGATGTCTTGGTTGTATATTGTAGTGAAGCCATGAAACCTACATACAAGTAAAAATTTTTTTAAAAATTTCTAGCAAGCACAATGCATCTTACAATATAATTTAAATATTGTAAAGAAGGTGTTTTTCGTTCTCATTCTCGTCATCATTTTCCAGCTTATTTGTCCATCTGTGTGCCTATACTATAGGATTTTTGCACAGTAAAACTCGGAATTTTATGCTTACTTGCAGGCAATTTGAGACTTCTATTTAAAATTCAGGAAAGTAGTCTTGTTTGGGTTGCCTTTTCATGTGTAAGTTGCATAGTCTGGAACTTGGCCCTTCTCTGGAATAAATTAAGCTTCCAAAGTCCACGGGAGCCTGGGCTTAGCCATGAGGGGCCCTGAGAGAAGGGCCTCATCACTCTCTGCCTCAGTGTTTCCATTTACGAGTGACCCACCTTTCTTAGCAAGACTGTTTTTAAAGCTCACACTTATGAGAGAGTAATACGGCTTGGAAAAAAGATAATATGTATTACTAAAGCTTGCTATTTTAGAACACAAGAATTGGAAAAAAAAATACATAGAAGGAAAGAAAGAACTGGATTTTATCTGTCCTTTGAATGGGCTTATTTAAACATCTTAGAGATTCTGCCCAGACCATCCATGAATTAAAGAAAGAAAGAAAAGAAGGAAGAGAGGGAGAGAAAAAGAGAGGGAGGTAGGAAGAAGAAAGAAAACATATAGGGTTTGAATTGGACATGATGTGGACACAAGATGATTTAGGGCCAGGATTCTGAGCTGACAGAAGCCCAGGTCTTCTGCTCTGAAACCATCCAGCTGGCCTTGCCCTTGGAAGGTCACTACCCTTCAGGGAAGCCCACTCCTCCACTGTACATGCTGTTTCAGGAAGGATGTTCACAGTAACTGAGCTTCAACGAGAAGCAAAACCTAAGGCGACAAAGAGGCAGAAATGATGGTCTTTTTTCCCCTCAAATTCAATTGGTTAGAATATTATTGTTTTAGCCTTTCTGAGTAAGACTACAGGAAGAATATTTGTGTTGCCCAAATCAAGGAAGTGTAATGTACAAGAAATACAGAATAGCTGTGATTCTTCCAGAGTCTACTAAGAGTACTTTGAAACATCCATTTCAGATTTGTGGCCGGAAGAGGCCTTCTGGGCACAGTGCAAAGTGAGAAAGGCAGAATTTCCCTTTGGACCCTCTTCCAGACACTAAACCTGGCAAACCTGGGACCATGGCCGTGGCCCCACAGTCGTGGTCCCACTAGCATCTGTCTTTGGGTAGAAAAGTACCCAGGGAGACACTAGTAGTGGTGGGGTGGTTGTGTCTGATTCTTTGCGATCTCATGGACTGTAGCCTGCCAGGCTCCTCTGTCCATGGCGTTTCCCGGGCAAGAATCCTGGAATAGGTTGCCATTCCCTCCCCCAGGGAATCTTCCGGAACCCAGAACGACACTGGATCCTTCAAAGCCAGAATTCAATGCACATTCCTCGTGGTGGGGAGCCCGCAGTAAGACTGTCAGCTGCCAATGGCACCACTATAGTGGTAACAGGGAAGAATAAAAGACATGCAAACGTGTTCAATTATTGAAACCAAAGGGGTTATAAAATTGGTGCAAAGTTTTATCTCAGTGTTCTCTCTTCAACTGTGAAACAAGTTTCCTCAGGTCCTCCCTAGGAAATTAATAGCACCCTCAAGCATTAGAAAGAGTCCACTTATTTGAAAAATGAAACTTATGCAGATCAACCATTATAAAAAATTTTAAATCCGTGCATTTTATTATCAAGCTTATGTCTTTCATTAATGTATTAACTCATCTAGATAATTATATTTTTAAATTGAAGTATAGCTAATTTATAATGTGTTCATTTCAGGTGTCCAGCACAGTGATTCAGTTATACGTTCATGTACATATATACATAATTTATTCCTTTTTCAGATTCTTTTCCCTTATAGGTAATTATAAAAACACTGAGTATAGGTCCCTGTGTTATACAGTAGGTCCTTGTTGGTTATGTATTTTGTATATAGCAATGTATATTTGTTAATCTCAAACTTGCTATTTATCCCTCTCTTCTTTCCCTTTTGGTAACCATAAGTTTGTTTTCTATGTCTATGAGTTTACTTTTGTTTTGTAAATAAGTTCACTGGTATTTATTTTTGGATTCCATATATAAGTGGTATCTGGATAACCATCTTACAAGTGTTAAATGTAGGATTTCCACATATTTAAAGTGTACATGTTGACTATCCATTGATAGTAAGCTGATGTTATAGAATTTATATTTGTAACATCCTCAAAAGTCTGATTTAAACAATGTTATCTAAAATTAGCCAAAATGATAGATCCAACTTAAACAAATTTTTGTCTATGAGTTTGGCCAATGAAATATGGAAATATGTATATTTTAGGGGAGCTGGTTACATAAGGTCCATAAGTCAGGCAGGCTCATTTTCATTTATTCACTCAACAAACATAAACTGAACATCTATAACTAACAGCCTCTTGTATATTTCTGGGACTAGAGTTGCATTTCTGATTTTTCCTATTTTCCTGTTGCTCATGGCTTGTGAGCTAGACACCAACAAGTCTTTAAATATAATGCAATAAAAGTCAAAATAAAGGTATATCTCTGTTGCTACAAGAACAGAGAGAAGAGTTGTGGGCTCTGAAGTCAGAAAAAGACAGTCTCCTGGTAGGCCAGAGGAAAATCAGCAACTGGAGCAAAGTCAAGTCCAGAGAGGTTAGCCATCAAAGAGAGAAGGAGCCAGGTATCTTAGACCTAGGAAAGCCACCCAAAGTCCAGGATGTCTCTTTGCAAATCATGATCTAGTTAGCAAATTGGCATCCAAAAAAGGCTGGGTTCAGGGAAAGTTTTGGCAACAAAGGAAGAGAAATGAACTCAGGAAGGTCCAGGCAAGAAGATGAAATCTCAGTGGGAAGACTGGATGGTGGATGAGGGTGTGCAACTTGTTAACAGTGCACTGGAGAACTTCCTGAGCTGTTCCGTCCTTTTAGGAACTTCCTGCTAAAGCCCCTGTTTGAACATGTTTGATGGAGATTGTCTACCTAGAGAACCCCTCTTCTACAGTAGTGGCAGGAACCTGGGCCAGAGGGATGATGCTGACTCACATTGGTCTCGATTCAACACAGATGTAACTCCTAGGAACTGGGTGTTTGCTGGTGTCTCCTCTCTAACCCCACTGCAAGTGGAATGATTGCCCAGGAAAACCCCCATAGTCAGACCTAAGTTCTTGAAGACTCTCTGATATTAACATTTGGATACCCATCCATCCACATCTCTATAGATGGATCAATATCCCTTGTGAGCCCATCAAATCTGCTACCTGTACTCTCCCTAAAGGTTCATGAAGGATGGTGGTGTGTGTGCTTAGTCATGTCCAACTCTGCAACTCTATGGACTGTAGTTCACCAGGCTTCTCTGTCCATGGGATTTTCCAGGCAACAATACTGGAGCAGATTGCCATTTCCTACTGCAGGGGGTCTTCCCAACCCTGGGATCAAACCTGAGACTCTTGTGTCTCCTATATTGGCCAGTAGGTTCTTTACCATTAGAGCTGAAAACAGGGAAGAAAGATTCTCTGAAGATTAATAGACTTGGCGATTGTGTAAGAAGCATACAGACAAACATGGGAGGCAGTGTAGATGGCTGTCTGTGACAGAGAAAGAAGAGAGTGATTGTTATTCCCACCCAGTAATGATTGGGAGAAAACTCTGGCCCTAAGAAACTATTCTGCGTAAAAATCTGAAAAAAAAAAAAAAAAAAAAAAAAACAAAAAACAGGTAACTATCTGATAAGGCTGAGTAGAGCTCACAGCTCTTTGTTAATTGGCCAAGGTCCTGGATGGCCCAAGTTTAGTAAGTGCTGCTGGCAGGCTTTGTCTGAATAAGGGAGTCACTTCCTTCCTTCCTACACCACCTACTGTCTTAAGAGTGTTAAAAGATTTGGAACAGGGCAGAAAAGACATTTTTGACAGCATAATGGTTTTAAGGTAACAATACAGCTCAAAAGAAGTAAAGCAAATAATAAGATGATTTTCCAAGGACCGATGCCTTCCTCTCCTTTAGATAATTTGGTGGCATTGAGGCTATTGTTTTCCCTACACAGGTCAGAGAGGAGGGTGCCATTCCCATGTATGAGCATGTCCAACATAGAGTAAGCCTCTTGTGCTATTGATAATTATCTTCAGCTGGTGATGGAACCAAGTCACATCAACAGAAAGTCATCTTTTGTGAAGAACACAAAAAAATTATTGCAGTGATCCTGCCAATTCCTTGAAATTGTAAGACGTTTCAAAATAGTCACCATTTTTAGAGAAGAATACTTGCTCTAAAATTTAAAAGCAGCTATGAAAAGCCATAAGGTCAAAAGGTATAAACTTTCACTTATATTAATAAACAATTTCTAGGGGGATGAGTGTCCAGGATGCTGACTGTTTTAACAATACTGTTTCCTATATTTGAAAGTTGCTAAGAGAGTAGGGCTTAAAAGCCCTCAACATAAAGGAAAAAATTGTAACTGTGTATGTTGAAGAACATTCACTACACTTGTGGTAATCATTTCATGGCATATTTACACATCAAATCATTATGTTGTGTAACTTAAACTTATACAATGTTATGTCAATTGTATTTCAATAAAACTGGAAAAACAGCTATTAAAATGGAGAAAAAGAGACTAATGAATTACTGTAGTACACTATGTACATACAAATGCTTCAGAGTAAAATATTTTTCTTCTTGTTCAAATTCAACAGTAATTCTAAAAGTGGTAATTGCTGTGTGTGCATACATAGGCACACACACATATGTGTGTCTGTGTCTGTGTTTGTATGTTGTGAAGAAACAGGAAAATACTTGATTCTTTGTTATTTTGTTCTATTGTTGGTGTTGCTGTTGTTTAGTTGCTCAGTCGTGTCTGACTCACTTGTGACCCCATGGACTGTAGCCCGCCAGGCTCCTCTGTCCATGGGATTCTCCAGGCAAGACTACTGGAGTGGGTTGCCATTTCCTCCTCCAGGGGATCTTCCCCACCTAGGGATCAAACCTGACTCTCCCGTGTATTGTGCATTGGCAGGTGGATTCTTTACCACTGAGCCGCCTGGGAAGCCCTTTTTGTGAGTGGTCATCGACTGACCCACTGGAAAAGACCCTGATGCTGGGAGGGATTGGGGGCAGGAGGAGAAGGGGACGACCGAGGATGAGACGGCTGGAGGGCATCACCCACTCGATGGACAGGAGTTTGAGCAAGCTCTGGGAGTTGATGATGGACAGGGAAGCCTGGCGTGCTGCAATCCACAGGATCGCAAAGAGTTGGACATAACTGAGTGGCTGAACTGAACCGATAGATTATTTTGAAAGTTTAACTGAATGTCAACTTAATAATCCCCAGAAATACAGGCCAGATGGTTTTCTAAGAGGACGTGAGGCCACATGGTAGTGAGATGCTATAGGTGACACTATTCAGAGGTGTATTCAGGGCCAATGAAGGTGGTCAGATCCACCTGCTCAGACCTCTGAAACAGAGCCTGGTGGTACCCAGGAGCCATGGGGACAGGAGTAGGCTAGGGCATGGTTTGGAAGAGCAAAGTTCTACCTAGAAGGAAAGGGGTTATGCCAGAAAGAAAAAAGACTAAATTAAAAATCAAATAAATAATATAACAAAATAGAACAGAATTTCTTTCCTTTTGTTGCTCTTGTTTTATCCTGGCTTCAAGGACGTAGTCTCCGAAAACATAGCCACAGCGACTGCACGTGGTTCTTCCCCAGTTTTCTGTGGGCTCAATCCTGAAGAAAAGCAACCCTGAATATTCATTGGAAGGACTGATGCTGAAACTGAAGCTCCAATACTTTGGCCACCTGATGTGAAGAGCCGACTCATTAGAAAAGACCCGGATGCTGGGAAAGATTGAGGGCAGGAAGAGAAGGGCGTGACAGAGAATGATATGATTGGTTGGCATCACAGACTTGATGGACATGAGTTTGAGCAAACTCTAGGAGATAGTGAAGGACAGGGAAGCCTGTCATGCTGCAATCCATGGAGTTGCAGAGCTGGACATGACTTAGCGACTGAACAACAACAATAAATCAACACCTTGGATTTCTGGGTATTTTGCATCAACATACTATGTCGTGTTATGTTCTGAGGCTGTTTCCTAAACAGTGCAGTCACGACCTCAACAGAGAAGGCAGACCCCAAATCACGCCTGAGCTACCCTGGGGAGGCTGAGCTCTGCAGGCAACCTTGAACTGGAAGAAAACTTGCAGGTTAACCAAGTTCTTGCTTACAGTGAATGGAATTGCAGCTAGGTCATGGAACAGTAGATAGGACCTGAGGGGTCACACCACGCAATCTCCTCGTCCTGTGGGGGAGGAAACTGGGATCCCAGGCACACACCTGTGAGGACAATCAAGGACCCTCCTTGGCGTGACTTCCTCTCAAATCCCTTCCTGGATTCCTGGATTAAAAGTAGACATCTCCAGCCTCTCTCAGAGCTGAGCAGTGTCTGAAAGGTAGCCTGTGGAGTACTCACTGATGCTTTAGAGTGGGTCAGAATGTGGTCCCTGAGCGGCCCTGCCCCCAGCGGAACCTGTGCAGCTCAAGGATCGCACACCTGCCCGCCTCCAGGGATGCTCATGGCCAAGGTCAGAGAATGGGAGGAGGTGCCATGAAGGGGAATATGCCCCTGGGGATGTACCAACCACAGCCCAAACCAGCAGAATGAAGGCAGCCAGGGAAGATACAGTTTGTATTTCTGAAAGTAATAAATGAAAATAGAAGGTTATAAAAACAATAGTTCTGAGACAGAATTCTATTTCAGTTTGGCTAAAAATCACTTTATCAACTTTTTAGAAAGAGTTTCAGATTAACACCTGCTACAATCATCATCATTTCCCATCAAAATGTTACAAATGATCATAGTTCTCTATTATGTTATCACAGTATTCATTTCATTTTCAGATTGGTGGAAATTCAATGGCTTCATTAAAATATTCATTTTTTGCTTTGGAAAATATTTATTTTTCTCTTTTTTCCACATTCTTGAAGAACAATGAATTTAATAACAATTAGAAGGAGAATTAAGTGAAAAAAATCACAAAGAAAACACTGGCCATCAAATGCATCTCTCGAGGAAGCACTGAAGCTTCCTCCTGCAGGATTTTTGATGAGAAGTGAGGAGGTCTATGTTCCAGCAGCTCCCTTAGCTCTTGTACACTAATGGGTGAGCTTTCTCATTTCGAGTTACTCAAACTGAGGCCACTGTATATTTCACACTCCAGCATCAAATACGTCCTGGCCTCCTGAGAGAGAGCCAAAAGTCAGTTTTAAAAAAATGAGTAAATGATCAGTGAAACCGATACTGCTTTTATTTTTTAAAAATATAAGTTTTCTATCATGTCTCCCACTGTGACACCTTGGCCCCCCCTCCCCTCAACCCCTTCCCTCTGTGTTGGAAAGAAAAGCCGGGGCCCCAGCCGTCACGGCGCTGAGCAGGCTGAGGGGTGCGGGGTGCAGCCTGGAGCCTTCACCAAGGATGATAAGCCTGCATGAATTTTACGAGTCTCAGTATCAAGGTTGCCCTAGCCCGAGGGATTTAAGAATAAGGGGGGGGAGAAAAGAGAAGGCAGATGTATGAATAACTGGCATTGTAAATCTTCACCGTGGCAACCCACAGCTCGAAAAAGTCTGTGATGGGTTCATGACTTGGGAAGAAAGCGACGCAGCAGAATGTGAATGGATTTTCTTCAGCTACTTAATACACTGCTTAGAGCAGCTTAAGGGGGTGCCTGTAAGGGTGTGTGTGTGCGTGTGTGTGTGTGTCTGTGTGTGTGTGAGAGAGAGAGAGAGAAAGCCTGTGTAAGAGGAGGAGCTCTCTGGAAATTCGTTAGAAGGAATTACCAGTGCTCTACAGCTTGCCAGCTTTGGGGGCAAAAAGAGGACCGTTTAGCCTCAGAATATAAATGACCGGATTTTGCTTGGGGGAGGGAGGAAAAAAAAGGGCCGCGGGGGAGGGGCACAGGATTATGAAGCGAGTCACAATGAGCAAATTGGACCCTCCGCCACACAGCGCAAGGTCACAGGGAAAGTCACGGTGGTGTTGGTGGAGGTGGTTGATAGGAGAAAGTGGCTCATGATAAATCGGTTCCCATTTTGCAAAATCTGGCAGCTAATGAAAATAAGATGCATTTGAGTAGTCTCTGTGAACACCTGATTTTTCCGTCTCTCTCTCTCCCTGAACACACACGCACACACACGCACACACGCGCAGGGCCTGCTGATGTATGAAAGCAGAGCCCCGGCTCTAATTGTGCAATTATAAAACGGAAATGAGGCAGGTTTGGCAACACCGGGAACGAAGGAAGCTCAATAACATTGTTTAATAACAAGCAAATAAAGCTCAGAGGGGAAAGAGGTGACTCTCTCTGCTTTAGACTCATTAAGGAGCCTGCAACATATTGTAAAAGAGTGATATTTAATTATGGGCCGGACTGATAACAGAGAGCAGGGCCTCACTGGGAGAAAGAGACCCCGTGCTCCTAGGAGCCCGCAGCTCCAAACATCAATTACCATGATTATCTACCCGGTGCTTACAAAATGCACGGGCTCCGTGTTCCATCAGCGACCCGTAAACAGGCTTCGCATAGGCAAATTTATGGGCACAGCAGCCAGGGCCAGGTGGGAAAGCCAGCCTCCCATTGGTGGTTCCCCAGTGAAGGAGGAAAGAAGCAGAGGAAAGAAAAATCTGTCTTTTGCACTGCTGAAAGAACAATTTATTACAGAGCATTTGTGGAAGACAGCGTTGGTTGCCCTGCTGTTTGCTTTCTTTCTCTCTCTCTCTTTTTTTTTTTTTCCTCAGCTGCCTGTCTGGATGAGGAATGAAGGAATATTCAGCAAGTCCTAGTGACGGGACCATGTGGCATGGTCCCATCAAACTTTCTAGTACTGTAGAGACCATGAGTGAAGGACAGGGAAGCCTGGTGTGCTGCAGTCCGTGGGGTTGCAAAGAGTCGGCCACGACAGCCGCTGAACAAGAGACCATGGTTCCAAGCCACCAGGAGTCAGGAGTGAAAGGCTGCCTTCTCCCTTTACCCTCAGATTCTAGGAGTGGGGAGCTTGACCTATCAGCTTGTGCACGTGACCTTAAAATTTGGTAGAATGACAAGTGCCCAGAGGAGGCAAGTGACTTATTTTGCAGACCTTGGGAAGTATCTTCAGGGGGTGATATGCTTTCCTGGTATAGATTCCATTTCCAGTGTGGACTGTGGAAATTCTGAGGGATTAAAAATGCTTGGAGATTGTTGCACTATCCAATCTTTTTTTTTTTTTTTAACTTTTAAACTTTCTATATTGGAGTATATTGGTGCCACTGGTAAAGAATTTGCCTGCCAATGCAGGAGACGCAAGAAACTCGGGTTCAGTCCTTAGGTGGGGAAGATCCCTTGAAGAAGGAAATGGCAACCCACTCCAGTATTATTGCCTGGGAAATCCCATGGACAGGAGAGCCTGGAGGGCTACAGTCCATGGGGCCACAAAGAGTTGGATACGACTTAGTGATTGAGTGTAGTATAGTTGATTAACAATATTGTGCTCTTTACAGGTGTACAGCAAAGTGACACAGTTATACATATATATCTATTCTTTTTCAAATTCTTTTAACAATTAGCTAAATACTAACACTGTGTGTATCTATTTGTCCAAGGAAATACTCAGTCCCTTTATGTTCAAATCATTCCAACAACTGGCAGAAATGTTGACACAATTACTCAGATATTTTTCATATATTATATTTGACAATAGAGAATGTCTTCCTACTTTACCTTTACAGCACAATTTTGTGAGGTGGTAGTAACCTCCTGAGGCAAGGACATAGCACTTTTTCTCTCTTTGTAGTTGGAATATAGTTGATTTAAAATATTGTGTTAGTTTCAAATGTATGGTAAAGTGATTCAGTGATATACACATGCATTTAAAGATTATTTTTATTATAGGTTATTACAGATATTGAATGTACTTCCCTGTGCTATACAGTAGGTCCTTGTTTATTTTATGTATGGTAGTTTGTATCTGTTAATCTAAATTCCTAATTTTTCCATGCCCCCCCTTTCACCTTTTGTAACCATAAGCTTGTTTTCTATGTCTGTGAATCTGCTTCTGGTTTTTTTTTGTCCCCATTGTGGTTTATCATGGGATATTGACTATAGTTCCCTCTGCTATCCAGTAGGACCTTGCTCTTTATCCATCCTACATACAATAGTTTGCATCTGCTAATCGCAGACTCCAAATCCATCCCACCCTCCCCCCATCCCTCTTGGAACTAGAAGTCTGTTCTCTATGTCTGTGAGTCAATTTCTGTTTCATAGATAAGTCCATTTGCAGAAGACACCCCACTTAAACTTACTCAAGCTCTTTTGTGACCACTTTGAATAAGGTTGTCTCTGAACCATGTGTGCTGAGCGGTGGACAGCAGGTGACTGGACAGAGCCATGGTGGGTGTAATTGGTCTGCAGGGCAAGTCCTGCTAGTCCTGCTCTACCTCCATGTACCCCTGGAGCCGGAATTTCTTGTGCTTTGCAACTTGCTAAGGACTGGGGAACACTACCGGCGGTGAATGTTCTTGTCAGCCCCATCTTGAAGAACAAAGGAAATTTGGGCTACTTTTTAATTCTGCCCTCTCAGCTCATCAACACTTGGTTTGCATTAAAATGTAAGAACATTACACTCCACACTCTGCTAATAATCAGAAAGTACTGCTTTGAAGTTTCCCTATTTCTCAGCTACTACCCATGACAGATGTTTGCCAGAGAAAAACTCAGGGGGCATTTTCTTGCAAGCATTTTGGCTGAGAACGGTACCCATTGTGCCACTTAATATTTCAGTGATCTCTAGAGTAATCAGGAAATAGCAGTGACTTATTTATCTCACGTCTTACTCCTTGCGAGCCCCTCACCACCACGGGCACGACCTCTGAAGGCACACATTAATTTCACCTCTGTATTTCTATAGCATCAATTAATAAAAACTGACTACGTTTCTAACAAATGCACATGTCCTGATAAATGAGGGTCCTGACTTAATTGCTCTGTAAATTAAGAGCTCACAATAGATAGTGTAGGTGGTGACAATAGGGAAGAGTTTTAATATTTAAAAACTCATTAAATTGGTGTACTTTTTGAATAATTAAAGTCACAGGACCACTTTAAGGAGCTAATTTCTGTTTCATTCTTAAATGTTGTGATGACAATTCACGTGCTCCAAAAAAGTTAGAACTGTTCTTGGAATTACTACATTGATTACTTTTTGTCCTGATTTGTAATGGGCTCTCTTTTCTTCTTTCTCTTCTCTTTCCTCCTCCTTCTCTTTTTCTAATTCTAGTGACAATGGCTGAATTAAGACCATTCGGATAAAAGGTTTTAAGGTCAAGTTATCCGTTTACTCAAAGATATAGATCAAAAGGCAAATGTCACCTGGTTGATTTTTATCTTTTCTATCTCAACCAAATCTTTTCGTTTCCATTCCATTACTTTCATTTGACACACGTGCAAATTTTTAGGTATAAATATTTTTCAGGGAAAAAGTTTCTGTTGTTTTTGTTTATGATTTACAGCTAGGGAAACATCTAAATGCTGAAGTATGTGTCGTGATGACAAGCCTTGAAGGAATCCGGGCTGACAACAAATCTTGAGGTTTATGAAAGGGAGATCCTAGAAAGAGCTCCCATCTAAGCTGGGAATTACCACGAAACACACCGAGTGGAGATATTTTTCCCCTTTAAATCAGAAGCTTGACTTTCAAAGTGATGATTTGCTCTGAGAATGATACATGATTCCATAGCCCAGTGTTAACAGTTGGAAAGTAGTCTAATTCTACGTTGACCAGAGCTCCATATTATCCTCACACCTTTTTTGTTTCTTACTTTTCACACGTGTGCATCACACTACCTAGTAGTGTCATCGGTATTCAGCCAGCAATTAAGCTGCCTGTCCTAGTAGTATCATCAATATTCAGCTAGCGATTAAGCTGCCTGTCCTGCTCAGTTTTCCAAGTTCCCTGGACATTCTGAAATGTGAACTCTCTGGAGAAGGCAAACATAAGGAACTCTGTCTGGCATTTGTTTCAGGAAACTTAGAAGCCATTTTTTAAAGTAAATTCTTCTTCTTTCTTTCTTTTTTTTTTTTTGGCCATGCCATGCAGTATGTGGAATCTTAGTTTCCTGACGAGGGTTTGAACCCTTGCATTAGAAGCTCTGAGTCTTAACCCCCGGACCTCAGGGAATTCCAGGAGCCATTTTTTTTTTTTTTTTTTTTAATTTGAGAGAATTATTTTCATGTGAACTTGAGACTTCAGAAAATAGAAACGAAAAATACTGGGGAGGGGAAGTGAAGTGAAGTGAAGGTTGCTCAGTCATGTTCGACTCTTGGTGACACCATGGACTATACAGTCCGTGGGATTCTCCTGGTCAGAACACAGGAGTGGGTAGCCTTTCCCTCCTCCAGGGGATCTTCCTGACCCAGGGATCGAACCCAGGTCTCCCTCATTGCAGGCGGATTCTTTACCAGCTGAGCCAGAGAGGAAGTTTTGATTAAAATAGAACACTGATAGGTCTTCAAACACTTTCCATGGAAAAAAGGCGTGAACGGAGAAAACAATACTATTCATAAAGCACAGTTTTCTCACAGATCAGAGAAAATGAAGTGGTTTTTTTAGGATGTGGGATCAGAGGCAGGCCTGGGGGTTGGGAGGACTGGCATTTTATTCGTGAAACGAGTACTATTCTGATCATTGTCTCTGTAAAGAACTAAGTGAAGGTGGTAGCAATTCAAAGTGTGTGTGCCTGTGTTCTTCTCACAGAAGCAACTGTAAAGAAGCAAAGAATCACTTGTAAAATCGTAGTGAAAAGCAGGCAGAAAAAGCACATGCAGAATGCAAATCCTAAAAGACAAAGCATTTTTTACTCCATCAGTTCATTAACTCAACCCTGCTTCCTGCCCCTCTGTCTTAGATGAGGGTATATCAACCTAGAGTTCTCAACTCTGAGAAGACTATTATAGTAAAATGCTCTCGCAGTGCATCTCGTGGGATTGGGGAAAGCTGGGTTGCAAATGGGATTTTGAACCGTGTGAATTGCCAATCCCCAAAGATTGTGAAATCCTGTGGCTAGGCACCACGTTCAACAAGATGTGCTTCTGTGACAAGGCAATATCACCCCTACATATTATTTTTACCTTTGGCAAGAATTTCATAACACTTGAGAGCACAGCACACTCAAACGTGCTTCTCTAAGGGTGACCCAAATGGAAATGAAGTCTCCCTGGGTGCACTACCATCGTCCATTTATTCATTTGTTCTAATATTGTTTTTATTTGGCTTGGAAAATACATGAACACTTTAGGTTGGGGCTTCCTTCCTGGCTCAGATGGTAAAGAATCTGCCTGCAATGTGAGAGATCTGGGTTTGGTCCCTGCGTTGGAAAGATCCCCTGGAGGAGGGCATGGCAACCCACTCCAGTATTCTTGCCTGGAAAATCCCATGGACAGAGGAGCCTGTCAGGCTCCTGGGACACATGTGGACAGCCTGTGGTCCATGGGATCACACAGAGTTGGACATGACTGAGTGACTGGAACTTTCACTTTCACTTTTAAGTCGCTAGTTCTTCAAAGTCATTCATCTGTTGAAAGCAATAGTGTAGCCAATACTACCCCAGACATTGGAGAGCAAAAGATGAGGAAAAGGAGGAAAATCATCACGGATGGATGCCAGAAAAAAATTCAGGGAGGGAAAGAAGGAGAGATCAAAATATATTTTGTCTTTTTAGCTTCTGGTTTGGCTATGAGCTGAAGAGAAGGGAAAAAGAAAACAATGGGGAGGGAGAAACCCATGGTGGAGAAGACCCCAAGACCACAATGCACACAGCCACATACCCCCCAAAAATGTCTCTTCACATATTAAAAGAGAGGAAGCACAGAATTGCCCATATTAAATGGTTTCTTTATTACAAAGCATTCACCAGGAAGAAAATTGGTTAAATCTGACCACATCATAGTTTGCGTTTTTCAGAAACCTACTTTCAGAAATTCAGTGAAGTCCCCATTTTTACAAAGAACATAATGTGGCTGAGCTGGTAAAGAATCTGCCTGCAGTGTGGGAGACCCGGGTTCAATCCCTGGGTTGGAAAGATCTCCTGGAGAAGGGAAGGGCTGCCCACTCTAGTATTCTGACCTGGAGAATTCCATGGACTCTATAGTCCATGGGATCTCAAAGAGAGGGACACGACTGAGCGACCTTTACTTTCGTGGGCCTGTAGAAATGTGTCTCCATCTACCAGGGGGCAGAAAGGAACCTTTTGATTGGACAGAGGTCTCTGGACTTCAACTTTGATTTTTTTTTAATTTATTTTTTTATTGAAGGATAATTGCTTTACAACAACTTTGATTTTTGAGCAGTGGCAATTTGCATAGCCTTTTCACTGCCAGATATCATTCACTGGGGATGGATCCGCAGAGGCATCTCTAAGAAACTCCATCCTTTAGTGTTAAGCTCTGAGTTTCACTTCGGGTATAATCTTTCTTTCTTTGCACTAAAGACATTGATGAAAGTGTTGGGTGCTCTGTTGGGTGGTCTTCATTTTCTGGTAGGTTTGTTTTTTGAGGCACAAGATATATTTCCTCTCTGTGTCTTTTGCAAGAACGCAGATAGAAATGAATGAATTAATAATTTCAATGTGTGCCATTTTATACAGCATTTTGCACTGAATCTGGTCTCTGAAAACATAAAGTTCTTTGTCCCTCTGTCTTCCTCAGAGGGTTTGGTTCTTTTCATTCATGATGGATCCTTACTTGTGGTTTTGGTTGGGATGTAAGCAGTTTTTTTTTTTGTTTTTTATTTTTTTTTTGAAAGAAGGGACATGCCGCATACCCTGAAGGGATATCAAATCATCCTGTGCTGGCCTCAGTCTGTCCAGGGTGAGTTACTGGTCCTGGCTTACCTCGGTGGCAGAATCAAAGAAAGAGTAGCCATTCAAGAGAAAAGCTAAGTGTTGGAAATCATTAAAATCACTACAACTGGTATACACCCTGGGGAGCCATAAGATGTAGTTTTCTCTGCTGGTGCCAAATGTCTATCTGAACTGAAATGTAAACCTTTGACATCTGAACAAGGAAAAGAAAAAAAAAAAAAACAACCTCTGCCTTGGAAATGGTCATTGCAGTTGGTTGCTCACCACACTGGCGAATAGTGTACATCTGTTGACCAGCCCGAGTCCTACTTAACATATGAAATCTGATGAGAGATCACAGTCTGAATTAATAGATGTGAAATGGTTTGAGTTTAATTAGCACATCTTTATGATTCCGTGTTGAGTATTTGGCATGTAAAGAAAACTAGAGCAGTGTTCAGTAGCACAAACACTCTAGTATGCAGAGATTTAAAAATAAATCATAATAAGAAACACAAAGCCTATTGACTGCCACTAAGAAGCCAAACCACATGGAGGTAGCCAGTCAGAAAGTACAGCCCCTGGAACTGAGTCTAAAAATCTGCCGTACCACTCTGTCTCTACTGCCAGATCCCATAGGACATCACCATGATCTCTGCAGAAGAAATAAAACAATAAAGCAAATCCAGGTGATTTCAGAACCATCCTGATTTCCCTCAAAAACAAGTTTAAAATGTATTCTTTTGGTTGTTGGTGCTATTTCCTGACAGAGATGGGGTTCTCTGGTCCCAAACTTGAACTCTCTGCAAAAGGACACATGCGTAGGTACTCAGGTACCCTTTGCTGCACTGCCTGTGACCAGAAGGCTCCAGTGACGTGGCTGTATCTTCATGACTTTCTGGGATGACGTTGATTAGAGACACATGGCATTCAAGTGGTAAAATCTACAAGAGATAAATCCTCCAGTAATGTAAGGGCTTCCCAGGTGGCTTAGTGGTAGAAGAATCCACCTGCTGATGCAGCAGACATCGGTTTGATCTCCGGGTTGGGAAGATTCCTTGGAGAAGGATATGGCCACCCACTCCAGGATTCTTGCCTGGAAAACTCCATGGACAGAGGCACTTGTCAGGACAGCCCATGGGGTCACAAAGAGCTGGACATGACTGAACAACTGAGTGTGCACCAATAACATATCCATAGGCAAGATGGCCAGTAGCTCAATCTTTCCTAAAATTATATCTCACGTACTCAATAAAAGTTTGCGACATTCAGGGTGTTTTCTATCTATTCTATTCATCTCATTTCTGTTTTTTCAATATTCTAACTTTATGAATGTATTACTCTGATGTGATAACTCTTAAAGCTATCCAGCTTTCAGATTTTGATGAACAGTGATTTTGGTTTTCTTTGTCACATAATCAAGAGGCGTTTCTAAGAGCTCCCGCTTTGTAGGTGAAAATGATGCTACCATTGGATATTAGTAGGCTTTGAGGTATTTTTCTAGATGGATTTATACTGATGGTTTCATTTTTCTCTTCCCTGGTCCTCCATTTCTTCTCCTCCACTATTGCTTTTTTCCAAGAACAATGGGTATATATTGTGTTGTCATTAGGCTTTGTAACAGTCTGAAACTTACAGACCTGTGTGTGTGCTCAGTCACTTCAGTAGTGCCCACTCTTTGTGACCCCATGAACTGTAGCCAATCAGGCTCTTCTGTCCAGGGTATTCTCTAGGCAAGAATGCTAGAGTGGGTTGCCATGTCCTCCTCCAGGGGATCTTCCCTACCCAGGGATCGAACCCATGTCTCCTGCATTGCAGGAGACTCTTTACTCACTGAGACACCTGGGAAGCCCCTTACAGACATAGTTTGATAAAAATATTCATGTCTTGGGCCTCCATGCCCAGTGCTCTATTCAAGAATCAAGCCAACCACAGGAGCCGCATGCTTCTGATACTCTCCAGAAGTATTTTAATTTCATTTGGCTCCCTGTTAGACACTGCAGAATTATGCAACATCATATGTTTAAAAGTCATCTGTGTGGTCAAAAATCTATCCATGAAATTTTTGAAGGTAGTTTCTCAGTGTGGAGGAACAGAACAGTCATGTCAAACCAATTAAAATATATCTACCTAATTGCTTGCACCTTTGAGGCCACTAGGAACTGTCACTTAAAGAGACAGAAGTAGACCTTTGGTGTCCTGTGACTGCCATGAACTTGTAGCTGATGAGGATGGACCTCTTCAATCTTACAGTTCCAGAGACGTTTATATCTATTTTAGGGATAATTCTGGATTCTCAGTGTTAAAATTTTAAGTAGCTTAATATTACCTGAATGAAACAAGATTGAAAAACCTCAGAAAAGAAATTTTTTCTTTGATCTAAATACAAATCCTGCTTGAACTCCAGGAATGTAGATCAAGTCCATTATAATGTAACCAAAAATGATATTCTGATGAAAGTCAGAAATTTACAAATCCTATTCAGATATGGATTCTTACGGTACATCTGGGATCCTTGATGTGAAGGAAAGCACAGGCACTGTTTTAAGCTCCAGGTAAGTGACAAATAATACAAAACTCTATTTCAAGGAAGAAATTTGATCAGCACAAGCTCTGAGTATATGAATGGCTTAACTGTAATTCAGACAGTAATGAATGTCAGGCTAGAGTAGCAACTAGGTGTTGTTATGATAAGTTCTTTAAATGCTCTGCAGCCTAGGGTTTTGTTTTTTGCTCTTTTTTCAAAATCCAGAAATCAAGTTCCAGTGCAATCTTGGAGATTTTCTTCAGAATATCACCCATGACTATATTTTGCTTTTTCTGAAATTGTGGTGTGTCCAGTGGCCTTGTGGTGTGTCCAGTCCTCCCCTGATCACACATTCTTAACCAAATAATGACTAACAGATTCAGGGCTTATTAAAATCCTAAACTATCCATCATTTATCTTTTCTCTGCTTCCTCAATCTTCATCTTTTGGGTCTACCATATCTTCCTTCAACAGAAATCTTCTGAAGGAAACAGTTTGCAGATTATCATCTGTAATTAACTTAAATTCAAAGATTTAAATACACTCCTTTAATTTCTTTTGGGGGTATGATCAGGGAATTCATTAGTAATCAATATATTTAATAAGTGTGTGGTGTGCCTATTGGCTATCACACACAGCATTCTAAACAACATATCATGTAACTCCTGCAGAGTTTCCAAATCTTGATTATTTAAACAAAAGCAGATTTACCTCTGCAAATCTTTACAAAGATTTTCAACAGCCAAAAGAAAAAAAAAAAAAAAACAAATGGTTATTTGGTTTCAATCTAACATGTGCATCTATCTGGACTTAATAATTTCCCTCTGTTTATTTTCCATTAAAGAGGAGGTGGTTATACAATCCAGTGTGAGTATTTATAAAAACTCAGAACTTTGTTTGATAGAGTATGTTATTTCATACCATTTTCCAATCCATTCAGCTCTGAGTGTTTTCTATCACACAAATTGCTGTGTCACTGAGTGTCATTCCAAAGCTGGTGGTGTGAACCCCACATTCATTTCAAAGACTCTCCCTCCCCATCAGGAATTTCCTTTTTGAAAAGATGCACAGATAAAACGGTGATTGCTTAGAAACCAAGTTGCAATGTTCATCACTTTGTAAGTACCATGACAAATTACAGAGCATTGTTGTTTAAATTAAACGTTAAAGTAGGTTAGTCCAGACATTTATAATGGTGCATGTAATTAGCCCCAACACAGATGAAATATCAACAAATTAACTGTTTTCGAAGAAAAAAAAAGTCATCTTCAAAATATTCCCGTATGAGCACTGGAGCCTTTAAACAAATGATGTCACCCAGGCTGGGAGGGCTTTGTCATGTTCAGTAAATTAGCACGACCTAACCACAGCAGAAAATTTCCTTGAGCTGCAATAAAGACTAAATGCTTTCAGACTCCCATGATCCTTTGTAGTCATCATTTTAAAGCACTGCCTTAGTGAGCTAAACCTGTAAAGTTTTCTTTGGAGCGGCTGTGAGTTGATTAGATCTATTTCAGCCTAGTAGTGGTAATAGGCTCCTCTCTGAGAAACTGCTTACCCTCTGCTCCCCGGCAGCTGGAGAGACTGGAATTAATCAGATCTGCTGGGGACTTCCTCTGCGTCTCCACAGGCCAGCAACTCTGGAATCATTTACCGCGGAATCTGACTGTCAACTCTTTGTCATTTAGGCTTTTGATTATGCTTTCTTTCTTTCGTTTTCTTTTTTTTCCCCCCAAGGGGAAAAAAATGGAAATGGATGACAGATTATCCTAATAAAGAAATTTACATGTGACTTATACTGATATCGGTGATCACCTTTGATCTGTCCTTTAAAAAAACAGAGGTGTGTGATAAGGTAGGGAGGATCTGCTATTAAAATTAACTTTTTCCCCACCCTTTGTTAAGATATACATCCAGCCAAAAGAAAGCAGACACGGTTAGGTACATTGTCTTTTGGAGAAGGGTGTATTCGGAGATCTCACTTTTGAAGGACCTTTACGATTCTCTTCGACAGCTTTCTGTAAAATGGTTGGTCTGTGTGTCTAGCTCAAATTTGTCCGTCTCAACATGTACAGAATCACTACCTACAACACAAAGCCTATTAACATTCATGGCAAAGCACTACCAAGTACCCATTGAAATGACAAAGAAACATTCAAGTCCACATAAAAATCTATGAGTCTAATTTCACTACTTGATTTTCTCAGATGCAAATATCTTGATAATTGAGTTGCATGATTTTATGCTTAAAATTAAAAAAATATATATATATTCCCATAATGTCATAACAAAAATAAACCACCCAAAATCAGAGGACAATTTTACATTAAGAATTTTTATCTTGGGGCAACTTTTTCTTCAATTTAGAAACCAAGAATATTTTCTCTTATTTCAGCGTTCTAATTGTTTGACAGTGTACTCTTTCTGAGGGAACGTATACCCAACAGATAGGGTAAAGGCATTTAAATATCTTCTCTAGGGTATAACCATAATAAGTATATGTAAATGCTGGGAACTAATGTTTCTAAAATTGTGATACATAATATTCTAGGATAAATGTAATCCCCCTAAAAGTATTTTTGCAAACAATATTTTCTTTCACTTAATTGGTATGAAGGCTGTAATGAGTCAAATTGAGAAACTGTATATTGTACATGCCAAGATGTTATGGATACATTGGGATCACGCAGCCCAGACCAACAAAAGTGTTACAGAACCAGACAACAGACTAAATGTATTTACCTTACAACATGAATGTCCTGCTTTCTGTACCAGTTTGCAGGGCAGGGCAGCGGATTTCAATAAGGAATTGTGTCTTACATGGGGCTTATGGACTCTATATAAGGCATAGCCTTCTTGTCTGTCCTTCTGATGCTGTTTAAGTCTGGCTGAGCCACAAAACAGCCACAAAGTGAGTGTAGATTTGAGGGCTCACTCTATGTGTGTGTGTGGCAGGTGGAGAGTATGTACCTAAAACACCCCTTCCAAGAAGAGGGAATAACATCTCAGTGGAATGATGGAAAAGGTACATCGCTGATGGACACGGTGCCAACATTGTGGGCTTATGTCGTAGTTTTGAGAATCGTATTTTCTTAAGGGATGCAGGCTCCCTTTGGATCATTCAAATGTGAACAACTGAGCAGAGCGTCTGCTTTCTGGCCCACACTCCTTCCCTCATCTCCTCTCCTCACCCACTCCCTCCCACCCCCGTCTCTGGCTGTGGCTGGCACCTCGCTCTTTCTTCTGTTTGGGTGGGCAGGGTGCCCAGGTGCCTCCCGAGGGGCTTCACCTACATTGCTCATTAGCCCCCCTTCAGAAGGAAAACCTATCCTGCCACGATGCTCTCTGCTGCCTCGCGGTCTCCAAGGCCCTGAGATGCTGACTTCTCCTCTGCTCTCAGTGGTCCCAGGAACTGGGGCTACAAGAGGATGCGGCTGGGGTTCATTTGGCACAGCCCCTTGCAAGAATGCAACTTGCATTTGGCCAGATTCAATGAGGAGCGAGGAGAGAGAGAGGGAAAGAGGAAGAGAGAGAGAGAGAGAGCCCTGCTCACTAATTGAGCTATTTAACAGACTGCAGAGCTACCTGGAGAGCAGCCAATCATTACTCAGTGTCTTAATAGTGCTGAGACTCTAGCATCATTCCAAGTAAGTTTCACATATTTGTTTGTTTGTTTTATTTTAGTTTGTCTTTAGTGGTGGTGGGATGAGGAGAGGGTGGAAATAAGAGCAGAGATGGGGGAGGATATGAAATGAGGACCACTGTGCCTTGTGTATTAATCCAGACACTGAAGGAGGAAAAGCCAGTGTGGTTCTCAGACTGGCAAGAAACAAATTCAAAATGGCAAAAAAAAAAAAAAAAAAAAAAGTTTGAGATTTATTTACAGGACTTTGTCTTCATAATTTTTTTCTTGCCTCCGCTTACATAGGTCACCTTCCCCATCCTGGGGCATCTCTTTGGCTGCTTGTCATTGGCCCTTTCCTGAGTGGCACTGACCTGTCAGGCTGTCCTTGCTGACCTGGTCTCAGGCTGGAGCTCTGCTCACAGGCTGGAACGATTTCCTTCTGAACAGCTCTTGGATGGAGAGGGTTTGTTGACTGGCAAGATGGCTGGAATGGGAAGACCCTGCCAACCTGGAGCCGGCTCTTCTTTCTAGACTTGGCCCCAAAGCTCTCTTCTCCTGGAATCCTCTGGGACGACTCCCTTCTGACTTCTCCATTCTGTACTTTGTAAGCACAGTTGGCATCAGTGTGTCCACGGGGCATCTATTTCGACGCCTCCATTTCTTTTTGAGCCCTTGGTGTCTGCTTCGTCTTCTTGATCAGAATATAAGCCCTCTCACTGTGGGAACCGTATCTTCCAATTCTTCATTTCTTTTTTCTACCATACTTTTTCTCATACTTCGTGAGCTAAAAGCATTTATTAAGGTTTATTTTGACACACAAAAAAGTTGGACACGACTGAGCAACTGAACAACAAACAAGTTTATTTACTGAATGACTGTGAGGAAAAGTAGTTGTTAGATGAAGTTTCCTTTTCGTGGAAATCTTGGCCAGGCATTGACCATTCTCCGTGCCCCACTTGATCAATATTAAGAACAAACACAAGGATGCGTTTTCGAACGTTCTGTGAAAATTAATGGATACTGAGTGGCCATAGCCCAAGATAGTGACTAAGAGGGCTGGCTCTGGAGCCAGGATGCCTGGGTTGAATCCTGGCTCTGTACAGACTAACTGCTCAATAATTATAACACTCTAAATTTTCCAGTTTTAGGCTCAACAGTTACTGAATATTTACTCTGTGCCAGCCACGGTGACGAGCACTTCAGCAGCATTGCCACAGCACCCCTAGGAAACAGATTCAGTTATTATTCCCATTTTACACATGAGTAAGGTCAAGCGGTTAACATGGTGCTTGATGTATGGTGGGTGCTTAATGGTGACATTGAGAACATGTGATGAATTCAAAGTGTACTGAGAGCTGAAGGGAGAGGAGAGGACGAGCTTCCAACTCCTCTCTCCCATCTTCCTCAGCTCATACCTGGGGCCATGGTGTAGGATGCAAGGCAAGCCTGGGACGGTGTATCTGCAACCCCAAGCACAGTTTACAGTGATGGCAGAAATGAACAGAGTGAAGCCTGCTTGCGATCTCGCCAAGCCTGTTCTCTCTCACGGCACATTCCTATCTGAATGTCCCAGCCAAGGACCCATAAAAGGGTTTTACCACTGAGACTGGCTTCTCCTCAAACTGTCAGAGCTATTGCCAAGAGTTGCTGTCAAACAGTGGTACATCTTCTCCCTTTCAAATCCTGCAATTCTCTGTGGCTTAAAAAAAAAAAAGTGCATTTGTCTATGTATGTGTTGTTTGTATTTCTTTGTGTGTGTGTTCTCAGACACCAGGGGTGACTTATGTTTTGGTCTAATTTATAAATGATTATATCAGTAACTGAACTTGTCTGAACACTAACGCACTATAGATGTGTCTAGAATTTAGTGAGCATTTGGTGTGCTTTAAAAATGCTAAAAAAGTGTTTTCTACAGTTTAGTATTTTCATTGTATGACTTTCTTTTAAACATTACAATAATTTTTTTGTTTATACACTTCAGTAATATATTTTTATTTTTAATATTAAAAATAGACATCATGCCATCTCTTTTATTTCTAAATTATTTGATCAGTTTTCTAAAAATGTTAAAGTATACAGTATAAGAGTTTGTAAGATCTAAACTTATTTTTTAAAAAGTGTTCCCAGTTTTATTTTAAAAAAATTACTAAGATTCAAAGATGATTAACATGGTCTCACAGAAATTCAATATGGCATTATTGATTTTTTTTGATATTTTAAAACAAGAACACTTTCTAAAATAATTATATCTTCCACTTACTGAGCAGTTATTAATTCATTCAAAAAGTGCACGTGTGCTCAGCTGTGTTTGACTCTTTGCAAACCTGTGGGCTGCAGCCCGCCCGGCTCTTCTGTCTTTGGGAATTCTTCAGGCAAGAATACTAGTGTGGCTTGCCATGCCCTCCTCCAGGAGATATTTCTGACTCAGGGATCAGACTTGCAACTCTTGTGTCTCCTGCACTGGCAAGCGAGTTCTTTATCACGAGTGCCACCTGGAAATCCCCCATCCAGCTCTCATCTATCTGTTATCATCAGGGTGACATTGGACAAGTTAAATCACTGAATGCCCTATGTGTCTCTCAGTGGGTAGGGATCTCTAGTTATTGCTGAGAGTTTTGGGGGAAAAAAGACACTCTTGATTTGATCCAAACTTTCAGCACTTCTGCAGAAATGATTACATTCCTGAGAGAGGCCATAGCCATCACTTATTTTGCAATCATCATGAGAAATCCCCAAGTACACAGTGCAAAACTAAACTCAGGCTCACTGGAAATGTCCCAGGTGGTGCTAGACAGATTCTGCTTGTCAATGCAGGAGACACAGGGAACTTGAGTTTGATCCCTAGGTTGGGAAGATCCCCTGGAGAAGGAAATGGCAACCCACTCCAGTATTCTTGCCTGGAGATTTCCATGGATGGAGGATCCCGGTGGGCTACAGTTTGTGGGGTTGCAAAGAGTCCTGAGCAACTGAGCACTGGGAGCTTCAAATGCCTGGCTGCCCAGCCTGGCCACCTCCCTGTCATGGCTTGGGCCACATTGTAGGATGAGCACCAGGGTTGGGTGTTGAGATGAACATCACTGTAGGGCCGGATCTGGGTTCAAGAGCCCTTGGGTGGGTTCTAAACTTGTTTCCTCTTCTGTAAACTGTCATAGAGCTTCAGTCATAGCAGGGATTACTTAGAGGTCCTCCAACAGCACCCTCATTAGAGTCATCATTATGAGCACTAGCATCGCACCAGCACGAGTATGCAGGCCTATTGATCAGAGTCGTAGGAAAGTTTCTTGAACTCTTTAAAGCTGTGCTGGCCAGTAACCTCAGGTGACCACTGAGCCCTATATATGTGACGTGCTGTGGCTGTACAATACATACTAGATTTTGAAGACTTAGTATGAAAATGAGGATTTAAAGCATCTCATGGATTAAATGTATCATCACAAGTTGAAATGATAATAATTTGAAAACATTAACTTAATAAAATATATGATTAAGATTATTTTTACCTGTGTTTTTTGACTCATTTTGAATGTAGTTGCTAGAAAATTGAAAATTTTAGTGGTGGCTCCCATCTGCACTAGTATTATGTTTCTATCAGACAGAGCTTCTCTAGGGATCCAAGTTATTGGGTTGGACAAAAAGTTTGTTCTGATTGTTATAGGAAAACCTGAATGAAATTTTTGGTCAACCCAATAAAAGCCTAAAAGGAAATGCAACTCAGCTAAACCCTTTCCTTTTTTGTTCCAGTCCTCCCATCCTTTATCTCTGTGTTCTGGGAGGTTTTGTCCTGCACGATATATTTTAAATATACATATATAAAGAGAGTGAAAGAGGAGAGTGTAAAAGCTGTCCTAAAACTTAAAAAATTCAGAAAATGAAGATCATGCATCTGATCCCATCACTTCATGGCAAATAGATGGGGAAACAATGGAATCAGTGAGACACTTTATTTTCTTGGTCTCCAAAATCACTGTGGACAGTGACTGCAGCCATGGAATTAAGAGATGCTTGCTCCTTGGAAGAAAAGCTATGACAAACCTAGATAGCATATTAAAAAGCAGAGACATCAATTTGCTAACAAAGGTCTGTATAGTCAAAGCTGTGATTTCTCCAGTAGTCATGCATGGATGTGAGAATTGGACCATAAAGAAAGTTGAGTACTGAAGAATTGATGCTTTCAAACTGTAGTGCTGGAGAAGACTCCTGAGAGTCCTTTGGACTGCAAAGAGATCAAGCCAGTCAATACTAAAAGAAACCAACTCTGAATGATCATTGGAAGGACTGAGGCTGAGGCTGAATCTCAAATACTTTGGCCACCTGATGCAAAGAGCTGACTCCTTGGGAAAGACCTGGATGCTAGAAAAGATTGAGAGCAAGAGGAGAAGGGGGCAGACAGAAGAGGAGATGTTTGGATGGCATCACTAACTCAATGGACATGAGTTTGAGCAAACTCTAGGAGACAGTGAAGGACAGGGAAGCCTGGCATGCTACGGTTCCTGGGGTTGCAAAGAGTCGGAATGACTTAGTGACTGAAAAACAACAACAATACATATTTTAAAATACATACATATTTTCTCTACTAAATGGGATAAAGCAGAGCTAACAAGGATGAAACATATAAGACACTTAAAAACAAGTGTTGTGAACACAATTTCATCCATTAAGAGAAGATGATTGTTACTTTGAAATATTTTTAAAGCCTGTAACCAGGTTAAAGATTTACATCTGGATGTATTTTTTGCTTCTGACACATCAAGAAACCTTCAGTGTAAAAGACAAATTGCAGAGTGTACCAAGTAGGATGATACCACCTGGACATTTACTGAAAATGTTGCACCATTTTAGTATTGGTTTGTCTACTGAAAATTCATAGAGGAATAATTGAATAGCATATGTGTGATTATGTGACTCACGGTTTAAAAATTCAGTCTGTATTTATGAGCCAGGATTCCACACTCTTTTCAAATTTTAAAGTGGAGAAAACGTAGAAATATCCACCACTTACTCTACACTGTAGATAAACATTAACGTTTGTCTTTACTTCCTAGGAATGTGAAATTCTGGTGAAGCAATTTTTGTGTGTGTGATAAACAGAAATGCTACAATTATTTTTCTGCTTCACCTCTTTGCTCTGTGCAAAGCTGTTGAACTTGCCCTTTTAAAGATTAATCAAAATCTGCATTTACAATCAGTTGAAGGCTGTCTCTATAATTTTGAGCTCATGTAATGTGATAGGAGTTAATTTGATTAAAACAAAATTAAAGCATGCATAGTCCACAAAAGCAGAACACATTCACAGGCTTCTTAGTGCCAGGGCTGGTGCTGAAAGACTTGCCAAGGAAATGGTTTTGAACTGGAAAGATCTTGCCTCTTAGTAGATGTGAAAGATAAGTGGATGTGACTGGGTGTTTTACTGTAACATTTGATACTCCCAGAATGATCCCATTTTATTAAGAATTGTGAAAAAATAAGAGGGGTAAAGTAGTTTAGAGAAATCCGTTGTTTTTTCACTCCCCAGCATTGCAGTTCTTGGAGTGGGTGCTGACCTGCTATCCATGCTCCCCTCCCTCACTTCTCCGGTTTGGTTGGACCATGTAAGTTTGGGATGGAGTCAGGGAATGAGAGGGCTTCCCCAGTGACTTAGTGGTAAAGAGTCCGCTTGCCAGTGCAGGAGACAACTGGATGTTCGATTGGAGACGAATGCAATGTTCGATCCCTGGGTCAGGAAGGTCCCCTAGAGAAGGAAATGACAACCCACTCCAGTATCCTTGCCTGGAGAATATCATAGACAGAGGAGCCTGGTGGGCTACAGTGCATGGGGTTGCAAAGAGTTGAACGTGACTTAGTAACTAACAGCAATAACAGGGGATGAGAGTGTATTCTTACATACATGCTGTCCACTGGGGTTGAGGAGTTAGCTTGGGCTTTCTCACTTGGTCTTATTTCTGATGTTAATGGTTTCTTCTGCCCATGTGCTGGCCCCTGAATAGATGGTGTGCGTGTGTGCTTTCTCAGTTGAATCTGACTCCTTTCTGACCCCACAGACTATAATCCGTCAGGCTCATCTGTCCATGGGATTTCCCAGGAAAGAGTACTGGAGTGGCTTGCCCTTTCCTCCTCCAGGTTATCTTCCCAACTCAGGAACTGAACCCACATCTCTTGTGTCTCCTGCCGTGGCAGGCAGAGCCCCCTGCATGGATGGTGTGAGGTCTGCATAGGGTGGCACTCCTATGCCTCAGCTGAGGACTCCTCCAAAGATAGGCAGTCCCTGGGGTCCCTCCATTGGTCCATGGCCCTAGCTTTATCTCTGGGAAGGGAGTCCCCTCTTCATCTCTGAGCACCTTCTATGGACCCATGTCCTCTTTTCCTGCCTCTGGGGGCCAGGGGGGGCTTTCCTGGTGTCTCGGATGGTAAAGCGTCTGCCTACAATGCAGGAGACCAGGAGCTAGGGAAGTACTTATGTCAGGCCTACTCTGCTGCCACAGGCTTCCCCAGCAGTCCTCTCGCATCCCCTCTCTCCCCAAAACTACCAGACCAGTTGTAGATACCAGCTCTGGCATTTTCTCTGCCAATTTCAGCCAGGTTATATAACCACCTGTATATAAGCACGTATATACTTATATAAGCATGTATATAAGCATGTATGTGACAGTGTACGCCAGACATGTGAACTAACTTACATGATCAGACATGTGAACACACATTCTCATCTCTGGAAGTTTGTGACTTGAAGGTTCGTATGTGGGGCAATCAGTAGAGCTCTGATCGCTTATGTGTGGAATTGCCTTGAGTCACAATCTCCTCCCCTTTAAAAAAGTGATGAAAACCATTGCATGGCTATATCTTCCAAAGCTCACTGGAGAGAAGGAAGTTGTACTCTGTTCACCTGTGTTCTACTTTCTCAGGTAGGGTCTACAGGGTTCGATGGGCACCAGGTCAAGTGGTTCATACCCAAGGTCGAAGAGTATTGCTCAACTTACCTGCTAGTTGAGCCAAATGTCTGGTGGAAACCATCCACTCTTTCATTTTGCCAGACTCTTAAGGGGAAACATGCAGTAAAACATTCTAGATTTTTTAACATGGGTGTTACACTCTAGATATAAAATTGTGAATCACATACTTGTGAAATACTCTGAATACTGGCAGTTTAAATGGGAGATGGCTTTGAGTAAAAACTACCTACAACACAATAATTAGGGTCTGATGAGTCCTGCCCCGTAGAACTAAATCTAGGAGAATCTCAGGTCTCAAACTGCTACTTAAGTGCCCATGGGCTAAAAGTTGCAAAATGGAATGGGCAAGTAAGGACAGTCATTAAAATTTAAGTAGATGAAAATTGGATAATTGCACGCTGCTTTTTATCCTGACACACATTGTATTAAGAGTTACTGTGTAGAACCATCTTCTTGAGAAATAAAGAGATGAGATGGTTAAACAAGTGACTATTTCTGAATTGTATCAGGGAGAGAGGCACATTGGAGACACAGTCTTACAGCTCATTCCATGCTCAGCTCAGGGCCCCACATGTAACCAGTGGCCCATAAATATTTGTGGAGTTTATTAATGTAGGAAAGTAAACAAATATCTTATCTTTCCATTAAAACTGAGTACAATGGAAGACATTTAAAAATGTAACCCAGAATCAAACACAAATCATTGCAATTTAGCCCTTAATTAGCATGAAGAGTCCATTGTTGTTATTAGTTTTCAAGATCTGTGTAGCGATCATGAGATAGTTGGGCATCTTTATAATGTGTTCTCCAGGTTTAGTTAATGAGAAAATAATATTCTTCCCCATTGCATTCATGTAATTGGCATCTTTTCTGTGAAGTGCTAAAAATACCATTTTGGGGTACATTTTAGAGAGGCTGAGGAAAATAGCTGAACTATAAAATTCAAATTGCAGTCTCCTTTTCAGCTTCAAGCTGCAGAAAGTAGTTCCACGTTGAATATATACGTCCTCTCACATCTTCCAGGGCTTGGGTGTGTTGGAGGTTGCTGATGCAATCTATGCAGTTTTGTGCTCAATGAAAGCTTTCTGACTGACAGATGGATGAAGGGAAGGCTGCAAGGCGGTGTATCTATTCATCTAATTGTCCGGATGATCTGTAGCAGTTAGAAAAGCTTCCCATTGCTGATGGGGGTGAAACTGGGTAATCACAGCTTTCAAGAACTTGAATTTCCAGTTAAAAACAAAAGTTCCTCAGAAAGAGAAGATGACTAGCCAAGGGAGAACCTCTAGGGTGACCAAGGGATTCAACCGAAAACAACAGAGAGGACCTAGAGCTCATTCGCTGTGGTTGCTGCTCTTCACAGAGAAACTCCTCTTTTTTTCATATATATATCTCTATATATCTTTCCGTCTTTTCTTGAGTGTTCCCTCACTCAGTCACGTCTGACTGTTTGTGAACCCATGGACTGTAGCCCTCCAGGCTCCTCTGTCCACGGGATTTCTCTAGATTTAGAATTTCAGGGAGTATCAAATTCCAAAGCGGTAATTACTGAACATTCACTACCATTCTCTGTTTTCATTTTCTCATGCAACGCACTTAGACGTTGAAATATACTTATGCACTTAAATAAGATTTTCCTCTGACTAAATTGCCAATCTCCTGAGAAAAATCTGATAAACTAAATTTTAATTAATCTCTGTTATACCCTTCTCATCTTTCCTCAAATGAATTAATTTTTTTCCCATAGCAACTTAATACCTAATTCACTCAAACACTGTTTTACTTTAGAACCCTTACTTTTGCTTGCGTTTTCTCTGCTTGTATTTTTTTCCCCCAAAGGTCACAGCTTTTAAACACAGGTGTTTTTTTTTTTTTTTCCCTAAGATTCAGGGAATGTTTTATTGTCTAGTTTTTACATTTAATTTATTCACTGAAAAAATAGGTACTAAGCATCCTTCATCACCTTCCTTCTTAGAGGTGATGAGTGACCCAGCATCACTGGCCTGTAAGTAGCAAGGCTGGAATATGAACTCATGCCACCTGGCTGTAGGGTCCGCCATGTGTCTGTCTCTATATGGGTCTGGACTAGAAAGGGACATAAGTAAGGTGTTTCTTTAGCACCATTTGCCATCTGGTAGTACAAGGAGAAAAGGCAAATGGATTGATGGTGTGAGCAAAGGTGATGCACCTCTTGGGTGAGATCTTAGTGTTAAATGACTGGTTCAAAAGATGGAGAGTGTAGAGGAAGACCATGAGTCAAAAGCCAAGAGGTAGTTGTCATTTAAACAATCAAGCTATGACAAACCTAGACAGTGTATTAAAAAGCAGAGATATCACTCTGCTGACAAAGGTCCCGATAGTCAAAGCTATGGTTTTTCTAGTAGTCATGTACAGATGTGAGAGTTGGACCGTAAAGAAGGCTGAGCCCTGAAGAACTGATGCTTTTGAATTGTGATGCCAGAGAAGACTCTTGGGAGTCACTTGGACTACAAGGAGATCAAACGAGTCAGTTCTAAAGGAAATCAGTCCTGAATATTCATTGGAAGGACTCATGCTGAAGCTGAAGCTCCCAAACTTTGGCCAAGAGCCGACTCATTGGAAAAGACCCTGATGCTGGCAAAGATTGAAGGCAGGAGGAGAAGGGGATGACAGAGGATGAGATGGCTGGATGGCATCACTGACTCACTGGACCTGAGTTTGAGCAAACTCTGGGAGATAGTGAAGGATAGTGAAGCCTGGTGTGCTGTAGTCCATGGGGTCTCAAAGAGTCAAACACAACTTAGAGACTAAACAACAACAACATTAATCAAACCTCAAATCAAATGAAAACAAACAATTTCTGATCCCTTGCCAAGTACCAGATACAGTTAGTGGCCCCAGGGCTATAAGCATTCAGAAATCATGGTCCCATCCTCAGGAATGTGGAATGTTGAGTCAGAGTCCTGAGTCACATAGATGACAAATAGTGACAAGTGTGACCTACCAAAGGCAGGAGGGCAACCTACCTGAGTCTGCCAGGTCAGAGAGGCTTCCTGTAGGAAAAGCCACCAAGGTCACTCCAGAAGGATGTATAGGATGTGTGACTCTGAACCTTTTGGAATTCAGATGCCTCAGTTTTGAAAGGAGGATCAAAATAGTCTGACACTGATTGTTTGAGAATCAAATGTGGCAATTCAGCGTGAGCATTTCCACTCAGGGATTTTTCATAGTTGTAAGAGACATTTCTTAAGAGGTTAAACATTTTCTAGTCCTACCTACCTCAGTAAGCATTTCTCTAATTCTTCAACCTTCTTTCTAGAAGCCTATGGCTGTTGCTTAGATTTCACAAACAGCAATGATTTTATTTACTAACCAGTTCTGAAAAATCAACTTCATATTAGAAAATTGTAGAAGTTGAGCATGACGCCAGGGACTTCCCTGGTGGCTCAGACGGTGAGGAATCTGCTTGCAATGCAAGAGATCTGGGTTTGATCTCTGGGTCAGGAAGATCCCTTGGAATAGGAAGTGGCAACCCACTCCAGTATTCTTCCCTGGAGAATCCCATGGACAGAGGAGCCTGGCAGGTTACAGTCCACGGGGTCAGAAAAAGTCAGACAAGACTGAGTAACTAACACATACACGGCATGACACCAAATTATAAATTGCATTGAGCTCAGGAGCAAAGGAGACATTGGGTGCAAATATACTTATGACAATAAAGTTTATGTGATTTTTATTTAAGTGCATTATTTCCCCCCAATCTGGTTATTTCATTGAGTAGCATCTTCAGACTCAAATATGTATTCGAATCTAAGACCGTGTCTTTCCTTGAGAAAGGAAAGTCATCTTCAGGAAGGAGCCCTGCCTTTGCAAGTAGAAATAATTGACTGAACAGGCATAATGTGATTCCCTTTTAAAGACTGTTCTTCACCATGACACTTGGGTAGTAATAGTAACGATCTTTCTTATTTTATGCTCCACTAGGGCATATGTGGCCAATTGTATCGCCAGTGTAAGTCTGGATGACTTTCTATTACTTTCTATTGATAGTTTTTAATAACTGAAGACATTTGGAACTAGAAGGCAGTCAACGGTGCTTGCAACAAAGCAGGGGCAATTAAGATGGGTAAGTATTCTACACCCTGCGTTGGTCTGTGCACACCGGGAGAGGCAAAGTCAGCCATTAAAAAAATTAAACCGTTTGGGGCTGGGGTAAAGGTCTGTGAACTGTTTAATGTCATAATTGCCTGCTGCCTCAGTCATCAAACTGAATGAACTTCTAAGTTGAAATGTCATAAATGCTCAGCATAAAGATTTATATAACCCAGGTATCCGACCTACCGCCACGCTGTGCCTGTGGCAGGAAGTGTTTGTTATGTCTTACTCAACCTTTGGGGAAAAAAAAATAAATAAATCCGGAAATATGCTTGCTCTGGCAATGATCAAAACATTAAGAACTGATTCTGTTATCAGTGTGGTGCGTTCAGAATCTGTGATAAACATAGCCATTCTCTATAAAAAACACTTTAGATCCAGATTCCTTTCATAGATGTGTGTGTTTACTATAACAAATGAAAATGGTCAGTCTGATGTTTTCCCACTGTGCATGTTGCTAAAATGTGAGAGGAACATTTCCAGTTAAAGCTGTGTTATGAAGCTGTTTTATGATTCTGTTTTATGAAGAAGCGCAATATTCTGTGCTTATCACTTCCATTTTGAGCCTTCCTAGAAAAGCCCCCAAATTTTGTATATGATAAAATGTATGTTAAACGTAAAAGAGTAATTTGTAGTTAAATATTATTTGGAATTTCCCCCTTTTTGAAGATTTTTTGGATGTGGATCATTTTTTAAAGTGGTTACTGAATTTGTTACAATACATTTTCTGTTTTCTATTGTGACATTTTGGTTGCCGGGCATTGTGGACTCTTAGCTCAGCCAACAGGGATCAAACCTGCACCTGCTGCATTAGAAGGTGAAGTCTTAACCACTGGACCGCCTGGGAAGTCCTTCCCCTTTCTGTAAAATGTAGGATTATTTTCAAGTCGGAGATTTATGTAACTCAAAATAATGGCACATCTCACTTAAAAATTTAAAATCAATGAATTTCAGAGTCCTTGTGACAAAAGTTCTCATGAAGTTCTATCAAATTTAATGCAGTGCCAACCTATAAATCATATTTCTCAGATTATCAAAATTGTTACACTCTTACAAATCAATAACACAAATTTAAAAATAAATTAAAATGGGCAAAAGACCTGACTGAATCCTTGATAAAAGAAAATGAGTGTGTGCTCAGTTGCTCACTCGTGTCCAACTTTTTGTGACCCCATGGACTGTAGCCCACCAGGCTCCTCTGTACATAGGATTATTCTGGCAAGAATGCTGGAGTGGCTTGCTATTTCTTACTCTAGGGGATCTTTCTAACCCAGGGATTGAATCTGCATCTCCCGTGGCTCCTGCATTGGCAGGTGGATTCTTTACCACTGCCATCTGGGAAACCCGATAAAAGAAAATATGTAAGTGGTTAATAAGTATGTGAAAAGATATTACACCATTCATTCCCAAGGAAACACAAATTAAAATAACAATGGAATATTATGGTAAATCTATTAATATGGTTGAAATTTAGAATGCCTTAAAATACTAAGATCTGGTAAAAATGTGGACCACCTAGAACTCTTATGCACTGAGGATAAGAACATGTATTAAATGTCTAATATTTAATTCATTGCACGCATGCACTGAATCTCTTAGTCATGTCTGACTCTTTGAGACCCCATGGGCTGTAGCCCGCCAGGCTCCTCTGTCCTTGGGATTTCCCAGGCAAGAATACTGGAGTAGTGTGCCATTTCCTTCTCCAGGGGGTCTTTCTGACCCAGGGATCAAACCTGCATCTCTGGCATCTCCTGCATTGGCAGGTGGATTCTTTACCACTGAGCTACTTGGGAAGCACTGTATAATATATGAGCTTCTCTGGTAGCTCAGAGGTTAAAGCATCTGCCTGCAATGAAGGAGAGCTGGGTTCGATCCCTGGGCTGGGAAGATCCCCTGGATGAAGGAAATGGCAACCCACTCCAGTATTATTGCCTGGAAAATCCCATGGACAGAGGAGCCTCATGGGCTATACTCCATGGGGTAGCAAAGAGTTGGACACAACTGAGCAACTTCACCCAGCCCTAAATTAGAGACAAACAAAAGTGAGGAAGTATTGATGTAAGATGGAGAAGGCAATGGCACCCCACTCCAGTGCTCTTGCCTGGAAGATCCCATGGACAGAGTAGCCTGGTAGGCTGCAGTCCATGGGGTCTCGAAGAGTTGGACACGACTGAGTGACTTCACTTTCCCTTTTCACTTTCATGCATTGGAGAAGGAAATGGCAACCCACTCAAGTGTTCTTGCCTGGAGAATCCCAAGGACGGTGGAGCCTGGTGGGCTGCCGTCTCTGGGGTCTCACAGAATCAGACACGACTGAAGCGACTTAGCAGGAGTAGCAGCATTGATGTAAGAGGGTGGCCCTGCCTGTGAGATGGCTGGTCTGGTGAGGGAGCTGGTCAGGTGGGCAAATGATCACCACCCTGGATCAAATATAGGGATGCAAGAGGCACTCTAGGAACCCATGGGGTGGCATGTGCATGCCTTCGTGTGCTAAGCCACTTCAGTAATATCTGCCTCTGTGCAACTCCGCAGACTGTAGCCCACCAGGGTCCTCTGAGATGGCTGGTCTGGTGAGGGAGCTAGTCAGGTGGGCAAGTGATCACCACCCCGGATCAAATATAGGGATGCAAGAGGCACTCTAGGAACCCATGGGGTGGCGTGTGCATGCCTTCGTGTGCTAAGCCACTTCAGTAATATCTGCCTCTGTGCAACTCCACAGACTGTAGCCCACCAGGGTCCTCTGTCAATGGGATTCTCCAGGCAAGATTACTGGAGTGGGTTGCCTTGCCCTCCTCCAGGGCATCTTCCAGACCCAAAAACCTCAATCAAATAGGGCAGGGAGTAGAAGAGACATAAGATTTTAGGTGGTTTATCAACTAAGCCAGAGAAGACCAGGTGTGAGCCAGGGAAAGAAAGGAGAAGGAAAAATATTAAGTCAGAAGAGCAGACTTGAAGTGTAGGTCTGTGAAAGATGACGGCTGACCTGGGATGCTTCTGGTAACAGTAGAATCAGAGGAAGGAGAAGTAGCAGGAATGTGACCACAGGGAAAGGGAAAAGCCACCCATTCGAAGGACCAGGTACAATTTCATGCTAAACTGTTTGGTCTTCATCTTCAAAGCCATGCAAATTCCATAAAGGCTTTAAGTGCCGTGATCAAATTTGATTTTTGCGGTATCTGCTCTTTCAGCAGCATTAAACATGGGTTGGGTGTAGGTAAGACTGAAGACAAGGTGATTAATGACTAAAACCCATTTATAACTCACCACCCATGAGCAGTGTAGACTTACCTCCATCAGTGATCCAGATCTTGGTATCTGGAGGTTTTGCCCAAACATGTGTGTGTGTTCTTGCAGGTTTTTTTTTTTTTTTTCTTCCTAAAAGTGCTGAATGCTCCTCAGCAATGCTGCTAAAGAAAGCTTAGGCAGATGATGACAACAGTATTTTTCCAAGAGATGATCACATTCCAAACAATGTTTCATCACAGAGAGACCCCCGGAAGCCAAGGCTCAGGCAGCCTGTTCTTGGCTCTGATGCCCTCCAGCTTAGCTCAGTGGGACTCTGAAACTCAGTGAGGCTGTAGAATCAGACCAGTCCCAAGCCTTCCTCTGTCAAGATTAAAGGTTGTCTCTAAAAAGTTTGGGCTTCTCTTGTGGCTTACATGGTAAAGATTCTACCTGCAATGTGGGAGACCCAGGTTTGATCCCGGGGTCGGGAAGATGCCCTGGAGAAACGCATGGCTACCCACTCCAGTATACTTTCCTTAAAAATTCAGTGAACAGAGGAACCTAACAGGCTACAGTCCATGGGGTTGCAAAGAGTCAGATACAGCTGGGTGACTAACACTTTCATTTTTTTCTGAAGAGCTTGGAACAGGTAACTTGTCCCAGAAGTACCCACTGAGAAGAGGTTCCCAGGCTGGTCACAGGGTCTGTGCAGGGGACTTTGGGAAAACATCCCCTGCCAAGGTGGCTTATTATGGGGGTCAAACACAAAAGCAGACTACAGAGATACTGGAAGAAACTAAAATGGAGAGAAGTGGGACAATCTAGAAGTCAACAACTGCAAAAAGTGGCTACCTACCCAAGGACTGGAGAGGCCGGGGTAAGTGGGGTTGGAGACTTGGAGGGCAAGTCTTCTTTGTCAACAGACTTCTAGGAGAGAGGAAGCTGCTGCTGGAGAAGCCTTTGGAAATAGAAGAGGGGTGGAAATACTATGGGCTTCCCAGGTGGTACAAGTGCTAAAGATCCCACCTGCCAATGCAGGAGGTACAAGAGATGCAGGTTTGATCCCTGGGTTGGGAAGATCAGGTTGGGAAGGCAATGGTAACCCGCTCCAGGATTCTTGCCTGGGAAATGTCATGGACAAAGAAGCCTGGTAGGCTACCGTCCATGGGGTCGAAAAGAGTTCCACACGACTTGGGGACTGAACAACAACATTCAGGAAAAGTAGTAATTTGGGGGTAAATATGGGTTTCTTGTACTGAATTTGTGTGTGGATCCTGAGTTCTTCAGCACAGGAGCAGGACTTGAATGAGAGACAGGATTCTGGGCAGCATCAGCTTGTAGGTAACCATGGTGGGGGGAGTGGTCAACTCAGATGAGTGTGAGTGAAGGTGAAAGGGGACCAAAGACAGAAGTTTATGGATGATAGTGCTTTTGATTCAGGCAGAGAAAGAGGAAGGAGCAGAAAATAACAGCAAAGAAGTTCAGAGAAACAGAAGCACTGAGAGAGCTTAGTTTGTATGAGCCAAGAGAGGATAAATTTGCAAAAAGGAAATGGAGCAGTGGATTGGATTTGGCCACTAAGGGACTACTGGTGACTTCTGACAGCCAGTTCATTGAAAGATGAGAAATGGAAAGTCAGTTGCAGGGGGTGGTGGTGGAACAAGGAAACTTGCTTGAGAAATCAAGCAGAGTAAGGTTATTCTGCTCTTCTTGAATGTAGGGGTTTCCATGATTATTAAGAGTAGTGTAGACGTGTCCACTGGGCCATGGAATTTGTGCAAAGAACCTGGGGGCTGAGGCTGGGGAAACCACATCAAAGCTTAGATAGCAAAGCTGATTATAAATAATTCCATACACCACCCCACCAAGATCCCAAAGTATTTCAGTCTGTCCTAAGAGTTCCAATACCCAAACCACAAAATAGCCCAGGGACGTAATGGCAATCTGAGACCACATACAAATGAGATTAGCCCATGTGCCACTCTATTCCTGCTCCTGCTGGCTGACCCCAGGTCTCTCCAGTAACATCAAATCCTTGTAATATCAGTGAAGTAAGTTCCATCTGGGAATGTTTAGATGCTTTAGTGATGGCCTTAGGCTGAGATAGATGGTAATATCCACCGAAATGAGATTCACCGTCGCAGGAAATTCCAAGGCGAAGTTTTCATGGGCCCCACATTTTCAAGATGGAACAAGCATGTGATAACTACGTTAACAAATTAGGCACATCACCCCAGTGATATCGAGACAGTCAAGATCATATTGGTCCTTGTCCAACCTGAACCTCCGCTTTCGGCATCCCGCTTGGTCAGACCCTTTGGTGAATCACAGTTCATGGTCTACTGATCTGCTATTAATACAATTTCTGTTGCCCTTTGAGCTTTTAGCCCCACATGTGTAATTCCTCCGAGAAATTCAGTATGTTATCTGAAAGGTCTCTCAATGGCACTGCATCAATGCAAACCAGACCACACTGAGATGAACAAAGGGAATTTAACTTTCATAAGTTGGTTTTAAAAATGCATTTACTTTGACTGCACTGAAAGAATCTAAAAAAAGATGAAAAGCATCTTTAGCATGCCAAAAACATCTGGTTTCATATTTTCAGACCAAAAGGAAATTGCATGAAGACTCAAATCTTATGTTTTGATTTATATTATTATTGGAGGGCTGAGAAGCTGCCAGTCACTGAGTAACATTTTATGATGATAAATAAATAAGGAAAACAATCTGACAAAACATGTTGGGGTACAAAGCTGCGTTTCAAGTTTAATTAACTGATAACAATGTTTATGATGGAAGAACTGTGCCACCAATTATACAGTTAGTAAATGTAGGCTCCCAGCAAGAAGATGAGCCCATAAAACCATACAATGGGCTTTTTCCTCAACACATTCTTCCTCTCAGCATATCCAAGCAAAGTTTTCCATCGTGCAGAAAATTGGGCATCAACCAAGACCCTCTCTGAACACATACATGAGCTAGTCTTTTACAGGTGGTACCTCTTAGAGATGGTACCTCTTAGAGGTAAGCACATTTTTTAAAGTTTATTTTTATTGATTGATTTGGCTGCACCAGGTTTTAGTTGTGGCACGCAGGATCTTTTGTTGCAGCATGCGGGTTTCTTTCAGAGTGGCATGTGGGCTCCAGAGGGTCTGAGCTCCAGAGCACGGAGGTTCAGTAGTTGCAGCGCCCAGATTAGTTGCCCCACAGCATGTGGGATCTTTGCTCCTCCACCAGGGATTGAACCCTCATTGCTTACATTGCAGGACAGATTCTCAACCATTGGACTGCCAGGGAGGTCTCTAAGTAGCACATTTTAAATTGAACAGTAGTGAGAGTGATAATAAGCTGAGTAATGGTGTCTCCTGCAAGTGAGAGGCGCTGATAAAGCGGAAATGTAGCAGTCAGGGAAGAAAGAAAAAAAAAAAAAAACAGCAGAAAAGAAAGGAGACCGTTTTCATCTTTTAACCCTATGCTTTTCCCTCCTCCCTCAAAACCTCAGACAAAATTCTAACAAAGTGCTCCTGTAAGAAGGCGTTCCTGGGGCCTGCCGATCGGCAGTGAGCTGGAGGTAGAAGTTTTCCTTAATCATATATGGTAGAACACGCTCTGTTTGCTGCTCTGAATCTTGCTTTTAAAAGCATTTCATACTCCATTGTTGCAAATCAAAGAATTAGGATCACAGCCTTTGTTTGTTCCCAGAATAAGCTGTTTCCTTTCAGTTCACCATTGAGACAATCTCATGCCATGTTTCAGCATTTATTATATTTCTAGAGGGGAAACTTTTCTTAGCAGCTCTTATAAGCTGATTTACTCATAACGCTGAAAGACAGAAACCAAGGTGGATAAGATTTTGTGTCTAATTTTCCTCAATTTTTGGAACTTTGGACTCTTACAAGATTTAGGAAATACTGAACTCCCTTGATTTTTGGCCCATTAAGTATTCTGCTCACATCCCTCATAGCAACCTTTCTACAGCAAAAACTCCCCCTGAGTATTTGGTCTTTCTGATGCTGACTGCCCATCCCACCCACAAATGAGATCAGTTAGCACACTGAACAATGCATTCTGAATATTAGGTACTTTCTTGATGGATGCCTGATGGAATTTAAAATACATATATATCTGATATCAAAGGGCATAGTATTCAGTCAAATGTTTTTGTTGATAAAACTCAGTATTCTGTAATCAGACAGAAGGCTCACAGAATGCCGAACAGTTGTGTAATATTCTTCCTGGAACCTGAAGCTCAGGTATCACGGCCATCAAAAACATTCTGAACGTTTGTAGATTCATAAGGACGTGCAAAGCATTTGGAATTTTTATTTTCCTAGAATTCATTCAAATCTGTGAATGGCTGTTTCCTGTGTGAGTTTTATTTTCTTTCTTCCAGTTGTGTTTGTTCATGAGTTCATTTCATGCATTTAGTCACTTCTTATTAAAATAATTAGCAATCCTGGGACTTCCCTGGTGACTCAGTGAT
The DNA here is from genome assembly GCF_014754425.2 of Oryx dammah. Taxonomy (NCBI): domain Eukaryota; kingdom Metazoa; phylum Chordata; class Mammalia; order Artiodactyla; family Bovidae; genus Oryx; species Oryx dammah. The sequence continues at coordinate 8,580,879 of NW_024070209.1, read as the reverse complement.
AAAGAATCTGCCTAGCAATGTAGGAGACACAGGTTTGATCCCTGGTCCGGGAAGATCCGACATGCCTCAGGGCAAATAAGCCCATGTGCCACAACTACTGAGCCTGTGCTCTTGAGAGTCAGCTATGGAAATCCACGTGCCCTAGAGCCCGTGCTTCTCAACAAGAGAAGCCACCACAATGAGAAGACAGTATACCACAGCTAGAGAGTAGCCCCCATTCAGCCCTACTAAAGAAAGGCCACGCAAGATGAAGATGCATCACAGCCAAAAATAATGAAGAAATAAAATTTAAAAATAATTATTAGCAATCCATTCAATGGTTTGGTTGGCTCTTTTTTTAGATGTTTCTCTCCTTTAGGTGTGTATGGTGATTGTCATCTCTCCTTGATGAAATGAACCTTTCCCCACTCTGGGAAGCACGCTGGTTCACTTCGTGTCTGGCTGCAAGCGTCTATGTGCGTGGAAAAGTTAACATCCTGTCTTCGTGGCTGTTGGGAATTACTCCTGGCATGTTTTGACTCATTATCTTGAATCTTAATCAGCTGATGAAAAAAAATTTAGTTCCATCCGCCGATGAAGGCTCAGGGTAATGAGTCAAAACTTCCGGATGGAGCTTCTCTGCAGCCAGAAATGGGACTGGAGTATTCTACCTGACACAGCTCTAGCTAAGTGCTGCCCAACACATGCTTTCTCCAGTCTAGTTATCAGCACGCCATGGTCTCAGGATAGCATGGGAAGTGACTGGCAAACCATGAACTCTGTCTTCTTCTAGGAAGACGCCTTCTACTTTTTGCATGCTTTTATGGTGGTGAGTATACAGAACCCAAGATGGCTTTCCAGGTGGCACTGGCGGTAAAGAACCCACCTACAAATCCAGGAGACATGAGATCCCTGGATTGGGGAGAACCCCTGGAGAAGGGCATGGCACACCACTCCAGTATTCTTGCCTGGAGAATCCCATGGACAGAGGAGTCTGATGGGCTACAATCCATGGAGTCACAAAGAGTACATAACCGAGCAACTTAGCACATACCAAACCCAGGAGGGCCATGTTAACTATCCTTCAGTGTGAAATTCAGCAGCATTAAGCACATCATTGCACAACCCTCACTCTGGCTCCAATAGCTTTTCATCTCCCCAAGTTGAAATTCTGCCCCAGTCAACAACAGCTCTCCATTTTTCCCAGCCCTGGGAGACCACTTTTTGGCTTTCCTGTGAATTTGACTGTTCAAGTTTCTCCCATAAGTAGAGTCATAGAGTATTTGTCTTCTGGTGACCGGCTCATTTCACATAACAGAAGGCTCATCCACACTGTAGCAGGCGTCAGAATGCCCTCCCTTTTCAAAGCTGCCCCGGATTCTGTGGTGTGCACAGAACACATTTTGTTTATGTTTTTGTCTGTCAGTGAGCACTGGGTTGCTTCTTACATTTGGCTACTGTGAGTAATGCTGCTGTGACCCTGGGTGTACACGTGTCTGTTTGATAACCTGCTTTCAATTCTTTGGGTTATGTACCTGGAAGTGGCCTTGCTGAATCACACTCTATTTAAAAAATAATTAAAATATTTTTTTTGACATGGACCATTTTAAAAGTCTTTAATGAAATTGTTGCAATGCTGCTTCTGTTTAGGTTTTTTGGCCATGAGGTGTGTGGGATTGAACATGCACGCCTTGCATCGGAAGGTGAAATCTTAACCACTGGGTCACAGGGAAGCCCATTTAAAAAATTTTTAGTGGAGCGCGGTTCATGTACAATGTAGTGTGAGTTTCAGGTGTACAGCAAAGTGAATTAGTTATACATATGCTTGTATCCACTCTTTTTGTTTTTTTTTTTTTTAGATTCTTTTCCTGCATAGGTAATTACATAGTACTGAGTAGAGTTAATCGTGTTGTTGTTGTTCAGTTGTCGTTAAGTCAAGTCTGACTCTTTGTGACTCCATGGACTATAGCCCATCAGTCCCTTCTGTCCATGGGATTCTCCAGGCGAGAAAGCTGGAGTGGATTGCCATTTCCTTCCCAGGGGATCTTCTCAAGCCAGGGATCGAAACTGCATCTCGTGTGTCTCCTGCTTTGCGAGGCGGGTTCCTTACAACTAGGACCACCTGGGAAGACATATACTTTACGTTAAACCCCGCAAACCCATTTCTTTTCTTGGCTAGAAGTTCATACTCTTTGACCAACATCTGCTCATTTCTCTCCCCACTCAAGCCTCTGCTGGCCACCATTTTGCTCTCTACTTCTACAAGATCAGCATTTTCTGATTCCACATAGGAAGTGAGAACATACACATTTTTCCTTCCCTAACTTCATTTAAGATAGTGCCCAAAGGTCCATCCATGTATGAGCTTTAAAGGGAGACTCTGGGGCATCTCACCACTAGCTGTTTTCCTTTGGGCACCTCAGTTAGAACCGACACTGAACAACAATTTCCCCCAACACTGCGTTTGCTCACTATTATTTGTGACTGTCACCATCGTTCCCTTTTCCTCATGTTTCTTTTCCAAATAGGCACTTTATTTAGGTCAGATTTCCCTGATGCAGTCATACAACCAGAAACCCACTCAAAAGAAAGATGAAATAAATGAGAACACAGAAGGACTTCACTGACACAGTGAGGAGAGTCATAGGAACAAGCAGGGGGTGAAAAATAAAAGCAGTCATCAGTTTGAAGTAGAGAGATGTCAGCCAGGTTTTAGGAAATTTGAAATCGTGAATGCCAAGCTGATGATGGGGGTGGAGAGGATGGCTGTCTATAACTTTAAGTTACAAATACCACTTCTTGAAATGTCGATGATAGAGTGTCATGGATGTTTCAGGCTGAAAAACTTCTGAACCTAAGGAACTGTCAGGAACACCAGGGCCCCGCTCTGTGGAGTTGGAGTTAGGATTATGGTTAGGGTTAGCCCTAACCATTGGGGACCTGGGCACCTTGTGGTCCACAGAGTTGTTAAGGGCAGAGCTGGAGCTGGGAGGTGGCAAGAGTGTCAGAACGTTCACCCAGAGAACAGACTGACTGCTTTTCGCTCATCTGTACATGACTAGAAATTATATTTTCAGGCTTCTCACGTTTTATTCTGCTTCCCCCTGCCTAAATAGGTAAGTTTCAATGTTTCCTCTGCTCCCACAGCTCCTTCCAAGTGAGATGCCCACTCCATACCTGAACCTTTCATCATCTACCCATCACAGGGCACCTGCAGGGTACCATTTTGGTTTTTCCTGGCTGACCATTTTCTTTCTCTGGTGCATTTCTGTGGCTCTTCACTTTATGTCATTGCACTAATATGTCACTCAAATTATTTGGACCCTTACCTCTCCCCAGTACTTCTCCTTCTCCTGTGGGATCACAGTTTGAAACTCACTTATCTTTATAGCTCCTAACAGGTCTAATAGTTGCTTAGTGGACAGTGGGGAAATGGAAAGTATTTTAAAAAGAAGCCAAGGAGAACACCTATGAGAGTCATAACTATCCCTTGATCTTCTAGTGCGATGGAAGGAAAAAAAAAAAAAACCTTCTGCCAGATTATACTAATGTATCACTAAATTAGATTTTATGAAAGAAATTTTAATTTTGACAACAAAGCATACTTTCCTGGACTGCATTCCTGATCACCTTTACAGCTCCATACACATCTTTTAATTCACCATGTCATTAAGCAGAGAGAGGACCCTAAGGATTGCCTTTTGCTGGCGGGTCCCAAAGATCCATCTCTGGACAAGAAGGAACTAATTAAGCAAGTGAGCAGCTTTATAAACACACCTCAGGTACCACTTTTCTCTTGATGTTTCCCTTGGAATCACACACAGACATTTTCATAGCTCTCATGTCACTGCTCACGGTTCATCAGGATGTGCCAACAAGACTTGGTTCTCATGCCAAGACTGCATGGTCAACTCCAAACATTTTTAGGCCTGAAATTAAGGTTTGGAACTGAAAGAGTGATAGCATTTCGAGCAATATGCAAAGTTCTTAGAGGTAAGATTCAAATCGTAAAGCATCGTCCTTGTCTCCAAAGGTGAGGCATGGTACTGTGGCAATGTTTTCACAAGACTGAGGTCATTCAAGCCTGATCAGTGTGTGTATGTATATGTGTGTGTTTGTGTGTGTGTGTGTATGTGTGCGCGTGCCTGCCCGCATATCCATACAAGCACAAAACCATTCCTGTCCACAACCATTAGCATCCAGCTATTGAGTCTCGCATCTTTTAGTATTGTGTAAATGGTGTTATTGTTCAGTCACTCAGTCATGTCCGACTCTGTGACCCCCTGGACTGCAACACACCAGGTTCCCCTGTCTTTTGCTGTCTCCCAGAGTTTGTTCAGATTCATGTTCATTGAGCTGGTGATGCCATCTGACCATCTCATCTTCTGGTACCCCCTTCTCCTTTTGCCTTCAATTTTTCCCAGCATTAGCGTATTTTCCAACGAGTTGGCTCTTTGCATCAGGTGACCAAAGTATCAGAGCTTCAACATCAGTCCTTCCAATGAATATTCAGTTTGTAAGTATTGGGTTGGCCAAAAATTTCATTTAAGATTTTCCATAAGATCTTGCAGAAAAACCCAAATTAACTTTTTGGGCAACCCAATATATTTTGGGGAAGCATCAAACAATAAAATGTATCATCTTTATTGGTAAACCCAATGTTATATTTGGAAACTTGGAGGAATGGTGGCTTGACTGTGAAAGGCATATCAAATAAATAAAGAGTCACAATCATCTGAATCAGCAATTATAAGTAAAGCTGAGCTTTTCAAGTTGAAAGGAAAATCAGAGTTCCAGGGTTTGCATAGAATTTGTTGGCTAGTTTGAACACTGCTTTATTTAATGGTTCATTCTATGTTTTAAAACAAGAGTTCTAAACTTTGTTTTCTTTTGCTGAATTTGTTCTCCCAGAATCATATATTTCAATTCAGTCACATAGCCTTCAATCTTTGGCAAAAACCTTTACATTTTCTGCTCTTTTTCTGATGGTGTCAGGGGAAAAAGCACTACCTTAATTGCCATGATGTATTTTTCTTTCAAAATCGTCCTCTTCTTTTTCAAAAAAAAAAACCTCTCAACTTTGAAGCTCTCTGAGATTACTTTGGCATAATTGCTATTCTTGAATCCAATTTATTTTTCTGTGTTTATTATTCTTCTCAGGTAATGAAAAATGATATATTCTTTCTTATTTTGAAGAAAAAAAAAAAAAGAGAAAATCTGTCCATAGAGGCTAGAATACCTGGGATGTAATGATAATCCATGTTTGTTCAATTAAATGAACAAGGAGGACGATTCTTAATACTATGCTGCCAATGTTGTGTATTTGAAGAAGTACAAAACAACCTGTATGATAGTTCTTCTTTTTCCTTAAAAACATTTGATAATCCCCTCTCCACAGACACACACAAAGTGAGGACTAGTAATACTGTACGAAGAATTAGCAGTTTGAAAATATTTTGCTGTTCTTTATTTTACTTGTAAGACATCATTACTACTGAGTCTGAAAGATAATGATGAAAGTATGTGTAGATACTTTTGACTCTTCCTCTTCCCCAGGTGGCATTGGGCTTCCCTCGTGGCTCAGCTGGTAAAGAATTCACCTGCTGAATTGAACCCAGGGAGACCTGGGTTCTATCCCTGGGCTGGGAAGATCCACTGGAGAAGGGAAAGGTGACCCATTCCAATATTCTTGTCTGGAGAATTCCATGTCGCAAAGAGTCAGACACGACTGAGCACCTTTCATTTTCACTTCCCCGGGTGGCATTAGTGGTAAAGAATCTGCCTGCCAGTGCAGGGGATGCAAGAGACCAGGGCTCAATCCCTGGGTCAGGAAGATCTTCTGGAGTAGGAAATGGCAATCCACTCCAGTATTAATGCCTGGGAAGTCCCATGGACAGAGAAGTTTGACACACTACAGTCCATGGAGTCACAAAGCATCGGACATGACTGAGTGCACGTGTGTGTAAGCGCGTGCACACACACACACACACACACACACTTCCTCTCTTAGTTTGTTACAAACCCATTAAAATTTCCACTCACATTTTATTTAGCCCAGCCACAGTGTTGATATTGTGAACCTTGATTTATGACAGATAAATTTTGTATTGTGGAAGATGTTGTGGGCCCTATTCAGCACTGTTGAAACTGGCCTTTCTTTTAATTAAAATGTCTATGATAGCTCTTCAAACATCTTAGTTTATTGAACACTTTGAATAAACACTGATCTCATAATCTCATCTTGAGATTTCTAAATCTTTATTGTTTAATTAATTTGATTTTGACTTTGCACAACTTGGTAAGCTGATTTCGGAACTCACACATTGAAACACTTCCAATTGTAAATCGAGTGTAGTGTAATAATTAATAATAATAAAAAGACATACATCTTCTTTAACTTTCCTGGTGATTTCTAACAACGTTAAAGACGCTATAAGATAGGCAAAATTTTACTTGTCATGGCTTCTTATTTTTTGGGGGGGCGAGGTGAAAGAGTGGCTTTATTAATTTGCCAAACAAAGGGGGATCATGGTAGGCTAGCACCTCAAGAACTGTGATCCCCTTATCCTGTCATCTAAACCAGAAATTCCTTTTCATGTCAAAGTATGGCAAAACCAATACAGTATTGTAAAGTAAAATAAAGTAAAAATAAAAATAAAAAAAAAGAAACTTAAATCTCACAAAAAAATAATAAGTTCACACTTATTTAACTGAGCAAAATAATTTCATCATGGGCATCTTGTTTAATTGTTTATATCTCACACTTCAATATTTACAATTTCTTTTGAGGCACTGTTCTATATTCTTTTCAATAAATTGTGATTTTTTTAAAAAGTGGAAAAGAAAAAGTAATTTTGGGCAAATTCAAAGAGATAAAGGAAAAGGAAGCCTGGTGTGCTTCAGTCCATGGAGTCGCAAAAAATCAGACATGACTTAGCGACTGAAATACTGAACAGCAATTTCAAGATAAATCTACTTTTCTCATCATGACTTAACTCAGCAGACAATAATTTGTCTGAAATATTTATATCATGAAAAATAATGTTGGCTCCACAGTTACAATGTTTCAAGTGAATTTTACTCATTACGTTTTCTGAAAAGTTCCAGAGCTGTTTTCTAATCAGAAATGCCTTATGCAATAAGTAACCCTTTTCTACATATGTTTTTTTGGGGTAAGAATCTGCCTGGTAACAGCACATAAAATCTTTATAACACTTTAAACCAATCGCAAAGTCAGAAATATCAGAATTCTTTGAAACTTCAAAAAGCAAAAATGAAAATTTAAGAGAATTGCCTTAAACTTTCTTACTTAAAATTTACATTTTCCTGGATGTAAATTTTTGTGAAATTCTATATGCATGTCCATAATCCCAATTATGTGCAAGATATACTCCATTCTCTAATTATATTTCCATATCACATGGGTTTGTTATTATGATGATAAAATGCTGTTGTTTCTATACTACTTTCATTACCCACATATCTTGACTATCCTGGTAAATTATTAGAGATATGTGTAGAAAAATGAGATGATATCCACTTTTGTTTGAAAAAAGTTTTCATATAATAGAAATAGGAAAAGCATAAACCTCAGATAATCAAATCTGAAGTATGGGTCAAATGGAGGTGATTACAAGATAAACAGTTTTGCAAGTATCAACACCAACGGAAATGTATGTGGATGTGGTTGAACCAGAAATCAACTGAGAAGAAATGATAAAGTTGGAGAGTACTCATGAGCCCAGTTTTACTTAAGCTCTCACAGTTTTCCTTTGCTTTCCATCTCTGTTTGTATGAAACATGTGTATTTTTGTAGCTTCAGAAGAAAAAAAATAGAAACATGATACATTTCAATATTTATATGGAAAACTTCACATGGTTTTTACCATTTAAATATGTTTCTAGTCTCTGAGAAGTTGGCGATGTTCCTGTCTCTCTTACGCGGGGCCCACGTGGACCCTACACTCCCGCAGTGTATGAAATAATGCCTCTGGATCTTGGCTCTCTGCCTTTCTTCACCTAGATGTCAGCCCTCACCCTCTCCAGAGAGATTTCCTGGGTCTCCATCTGCCCAGCTCCGGGGAAAACACACTCAGAAGAGGGGAAGGGGGAAGGGCACTGATTGCCTCCCAACTCCACGACCTATCCTGGAACAAGTCTAGACTTTCAGGGACCCACGGTGAGTGGGGGTGCTTTGTGCAAGATAGTATATTCAGAATTTCAAACTGCCTTGCTGTATGACCCAGCAATCCTACTCCTGGACATATACTTGGAGAAACTATAATTCAAAAAGACACAAGTACCCCAGTGCTCCCAGCAACACTATCTAGAATAGCCAGTACACGGAAGCAAGCTAGGTGTCTATCAACAGCTGAATGGATAAAGACGTGGTACATGGATACAGTAGAATACTACTCAGCCTTTTGTTCCTTTAAAAAGGAACAAAACTGTGCCATTTGCAGAGACATGAATGGACCTAGAGACTGTCATACAGAGTGAAATAGGTCAGAAAGAGAAAAACAAATATATATTAACATGTGGAATCTAGAAAAAAAATGGTATAGATGAACTTACTTGCAAAGCAAAAATAGAGACACAAATGTAGAGAATAAATGTATGGATACCAAGGAGGGAAGGTGGAGTGAGGTGGACAGGGAGGTTGAAATTGACACATGTATACTACTGATACTATGTATATGATAGAAGGGTCTTCCCAGGTGGTGCTAGTGGTAAAGAACCCACCTGCCAATGCAGGAGATTTGAGACTCGGGAGAGATTTGAGACTTGGATTTGATTGTGGGGTTGGGAAGATTCCTTGCCAGAGGGGATGGCAACCTACTCCAGTATTCTTGCCTGGAGAATTCCATGGACAGAGGGGCTATGGCCCATAGGGTCACACAGAGGCAGACACAACTGAAGCAACTTAGCACCCATGCATAAAACAGATAACAAATGAGAACCTACTGTAGAGCACAGGGAGCTCTACTCAGTACTCTGTGGTGACCTAAATGGGAAGGAAATCCAAAAAAGAAGGGATATATATCATACATACACTCATGATATATATAAATATATCATATGTATCTGATATATTTACCATATGTATATGTAATATATACATATAGCTGATAGATATATACATAGATATATATCTGTATATATACATATAGCTGATTCACTTTGCTGTATAGCAGAAAACTAACATGACATTCTAAAGCAACTATATTCCAATTAAAACACAAAAGACTGTCCTAATTTGTACTTGAGTTCAATAGCATGACCATAACATTACAGAACCCAAAAGGAGAATTTGGCAGGATCTGGTTGAATCAGGATTGAGGATCATGCAATAGTTTCCTATTTCTGTGTGGAGAATCCGCAGGGAACAAGATGCTTATCATAAAGTTTATGCAAATTGTATTTGGTTCTAGGTTAGATATGTATGTGTTCTGTGGAGGTGAGATTAGGCTGGAGGGGTTGATTTTGTGCTGTAACCTGAGGCCCTTGGCCCTTGAAGTCTGGGGTCCTTGAGTCCGGAATCACTCAGTAGGATTTATGAGATCTCCCTCTATCTACCTGGAAGGACTGATGCTGAAGCTGAAAGTCCAATACTTTGACCACTTGATGTGAAGAGTTGACTCATTGGAAAAGACTGATGCTGAGAAAGATTGAGGGAAGGAGGAGAAGGGGGTCAGCAGAAGATGAGATGGCTAGATAGTATCACTGACTCAACAGACTTGAGCAAACTCCGGGAGAATGTGGAGTACATAGGAGCCTGGTGTGCTGTGGTCCATGGGGTTGCACGGGGTCACAAACAGTCAGACACAACTTATTGACTGAGAAATAACATTTGTGCATGTGTGTAGTTCTGTGCTATTCAATGCTGAATTTTTGTTGTATTCATCAGGCCTCCAGGCCTCAGGATGACATGAGTTTAAGTTGTCTCAAAGACGTCAGATGGTCTGACCATTGTCATAGACTTTTGTTCCTCACTTTTGATGAACCGCCCTCCCCCTAAGCCATCCAGATACACACACAGACTTGTACCCAGGGAAGAGATGGCCCCACAAATTATAGTTTGTGATACCAAATTGTGCCATAGTAATTTTTCCAACCAGGGTCTCAGAGACTGACCTAGTTTTTGTGAATGTTTGTGTTTTCTGTAATCATTTTCCATTAAAAAAGTTACTACATCAGTTACCAGTTATGGTTGACTAACTCGGAGATATATTTATCTCCTCCCACCCCACCCACAGGATAATTTCCTTATGAGAAAGCAAACATTGTATTTTTTGGTATGATAATTGATAATTATATGGTTTCTTTCTTCTGCTTTTTCTCCAGCTTTCAACACAACACTTGAGGACTAAGCAGTGAGTTTAGAGGCAGGAGCTCAAAACTGTTGATTGACAGTTTTCCAGGAACAAACACGTTTGGCTGGCAATGCTACCTTCCCTCTCCATCTAGGCACCAAGCCTCTGCTCCATGTTTCAAATTTCATAGGCTCTGTACATGGCAACATGTTCCTGGCCAAAGATTTACAATGTCATGTTAGTTTCTGCTGTATAGCAGAGTGATTCAGTTATACGTATAGATACATCCTTTCTCATAGTCTTTTCCATTATGGTGTATCACAGGATATGATATGAAGCTATGGAGCTTCCCTGGTTTTAGAAAACGCAGAGGAACCAGAGATCAAATTGCCAACATCCGTTGGATCATGGAAAAAGCAAGAGAGTTCCAGGACAACATGTATTTCTGCTTTATTGACTATGCCAACGCCTTTGACTGTGTGGAGCACGATAAACGTGGAAAGTTCTGAAAGAGATGGGAATACAAGAACCTGACCTGCCTCTTGAGAAACCTATATGCAGGTCAGGAAGCAACAGTTAGAACTGGACATGGAACAATAGACTGGTTCCAAATAGGAAAAGGAGTACGTCAAGGCTGTATATTGTCACCCTGCTTATTTAACTTCTATGTAGAGTACATCATGAGAAACGCTGGGCTGGAAGAAACACAAGCTGGAATCAAGATTGCTGGGAGAAATATCAGTAACCTCAGATATGCAGATGACACCACCCTTATGGCAGAAAGTGAAGAGAAACTAAAAAGCCTCTTGATGAAAGTGAAAGTGGAGAGTGAAAAAGTTGGCTTAAAGCTCAACATTCAGAAGACTAAGATCATGGCATCTGGTCCCAACACTTCATGGTAAATAGATGGGGAAACAGTGGAAACAGTGTCAAACTTTATTTTGGGGAGCTCCAAAATCACTGCAGATGGTGACTGCAGCCATGAAATTAAAAGATGCTTACTCCTTGGAAGAAAAGTTATGACCAACCTAGATAGCATATTGAAAAGCAGAGACATTAGTTTCCCAACAAGTTCCATCTAGTCAAGGCTATGGTTTTTCCAGTGCTCATGTATGGATGCGAGAGTTGGACTGTGAAGAAAGCTGAGTGCTGAAGAATTGATGCTTTTGAACTGTGGTGTTGGAGAAGACTCTTAAGAGTCCTTTGGACTGCAAAGAGATCCAACCAGTCCATTCTGAAGGAGATCAGCCCTGGGATTTCTTTGGAAGGAATGATGCTGAAGCTGAAACTCTAGTACTTTGGCCACCTCATGCGAAGAGTTGACTTATTGGAAAAGACTCTGATGTGGGGAGGGATTGGGGGCAGGAGGAGAAGAGGATGACAGAGGATGAGATGGCTGGATGGCATCACTGTCTCGATGGACGTGAGTCTGAGAGAACTCCGGGAGATGGTGATGGACAGGGAGGCCTGGCGTGCTGTGATTCATGGGGTCGCAAACAGTTGGACACGACTGAGTGACTGAACTGACTGAGTGGCTCAGACAGTAAAAAATCTGCCTGCAATGCTGAAGACCCAGGTTTGATTCCTGGATCAGGAAAATCCCCTGGAGAAGGGAGTGGCTATTCACTCCAGTATTCTTGCCTGGAGAATTCCAAGGACAGAGGAACCTGTAGGGCTACAATCCATAGGGTTAGTAGGACCTTGCTGTTTATCCATCTATAGATAATAGTTTGCATCTGCTAATCCCAAACTCCCAATCCATCCCTCCTGCTCTTCCCTCCCCCCTGGCAACCACAAGTCTGTTCTATGTCTGTGAGTGTTTCTGTTTCATAGATAAGTTCATTTGCAATGTGTTTCAAATTCCACATATGTGATATCATATGAGATTTGTCTTTCTCTTTCTGACTTACTTCACTTAGCATGATCATCTCTAGGTCAGTCCACGTTGATGTAAATGGCATTATTTTGTTCTTTTTTAGGGCTGAGTAATATTCCGTTGCAATAGGCACCATATCTTCTTTATGCATTCATTTCTTGATGGATATTTGGATTGTTTCCATGTCTTGGCTATTGTGAATAGTGCTGCTATGAACATAGGCATGCACCTATCTTTGTGAATTATGGTTTTGTGCTGATACATGCTCAGGAGTGGGATTGCTGGATCATATGGCAAATCTATTTTTAGTTTCTTAAGGAACCTACTGTTCTCCATAGTGGTTGCATCAACTTAACATTCCCACCAACAGTGTAGGAGGGTTGCCTTTCCTCCACATTCTCTCCAGCATTTATTGTTTGTAGATTTTTTTGACTATGACAGTTATGACTAGTGTGAAGTGATATCTCTTGTAGTTTTGATTTCCAGTTCTCTGATAATTTGTGATGTTGAGCTTCTCTTCGTGTGCCCACTGGCCATCTGTATCTGACTGTAAAGCTTTCATCAGACTACTCTCTCTTTAGCTGTGGGTGTGGGGCTTGATTTTGTTTTAAAATGAATATTGTGGGCCAGTTGGTAGCTAAATAGAGGTGAGAGTTGTAGGTTTAGGGAACGCTTGTCTGAGCTGCAGTGACTCAGGGAAGCTTAATCAGAAGGTTCTGATGAATCCAGAGTCAGACTAGTATTTGGGGAGGGTTTCAGACAAGCCAAGGTGTGGTCAGTCGAAATGTTCTTTCTTCCCCACAAGAAAGCTTATCCTCAGGGCACAGGGATGCTCCTGCCTGGACACTGTCCACCCTGTGCTGCCCTCTGGCCATAATTTCTGCTGGATTCCCTTCCCGGCCTCCTTCCCTCCTTGCTTCCGCAGACTCTCACTTGGTCAAATCCAGCGCCAACAGAGAATAGTTACTAGGTCACTCCTATACAACGTCTTTCCATCCTACTGAATGGACATGATCACCCCAAGTTATTCTGCTTACTCAGGCTGTACAGAATGACCCTTGCACATTATAGAGGTTACAACTGCATGCTGGTCAAAAAGGGAGAATGGCTTTGATTCCAGGAGACGTGTGCCTGGGAAACTGGGAGGTTGGGGAAAAGGGGAGGCATTCTTAGTGGCTCTTGAACCCCAGATGGATTCTCTCTGGACCAAGCTCAACCCAACAGTTCAGAAGGACAGAGTGTGGCCAGAATGCAGAAAATAGCTTCTGGGAAGCAAAGGTCAGTATCTGATCCCTGGGCCTGGACAGAGTAAGCCCGAGAAGGTGAGTTCAGATGTGCAGTGGCTCTCAGAGCACAGCTGGTGCCCCTGACCCAAGAGGAAGCTGTTCTGCAGCCAGTGCTGCCCAGGGGAGGGCTGGGGGGGGGCGGACAGGCAGGCTGCATGCTCACCACTGTTGCTGTTCAGTCGCTGAGTCATGTCAAACTCTTTACAACCCCATGGACTGCAGCACGCCAGGCTTCCCTGTCCTCTGCTATCTCCCAGAGTTTGATCAAACTCATGTCCATTGAGTCAGTGATGCCATCCAACCATCTCATCCTCTGTTGCCCACTTCTCTTCCTATCCTCAATCTTTCCCAGCATCAGGGTCTTTTCCAGTGAGTCAGCTCATTCCATCAGGTGGCCAAATTATTGGAACTTCAGTTTCACTCCTTTCAATGAATATTCAGGGTTGATTTCCCTTAGGAATGACTGACTTGATCTCTTTGCAGTCCAAGGGACTCTGAAGGGTCTTCTCCAGCACCAATGAAAGCATCAATTGTTCAGTGCTCAGCCTTCTTTATGGTCCAACTCTCACGTTCATACATGACTCCTGGAAAAATCACAGCTTTCATTATAGGACCCTTTGTCATCAAAGTGATTCTCTGCTTTTTAATATGCTTTTAGGTTCGTCATAAGTTTTCTTCCAAGAAGCAAGAGTCTTTTAATTTCATTTTGAAAATGAAAATTTCTTTGTTCCTTCTATGTTTTGTAACTCGGTGTTTCTGAAGGTGGCTTAGACTAACGGGCCTCACCTAGACTACAGGTGCAAAGAGCTGGGTTTGGTTCTGTTCATTTTCATTCAATTATGGTGATTTTTTTCTAGATTTCAAATGCCTAATCCCTAAAATATCAATAATATTAATATCAGCCCAATTACACTTATGGGGGCTGCTGGAGAGCTAAGTAAGAGGAAAGAGGCAGTGCATGTTAAAAAAAGAAAGTTTCTATGAAGCTGCATAAGTTCAGTTGTACTTAAAAATATATGTTTGGGGTCGACATTTGCACAGGATAAAAAGGAATTTGAAATTTGGTGTAAGTGCAGAATGAAGACAAATCATATGAGAGGAAACAGAAGGAGGAGCTAGGATTGAACTGTTTATATGTTACTATAACTCTGTATTATATTTTGTTGACTACGAATTAAACTCAGCATTTAAGGTGAGAAATGACAGGGAGGTCTTTTCTTTTTTTTCCTAGTCAGTGGAGCAAACTGGAAATTTTTGAAATGATCAGTTAGATACTTTTGATGACAAAATCTCTATGATTTATAATAAGTTTTTTAATCATCGGTGATGTTTTTACATTTCAGTTTTAATTTTAAGAAAAAGTTTCCAGTTGTCACAGGAAGCTGAAAAGTTTACCTACTAGAGTAGTTAAAATTGTAATTTAGGCTAAAAAGCAAACATGTTTCAGTTGTAGAAAAAAGCAATTTATTTCCAAAATTTTATTGATAAATCTCTTGTTTTACAAACGATCATTGACTTCAGAGATTTGTTTTTTTTCTTTTAGGGCCTAAAACAAAAAGATTCCTTAGAGAAATACTACAATCACTAGTTTCCAATACACATATAATTTATCTGAAGAAAATTCTACCCTATGTAAAATTACTGATAGTAAAACAGCTGGATGGATATTAAAATATCTAAATTATGGTTTCATTGGAATCATTGTCAACAAAATTTAAATCCACATACCTCACAGGAATTAAATTGATAACAATTAAAAGATGTATCACATTTTGGTAAGCACAAGTTGATTTCTGTGTTTTCTTAGGATAATTATGACTACTTTTCTCTGAAGAATATGCTTTCGTGTATCTTCTCTCATTTGTTACTATAATGTCCCTGCAGGGGACAGATATAACAGTCTTCAATTTACAGATGTGGAAAGAGAGATACAGATGGCCGACTTTGCCTAAAGTCAACTTGGGCCACCATGCTGTCTTCTGCAGAAACTTTTATGATTTTGGTTAAATTCTTTGCTTCAATGGGAGGGTAAGGTGTATAGAATACCAAACCAATGGAAATTGTTGCTCAGCCCACACCTTCTTTATTTCCTTCAGAAACAAGAGCAGCAAGTCACCATTTACCAGTCTATCCATAACATGGAGGCAAATCTAATCTATCTTACAGTACAGTTTTGGATGGGTGGGTTTGGAACAGAACACCCTTGATGGTAAAACATAATCCAAATCAGACTAAATTGCCATAGCTTCTGACATAGGTTTGCCATCTTCTGCAAAAAACTTGTCTCTCTCAATTTGCCACATTAGATAGGAGATAGAGGCACAGATGTAGAAAATAAACTTCTGGTTATGAGCGGGGAAAAGCGGGAGGAGAGAGATAAATTGGGAGATTGGTATTGACATATATGTATTGTTGTTGCTGTTTAATTGTTAAATCATGTCCGAGTCGTTGTGACCCCATGGAATGTAACCCATCAGACTCCTCTGTCCATGGCGATTCTCCAGGCAAGAATACTGGAGTGGGTTACCATGCCCTCCTTCAGGGGATCTTCCCAACTCAGGGATCAAACCCAAATCTCATGCATCTCTTGCATTGGCAGGTGGATTCTTTACCACTGAGCCACCTGGGAAGCCCCATTATATTTATAACAGAATCCATGTTAATAACTAATAAGAACCTACTGCATTGCACAGGGAACTCTATTCAGTACTCTGTAATGATGTTTACGGGAAAAGAATCTTAAAGAGTGGATTCATGTATTTGAAAAAGAGAGAAAGAATATCATCTAATTTAGGGATTAGAAAGAATTGTAAATCTATATGCCTTTAAATCTATAAATCCTATGATTGGAAGGAGTGGACCAGAGCCCTGGTTGAGAAGGATTCTGAACTCCAGTGGAACCCAAAGCGACAGGAGGGCTGTGACATCAGGACCCTTCAGTGTGGGACCCAGGACCACAAAAGCAGCAAGGAGGGACACGAAGTGGTAAGAAGTATATGTATTAGTTATAAAAGCTGCTCTGAAACTCCATGGCTTTAAACACAATCATTGATTTGCTTCTGAGCTGTACTTTGGTTTGAGCTGAGCTGGGCGGTTCTGGCCTTGGCCTGGGGCTGCTTATCAACTGCCTTCAACCAGTGTCTCAGCCGGGGCTGGATGATTCAAGATGGGCCTCGTTCACACGCTGGTAGTTAGTGCAGGTTCTCTCTAGAACAACTTGCTTGTCTTCTTGAGACTTCTTCAGTTGGATGGCATGGATTATCATTTGTGGTGGATTCATGTCAATCTATGCCAAAACCAATACAGAATTGTAAAGTAAAAATTAAAAATAAATAAATAAATAAATTTACAAGTGCCAGCAAAAAAAAAAAAAATGATACAGGCAGTGCTCCAAGAAAGCTAGCCTCACTTACAAAGACTCATCAAGCTCTTGCTGGTATCTCCCTTTCTGTGGCCCCATTGATGATGGCAACTCACGAGGCCAAGCTCAGAGTCAATGTCAGTGGTGGAGACTGTTCGAAAGCATGGTGACTGGGACAGATGAGCCACTGGGTAGCACTTCTATAATACCACGCCCCTCCCCTGCACACAGTGCAGCTGTGATTTCTGATATCTGGGGGGAAAATGCGGTCCAGGGCTTTCTAAAGCTGGGTTCAGTCTCTCTCTATACACACACACACACACACATATTTTCTTTTTTGGCACACAAGCTTAGTTGCTCTGTGGCAAGTGGGATCTTCCCAGACCAGGGATCAAACCCGAGTCTCCTGCATAGGTAGGCAGATTCCTCACCAGTGAGCCACCCGGAAGCCCTGGGTTCACTCTTGGCACTGACCTAAATTACCTTAGGTTTCAATTTCCCTCCCAGGTGAAGGGACATGATCACATTGCTCCTGTTAAATTTGTAAGATTTGTCATCCTGAAATTTCTCAGAGAACTTTATGAAAAGGTGAAACTTCATCAAAATGGTTCAGTTTCCTGAATACATATTAATCCTTAAGTGTTTTGTGCTGCTGCTAAGTCGCTTCAGTCGTGTCCGACTCTGTGCGACCCCACAGACAGCAGCCCACCAGGCTCCCCCGTCCCTGGGATTCTCCAGGCAAGAACACTGGAGTGGGTTGCCATTTCCTTCTCCAATGCATGAAAGTGAAAAGTGAAAGTGAAGTCAGTCGTGTCCGACTCTTAGCGACCCCATGGACTGCAGCCTACCAGGCTCCTCCATCCATGGGAGTTTCCAGGCAAGAGTACTGGAGTGGGGTGCCACTGCCTTCTCCGCAAGTGTTTTGTAGACAATTCTAAATCACAAGTGTCAAATTCTGGCCTTTTGGGAACTGAACGATAGCAACACACCAAAACCTACAGCACAAGGGGGACTTCTGTAAATATTTTATGAGTTTTATAGACAATGGATGCTATAGGGCTTCTTAAGTAGGAACATCTACTTTGGGGAAATCAGAAAACATTTTGTGACGCTCATATGTAAAGAAGGCCTGGAAAGATGTATCAGATAAAGCCATTTTTTTTCATTACAAAAGTAATTTATTTCAATTTTAGAAAACTTAAAGAAAAGGGAAGAATGTGCAAAACTTTCATTTTTACCATGCTTGTATATCTAGACACGTTTGTTAATAACTAATATCATGAACATATTCTACAGAATTAAATAGGCTTATTACTTTCCACTTAAATGGTTGCATTACATTCCAACTAATGTTTTGTGCAATAAATAATTTAACAGTCTATTGATGGATCTTTAGGTTATTTTCTTGTCTTAAACAAGGCTGCAATAAAAATTCATGCAAGCAAATCTTTGCTAATAATTCTTATGGATAAATTACTAAAGGTGAAATAATTAAATCACGTTATATAGAGATCATATGTAAAACCTTATAGTATAATGCATTTAATGACAAACTGGTTAGATAGCGTCACCAACTCAATAGATATGAATTTGAGAAAACTCCAGGAGATAGCTGAGGACAGAGGAGGCTAGCGTGCTGCAGTCTATGGGGTTGCAAAGCGTCGGACACAACTTAGCAACTGAACAATGACAAGGAATTCACATTTCTAGAACACCCCACTTGCAGGGGTAGGGTTGTAGAAAAAGGAAATAAAGCTAAATGGCAAGGGTAAATAGTTTTATCAGCATTTTATGGAATATTTGAGAAAACCATCCAGTTTATAGCCTGTGTGGAATACTTGGGGTTGATAAAGGAGTTAGAATGTTTACCTTAAAAAGTATTTTCTCAGCATCAAACCCAACAACAGTGAGGATCCTTGAAATATTTAAAATATTACAGACAATTTCTGATTCACTATAAATTAGCACAGTGTGGGTATGTGTTGCTATCTTAATACATATTGCCTAACATTTTTCTAAAAAAAATTTTACCTTTAGGGCAAGCTCATACCTCCTTCATTGTTGCCTTGGGACTAGGATAGAATGTTAATCAAATTCAAACAGAAAAAGGAGAAAGAAGTAGCTTAAAAGAAGTTCAGGTGAGAAATGATATGGGTATTTTTTGATCGAAGTCCGGATATGAGAGCATATGCCAAAAAAGATACATTTAAAAAAAATTATTGGAATACAGTTGATTTACAAAGTTGTGTTAGTTTCTGCTGTTATTTTTTTAGTCACTAAGGTGTGTCCAACTCTTTGTGACCCCATGGACTGCAGCACATCTGGCTTGCCTGTCCTCTACTATCTCCCAGAATTTCAGATTCATGCCCATTGAGTCAGTGATGCCATCCAACCATCTCATCTTCTGCTGCCCCCTTCTCCTTTTGCCTTCAATCTTTCCCAGCATCAGGGTCTTTTCCAATGAGTCAGCTCTTCACATCAGGTGACCAAAATATTGAAGCTTTAGCTTCAGCGTCAGTTCAGTTCAGTTCAGTTGCTCAGTCGTGTCCGACTCTTCCTGACCCCATGGACTGCAGCATGCCAGGCCTCCCTGTCCATCACCAACTCCCGGAGCTTGCTCAAACTCATGTCCATTGAATTGGTGATGCCATCTAACCATCTCATCCTCTGTGGTCCCCTTCTCCTCCTACCCTCAATCTTTCTCAGCATCAGGGTTTTTTTCCAATGAGTCAGTTCTTCGCATCAGGTGGCCAAAGTGTTGGAGTTTCAGCTTCAGCATCAGTCCTTCCAATGAATATTCAGGACTGATTTCCTTTAGGATTGTCTGGTTTGATCTCCTTGCTGTTCAAGGGACTCTCAAGAGTTCTCCAGCACCACAGTTCGAAAGCATCAATTCTTCAGTGCTCAGTCTTCTTTATGGTTCAACTCTCACACGCATACATGACTACTGGAAAAACTTTAGCTTTGACTATGCAGACCTTTGCTGGCAAAGTGATATCTCTGCTTTTTAATATGCTGTCTAGGTTTTTCCTTCCAAGGAGCAAGTGTCTTTTATAATTTCATGACTGCAGTCACCATCAGCAGTGGTTTTGGAGCCCAAGAATATAAAACCTGTCACTGCTTCCACTTTTCTCCCTTCTATTTGCCATGAAGTGATGGACTGCATGCCATAATCTTTGTTTTTTTAATGTTAAGTTTTAGGCCAGATTTTTTCACCCTCTCCTTCATCCTCATCAAAAGGCTTTTTAGTTCCTCTTCACTTTCTGCCATTAGAGCAATATCATCTGCACATCTGAGGTTGTTGATATTTCTCCTGGCATATTTAGAGTTAAAGCTTAATACTTTCTTTTGGCCTTCTTCAACCCTGAGGATTCTCTCTCCCTGCATCTGTCTCTCCCTCCCATGAAGCTCCTGCCAGTGCCCCTTATTTAAGTTGTCCAAGTTAGGTAGCTTCTGCCCCATAGCAGTAGGCTTCTTTCTGGTCTGTTCAGTAGCTTTCTGACTATTCTGTTCTATTCTACACATATTCATCAGATTAATTACCCCTCTCCCACCAGAATACCTCTGATCCCCCCATTCTCCTGACCAGAACGGTCTACTGTCTTCCTATGAAACTACTGTTAAAAGTCTTTAAGCAACTTGTTTTGTTTTAAGATTTTACCCCCTTCTTTGGGCTTTCCTGATGGCTCAGTGGGTAAAGAACCCACCTTCAAAGCAGGAGACAAAGGAGACTCGAATTTGATACCTGGGTTGAGAAGATCTCTTTGGAGAAGGAAATGGCAACTCACTCCAGGATTCTTACCTGGAGAATCCAAGGTCAGAGAAGCTTGGCAGGCTACAGTGCAAATGGTGGCAAAGAGTCGGACACGTCTAGGCATGAACCGTCTCACCCCCTTCTCCAGCTTCATCTTTTACCATTATCCAAAATACAGCACTCACCCTATCCTTCCTCTCCCTGGCATTTCTTCTCCCGAACTTGCCCTCTACCCACTCAAGTTACCCAGCCCAAATGATACTGACCTCACAAAGCCTTTTCCTGAAGCAATGGCAGCTGTCTTTGACCACCCACATCCTTTGTTTGTATTCAAACCTCTTGTGTATTGTTTATGCTTCACACTCCTCGAGGGCAGACCTAGCTTTTATTTGGTTTTAAACACTTAGAGCTCCTAGTGCAGGATCTTGCAATGATCAAACCAGCAATTGTTTTGCTGGTGGAAGAAGAGACCCTGACCCTTTTTGTTTAATGTAACAGGTCTACAGACCTGGGATAAATCTAGATTCTTGATTTTGTGTGTGTGTGTGTGCTCTTTTGTTGTTTAGGACATGATCTCTGATTTTGGAATGTGGTGAATTTGTATAGCTTTCTTTTCTCCTGCAGTTAAGTTAGTTGTTATTGTTGTTGGTAGGGATGCTATGGTCCTTATCCCATAGAAGTGTGACCATCTCTGGTACTGGTGAAGGAGAACAGTTTGAGCATGAACCTTGGAGTCTCAGTTACTACCTGAAGTGCTTTTGTCATTATACTTTCTTTCTCTAAATGCCAATGATATTTCCTTTAGTCTTTAAATCTGTAATCCTAAAGGGTACATCTTTTCTTATAGCAATAAAAGGTAGGGGGAAGGATGGAGAGAAAGGATACTTTGGGAGTTTGGGATCACAGGTACACACTGCTATATTAAAAATGAATGACCATAAAGAACCTACTGCTGTATAGCACAGAGAACTCTGCTCAATGTTATATGGCAGCCTGGATGGGAGGGGAGTTTAGGGGGCATGGATACATGTATAAGTATGGCTGAGTTCCTTTGCTGTGTACCTGAATCTATCAAAACATTGTTAATTGGTTATACACCAATACAAAATAAAAAGTTTAATATAAAAAAGTGCATCAAAGCTATGATTCTCATTGTTGTTGTTCAGTTGCTCAGTTGTGTCCCACTCTTTGTGACCCCATGGACTGCAGCACACCAGGCTTTCCTGTCCTTCAGTATCTCCTTGAGCTTGCTCAAACTCATTCCCATTGAGTTGGTGATGCTATCTAACCATCTCATCCTCTGTTGCCCCTTTCTCCTCCTGTCTTTACTCTTTTTTGTCAAAAGGGTCTTTTCCAATGAGTCAGCTCTTCACATCAGGTGGCCGAAGTATTGGATCTTCAGTTTCAGCATAAATCCTTCCAATGAGTATTCAGGGTTGATTTCCTTTAGGATTGACTGGTTTGATCTCCTTGTTGTCTAAGGGATTCTCAAGAATCTTCTCCAGCACCACAATTTGAAAGCATCAATTCTTTGGTGCTCAGCCTTCTTTATGGTCCAACTCTTACATCCATACATGACTACTGGCTTTCCTGGTAGTCTCATGACAGTTGGATTTTTAATGCTATCTAGACGAATCCACAAGAACACTGAGAAATTTGTCACAAATGGTTAAATCCCAAACAACAAAGCTTCAGACTACGATTTTCAACAAATCCAGGTTATTCTGCTACTAATATTTCACTTATTTTCTCAGCTGGATAAACTCATTTGCCATCTCATATCAATTTTCAGCATCACCTTCCTTCAAGGAGATTTCTAAGGCTTTAAACATACACCGTAGCCATTCACTTAACTCTTCTACATCGCTGAGAGGACATTTGTGAATAAATGTTTTTATTCTTTCTCTTTAAAATCTGGGAAAAAAATTGAATCACATTTTAATTGCAACAGCACCAGAAGTTAAGTAAAATAGCTAAGTAACATGGACTTATACACATAGTTGGTCCAAAGTAATGTTTGTTAAATTCAGTCACTGGACAAACAATTCTTCAGTCACAGTTTCAAGAAGACTTCTTTCATCCTTCCATCCTTGAAGATTTCCTGTTTACTAGGTGGAGACAGATAGATAAGCAAGGGATCATTTATAACAGACTCTGCAATAAACCCTCTACCAAGAGCACCTGATGGATTGGATTCCAAACCTCATGACCTACTTAATAGAGAAGTTTTAAAAAAAAGAATTGACTTTTAAATGATCAATAGGAGTTTAAAAGTTGGAAAAGGTAGAAGAAAAGGTGCTCCTAGAGGAAAACATACAGCAAAGCATAAAGCTGTGGAAATACACATGTGTTTCTTTACTAATTCATTCTAACTAAATGTTGAATTGCACGCTATGACTCAGAGCCATGAGTATTCATTTAATTCCTTTCTAGGGGAATAGGAGGCTATGGAAGAAACAGAAAGGGAGTGGCCTGATGAGCAGAGGAAGCAAGGAGGTTGAGGCCTCTTTGGAATCCAAGGCAGACAAGACTTCAGTCTAGAGAAAATGCAGCTCATTTTGCAGGCTTCTCAGATGGTACAGATGAATCCACCTGCAATGCAAGAGACATAAGAGGTTCAGGTTTAATCCCTGGGTCAGGAAGATCCCCTGGAGAAAATAATGGCAACCCACTCTAGTATTCTTGCCTGGAGAATTCCATGGACAGTGGAGCCTGGTGGGCTATAGTATATAGGATTGCAAAGAATTGGATATGACATGCATGCTCAGTTCCTTTCACCAGGTGGGAAATAGACTTCCACACAAGGCAATGATTGAGGAGACTTAAGTTGTTGTTTTTTTTTTTTTGAGATATATGTTGAAACAGTTTTTTTTTTTTTAAGTATTTATTTCACTGCGCTGGGTCTTAATTGTGGCACTGAGGATCTAAGATCGTCATTGTAGCATGAGAGATCTTTAGTTGTGGTGTGTGGGATCTATTTCCTTGACCAGGGGTCGAACTTGTGCCCCCTGCATTGGGAGCTTGGAGTCTTAGCCACTGGGCCACCAGGGAAGTCTCAAAACAGCTTAGATTTTAGGTTCTAACATCAACGGCTCTCAGCCAGGATGAACACTTCAGGTGTCTATGAAGCTTTTAAATGATGCCCTCTGATTTAAATATGGTAGCTCTGGAACAGAAAATTTGCATTTTTAAAAATCCCCAGAAATGAGTCTGTCATGTATCCCAGTCTAGGAACCAGGGAGGTGCAGAGGAGTCATTACCTGGGTTTGTGCAAGTGACAAACAGGATCATACTGCATTTGGAAAGATTATTTTTTCCCTAGAGATCACTTGTTCTCAAACCTGGTTGCACAGTGGAACCCTTTGGAGTTTTTTAAACACACAGATGCCCTGGACTAACTGAGGCTAACTTAGATGAGAACCCACTTTGGTGGAGGTTGAGCTTCTGTATTCCTTGAAAGCTCCTCTAATGATTTTTGTAACTGTCATTGGTATAGAATAGAATGGAATGGATACTTGGAGCAGAGAAACCACTTAGGGTGGGTTATTGACAGAAGCTCCAGGTCTCCTAATAAATTCAGACCCATGAACGTACAGTTCAAGGGATTTGGTGACGGACAGTTCAAGGAGTACTCGCTCTGTATTTGCAAACCTTTGAGGGGTGGTTTCATTTGGAGAGTTCTACTAAGGGTAAATCCTGTCACTTCCAGTAATTTCCTGGATGGTAACACCTGTGTTCTGTTTCCCTTTTCCCCGATTTCTTGTGTAAATGTGTGATGGTCTTCCTCCTGGGCACAACCACTAGAGAAAGATCTGAAGAGTTTGACATAAATTCAAAGAAATCTGCCCAATTAACATGTGAAACCCAGAATAAAATAATAGATTTCTCTGTGCTTCAAAGTTAGAAAAACAGGAAATTAATTTAAAAGAATGAGCATTTGTGGCGTGCCCCCAGGGTTCCAGCCACTAACTGTTAGTTGCTCAGTCATGTCTAACTCTTTGCCATCCCATGGACTATAGCCCTCCAGACCCCTCTGTCCATGGGATGCTCCAGGCAAGAACACTGGAGTGGGTTGCCGTTTCATCCTCCAGGGGATCTTCCCGACTCAGGGATCAAACCCGAGTTTCTTGTCTCCTGCAATGGCAGGCAGGTTCTTTTCTACTAGCACCACCTGGGAAGCCCCTGTATAGTTGAAAGTAAGTAGTATCAAGTCTATAGCACTGTAAAATCAGTAGTTTGACTATGGTCTTGCTGTCCAGCCTTGTGTGACATCAATCTGTACAAGGCTTGACTGAATCTATGGGACAAGAGAGAGAAAAAAATCAAACGTGACACTAAGGTGTCTGCTCTAGTTGGTGGGGAGAACAGTGACAAATCCATCTATGCTAATTTAAAAATCTGATTTATTTATATATTTGTAAAAAGTTTGTACATTATACATGGTATTCAAAATAATATTATAAGTAGCATGCATTCTAAATCATAAAGCATAGATTAAAATCCTTATCAAGCATATACTAGCAGTGTGAGAAAAAAGAAAGTGATGAATTTATGGAGACATGAAAGCAGGAATTATAACCCAACAGAGAGATCATTTCTCCAGTCAACATAAAGGTGATTTTTGATTGAAGCAATGGTTACCTTAATGCAATTCTCAAATACCAACAATATTGTCTAGTTGCACTTCAGTCATGACTCAAGTCTAACCTAATAGTGTTTATAACTGTGCTACATTCTGGGAGAAAGAGTCATGTTGAAGACAACTCAATGTAATTTAATAATTACATTTCTTATTCATTATACCTTTGCTCTAGTGGTCATTTTAATCCAATGCTATGGCCAATATCAACTTTTTGTGAATGCATATGTAGTGACAGTGATATAAAATGGGAAGGGAGACATTGATGAATGCTTCTTGAAGGGAAATTCATGAATGAATGAATAAACAAATATCTGCCATCAGAGAATCTGACATAAGAAAAGTGAAGGCCATCTTCAGTCTGGACTTAACTCAGATCATCACATCACTTCTGCTTACTCTCTGAAATAATCTTTCATGTTAGTATATAGTTGACGTAGAGAACATGAAATCAAAGGATAGAAAAAGAAAATGATAAACATCACCTTCTGGCTATTATGTATGTATTTCAGTTAAACTCATTGGAGCACTATTAAATTTATTAGATGAAGACCAGTATGCATGAGACTTAAAAGAAAAGACTCTAAGTAGCCAACTTTGCAATTCCTGTGAACAATAAAATCATGAGTGTGCATTTTTTAAAATAAATAGATAATGAGATGTGAAATCATTACAAAAATGTCTTCCTAAGTAAAAACAGCCAACTTGCTGACATCCAAGTTGTGCCATCCATAGCTTAAAACAGCTGATGCTTTTCCGAAAGCCCATCCCTCTGCTGTCACATTCTTTTGCTTCTTTAAAAGGAAGGATTTATTCCACCTCTTAAAAATAATTATAGGCTGAGAAGTCACCTGTGGTCTCCTACCTACTTTGCCTCTAAAACTCTGGTTCTCCACAACTTCACTGGCAGAGGCCAGTCCATTGATGTGGAGAAGAACGTGGCTCCAAGGACAAAAGCCCAGCTGAGATGGTGGTGTTCTGGGTTGGGAAGGTCCCTGAGTGACCCAGCAGTTAAGGTAGCATCCTCCTGTGGTTAAATTTTGGGCAGAATTTTAGGTCCAGTTACACTCAGTGCTCAAAGCATCCATGATCTTTGGTTTACCAATCCATGGCTTTTTTTTTTTTTTTTCATTCTGTTAAGTCTGAGGTTTAGGTACAAGAAAAGAAGCAGAGAAGGTGAAGGAAGGTCCTAAGTGAAACCTCTTGCATCACTGTCATTCCCAAACCAACCACAAGTGCCACTCATTGCAAAAAAATCATGGCTAACCAACTGGGCAAACCTCTCCTCTAGCCCTAGAGTGATTCCTGACCTAACTCCACCTTCATCATTTCCAGTCCTTGCTCACCAACCATCCACCCGGCACCACTCCCGTAGCTGGAAATAAAGAATGTACAATGATATAACGTACAGTGATATAAACGCACAGGGCAGTCAGGAAATGCCTGACTTTTAATGCCCCGAAGACAGCCCTCAATCAATCAGGAATGCAAATCAATGGATAAATACCCCAGCTTCCTTACCCTTCATTTTACACCATGGTTCCTCCAAAGGTCTCCAGAAGGGAAAAGGATGGTAGAATGGACAGAAGAAGGACCCTTAAAGATATCCACATCTTCTCTTTAAAACTTTTTTTGTTTGTTGTTTTTGACTTTTTGATGTGGGCCATTTTTAATGTCTTTGTTGAATTTGTTACGATATTGCTTCTGTTTTTTTTTTTTGGCCCCAAGACATGTTTGATCTTAGCTCCCCATCAGGGTTCAAACCCATACTCCCTGCACTGGGATGTAAAGTCTTAGCCACTGGACCTCCAGGGAAGACCCCATATCCACATCTTAATTCTTCAGAGCCTGTGAATATGCCACCTTATGAGATGGGAAGGACTTAATCAGATGTGAATGAGCTAAAGATCTTGAGATGGAGAAGTTTATCCTGTATTATCCAGGTGGGCCCATGGGATCACAAGGGTCCCTGTAAGGGACAGAGGAAGTAGGAAGATGATTTGAAGATGTGATACTGCTGGCTTTGAAGGCAGAGGAAGGGGCCATGAGTCAAAGGATGCAACTGCCTTGAGAAGCTGCAAGGAATAAATTCGCCCCTAGAAACCCCAGAAAGGAACGCAGCTTGGCTGACAACTTGAGTTTCCAGGGCTTCATTACTTCTCACCTGAATCACTAAAATCACTTCACTGATCTTCTCATTCACCATGTCTTTCTGTTCTAACTCAGCCTGCATAGAGCTAACAGGCCACTCCGAAAGACACAAGGATAAAACCCACAATGGCCCTTGTGACACAGATGTCACTTAAGGTGTAAGATATATAACTAACAAGAATGTTGTGTAGAGCACAGGAAACTCTACTCAACATTCTGTGGTGACCTGAATGGAAAGGAAATGCAAAAAAAAAAAAAAAAAAAAAAAAGGAGATATATGTATACAAAGGCTTCTTTGGTGGTTCAGATGGTAAAGAATCTGCCTGCAATATGGAAGACTTAGGCTTGAAGCCTGCACTGGGAACATTGACTGAAGCAGTTTAGCAGGCAGGCATGCACATGTTGCTGTTGTTTAGTTGCTGAGTGGCGTCACACATAGTAGTGTGCATATGTTAACCTCAAACACCTAATTAATCCTCCCCCTATGTTTCCCCTTTGATAACCACAAGTTTGTTTTCTGTCTGAGTCTACTTCTGTTTTAGTAAATGAGTTAATTTGTATCATCTTTTTTTAGATATAAATGATATGCTATTTATCTGTAGAAAGGTATCATAGCTCTTGAGCATGGGCTTCCTGGGAAGGCAGATAAATGTGCTAGAAGTGGGTGGCTCAGCTCTGTCTTTGCTTCTTTGCCTGTAATTGATTCAACATTTTATTGTAATCAGAACTTAAAATTTTAGTACTTTTAAGTTTACTGTGAGTATTGAGCTTTAAAAAACATGAAAGTACATTACAGACTGTCATTTCAAACAACCCATTTTTATGCAGGCTATCAGTTATTTTGAGAGAATGTTGGCTAAACATCCTTTGGGTTTGCAGCCTAGACAGAGGGGTAAAAGGTATCTTACCTAAGACGGATCTCAGAGAAGAGTTGACCTCTTGCAGATCTCCATGCAGTCTGGCTCCAGTCTGGTGCGTATGGCAACCAACCCTAGTCTACAGGTTTGGACTTGGGCTCTTCCCTCCATGCCTGATGACTGCATGCAATGCCAGAGAAGGAGTTCCCACTGCTCCTCACTCCAGCCACAGAGCTGGCAGTGGAACACAGGTGCCAAGGTTCTGTCATGTCCTATTACTTTTGGATCCTGGTCCCTGGTTGTATCATGAAAATGGTGGCACTTTCCTGATTCCACATCATAAAAGCTGCACAGTCAGGGTTAAGTGCCTTTCTCAGTGATGACATTAGTTCTGCTGGATCTCTGGGCTGTCCTTGCACGAACGGGAGATGAAAAGTCTCACCTGCTGCCGGGCCTGTCCACACGAGTCTCCCCAGCATCTGCTGCCCCAGCAGGTCTTGGTTGGCTGTTTCTGGGCAATGTAATGCATTTGCTTTCCTAACAACTGCCACTGCAGGCAGCTTTACAAAGACAAGCCCGTATTAATGTGGAAACCCAGCCAGGCTCTGAAACCTACTGGAGCTTCTTGCCTCAGGTCACCAGGAGCTCAGTGGTGCTGTCCACACTCTAAGGACAGAAACCCTGTCGGGGACATCTTCAGCCACTGAAGATGTAGCCCCCACATCCAGCCGAATTGTTGGCCTACATGTTTGTTTGATCAACAGAAAGGACTCTCTGAAGTTTCCTAACTGTTCTTTGCATTGCACTCTTTTATTTTTTTTTATTTTATTTTTTTTTTAATTAATTTATTTATTTTTAATTTTTACTTTACAATTCTGTATTGGTTTTGGCATAGATTGACATGAATCCACCACAGGTGTACATGCGTTCCCAAACATGAACCCCCCTCCCACCCCCCTCCCCACAACATCTCTCTGGGTCATCCCCGCGCGTCAGCCCCAAGCGTGTCAAATTTGTTATTTAATTTTGGCTGTGTTGGGTCTTTGTTGCTATACGTGGGCTTTCTCTAGTTGCGGTGAGTGGGGGCTACTCTCTAGTTGTAGTGTACAGGCGTCTCATTGTGGTGGTTTCTCATTGTGGTGGTAGCAGAGTGCAGGCTCGGGATGGCAGGCTCAGTAGTTGTGGGGCATGGGTTTAGTTGCCCTGCAGTATGTGGGGGTTTTCTCAGATCAGTGATCGAACTCGTGTCTCCTGCACCATTGTAAGGTAGATTCTTAACCCCTGGACCACAAGGGAAGTCCCTGCATCACATTCTTAATGTTTCAGAACCTGCCTATGGAATAGCAAAATGATTTCATTATCTTCCCATTTGAGGGCCAGGCCAACCTATACGTAATGAGCACACAGGAACTAGTGTGCCTTGTCAGCTGGACTTTCAAATGTTACGGGATGACCCGTTAGCTCTGCATCACCAAAAACACCTCAGCTTTCTGACTTTGCAGAATGAGAAACATACTTACTGTGAGATACGCATTTCTGTGGTCTTGGCATCTGATAGCACTGAATCCTTGGGCCTGGAGGACCTCCTGAAATGCGATGACTTACTTAATAACCCCTGGGGAACTGCGTGTTGGAAGACTTGTCTGGCCACAGGAATGGTTTCATTTGTAATGATGAAGAGCTGGTTGTGCTTAGAGTAAAGAGCAAAATCACAGAAGCACTAACTTAGTCCTAGGTTTACAGGGCTTTACAAGTGGATTGAAGAGGCAAGTTGGTTGCTGTTGTGTTGTTGTTTAGTCGTTGTGTCCGACTTTTTGTGACTCCATAAACTGTAGCCCGCCAGGCTCCTCTGTCCATGGGATTCTCCAGGCAAGAATACTGGAGTGGGTTGCCATTTCCTCCTCTAGGGGATCCTCCTGACCCAGGGATCAAATCCACTTCTGCATTGGCAGGTGGGTTCTTATACTGCTGAGCCCCTAGGGAAGCCCTAAAGAAGCAACACTTGTAAGCAAGGAGAATCAAAGAATGATGTGCATATTTCCAGTCTAACATTAGATTGAGGACAAGTGAACCCCAGCCAACAGAGGAGCTCTGTTTTGAAAGAAAAAGACAATGATTCACTCTGCCTTCGATGCAAAGAGAGGCGTTAGCCAGCATGACATTGAAGCCTGTAATCAAGCTATTACGGATTTCCATGTATACTATTAAACAGATACTGACTTTCATGAGGTTATATCAAGATTTATTGGCCTGAGAGGTAAATATTGACTGATAAGATGTTGAGGTCAATAATTACCTCCAGGGACAATAAATCTTTATATTCACGGACACACAAATTCAATAGTCAGTGTGGTTTGTTAGATTAAACACAAATTCCAAGTCATTAGAAGTATCTGGAAATCCCTTTTTATAACCATGAATTCTGACAGTTTATAATTCATCTTAAAACAGCATATTTTAAATCAGATCTGGTATAACTCTAAAAGCGAAAGTTAGTTTTATTTTTAATCATAGCCTTATGGAAAAAAAAATCAGTTTATATGTGACTTCAGCTTGACCAATTCTATTCCAGCAGCTAAGCGGGCAATCTCTACATGGTAGGTACTCAATATACATTTTAAAAAATGAAATTCATTTCATGTAATTTGATATTTAAATTCTTAATCAACAACAAAAGCCAATTAAAAAGTATATGCTGTATGCTGCTAAGTCACTTCAGTCGTGTCCGACTTTGTGTGACCCCCTAGACGGCAGCCCAGCAGGCTCCCCCATCCCTGGGATTCTCCAGGCAAGAACACTGGAGTGGGTTGCCATTTCCTTCTCCAATGCATGAAAGTGAAAAGTGAAAGGGAAGTCACTCAGTCGTGTCTGACTCTTAGCGACCCCATGGACTGCAGCCTACCAGGCTCCTCCATCCATGGGAGTTTCCAGGCAAGAGTACTGGAGTGGGGTGCCATTGCCTTCTCCAATATGCTGTATAGCAATCATCAATGTTTTAAATTCAGTTTTATTATAAAAATATTTATTTGGATCTTAATTTAGAGTAAACGGCTTATCAGGAAAAATATTTATGACATTGATGATATTAAAAGACTTGGCATTATTTATATGAGTTCCCCTGGAGGAGGGCATGACAACCCACTGCAGTATTCTTGCGTGCAGAATTCCACGGACAGAGAAGCCGCGTGGGCTACAGTCTGTGGGGTCACAAAGAGTTGGATATGACTGAATGACAGAGCAAGCATGCATGTATGAGTTCTTCACCAGAAATCTATTCAGAATTTTATTTTAATCAGAAATTAAAATTTGAGTACTTTTGAGTTTGTTGTAATTGAGTATTTAAGTTTGAAGTGAAGTGAAGTGAAAGTCGCTCAGTCATGTCCAACTCTTTGACCCCATGGACTGTAGCCCGCCAGGCTCCTCTGTTGATGGAATTCTCCAGGCAAGAATACTGGAGTGGGGTGCATGCCCTCCTCCAGGGGATCTTCCCAACACAGGGCTCAAACCCAGGTCTCCCTCTTTGCAGGCAGATTCTTAACTGTCTGAGCAACCAAGGAAGCTGGTGAAAACACATTACACAGTGTCATTTCAAATTTTTATGCAGGTAGCCAATTATTTTGAGAGAATGTATCTAAACTTGGATTACAATTGGGTGAGGTGAGCCAGGATTGCCTGGTACCAGAGAGATGGCAAAGGGGACCATCAGACAGTTTAAGGCTGGTGTCTGGGACTGCAAGCAGCACAGAGCTGGTGATGCAACTGGGTGACCCAAGTGCCTTGCTGCAAAAGTGCAAAGCAAGAGTCCCTTCTTAGGTGTGTAACATGGACTGGCTTTTGTCTACATCCAAGGGTAAAGAACCAGCCTGCCAATGCAGGAGATGCAAGAGAAGCAGTTTTGATCCCTGGTCAGGAAGATCCCCTGGAGAAGGAAATGGCAACCCACTCCAGTATTCTTGCCTGGGAAATTGCATGGGCAGAGGAGCCTGGCTGGCTGGCTATACAGTCCATGGGGTTGACTAGCAGCCACAGCTCTACTGCCCCCACTACTCTCCGTTCATCACTGTATTCTGGCCCAAATGACCACGCCACGGCGCCTCATTCTCAGTTTGCCCACATTCTCCTTTAGCGAGAGCTGAAAATCCGTCCTGAGATTGCCCATAGGCAGCTGTGCTACCCTGGACTTTGGGGACTGTGTGGGAGATTTATGGTCAAACTATACCCTTGGGTGCTGCTTCTCTTCTCTGGAGAGGTTGCTACAGTGTGTCCAAGGTCAAGGTGATTCAGGATGCAATTGTGTGTGACTGTTATAGGTGTGCCGGTGAAGGAAGATCTGTGGGTACAGTTCAAATGTGGCTGAGAGAAGAGAGTTTTTAGCAAACACTTCCAAATTCTTACAAGTGGACTCAAAATTCTGCTGGTTTTTTTTTTTTTTTTGAGCAACTATAGTGATAACATCTGCAATTAGTAATGAGGGGCCATAGTTTCCCAGACTGAAGTAACAGAAATAACAGCAGAGGACATCAGCTTTATTTCGGCTCTCATCATAGCCATTTGCCTCACTTTTGGTTACTCTTTCTTATCTTTATTTCCACCAGCTCACTTTTTAACTGTATTCTTTAGGGCAATTTTAGATTTATAGAAAAAGTGCAAAGATAATGCAGATTTCCCATATATTTTACATCCAGATCCCCCTGTTGTTAACATCTTGGATGACTATGGCTCATTCCTTATACTCAATGAGCCTATACTAATGCATTCTTATTAAAAACAGTCAATTGTTAAACTCCATTCCTTTAATTTTTACCTAGGCTTCCCAGTTGGCAAGGTGGTAAAGAATCTGCCTGTGGTGCAGAAAATGCAGGTTTGATCCCTGGGTCAGAAAGTTTCCCTGGAATAGGAAATGGCAATCCACTCCAGTATTCTTTCCTGGGAAATCCAAAGGACAAGAGGAGCCTGGTGGGCTACAGGTCATGGGTTTGGCGGAGGAAGGTCACAGAGGCGGAATACCACTCTCGTCACATCTTATCAGGGGCAACTTGATCGCCTGGCAGAGGTGTTGGATTTCTCCTCTGTAAGTTACCCTTCCCCCCCTCCCTTTCTGTATCATCCTGTCTGGAAGGAAGTTCCCATGGGTTGTCCACACTGAAGGAGTGGGGAAAGTCACCCTCTATCATTTTTTAAAAATACTTTTTAAGATGGATAGATTGCATTTATGCATTTATTTTTAATGTGTACTTATTTATTTTAGCTGCACCACACAGCATGTGGAATCTTAGTCCTTCAACCAGGGATAGAACCCAAGCACTTTGCATTGGAAGCTCAGAGTCTTAACTCCTGAACCACCAGGGAAGTCCACCATTTATCTTTTTGAAAGTGGGGAATCTACAAATGGTTTGAAATTCTTCTACAGAGGAAATTTGTCTCTTCTCCCTTTATTAATTTGTGTATTATTTATTCAGTCATTTTTATATCAGTATGGACTTGATATTTATTTGGTGCTTTGGGTTATAATCCAGTAATACTTTATTTTGTGGCTGTAATTGTTCCAGCTTTGGTCTTAGGTTTTTTTACAGTTGGCTCTCATGTGCCTTGGACATAATCCCCATCGTAGGTTTTTGTCATAGTTGTTATTTTGGGCATTTCCTGACTTTCTGAAAATAAAGATTGCTGCAAACTCATTTTGTATACTGTTCATGTGATTCATTTGGATGTGAGAATTGGACCATAAAGAAGACTGAGTGCCAAAGCATTGATGCTTTCGAATTGTGGTGCTGGAGAAGACTCTTAAGAGTCCCTTGGATGGCAAAGAGATCAAATCAGTCTACCCTAAAGGAGATCAACCTGGAATATTCACTGGGAAGACTGATGCTGAAGTTGGAGCTCCAATACTTCAGCCACCTGATAAGAAGAGCCAACTCATTGAAAAAGACCCTGATGCTGTGAAAGATTGAGGGCAGGAGGGAAAGAGGGATGGCAGAGGATGAAACGATTAAATAGCATCACCGACTCAATGGACATGAGTTTGAGCAAACTCTGGGAGACAGTGAAGGACAGGGAAGGCTTGTGTGCTGCAGTTCATGGATTCACAAAGAGTTGGACACAACTGAGTGACTGAGCAACAACATCATCTTGTATATCTCCTGTCCCAGTCCTAGAATACTGACTCTCCTTTAATAATTATTTTAAACGTATTTGGAGTGTGATATTGTGTGTGTGTCACTGATTCAATGGACACGAGTTTCGGTAAACTCCAGGAGTTGGTGATGGACAGGGAGGCCTGGTGTGCTGCAGTCCATGGGATCGCACAGAGTCAAACCTGAATGAGTGGCTGAACTGAGCTGAGACTAGAACCACTGTCTGGATCACTTCCACTTCTCCTTCAGGTTCAACCTCCACCCTGGTTCACCTGCTCTGTGTCCAGGGAGGCTCGCCTATATGGAATGATCAATAGGCCCTTGCCCTCTGGTGTACATCTGAGCCTTGGCAATAGGGTGTCCCCAGCAGGAGACTAGGAGGGCACTGATACTGAGTCTGACTATTTGTTCTTTGGTTCTTCTTCTGTAGTGGGGATTCCTTGGTCCTCAAGCCCTGCTGAGAATCTCGGCTCAGTTAAGCTGGTTTTCTTCCCACGGTCTCCTCTGTTTCCAGTATACCCACTCTGCCCTCCTTCACTCCTTTTCCAACAGCCCACTTTGGCCCCTTCACTAGCCCAGGGTACTGTCCTAAATTTGCCGTTTCCTTCCATCTTGCCCATGCTTTCATGGAGAGACCTTTTATATTAAACTCTTCAAATGTCATAATTCGGTTATATCATCTCTTTCTTGTTGGGATACTCTTCAACATCTTTTTGGGATAAGGTAAGAGAATGTTTGAGGAAGAACTGAAAGAGGAAAGGTGTAAGTGAGAGTCAGAGAAATAGCAAGAGAGACCAAAAGACAGAAGAGTTTAAGAAAAAGTTTGGGGTGGACATGTTAGCTCAGTCGTGTCTGACTCTTTGCGACCCCGTGGACTATAGCCTGCCAGACTCCTCTGTCCGTGGGATTCTCCAGGCAAGAATATTGGGTGGGTTGCCATTTCCTCCTCCAGGGGATCTCCCAGACTCTTTACCATCTGAACCACCAGAGAAGCCCAAGTACACACTGCTGCTGCCGCCAAGTCCCATCAGTCGTGTCCGACTCTGTGCGACCCCAGGGACGGCAGCCCACCAGGCTCCCCCGTCCCTGAGATTCTCCAGGCAAGAACACTGGCGTGTACACACTACTATATTTAAAACAGAGAACAAACAAGGACCTACTGTATAGCACAGGGCATGTTGCTCAATATTCTGTAACAACCTAGATGGGAAAAGAACTTTAAAAAAGGATACATGTAAATACATAATTGAACCACTTTGCTGTACACATGAAACTAACACAGCTTTGTTAACCTACTATGTCCCAATATAAAATAAAAATTAAAACTATAAAAGAAAAATGATCAGAACAGACAAGAATGTCTTGCTCCAACTTGAAGGAACATGCTTGTATCAATGAACAGGTTTTAACTTAAAGCCAATCTTTACATTATTATTCCTTTCACACTAAAGAATAATTTTAGATCTATGTGGAAAAAGACACTTTTGTTTTGGAATTTTATTTTAGAGCTAATAATTTAATAGGTGGAGTTATTATTAATACTTCTTACAGTATCCTGACAATGTGTTAGACACCGCATTCTCAAGGAGATTAAGAGTAAACATTTCTTATTTGTGGAAGACAACTGTGCAAGTTCCATATTTATGCATTCATGAGGTTTCATAATTTCATTTGATTACACGGCATATCTTCTTAATGAAAAAAAATCTTATCATAGTTTTTTAGATTTTGCAATAAATATGACGAACTCAGGTAAAAGAATTTTGAATCTCCAGGTTGTTTAGCATGCTTTCTGCATTACAAAATTTCCAACAAACACTGAAATACATAGCTAACTTCTTCTAACAATCTAAAGGTACATCTTTTATTGCATGCTAACTATGTAGGTAGGCACTTAATATATATTACTTAACTCTCAAAGCAATCCATTCTGTTAGAATTGTGAGTTTTATAGATGAGAAAATTAGATTGAGAGACTAAGGCACTTGCCAAAAAACACAGAAAGACCGCAAAAACAGAAATCACACCACTGGGACTAGAACACTAGTCTTCCTAACTATAAACCCTGTGCTTTTACAATTACACTATTAGTTAATGTTACCATTTACTCTTCAGGGGCAATTAATTTATAAGTATACAGTACACTCAAATATGAAAATGCATTCCTCGGACAGTTTCATTTTATGCTGTGCCCTAAATTTTTGGTTAATGTTGAAAACGCTTTTTACTGTGTGTCCTGTGTTTTAAATAAAATCCAACTTTTTATTTTCTCAAAAGCACTTAAAACAGTCTATTACCGATGCTCACGTACAACTGAATCAGACAGAACAACAGGCTCAGATGTGTTTTCATGGTTTGGATTACAACTTGGTGTCTGAGTATTTAATTGTGGTTTTATTTCAGACAAACAAATAGTCAGAATTATATTTGTGGGAGTAAGAAGTAAAAGTGACATCTTTTTCTCTTTCTGAAGTTTTGAACTGTGGTCATTTACTTAGTCTGATCGAACTTTTGCTTAGTGAAAGGGTGTGGAGACACGTTGTTTTAATCCGAGGAAAAGTAGCTGATTTGCATACTTTCAGTGTGAGTTCACATGGGGCTGTTAACAGTGTTTAAGAAGACTGTGTCTTGGACAACTCTTCTGACTGTAATTTAAACAAAGGTTCAGTCACGGAGCTGTGATGCAGTTCCTTCATTTTTCATTCATTGCAGAAATAGTTTTTTGACTGAAATATAGTTGATTGGGGCTTCCCTGGTGACTTAGACGGTAAAGAATCTGCTTGCAGTGCATGAGACATGGGTTCGATTCCTGGGTCAGAAAGATGCTTTGGAGAAGGGAATGGCTACTCACTCCAGTATTCTTGCCTGGAGAACTCCATGAACAGAGGAGCCTTGCAGGCTACAGTCCATGGGGTCACAGAGAGTCAGATTGACTGACTGGTTAACACTTTAACTTTCATAGTTGCTTATCAATGTTGTGTTACTGTCAGTATACAGCAAAGTGATTCACTTTTTCATATATATATATATGAATATATATAAGAATCCTCTTTATAATCTTTTATTTTACAGGTTTTCACGGAATATTGAGTATATTTCCTGTGCCATAGAGTAAGTCCTTGTTGTTTATCTAAAATGGTGTGCATCTGTTAATTCCAAACTCCTAATTTATACCTTACCCTCCGTACCCTACCAGGCTCCTCAGTCCATAGAATTCTCCAGGCAAGAATACTGGAGTGGATTGCCATTCTTTTCTCCAGGGGATCTTCCCAACCCAGGGATCCAACCCAGGTATCTGGCATCGCAGGAAGATTCCCCATTTGAGCTACCAGGGAAGCCTTATATATCTATCTATATACATATAGATATAGATTGGAGGCTTCCCTGATGGCTCAGAGGGTAAAGCATCTGCCTACAATGCAGGAGACCCAGTTTTGATCCCTGGGTTGAGAAGATCCCCTGGAGAAGGAAATGGCAACCCACCTGGAGAATCCCATGGACAGAGGAGCCTGGTGGGCTACAGTCCATGGGGTCGCAAAGAGTCGGACACGACTGAGCAACTTCACTTCACTATAGACATAGATATAGATAGATGATATAGATACACAATATATAATATATCATATATATATATATAATGGTATATATCTACTAATCCCAAACTCCTAATTTATCCCTTTTCCACTCTTTCTCCTTTGGCAAACATGTTTGTTTTCTATTGACAAATAAATGGATAAGGAAGATATGATGTGTGCATATATATATATGTATATACATATACAATGGAATATTACTCAGCCATAAAAAAGAATGAAATAATGCCATTTGCTGCAACATGGATGGACCTAGAAACTATCATACTATGTACACTAAGCCAAAGACAAATATGATATCACTAGCAGGTGGAATCTAAAAAGAGACACAAATGAACTTGTTTTCTACAAATATTTTTTGAATACTATGTTTCAGCAGATATTTTCATGTATTAGGTGTCCTACCAGGTGCCTCAATGACCATGCTATAAGTAAACTCAACCTTTTCTTAGTTTAGGTTTTTATTGGCTCTATACACACCTTTGAACTATGTTACAAATTTAAAATGTTTGGGACTGGAACTTGAGGATAGCTCTCAGAACACCAGACGATCAGGCTGAGAAGATGCTCAGAGACTGGAGCCCTTCTGGAACAAGGCCATGTCTATGTGTTCCAGAAGCCTGGACACTGGGGAGATGGGGCTTTCTCAAAGTCACAAAGTGGGACTTCCCTAGTGGTCCAGTGGTTAAGACTTCACTGTCCAACGCATGGGGTGTGGGTTCCATCCCTGGATGGGAAGCTAAGGTCCTACTTGCCTTGAGGCCAAAAAAAATTAAAACATAAAACAGAAGCGATATTGCAACACATTCAATAAAGACTTTAAAGATGATCCGCAATCAAAGTCATGGAGCAACAGCAGGAGAGCTTGTGATCCATTCACCAATAGGAAGCTGGCTTGCACAGGGGTCCCCATCCACTCATTCATTCATTCATCTGTTGGCTCACTCAGTTAATACATATTCATTGAGCATCTTCTCCAAGCAGGCGAAGCACTGGGCTTAGGGGGTGAGTGTTAGTGTGGACGGAACAGGTGGGCATCTCGCATGATGGCACTTCTGTCTAGTTAAGGTAAGACCCTCCCTTCTTTCACTCAATGAGAAGATCATAAGTAACTCTAATATGATTTAATTCCAATACCTGGCTGCTCAGATGGTAAAGAATTTGCCTGCAACACAGGAGACCCAGGTTTAATCCCTGGGCCAGGAAGATTCCCTGGAGAAGGGAAAGGCAACCCACTCCAGTATTCTTGCCTGGAGAATTCCATGAACAGAGAAGTGTAGTAGGCTACAGTCCATGGGGTTGCAAAGAATCACACACGACTGAGCAACTAACACTTTGATTTCACTTTCAATATGATTTATTAAATGAGTGGATTCCACTATGAGTACAGGAGACACTGTAGAAAGCTGATAATTAGAGACTAGAATGGAGAGGCAGGCCAGAGAAAAGGAAGATTGTCTAAGGTTTTGGGAAGGAGTGGGCTGGGTTAGGATTCCTTGTGGATGTGAAGCTCAGTTGTAAACCAAAGGTGGAGGGTGGGCTGCCAAGCAGACAGCGAGGTGGAGGTGGATGAGCCTGTTTACTGCACCAGCCACAGAATCTGCAGAGGAAGGATTTTCTAATGGAAATTCATAAATTTATGAAGAAATAATGATCGTATTTATACCGTGCTGTTCTAAACGCTTAGACTTAGTCTGCTGATTTATTAATCTTCACACTAGTACTCTGAGACAGAGGAGTATTATTCCCATATGATGACAGAGGAAGACACTGAAAATCACGAAGGTTAAAAATCTCAAGCAAAATCATACAGGAGGGATGGATCAAACGGAATTCCAGTGAGGATGCGCGGGTCAGTGTCCCTGCCCTGGGTCAAGATCCTTCTTTCTGGGTGTAAAAGCATGTAGCATTTTATGCCTTCTTAGCTTCTACAGTTGGAGTTCAGTTTCTACAGTTGGGAAAAATTACTGAAACCCCCAAACAATTTGAATTTATGCCTTGTCATACTGTATTTGCTTAATGAATGCAAGCTTCTATATTTCCTTTCATTTGTGGGTTTATGAACATCAGCCTCATACTTTATAGGTGGTTTGATTTTTTTTTTTTTTAAGATGTCTAACTTGCCATAATTAAAGGGACCAGCTTGGGACAAAAACACTTCTCTCTTACTTGTAACAATCCAGCACCAAACATACCATACCAAAAAAAAAAAAAAAATACACAACCCACGAGCTCAGACAAGCAGTACTTTATACTTTGAAACGCTCCTGCTATTTAATATATGTACCTTGCCCAGTTTCTGGTCTGGTTCTCTTCCCCTAGGTTTTCCTCTGTATCATTTTTGTGGCTGCTTCATTTCTGTTTAATATTTGCTTATTTTTGTTGAAGTCCCCAGTGCAGAAACCCACAAACCAAACGAATACTAACGGAAAACACTGAGCGGCTCAAATGTCCTTGGAGACACTCAATTTTTTTTTTTTTTTTTTGTTATTTGTTTGCCACCATTTGTCATCCTCTGCTCAGAGAGATCAACAGTTTTTAGCACAGAGATCAATATTCTCTTAACCCAGACCTAATCTGAGGAGAGCCTCCCAGGGTTTCACCTTGGACTACACTACTCTACCAGAGTTGCCTTCCAGCCCTCCCCTCCCCCGCCACCCCAGC
The DNA here is from genome assembly GCF_014754425.2 of Oryx dammah. Classification (NCBI taxonomy): domain Eukaryota; kingdom Metazoa; phylum Chordata; class Mammalia; order Artiodactyla; family Bovidae; genus Oryx; species Oryx dammah. The sequence goes on along the minus strand of NW_024070209.1, from coordinate 8,540,272 downwards.
CCCCCAGCAATAATTTTGTCTGAGTAAGACAGCAATTTTTCATCCTTTGGTCAAAACTGGTGACAAAAGAGGGAATAATGGTTGCTGACATACGAAATGATAGATTTGACACATGGCAGGCTGAGCTGGGAGCTTTCACGTGCCAACGTAGAAAGACAGATAAGCCTGCTGATGGTTCTTCTGACACTGCTGGCGCGCCCCACCCCCGCCTCTAGGACCAAAACAACCGCCTCGATCTTTGCTTTCTTTGGGTCTTTCTTGTGACCAAGTTTTTTCTCTGACTCTGGACAGGAAGGAAGCCGCTGCACGGCTCTCCCTGTCTACGTCTGCATTTCCTTGCCCCGCAAAAATGATCAGTCTGCGCCCTTTCCTGTAGTACTGCGAGGGCAATCCAGCATGATGCGTGAGGAAATACGAACGAATGTAGCCAGTGAGAGAGAAACAGATGGGGCGAAGAAATGGAACCAGCAGATTTCTGGACCGTATTCAATGAGCGTAGTTCTCTAATACTGCAACAGAACTGCTCTTTAATTTTTGTGAGCATCCAGAGTGGAGAAACACCTCGACCTCCACCGAGGGGCACAAAAGGGGTCCCTTTCTTAATCCTTCTGGCAGAAGTGAATTAGGGCTCACAGAAGCCCATGCCAGGAGGGAGGGCAGAGACGTGCACCCGGCCGGAGATCTAGTTCCCTGGGACAGACACTGTGACCTAGATGCCACGGGGCAAGGCTCCAGCCCGAGATCCCGTTACATCTTGACACACAAAAGCTTCTTTCAGAATCGAAACGAACCAAACAGAAACAATTTCTACCCCTGCCTGGGCTCCACCGGAGCATATGTTCACGTTTAAAACCCAAACCCTGCCCCATGCACCATTTGTCTACATCCAGACGTGTATTCTCTGATTTCTGCAGACGGACAGCCACCACGACTGCTCTGGGTCACCAGGAGCCCATAAACAACACCACATACAATTTACTTGTAAAATAAACCCACCTCCAGAGTCCTGCCCCCTTCTTTCCCCTGGCTGACTGCAGTATTTGCTTGGGGAGCTATGGCTTTCTCACCATTGCACATTTGCCAGGAACATTTCAATATGACCCTTCCATCCTCAAGGAGAAAATGTATAAATATTCTAAGGTGATGTTATTTACAAAGCCACAAAACACCGACTTTGAACTCTCTTTTCAAAGACAGTTTTAGAAAGAATTTTTCAACCTACCTCAGAAAAAGAGATCCTATTTTTTTTTCTTTTAAACTGCCAAGCGTCCCAAGTCCATACATGCTAAATGCATACGGAAAAAATTATAGATACATGATCGTATGCATGTTTCAATCCTCAGAGCCAGTTTCCCCCCCCCGCTTTTTTTTCCATTTTGGGCTGTGTGTGTGTGTATGTGTCTGTGTGTATGTGTTGATGAAAAACATTTTTCTTGTGATACATTATTCGGCACATCCTATGGTATTTTTCACAGTTTCTACATGTTTGACATTTTAGCCAAACCTGTTAGGAGGGGGAGTCAAATTGGAGAACTACAATATTTAGCTTTCAATAATCACTGCCAATATAATAGTTGAAGGAACGTAAATTTCGCAGGGGGATGATTTTTAATAAAAAATTTTAAGAACACAAAGGTTTACTGCAAATAGTTCATGAGATATAATACAACAACTATTAAAAGACATATATAAATATTTTGAAATGTGTGTGTTGTGAGGAGAAAAAGAGGAGGGGAATTTAAATAGGGGAAAGATCTGGCAGATAGCAAAATTTCCCATAATGAGAAATACTCTGTAGAAAACAGGTCTAGAGTAAGCTGCTATTTTAAAAATTTTCTTCGTTATGAACTAGATCTCTCACAGAACCTTGAATGACCTGGAACTTTTGTTTGTGTGTGTTTGAAATGAATCTTAAGGTCATGAGTTAGGGTGCGTGCCCTTAGCTTAGCAGTCCCTAAGTGAGGGGTGTGTATAGTCTTCTGGCATTTTCTTTTTAATAGCAATTTTGAGTACAGGATTGCTGAAATGTAAAGCCATTTCTGAACACGCACCCTGAGGCCACAGGACAATGAAGAACATTTTAAGGGAGTAGATAAAATAAAAATGACAGCAGCAGCCACGTTCTTTGGAAAGTGATGCTACTGGTCTGGATTACCTTGCCTTTCACCTTGTCTGTTTTCTCAACCAACCAGTGATTCCTGTTGAAGCTGAGGGACTCAGAACCACCCCAGAGCCCTGAATCTCACTTGGAGTTTTTCCTGCAGAAAAAAATAAAAGGTCCTTCCATGTCAGATAACTTGTGGACATTTCCTTCCAAGGGAGTGTTTACATCGTTATTTTGCCCTGAAAGCATCCTCTGATGGACAAGATGCTGTCAAACAACCCAAATGTTTCCCAAAGCCCTCCTCCTTGTAGACCACAAAGAGTTAAAAGGATGTTTCTTGTTGTAGAATTAATCAGATTCATATTAGCAGTAGTAAATGTCATGCTGGCACCTTCTCCTTCTCACACATTACAGTTTCGAGTCTTTGCTACGAGGGAATAATGAAGTCAAGATATGCAGTGCCATATACTGAGCATCTTTTTTGTCAGTCTGCATAAGAAATGAATTGTATCTGCTACTAAGGGGGTCAAAGGAGCAGTGAGTTAAGAAGACTGCTTAAAGAAATGACATGTCAAAGGAAACCAAAACTTATTTTATTTTATTTTTTAGCATTTCTTAGGTGGATTGCTTTTTTGGAAAGAAAATGTCCACAAATGCCACTGTGTGATCAAGTCAGGTTATTTTTTTTTAATTTAGTTATTTATTCATTTTTGACTGTGCTGAGTCTGGTGCATGGGCTTTTCTCTAGTTGCAGCAAGCAGGAGCTACTCTTGAGTTGTGATGTGCAGAGCCCTCATTTTGGCAGCTTTTCTTGTTGTGGAGCACTGGCTCTAGGGCTCACGGGCGTCAGTAGTTGTGGCTCCCAGGCTCGAGAGCACAGGCTCAGTATTTGTGGTGCAGGGCTTAGTTGCTCTGCGGCATATCCCTGCAACCAGGGATCAAAGCCCCGTCCCCTGAACCAGCAGGTGAATTTTTAACCACTGGACCACCAGGGAAGTCCAAGTCTGCTTACTTTCAATGGCTATTGACCAAAGGGCATTCAAGCTCTTTGAGCTTACTTACTGAGATCAATAAAATAAAACTAACCTCCTCCAAGGCAGACCTGAACACCAGGATTGGGACAGCCTGCCCTGTCCTATACAGGGACATCATGGCAGGGTAGCTACAAGTTCAGCATAGCTATCATACAGCCTGAAGGTGAATCTCTCAGTTATGCCTGAGACCAAGAGTTACCTGGTCCAAGTGATTCAACTTTGTCCAGCTCCTTTCATTGTAAATAAGGACAATAATTGTACTTATCTAGAGAATTATTTGGAGAAGGCAATGGCACCCTACTCCAGTACTCTTGCCTGGAAAATCCCACGGACGGAGGAGCCTGGTAGGCTGCAGTCCATGGGGTCACTAGGAGTCAGACACGACTGAGCGACTTCACTTTCACTTTTCACTTTCATGCATTGGAGAAGGAAATGGCAACCCACTCCAGTGTTCTTGCCTGGAGAATCCCAGGGACGAGGGAGCCTGGTGGGCTGCCGTCTACAGGGTCGCACAGAGTTGGACACAACTGAGGTGACTTAGCAGCAGCAGCAGCAGAGAATTATTGCAAAGACTATGGCTGTTAAATCACATGAAGGGTATGAAATACGATGCCTCCTAGAGAGACTGGTGGGTGCTCAGTGGCTCAGTCGTGTCCAACTCTTTGCCGTCACTTGGAGTGTGGCCCTCTAGGCTCCTCTGTCCTTGGATTCTCCAGGCAAGACATGGCGTGGGAACAATGTCTTTCTCCAGGGGATCTTCCTGACCCAAGGATCACTGAACCCTCATCTCCTGCATTGCAGGCAGATTCTTTACCACTGAGTCACCTGGGAAGCCTCCTCATAGAGGGAATATCTCTGTAATTGTTAGCTCTTAATACAGGTTCATTAATTCTCTAATTTAATCAGTGACTATTCATTCATTACTTGTGTGGTTGAGTATTTGGGAGATTCAAGAGAAGAACTGACTTGGGTCAGATGGATTAAGATGGGTAATATTCTAAGAGGTCGTACTATGTAAAATTGCTCAAGGTAGTAGAGAAGAGTGCAGTAGCTCATAACTTTGTAAAACAGGCAAAATAATATTCACATATAAACTCCTGCAGAGATGGGTGGTAGTATCAGAAGGGACCCAGGAACAAACTGAGTAACTCCACAGAGGAGAAAGCAATTAGACCCCTCTCTTACACTCTTGCATAAATTAAATCAAAATGGATTTAGAATGTAAATGTGAGATTCAAAAGTATAAAGCTACTGGAATAAAGTATTGGAAAAAACTTCCTTGATCCTGGTCTTAGTAAATTCTTTGGATGGTACTCCAAAAGCACAAGCAACAGAAGTAAGCATCAGCAAATGGGACCACATTGAACTAAAGAGCTTCCGCACAGCAGAAGAAATCTTCAATAAACAGACAACCTACAGAATGAGAGAAGATATTTGTAAATCCAACATCTGATAAGGAGTTAATATGCAAAATATAAGGACTTTCCTTGTAGCTCAGAATATGCTGACCATGCAGGGGACCCAGGTTCAGTTCCTGGGTCGAGAAGATCCCCTGAACAAGGAAATGGCAACCCACTGTCGTATTCTTGCTTGGATCATCCCATGGACAGAGAAGCCTGGCAGGCTACAGTCCATGATGTCTCAAGAGTCAGACATGACTTAGCAACTAAACCACCACCATCCAAAATATAAGGAACTCCTCCAACTCAATAGGAAAAATAAAAACAAAACCAAACTCCAGACCCAAATGATTTGATTAAAAAAAATGGGCAAAAGACTTGCACAGACATTTTTCAAAGAAGACATACAAATGGCCAGCAAACACATGAAAAGATGCTCCGTAGCATTAATCATTAGGGAAGTGCAAACCAAAGCCACAGTGAGGTACCACCTCACACCTGTTGGAATCGCTGTTGTCAAAAAGACAAGTGATCACAAGTGCAGGTAAAGGTGCTGAAAAAAGGTTGGTGCAGCCACTATGGAAAACAGTATGGAGGTTTCTCAAAAAAAAAAAAAAAAAAAACAAAAAAAAAAACTAGCATAAGATCTAACAGTTCTACTTCTGGGTGTAAATCTGAAGTACATAAAAACAGTCTTGAAGAGATATCTGCAGCTCCGCATTCATAACAGCATTATTCATAACGGCCAAGACATGGAAACAACTTCAGTGTCCCTGGACAGATGAATGGGTGAAGACGTGAACTGGAATGTTATTCAGCCGTAAGAAGAAGGAAATGCTGCCTTTGGATCACTGGCCTCGAGGGCATTATGCCAAGTGAAATAAGACAGAGAGAAAATGAATATTGTATGTTCTCATGTATACTTGGAGTCAAACTCATAAAAATAGAAAGTAGAAGGTGGATGACAGAGGCTGAGGGTGGGGAGGTGGGGGGAATGCTCAGATGCTGGTCAAAGGGACCAAACATCCAGGTATAAGATGGATAAGTTCTGGGGATCTAGCTTACAGCATGGTGACTAATTAGTAAACATCATATTATATACTAGGAGTTTCTCAGGTGGCCCAGTGGTAAAGAATCCACCTGTCAATCAGGAAATGAGGGTTTGATCCCTGGGTTGGGAAGATCCCCTGGAGAAGGAAATGGCTACTGACTCCAGTATTCTTGCCTGGGAAATCCCATGGACAGAGGAGCCTGGTGGGCATCCGTCCATGGGATCGCGAATGAGTTGGACACAACTTAGCAACTAAACAACATTATATACTTGAAAGTTGTCAATGCAGCGGATCTCAAATGTTATCATTCCCCTCAAATGATAATTATGTGAGGGGATGGAGGTGTTAACTAACCTTACTATGTTTTCATTTTCCACTATATATATATATATGCATCAAGTCATCACTTTGCACAACTTCACTAATGTGTGTTGTGTGTCAATAATATCTCAAGAAAGCTGGAAGAAAAGAAGTGGTCCAGGAGTCATTTTCAGTATTTCTTTAGCATTTTTCACTTTATGTATATGGTTTCTTTCCTCCTAGGTAATCATTTAAGCTAAAACAGTTGCTTCTTCTGAGATGAAAACAGCATTTTGTGACTTCTGCCAGTATCACATTGTTGGGAGCATATGGGAAAGCAAGTACAACTTAGGGTAATAAAGGGTTCTATCAAAAAGGTGTGAAACTATATTATCATATAAAACATACCAGTAAACACTTCCTAATGCCAAAGTCTGGGCTTTCCAGGTGGCTCAGTGGTAAAGATTCTATCTACCAAGCAGGGGCTGCGGGTTCAATCCCTGGGTGGGGAAGGTCTCCTGGACCAGAAAATGGCTATCCACTTCAGTATTCTTCCCTGGAGAATCCCATGGAGAGAGGAGCCTGGCAGGCTACAGTCCATGGGGTCGTGAAGAGTTAGACATGACTTAGGCAACTAAACAGCAACAATAACAATAGCAATAACAAAGTATATTGCTATAATGTTAAAATCAGCTGTATTGATTTATAATTTACATATAGTAAAATTTACCCATTTTAAGTGCACAGTTTAATGAGTTTTGTCTGCAACATATGCCATGAAACCGTCACTGCAACTAAGATATAGAACATGCTGGTCACCCTGAAAAGTTGGTACCCCTTTGCAGCTAGTCTCCTCCCCTACTTCTGATCCCCAACAACCCCTGATCTGCTTCTTGCTAGCATAGTACAATGCAGGGAGCTCAAACCTGGTGCTCTGTGACAACCTAAAGGGTTGGGATGGAGTGGGAGGCGCAAGGGAGGTTCAGCAGGGAGGGGACATGTATATATACCAATGGCTGATTCATGTAGTTGTGTGGCAGAAGCCAACACAATATTGTAAAACAATCATCCTCCAAGTAAAAATAAATAAATTTTAAAACTAAGGCAATCATTTCTATATCCAGCCTTGTTTAATTTACTTTACTTTCGCCAGCCAATTAAGCAGCCTTTAAAGCTGTTTCCTCATGGAATTGTTATGAGGTTCAAGTGAGAAAATACAGGTGAAAATTCTGTGAAAAAAATCAGCAAGAGCTACCAAAACACAGAATTAACTAACTTGTACTTACCTATCATACTTATAATTATCCCTTTTAAATACCCTGTTACTAGTCTCTGGAAAAAAAAAATCCTTCTAGAGCAGAGCAACTCACATTTAATACGTTCAGATCACTTGGAGATCTTGTTAAAATCAGATTCTGAATCAGTACGTCTGGAATGTGGCCTGAAGTGAAGTGTTTATTTTGACACTCAGGTGAAGACGATGCCATTGGAGCAAGGCGAGGGGCTGTCATTTGGGTAGGGCTCATATTTTATTCAGGTTTTGCCAACAGTCTTGGCTTTCTTCATTAGTTTTAACCACCAGGACTAGAGATTCTTCCCAATAACCACTGTAACCTTGAGCGACCCAACCTCCCATGTTGTTTGGTCCGGCAACCAAGTATGCTGGCTTATGGATTCTCGGAATGGAATAGATTTTTAATGTCCCCTCAACCACTAGAATTAACTCATTAAACTCTTGGACACCTAGTCTCTCATGCAACAGTCTCCTTTTGATTGAATCTCACCAACAACAGTGCATCCTCTATTCGTTCACTGTGTCTGGCTCATCATTGCGGTAAAGTTCTCAATATGCTTTAGGGCCTTATGTTTGTCAAATACACTTCCTTTCCTCCAATCCAAGAAGCTCAAGACATTATCATTGGACATGAAATGTATTCAACTGTCCAAAAGGTGAAAGAATAAAACAATATGCTTTCAATATACATGACAAACCAAAGACTAGTTTTCGAAGTATATGAATAATTATAAATTATTAGCAAAAATTAAACTTCCAATGGGGCAGAATTAAGAAGAAGAAAATATAGATCAGAAACAAGAAAGTAAAAAGGAAGCAGCCACAGCCTTATTGATACCAGATAAAGAAGAGTGTGGGGTTTTCTTGTAGCTCAGATCATTAAGAACTCACTTGCAATGCAGGAGACCTGAGTTCAGTCCTTTTCATGGCTTATAATCAGCCTAGTGTAACATTATTTGGAGGCTCCAGCAAATATCTGGATGAGTATGTGTGTGTTAAGTCACTTGAGTCATGTCTGTCTCTTTAGCCACCCCATGTACTGCAGCCCACCAGGCTCCTCTGTCCATGGGATTCTCCAGGCAAGAATGCTCAAGTGGATTGCCATGCCCTCCTCCAGGGGATTTTCCCCACCCAGGGATCCAACCTGGGTCTCTTAAGTCTCCTGCATTGGCAATCGAAGCCAAAATATCTGGATACTCCTTCTCAAATCTCAAACACTCCCTGTCCAATCTCAGAGAGAGAAATACGTACTCAAGACAGCTTTCCTGGGTTAGATGCATAATTCAGGAACTCGACAGGTTTCCTTAAACTATTTTTCACTAAATAGGTAATTACGACAGGAAATCTCAGCATTCAAGGGAATTTTTTTATTACACTCCTTGAAAATAAATGTTATTCCAAGTCTTGTTGGAATACCCGAGATTTACACATGATGTGTGTGTGTGTGTGTGTGTGTGTGTGTGTGTGTGTGTGTGGTACATGCTGATTTATCCAGAATCCCCATGCCAGGGACATCTGGATTATTTTCTTTAGGAAGAAACCTGAACTTAAATTCATTTTCTTTATAACTGAGATGTCAATGAGGTTAAATCTCCTGAGCCTTTAGCTCCACTTATATTCCAGGAAATACTGATGAAAACCAAAATCAGATATTATCAAATGTCTTCTTACTTTGTAAGAAGTAAGAAATGTACTTCTTATTTCTTTATTTAGGGTATACTGCCTGCCCGCGTGGTGTCTGTCACTTAGGTAACAGTTACCTGCCACTCACCAGGGGTCACATTGAGGCACTGAGGCATTGAGGGTGGGATATACAGGAGAAAAGCATTTGAAAAAAACAGACTTTCTGATCTTTCCTTTTACTAGAATTGCATCTATTTCCTTTTTACTTCAGTTTCCTCTTTTGCAAAATAACAACATTTGGACCACACTGTGCTATTGCATCTTTGCTGACATCCTAAGAGGCAGTTTTCTATGTCTTTGCAGTTGTCGCCTTATAGTCCCCCCAGGACTCCCCATAGGGAATGTATGGTGTTGTGGTTAAAAGCATGAATTGCAGCTTAGGCTGCTTGCATGTCCTGGCTATTGTATTAATAAATAGTGCTGCAATGAACATTTGCATGCAGGTGTCTCTTGGAATTCTGGTTTTCTCAGGGTGCACGTCTAGTAGCGGGACTGCTGTGCCATGTAGTATGTTTAGTTTTTTTAAGGAACCTCCACACTGTTCTCCACAGTGGCTGTAAGCTGCTATGTAGCACAGGAAGCTCAGCTCAGTGCTCTCAGATACCCTAGAAGGGTGGGATGGGGGTTATGGGGGTGGGGAGAGGTCCAAGAGGGAGGAGATATACATAGACATATAGCTGATTCACACTGTTGTACAGCAGAGACTAACATAACATTGTAAAGCAACTATGTGTGTGGGTGCTAAGTCACTACAGTCGTGTCTGACTCTATGTGATTCCACAGAGTGCAGCACGCCAGGCTTCCCTGTCCTTCACTATCTCCGAGTTTGCTCAAACTCATGTTCATTGAGTCGGTGATGTTATTCTACCATCTCATCCTCTGCTGCCCCCTTCTCCTCCTGCCCTCAACCTTTCCCAGGATCAGGGTCTTTTCCAGTGAGTCGGCTCTTTGCCTCAGGTTGCCAAAGTATGGGAGCTTCAGTCCCAATAAAAAATAGTAGCTGCTATTCAATCATCAATGGTAGACAGTGATAAAAACTATTGGAAGAAATTCCTCAAAATCCCTTTGAGACATGTACTTCAAGATCTGGGATAAATTAGTGTGCTTATTTGTTTTGGCACATTCTCCTAATTACTGTTGCTTTAGATTGTCTTGAAGTCATGTAGTGGCCAGACTCCAACTTGATTCTTCTCTTTCAATATGGTGTTGGCTATTTTGGGTCTTTTGCCTCTTCATCCAAACTTTAAAATCAGCTCATCAATATCTACAAAATATCTTTCTGGGATTTTGATTGGCCTTGTGTTGAATCTATAGATCAAGTTGGGAAGTCCTGCCATCTGGACAATATTGAGTCCTCCTGTTATGTACTTTAATATTAATATATTATTTTTTCTTTGCTTTCTTTCATCAATGTTTTGTAGTTTTCCTCATATCAGTCTCATATATATTTTGTTAGAGTTATACCTAAGTATGTTATTTTAGGAGAGTGTGCATGTAAATGGCATTGTGGTTTTGGTTTCAAATTTCACTGTTTGATTATTGTTATATGGGAAAGTTACTGATTTTTGTATATTAACCTTGTCTCCTGCAACATTCCTGTCTTTGCTTAGTAATTGCAGGATTTTTTTTTTCAATTCATTTTGTTTTTCTACACGTGAGATTATGCCATCTGTGAACAGATACTGTTTTATTTTTTCCTTCCCAATCTGTATGCCTTTTATTCCTTATTTGTCTTATAATATTAATCAAACTCAGCAGGATGGGAAAAAGAGTGGTGAGAGGGGGCATCTTTGCCTTTTTCTTGTTCTATGTGCAGACATTGTGTGGAGCTCTGGGTTACACAAAAATACTAAAAGGAAATGGCAGCCCACTCTTCTATTCTTGACTGGAAAATCCCATGGATAGAGGAGCCTTGTGGGCTACAGTTCATGGGGTTGCAAAGCACTGGACATGACTGAGCTACTGAGCACACTAGATTTAAGGATCTCTGAGCTTTAAGGAAGCATCATACAAGGACACTGAAGAATTCTAACTCAACAAAGTCGTGCATGCTCTGGTGTTCAGAGAGGGAGCAAGGGAAGTGGCATGTGAACCATAGTTTGAAAAGTGAAATGGAAAGTGTTTAAAATAAATGGAACTTTTGGGGATACCTTGGTGGTCCACTGGTTTAAGACTCCATTTCCAGCGCAGGAGATGTGGGTTCAGTCACCTGCTGGGGAACTAAGATCCCATATGCTGCACAGCCAAAAACAGAAAAGAAAAAAGAAATGGAAATTTCCACAAGGACTTTTCATTAACTCAGACTCACTCTTGGAAAATTACAAAGGAAACCAAGTTGGCTTGTGGTTTCTTCTTTCTTCCCCCCTTACTTGGCCCCCTTCCCACACCTCCATTTCTCACTGCTGACTGGTTCAGGGCCCTCAGTATCTTTGTCACATATGGGCCCTGGGACTCAGGAAATTTTCCCCAGGACAACTTTGCTGAGGCTGTCTTCCCAGACTCGTGCTTTGTACTCACAGTCATCATCCCTGTGAAGCTCACCTGTCCCGGGGTTCACTTCCTCAGAGGCAGGTTGGCTGGACCTTAGGAAGGGCCTGCTTCATGTCTGCATGTCTGTACATATCCATGAGCTAAAGAGAGATGGGGAAATGGGAAGTCTTCTCCTCTCCCAACTTTTTGGAGGAAATATGCTTGCCTGTAATTAGGGGTAACATTAAAAGCATTTAACAACCATTAAGACAGGATCACTGAATGTTAAGGAGAGATGCCAGCCATTAGGTTCAAGCACAGTTCTAAAGTGTTAGTCACTTAGTCATGTCTGACTCTGTGACTCCAGGAACTGTAAACTGCCAGGCTCCTCTGTCCATGGAATTCTCCAGGCAAGAATACTGGAGCGGGTTGCCATTTCCTCCTCCAAGGGATATTCCCAACCCAAGATCAAATCCAGGTCCCCCGCGTTGCAGGCAGATTCTTTATCATCTGAGCCACTTTGGCCCTTGAGTACCAAAGAAAGGCATACGGAAGAAAGTCATATAGGATTCTGGAGTTTGTTGTTTGGGACCAAAGCAGGGATCATTAAGTCCGTGATGCCTTGGGGAGGGGCTCTTTCAAATTCATACTATGAACTATTTAAAAAATACTTTGGCTGTACCTTACAACATGCAGGATCTTAATGTCATGACTAAGTATTGAACTTACACCCTGCAGTAGAAGCATAGAATCTTAACCACTGGACCATCAAGAAAGTCTCTGGGATAGCTATGTTGCTAGCCATATGTGTCCAGCTGAGCATCAACCACATCTTTATGGTAAATAACTAATTTTATGTATTGATAAGAGAATAGAGGACTTGATATTTGGTTCCAATGATGGGGATTTTAGGGGAGTTGGAAAGGGAAACTCATGTCATAAAAGGCTGGTCGAAGCAACACGCTGGAGCCTGTTCTCTGCTTCTCTTTCTCCTGCCTCTTCTTCCCATCCTCAGACTCAGACAACAACATGTTGGCAGATGGTATGACCCACATCCCTGCAGGAGTAACCTTGTTTTTAGGTATTAAGTCAGTAAGGCTGCTCAGTTATGAAAACATTGTTTATGTTACAGAGAGGCCTTGAATTTGCCCCTTGGTACTTTGCTCAGGCTTTATTTACTTCAATTAAAAACTTTAAGTTTATTTGACATTTTATTGTACATAAGCTGGGAACACTAAAGGTAAAACTAAGTATTTCTTTTAGAAAGGTGGCTCTGTATGAACTTCTGCAGATTTCTGATTCACAATCTATATTGCTGTTGCATGGACCTTGTATAAACAGTGTTCAACATTAGTATGAAACACAGAAAGATGAGTGTTTAATAAAGGAACATTTAAAAGGTTAGCCTTTGTAAGCAATACAAAAAAGTAGAAAGATGTACTTCAAGTTGCAAATAGAAAGTTTACATTGAACTGTGTTTGGTTGGAATGCAAGCCAAGTAAATGACTCTTTAACACCCTTTCGGAAAGACAAGTTAGGCATGAACCACTGCGATATTTCTCCAGTGACTAATCTAAAATAAATGATCTTAAATTACAAGGCAGCTTTAGCAACTAGTAAAACTTCTTCTGACTTAACAGTTACTAGAGAGTTTCTGGATGTGTTTATTTTTGATAGCACTAGATGCTGCCTTCTCTATGTGTGTTTATGAATAAGCAGGAAATTAGCTCCAGAAGACAAGTGATAGGAAAACTTTTCCAACCAGTGAGAGTTTGCTCCATGTCCATCTGGGGGATGTGGTTGTTTTGGTTGGTTTCATCTGTCATTTTCCTGGAATCACTGCTATAGTCACTTAGCATGGTCAGCCGGTCAGCTGTGAGAGGCATTTCTGTAAGCTCCTAGCGCATCCTTGTACTTGAGACATTTGTACAGATTGAGGCTTTAACAACGGGTGGAGAGTGATATCTTACCAGGCTTGTGATGGTGTGCTTTCCCTTCAAAGTTTGAAATAGGTCTTTCAGGCTCAGGGAAAAAAAAAAAAAAAGATAAAAAATAGCTTTCTCTTTTGATTTGAAGAAACTATGATTTTTTCTATTGTCTTGGCATAGACTTTTAATCTGTAACGTGAGTTTGCCTCCAGCAAATCACGTGTATAGGATGTTTTCCAAACTGAACCGCTCTGGAGGGATTTTGAAATGTCTTTATCCCAATCGCACGTAAAATTGTGTTACTAGAGAAAATTCAGATGGACATAAAAGCAATAAAAAGTCTCAACACATTTTAAGTAAGAAAGCCCTCTGGAGGAAAAAAAAAAAGTGGAAATTAAAGAAAAACTGCTCAACTAAATAATTTCTGACTAACGAAAAAATATGAACACTGGGGCAAAAAAGCAGACTGTTAACAATGCCAAATTAACAGACACCATCGGCGAACCTGAGCCATATGTGTATGTTCCAAAAGTTCTACATACCTTTCCAATTAGAACAATGAAATGATTCCTTTAATCAAATAAAAATCAGAACCACAATTTCCATTATTTTATGATAAGGAAAAAAATCACAAAAACCTGTAAATCCCAGTATTCCTTTTTCCAGATGTACCAATTTAATTTGTAATCGTAAGACACTGCCTGGTTTTAATGAATCTGTAACATATGGATCTGTTCATTTCACTGCCTTTGCATGTAGGGTCCCCAAGAGCAGACATCAATCTTGTTAACGGCAAACAACATCCTGGAAGTCAAATATTTTTAGGGATAACCATTTCTTTTACTCTGTCTCGTTGCATTGTATATGTGCCCACATGAAGGTGCATGGCCTATAAGCTGGACACTTCTTACAGCTGGCTACCCTTGTAGTTGGCCTTGCCCGTGTAATTAAGTATTTTAAAAGTCATTCATCCCACTGCATGTTTAGGTCGAACCAAATAGCACCAACTCTCTCCAAGGCAATGAGATCAGAATAACTGCCACTTCGGGCCAGTGTGAGTCAGGCTGATTAGTTTTACCAAAATTTAGAGTTTTATTATGATTCTGCCACCAAAAAATAGGCATGGGCTTAGAGCAAATTAATGTGTAATTCGATTACTTCCTTTAATGAGAAAATCATGTAATCTTTAGCATTAAGTTAAAACCAAGTATTGGCAGAGGCTGGGAGGATCTGTGCGATGTGTTGCTCAGTGGGTCACCTTTTCCAGGATGAAGGATAGGACTTCACCCACAGGTATGGTCCAGATGAGGCTCTGCCCTCCAGGAGTTCCCAGGGGAAGGAGGACTTTGCAGAGAAGGTGTGGGGAGGGAGTAAAAGCTGGCAGATGGAGAAGCTGACCACACAAGGACTGTTCAAGAAGGCACAGATTTCCTACTGCTGAGGTCACTTGTTGCTTCTATTTAAGAAATGCACTCTGTCCAGCCATACATTTTCTACTTAGGATGATGCTAATTGGCCAAGAAATGGGACTTTTCACAGCTGATTTTTTTTTTTTTAATAAATGGAAAGATGTATATATTTTAAAGTGTTTAAATGTTTTTTTGTATCTGTTGATTTTGGCTCGCTGAGTCTTCATTGCTGTGCATGGGCTTTCTCTAGTAACAGCGAGCAGGGCCTACTCGTTGCTGTGGTGCGCAGCTTCCCATTGCGGCGGCTTTTCTTGCTGCAGAACATGGGCTCTAGGGTGAATGGGCTTCAGCAGCTGTGGTGCACAGGCTTAGTTGCTCCATGGCATGTGGAATCTTCCCAGACGAGGCATCAAAGCCGTGTGTCCTGCATTGGCAGGTGAATTCTTATCCATGGCACCACCAGGTAAATGCTCACAGCTGTAGTTTTATCCGAGTGCATTTTTTCTTTTACTTGAATGAAAAATATTTAGTGACAGGAACTTGAATCTTGCTGATGTCCTGCCAGATCTATTCATAAACAGTATCTCCCTGGGGACTACTTAGCTGATATCATGAGGGACCATAACTCGATCTTGTCCTATGAGGGATTCTCCTGTAAAATTCCCCCACTCACTACATTTTAATGCAAAAATTTATTCAGTTAATATTTACATGACCCTGAGGAATTAGTAACTCTACTGTGGATACACATTCTTACACTATGAGGTAGTCAGGCTTTAAGGTGAAGCTTTGACGAGCATTTGCAGGTGGAGCATGAATACAGTACAGTTGTGCCTACCTGAGCTGGAAGAGGAGGAAACGAAGACCTTAGGGATGTCAGGGGCTTGGAAACAAACTGCTCCTATTCCTGAGTTTGGATGGAAGCCTTCCGGAATCTCCAGCGTGTCAGAGATTTGGTTTCCCTCCTCTACCCTTCCTAATGTGCTGATTCCTGGGTGGATGGCCCTTTATTATTATGATGATTTTGGAGAGGGGCTGCCCTGGGTCCTTGCTGCTAGACGTAGGTTTTCTCTAGTTGTGGCAAGCTGGGGCTACACTTCCTTGCAGTGTGAGAGCTTCTCAATCAGGTGGCTTCTCTTGTGACGTGCTGGCTCTGGAGCACAGGCTCAGTAATTGGGGCACACAGGCTTCATTTTTCCAAGGCATGTGGAATCTTCCTGGATCGGAGACTGAACCCACCTTCCCAGCACTGGCAGGCAGATTCCTAACCACTGGGCCACAGGGAAGTCCAGATGGCCCTTTGCTATGTTGGCAGCGTAAGTCACTTCTCTGCATGGAATTTAAATGTATAAGCCAACCCTGTGCTTACTGATCTGCCTTTGCCACTGGGCTAGAAGCTCAGTGAGGCTAGAGAACTTGCCTGTCTTGTTCACAGGAATTCTGAGCACCCATTGCAGTGCCAGGCACATAATATGTGCTCAGTAGATATTCCTGTTTAATTCTAGGTGAATGTGTAGTTTACCAAGAACGTCACATGAATCTCCTTTGTTGTTTTCCTTTGCTTATGACAAAATGTCTTTTGTCCTAATTTCAGTCAGTTTTCCGACTTGACTTTACATCAATGAGTGAGTATAAATATCTTTTAATTTCTTTAGCCTGTGGATGTAAATGTCAAGTTTTACAGTGTAATAAAAATTTCTGTGAAAAGTCATTTGATCAAGGTGTCTTCGACTATTTAAAAAATGCCTCCCCAGTCTTCTGGGTGTGAAAATCAACATCTCACTTTTTTTTTTCTGCGTAAGGATAATCCCTGAGTAATTTAAGTTACCTCCGCACTCTCAAGTCCATAGGCCCACTAGTCAATGCTCACCAAGAGAGCAGCTCTCTAGTTTTCCTTGGAGAAAACTCAGTGAAGAATTCGTCTTTTTACTTTAATAACCAATTTTATTCCTACAGCTGCTTCAAACAGAAATTATTCTTAAAATTAGGCAAAACTGACAGGAAAGTTAATAGTTTATTTTATACCCCATTTACTGTATTGTGTATGCACTCAGTTTCTGTAGTGTCTTCTTGTGACCCTGTGGACTATAGCCCACCAAGCTTGTCTGTCCATGGGCTATTCCAGGCAAGAATACTAGAGTGGATTTCCATTTTCCTCCTCCAGGGGATCCTTCTGACCCAGGGACCGAACCCAAGCCTTCTGCGTTGGTCGGCCCGTTCTTTACTGACTGACCCATCAGGGAAGTTCTCATATATTGTAATATTTGCACACAGCTCACTGATTAAGACCTACTGCTCTCTAGCACATGATATTTTAATTGTGTTCCCAACACATATTCCCAAATTAGTTGTTTAAAACTCACAGTGTGTCTTCTGATGGAAGCAAAATTGTTAAGGTGATTTGTTTTCCAGGCTAGATCACTGCAGCTTATTTCAGCTCTGTGATGCTTACCCATGGCCTTCCCTGGTGCCTCAGTGGTAAAGAATCCACCTGTGGTATTTATAGGAGAAGAATATTATTTTCAGGAGAAACAAATAGATTATTAATATGTGATGTTCTAGACTGTTAGGAAAGTGAGTGGCTAAGTGATAACTCCCCAAATGTTATCTACGTTTAAGGGAAGATTTTTTTACTGGGTTGGCCAAATAGTTTGCTCAGGTTTTCCCGTAATGTCTTATGGATTTTTTGGCCAACCCAGTGTACAAGAATTCTGAAGTAAATGTAGGTGTAGTGTTAGTCCATAACTTTACTGTCAATACAAGGAAGATACACCATGCCTTTTGTAACGTAAAAATTCGAATACAGTAAAATGAAAATAAAAGAGTGTTACAACAGAACCTCTAAGAAAAAAATATTATAACTATTATCTCTCTTTTATTAGATTCCTTCTATGTACCAAACATAGAAGTCTTATGTAATCTTGACATTAGTCTTGCAAGGCAGAGGATATTACCTTATTTTACACGTGAAGAATTAGACAGGGAGAAGTTATATAATGCTCAAGTTCAGTGAGCTTCCAGTGATAAAGACGGGATCCAAAGTACATTTTCAAACTTCTTTCCTGCACTGTTTCACTCTGTTATTCTATAAAGCAGAAAAATGCTGGCTTTGTGGTCTATGACAAAAAGGAAAGGAAAATCTGAGAGTATAACAAGATTTTTCTAAATAATAAATGAGGACCCTTGACTAAGTAAAATTGAGTTGCATTATTTGACTGGTACATATATATGTGTGTGTGTGTGTGTAACTGATTCATTTTGCTATACACCTGAAACTAACATAAAACTGTAAATCAACTATATGCCAATAACATTTTTAAAAAAAGAAAAGAAAAAGACAGTAAGCATTCTACCTTTTTGTGGTTTTGTAAAAATTAAATGATATCATGGAAATGAGTTATGCACTTATTAGTATAGAGCCAGATATATAATGAACCCTCAACAAAATTTATCTATGCCAAAACCAATAAAGAATTGTAAAGTAAAAATTAAAAATAAATAAATAAATTAAAAAAAATAAAAAAATAAAATTATAGTTGACTCTTGAACAATGTGAGGATTAGGGACACTGACTTCTTACACAGTCAATAATCCACATAAAACTTTAAATTCCCCCAAATTTAACTACTAATAACTACCGTTGACTGGAAGCCTCACCAAAAACAAACAATCAACACATATTTTTGTATGTACAGCCACATATATTTTAGGCATCCGTGACATACACAACATTTTCTTATTTTTCAATAGTTCTAGGCTACATGGTTCATCTGCAAAGTCTTCAAATAGTCGCAAATCTCCAAAATAGTTATTTAAAAGATCTGCATACAAGCAGGTACATGGCAGTTGAAACTTGTGTTGTTCAAAGTTCAACTGTATAACTGGATGATTACTGCAAGCACCATCCTAACGAGTGAAATCACTGAGAGAGAGAAAAAAAATCAAGAATTCTGTGGAACAGGGAAAGAAGTAGGAAATATGTAAAGGAAAAGGAGGGTGTTAGAGAAATAAGAATGGGGATCATTCAAATGAGAGAGAAGTTGATTTTCGAGTGACAGAGAGATGGAGAAGAAGTTTAAAAAGAAGCATCAGCTGAGTCTGTTAAATGTCCTGTTGTAATGACAAATGAGGGGAAATGAGAAAATGTCACCAAACTTGAAAAGCAGATTGCCCCTGGGGCACAAAGAGGATCACTGTTTGTGTGATTGCCAAACGTGGGAAGATCGAAAGAGGTTAGGGTTTGTGTTTGATCACATGCACCTGCTGTAAAGATTGTTTGTATAAGATTTGGTCAAGACAGGACAGAATTAGAATAACCATTAGAAATGGCATCCTTGGAGCACTTTCTGTGAATCAGCAGAGAGCAAAGGTTTGAGGGGAAAAGTAATTGGTGCAGTACATCCTCGCAGCCACTGCATCTGGGTGATCAGGCCTAGTTTAGGTGCTCAACAAACTCCCCTCAAATGAAAAACGGTGAATTTATAGCAAGAGGAATGGATGGGGAAGCTATGAGCAGGAGCTTCTGAAAGTAGGAAAAAAAAATGGATTTAATTTAAAAATCACCTAATAAATTTTCAAGCTGACAGACTTGTCAATGGGGAAACTTAAAAAATATATTCTTCTGAAAACAATAACAGAATATTACATAAAACTTAAATGGTATGTGTGTGGGAAAACTCCTGTAATTTCCATCATGTTATATAATTAAAGTAATTTCTGTATATCCCCTTCTAGTCCTGTATTCATATGCAGTCATATTTTTACATAATTGCAACCACAATATACAGACAATTTGCATCTTGCTTTTTAATTTAGTTCAAGGGAAGTTTAGCTATAATTATTTGAAAGGAAAAAATTAAGAAAAAATATTGGGTATAAATATTCAGTTACAAATGTTGGAAAGTTTCATTCATCAATTCTTACATATGGAAAGGAAAAGCAATAGAAATGGGATAACGTGATTCAGCTCCACTTTCCAGTTCTTACTGGAAAAAAAAATCTTTCAAATTTATGGAATGGAATAAAATATTATAGCTAAAGGCACTGGTAACTTTTATAATATTTTGCTAAGCATTGCTTTATGCTAAGTCTTGATGCTTTCTGTTAAATTGCTGTTAATGCCTTACTGTAAATATACACTTAGTAATAGAACATTATTATTATTTATATTAATAAAGTGACACAATATAAACATTGCTTACCAACCTTGGAAAAACCTCATTTGATCTTTGCCTGAGGGACACAAGATAAATTAGAGGAATACAATGGAGGAAAAATGGCAGTGACATAGCATGGTCTCAGCACTGGTATGAATTTCAGGCTAAAATGGTCCTGCAAAGGAAGCACAGTGGATGTGATGTCTAAAAATCATGGATGTTTCTACTCTGAATACATTTTGCCTGTGATTCATGAGTCTTGTGAAGTTTATAACTTTTTTTCTCTGGAGGCACCCCTTCACAAGTTCTATAATTTCCATAATATTCCTAAACTTTAAAAGCACTGGATCCACAGCTACAGCAGCTGCAGAAGATGAAAAAGACAGACCAGCTTTCTCCTCTCCATCAGGATTTTCTATTAATGTGTTTGCAGCCCCTGCCCACCCCCTCCCCTGCAGATCAGCATTTGAAGGTGGTCCAAATAAAGAGAAAGAGGGGATTCATTAGCTGATTGACTCTAAAGTTATTTTTTGAATTGAAAAAGCAAACTTAAAACTATTAAACTATTTTAAAGTAATTTTGAATAGTTTACCAGTAGCTGTAACATTGACTCTTGAAGTAAAAAGATGGTAGAAAGTCATGTGGCCAAATTTAAGAAAGCAATCTTGCTCCTTTGATTAAATAACACATGTTTTCTTCCTCTAAATAAATAAGGTTCCAATCCATGTCCACAAAGTACAGTTTAGTCAGCCAGCCACAAAAAATAATGGGCCAGAGGGGAAAACTTCATGAAATTTTAATAATTCATTTCTAAGTAACCAAAATTCAGTCATTTCCCAAAGGCAGATGTCCCTAAGCATATTCATGTGTTTATGTGTTTTCTTTAATCCTTCAAAGGAAGGTTGTAAGTTGGGAATGGTATAAGATTTGATTATGCAAATAGCCAGTGAAGGTCTTTGTGAATTTCAGTGGCCCGAGTTCCGGAGGGAGGGGTTATGTAATCTATAGCTTAATAATGGGACGTTAATTACGTTAACCATAAGTGCATGTGTGCTCAGTTGTGTCCGATTCTTTGCAAGCCTGTGGACTGTAACCTGCCAGGTTCCTCTGTCCGTGGAATTTTCCAGGTAAGAATACTGGAGTGGATTGCTAGGGGATCTTCCCAACTCAAGGATGGAGCCCGTGTCTCTTGCATTTCCTGCGTTTCCTGCATCTTCACCACTGTGCCACCTGGGGACCCCACGTTAACATTACCAACATTCAAATAGCTATGAAGTATCAGTCAATATCCTAACCACACTGCAATTAGTATCTTATTTAGTGCCCACAAAATAGCCTATAAGATTGGTTCTATTATAACTATTTTCATTTTGTAAATGAGAAACAAAAGAGATCACACAGTTAGCCAAGGATTTAATATTTGAATCCAAGTAGTCTGATTCTGTTCATAGCACTAAGCAACACACCTCAACCATAGCAAGGATTAAAATATAAACTAAACAGAAGATGAAGGTTAATTTTAAAATGGTTCTACTTCATGTCATAATCAAGTAAGTAAGTAGTAAGTAAGTTCAGTCTCTCAGTCGTGTCCGACTCTTCGCAACCCCATGAATCGCAGCACGCCAGGCCTCCCTGTCCATCACCATCTCCGAGTTCACTCAGACTCACTTCCATCGAGTCCGTGTTGCCATCCAGCCATCTCATCCTCGCTCGTCCCCTTCTCCTCCTGCCCCCAATCCCTCCCAGCATCGGGGTCTTTTCCAATGAGTCAGCTCTTCGCATGAGGTGGCCAAAGTACTGGAGCTTCAGCTTTAGCATCATTCCTTCCAAAGAAATCCCAGGGCTGATCTCCTTCAGAATGGACTGGTTGGATCTCCTTGCAGTCCAAGGGACTCTCAAGAATCTTTTCCAACATCAGAGTTCAAAAGCATCATTTCTTCGGCAGTTCTTATAAACAAACTCTTCCTTGGGAAACAACTATAAATTGGGGAAAGAACAAAACTGGACTGAAATTGAAGGACACTCTACATTTGGAAGAGGGGGTGCCATGAAGAAACCAAGTTCACAGCATTTGGCCTCAGACAAGCCCCAGCCTTCCACATGTGGCTGGCTTAGACTGAAACGAACACGTTCAATCTTACGACCTCGAAGAGCTCAAGAACAAAGCTTAAGGATTCACAATACCTGGAAAAGAGAGTAGGAAGAATGTTGGAAAGAGAAAATCACAGAGGTGGTGTTCAAAATTCCTCATGTAAACTTTTAAACCTTGGGCTATCCATAGATGCGGCAGATTTAAAGTAGTGCAGCCAAAGCAAGCAGCGTATTTCAGCTTCTACCTAACCACACTGATTCAGACTTTTCTCTTTAGCTGAGTTAATTGCCTGCTAAGTGAAACAATCAACCTTCTCTGGAGGAATATGGCAGAACCCAGAATTTCCTTAATATAGCATTCAAAATCTTTAGTTGATAATCCAGAATTATTCAGTCTACAAAGAAGCAGAAACACATGATCCAAGCTCTAAAGAAGACATTATCAACAAAGACCAACTCAGAGAGGAGACAAATACTGAATTTCTAATTCAATTATTGTAATTACTGAAAATATGCTTGCAACCACCAAAATGAATAGGAACTCTCAGAAAGGAAGGTAAATGGTAAAAAAAAAAAAAAAAAGTTAAAAGACAATTCCAGAACTGCAAAACACAAAGTATGAAATTAAAAAAAAAAAAATATTGAATGTGATTAAGACGAGATTTAGGAAGACAGAAAGGAGTCTGTTGAAACTGAAGGTGGATTCATCAGTTCAGTTCAGTTCATTTCAGTCGCTCAGTCATTTCAGACTCTTTGTGACCCCATGAATTACAGCACCCAGGCCTCCCTGTCCATCACCATCTCCCGGAGTTCACTCAAACTCATGTCCATCAAGTCGGTGATGCCATCCAGCCATCTCATCCTCGGTCGTCCCCTTCTCCTCCTGCCCCCAATCTCTCCCAGCATCAGAGACTTTTCCAATGAGTCAACTCTTCGCATGAGGTGGTCAAAGTATTGAAGTTTCAACTTTAGCATCATTCCTTCCAAAGAAATCCCAGGGTTGATCTTCTTTAGAATGGACGAGTTGGATCTCCTTGCAGTCCAAGGGACTCTCAAGAGTCTTCTCCAACACCACAGTTCAAAAGCATCAATTCTTCGGTGCTCAGCTTTCTTCATAGTCCAACTCTCACATCCATACATGACCACTGGAAAAACCAAAGCCTTGACTAGACGGACCTTTGCTGGCAAAGTAATGTCTCTGCTTTTCAATATGCTATCTAGATTGGTCATAACTTTCCTTGCAAGGAGTAAGTGTCTTTTAATTTCATGGCTGCAGTCACCATCTGCAGTGATGTTGGAGCCCAAAAAATTAAAGTCTGACACTGTTTCCACTGTTTCCCCATCTATTTCCCATGAAGTGATGGGACCAGATGCCATGATCTTCGTTTTCTGAATGTTGAGATTTAAGCTAAGTTTTTCACTCTCCTCTTTCACTTTCATCAAGAGACTTTTTAGTTCCTCCTCACTTTCTGCCATAAGGGTGGTGTCATCTGCACATCTGAAGTTATTCATATTTCTCCCAGCAATCTTGATTCCAGCTTGTGCTTCTTCCAGCCCAGCGTTTCTCATGATGTACTCTGCATAGAAGTTAAATAAGTGGGGTGACAATATACAGTCTTGACGTACTCCTTTTCCTATTTGGAACCAGTCTCTTGTTCCATGTCCAGTTCGAACTGTTGCTTCCTGACCTGCATACAGGTTTCTCAAGAGGCAGGTCAGGTGGTCTGGTATTCCCATCTCTCTCAGAATTTTCCACAGATTTTTGTGATCCACACAGTCAAAGGCTTTGACATAGTCAATAAAGCAGAAATAGATGTTTTTATGGAACTCTCTTGCTTTTTCCATGATCCAGTGGATGTTGGCAATTTGATCTCTGGTTCCTCTGCCTTTTCTAAAACCAGCTTGAACATCTGAAAGTTTAAGGTTCACGTATTGCTGAAGCCTGGCTTGGAGAATTTTGAGCATTACTTTACTGGAGTGTGAGAAGAGTGCAATTGTGTGGTAGTTTGAGCATTCTTTGACATTGCCTTTCTTTGGGATTGGAATGAAAACTGACCTTTTCCAGTCCTGTGGCCACTGCTGAGTTTTACAAATTTGCTGGCATATTGAGTGCAGCACTTTCACAGCATCATCTTTCAGGATTTGAAACAGCTCAACTGGAATGCCATCACCTTCATTAGCTTTGTTTGTAGTGATGCTTTCTAAGGCCCACTTGACTTCACGTTCCAGGATGTCTGGCTCTAGATTAGTGATCACACCATCGTGATTATCTTGGTCATGAAGCTTTTTGTTTTGTACAGTTCTTCTGAGTATTCTTGCCACCTCTTCTTAATATCTTCTGCTTCTGTTAGGTCCATACCATTTCTGTCCTTTATCAAACGCATCTTTGCATGAAATGTTCCCTTGGTATCTCTAATTTTCTTGAAGAGACCTCTAGTCTTTCCCATTCTGTTGTTTTCCTCTATTTCTTTGCATTGATCGCTGAGGAAGGCTTTCTTATCTCTCCTTGCTATTCTGTTGAACTCTGCATTCAGATGCTTATATCTTTCCTTTTCGCCTTTGCATTTCACTTCTCTTCTTTTCACAGCTATTTGTAAGCCCTCCTCAGACAGCCATTTTGCTTTTTTGCATTTCTTTCCCATGGCGATGGTCTTGATCCCTGTCTCCTGTACAATGTCACGAACCTCAGTCCATACTTCATCAGGCACTCTATCTATCAGATCTAGGCCCTTAAATCTATTTCTCACTTCCACTGTATAATCATAAGGGATTTGATTTAGGTCATACCTGAATGGTCTAGTGGTTTTCCCTACATTCTTCAATTTAAGTCTGAATTTGGCAGTAAGGAGTTCATGGTCTGAGCCACAGTCA
Organism: Oryx dammah; assembly: GCF_014754425.2. Taxonomy (NCBI): domain Eukaryota; kingdom Metazoa; phylum Chordata; class Mammalia; order Artiodactyla; family Bovidae; genus Oryx; species Oryx dammah. Next base: position 8,515,481 of record NW_024070209.1, on the reverse strand, counting down.
GCTCCCGGTCTTGTTTTTGCTGACTCTATAGAGCTTCTCCATCTTTGGCTACAAAGAATATAATCAATCTGATTTCGATGTTGACCATCTGGTGATGTCCACGTGTAGAGTCTTCTCTTGTGTTGTTGGAAGAGGGTGTTTGCTATGACCAGTGTGTTCTCTTGGCAAACTCTATTACTCTTTGCCCTGCTTCATTCTATATTCCAATGACAAATTTGCCTGTTACTCCAGGTGTTTCTTGACTTCCTACTTTTGCATTCCAGTCCCCTATAATGAAAAGGACATCTTTTTTGGGTGTTAGTTCTAAAAGGTCTTATAGGTCTTCATAGAACCATTCAACTTCAGCTTCTTCAGCATTACTGGTTGGAGCATGGACTTGGATTTCTGTGGTATTGAATGATTTGCCTTGGAAATGAACAGAGATCATTCTGTTGTTTTTGAGATTGTATCCAAGTACTGCATTTCGGACTCTTTTGTTGACCATGATGGCTACTCCATTTCTTCTGAGGGATTCCTGCCCACAGTAGTAGATATAATGGTCGTCTGAGTTAAATTCACCCATTCCAGTCCATTTTAGTTTGCTGATTCTTAGAATGTCGACGTTCACTCTTGCCATCCGCTGTTTGACCACTTCCACTTTGCTGACTAAGGTCCGTCTAGTCAAGGCTATAGTTTTTCCTGTGGTCATATATGGATGTGAGAGTTGGACTGTGAAGAAGGCTGAGCCCTGAAGAATTGATGCTTTTGAACTGTGGTGTTGGAGAAGACTCATGAGAGTCCTTTGGACTGCAAGGAGATCCAAACAGTCCATTCTGAAGGAGATCAACCCTGAGATTTCTTTGGAAGGAATGATGCTAAAGCTGAAGCTCCAGTACTTTGGCCACCTCATGCAAAGAGTTGACTTACTGGAAAAGACTCTGATGCTGGGAGGGATTGGGGGCAGAAGGAGAAGGGGACGACCAAGGATGAGATGGCTGGATGGCATCACAGACTTGATGGATGTGAGTCTGAGTGAACTTTGGGAGATGGTGATGGACAGGGAGGCCTGGTGTGCTGCAATTCATGGGGTCACAAAGAGTTGGACACGACTGAGTGACTGAACTGAACTGAACTGAATTTGCCTTGATTCATGGACCTAACATTCCAGGTTCTTATGCAATATTGTTCTTTATAGCATGGGACCTTGCTTCTATCACCATTCACATCCACAACTGAGTATTGTTTTTGCTTTGGCTCCATCCCTTCATTCTTTCTGGAGTTATTTCTCCACCGATCTCCAGTAGCATATGGGGCACCTACCGACCTGGGGAGTTCTTCTTTCAGTATCCTATCATTTTGCCATTTCATACTGTTCATGGGGTTCTCAAAGCAAGAATACTGAAGTGATTTGCCATTCCCTTCTCCAGTGGACCACATTCTGTCAGACCTCTCCACCATGACCCACCAGTCTTGGGTGACCCCACAGGGCATGGCTTGGTTTCACTGAGTTAGACCAGGCTGTGGTCTGTGTGACTAGATTGACTAGTTTTCTGTGATTATGGTTTCAGTGTGTCTGTCCTCTGATGCCCTCTTGCAACACCTACCATCTTATTTGGCTTTCTCTTACCTTGGACGTGGGGTATCTCTTCACGGCTGCTCCAATAAAGGGCAGCCGCTGCTCCTTACCTTGGATGAGAGGTATCTCCTCACCGCCATAGGAGGTAGTAAAGTGTAAAGACCTTTTAAAACTAACACCCCCAAAAGATGTCCTTTTCATTATAGGGGACTGGAATGCAAAAGTAGGAAGGCAAGAAACACCTGGAGTAATAGGCAAATTTGTCCTTGGAGTACAGAATGAAGCAGGGCAAAGGGTAATAGAGTTTGCCAAGAGAACACACTGGTCATAGCAAACACCCTCTTCCAACAACACAAGAGAAGACTCTACACGTGGACATCACCAGATGGTCAACATCGAAATCAGATTGATTATATTCTTTGTAGCCAAAGATGGAGAAGCTCTATAGAGTCAGCAAAAACAAGACCGGGAGCTGACTGTGGCTCAGACCATGAACTCCTTACTGCCAAATTCAGACTTAAATTGAAGAATGTAGGGAAAACCACTAGACCATTCAGGTATGACCTAAATCAAATCCCTTATGATTATACAGTGGAAGTGAGAAATAGATTTAAGGGCCTAGATCTGATAGATAGAGTGCCTGATGAAGTATGGACTGAGGTTCGTGACATTGTACAGGAGACAGGGATCAAGACCATCGCCATGGGAAAGAAATGCAAAAAAGCAAAATGGCTGTCTGAGGAGGGCTTACAAATAGCTGTGAAAAGAAGAGAAGTGAAATGCAAAGGCGAAAAGGAAAGATATAAGCATCTGAATGCAGAGTTCAACAGAATAGCAAGGAGAGATAAGAAAGCCTTCCTCAGCGATCAATGCAAAGAAATAGAGGAAAACAACAGAATGGGAAAGACTAGAGGTCTCTTCAAGAAAATTAGAGATACCAAGGGAACATTTCAGGCAAAAATGGGCTTGATAAAGGTGAATTCATAGAAATGACTAATTGAAAGAATAGGTAGAAAACAAACAGAAGATAATACCAAAATGTCTAATATAAGTATGATTAAGGTTTCAGAATGCAAAGATAGAGAAAATAGGACACAAAGAAAAATTAGGATAAAAATTTCCAAAATTTTTTCCAAACTTGTTGAAAGACATAACCTTATTGATTGAAAAGGCTCAGCAAAAGAAAAACGTGGAAAGCAGCCGGAAAAAGACACCATGTGACATGTAGAAAATCAATCATATGAATGGTGAAAAGTGAAAGTGAAAGTGTTAGTTGCTCAGTCCACTGTAGTCTATCAGGTTCCTCTGTCCATGAGATTCTCCAGGCAAGAATACCGGAGTGGGTAGCCATTCCCTTCTCCAAGGGATCTGTGAATAGTACTAATGGTAAATGTAAAAAACCAGTAAGTTAAATTTCATTGTGAAACCTATAATCCATCTTAATGACCTTGAGCAGGACATTTAGTCTCTCTTAAGAATCAGTTTTATTTCCTCTAAAATGAGGCATTTAAAAAAATAAGTTTAAGTGCTGTGTGATAATAGATAAGTCTTGATAACTTGTTATGATTGTATCATGATATGCCACCTTTCTTGAGTTTGAAGAGAAAAAAGAGAAAGAGAATGTCATTGTAATATCCCTATCTTTTTCATCTTTTAAAATGTAAAGATATGTTAAAGCTATTTGAAGAAACCTTAACTGTTCTTGCCTTTTCATATCTGTTATTCTTCATAACAGAGCAGATTGAATTTTGATATAAATTGTCTTTTCATTATATAATTTCTTTACATGTTTAATAATTTTATTTTTATTATTTTATTTTTTTAATTTATACTTTGGCCTTGCCATGTGGCTTGTGGGATCTTAGTTCCCCAACCAAGGATCAAACCTGGGCCCACAGTACTAAAAGCAGGGATTCTTAACCACAGGACCGCCAGGGAATTACATATTTTTATTAATTTTAAGTTCAAATTTATGGACAGTATAATAGCATCATTCTGTGATTTAAATGTATAGGAAAAATAAATTTATTAAGTTTTCCAACCTCTGTTTCTGGCAGTTGAGTGAAAAGGCAAATCTTTAAAATAAAAGTGAAATTAAATGCCTCTCTGTTCTTACCTTCCTCATCAGTCAGATAATTCTTTCATGGTGCTGAGGAGTAACATATGTGAAATATGGCCAAATTCTAAGATAGAAAGCATATACTTTAATATTTGCTTATCATTATTATAAAAGTTAATTATAAGAAAATTATTAAGAAAATACAAGAGAGAGAAAATAAAAATAACTTTTATTTTCACAAGCTATGGTGATATTTTGGTGCATTAAAAATTTCTTTTTAGTTCACCAGTACATAATCTTTTCTTTTTTTAGATAGAAGTAGCAGGATATGTAAAGAATTTATGAATATTGATGACCTTTGGATTATGAAAAAGTGCTAATTTAATTTTAGATTCTGCTTTTTTTTTTTTTTTAACTTTCGTGTGTTCAGTCACTAAGTCATGTCTGATTTTTTGTGACCCCATGGACTGCTGCATTCCAGGCTTCCCTGTCCTTCACTATCTCCCAGAGTTTGCTCAGACTCATGTCCATTCAGTCCATGATGCCATCCAATCATCTCATCCTCTGTCACCCCCTTCTCCTCCTGCTCTCAATCTTTCCTAGAATCAGAGTCTTTTCCAGTGAGTCGGCTCTTTGCATCAGGTGGCCAAAATACTGGAGCTTCAACCTCAGCATCAGTCTTTCCAATGAATAGTCAAGATTGATTTCCTTTAGGATTGACTGGTTTGGTCTCCTTTCTGTTCAAAGGACTCTCAAGAGTCTTCTCTAGCACCACAGTTCGATAGCATTAATTCTCTGGCACTCAGTCTTCTTTATGGTCCAACACTCATATCTGTACATAACTACTGGATAAACTATAGCTTTGACTATATGGACCTTTGTTGGTAAAGTGTTGTCTCTGCTTTTTAATATGCTGTCTATCTTTGTGTTGATTTTCCTTCCAAGGAGCAAGTGTCTTTTAATTTCATGGCTGCAGTCATACCCAAAGTCACATTTGTCCAGTATAATAAATCACTTCCTCTAATGTCCAAATATACTTTTTACAATAAGTGGCCAACCTTCTTTCTTGCTTCTTAGGACAGATTTGAAGATTTCATCATGTAAGGAATCCATAAAGACAAATATTGGATTTGGACCATAAACAAATCTGTCTTCTAATGAAAGTAATACCTTGCCTACAGTCCTTAAACAAATCATTTTGTTTTAAGATTTTTTTGATGTGGACCATTTTTAAAGGTTTATTGAATTTATTAGACTATTGCTTCCATTTTATGTTTTGGATTTTTGGCTATGAGGCATGTTACCTGCAGGGATCAAACCTACACCCCCTGAATTGGAAGGTGAAGTCTTAACCATTGGACCTCCAGGGAAGTTCCTAAGGAAATCATTTTAAACACAGAGTTTTCCAGAAGAGTTAGAGCAACATGGTGTCAGAGTCCCACGACAAAGTGCATTTTACACTCTACACTTTACATTTTACCTCCAGCAGGTGAGTTTTGATATTTGTTCAAATTTTGACCTTGTAAAGACAGAAGCTAGTGGCTCTCCATTTGTGGGCAGGCTGTAAAAGACCTCCATGTTATCTGCTTTTTTGTTTCCATTAGGGGACCTCCAAGGGAGAAAAAAAAAATCATGGATTAAAAAAAAAAAGATGGAAAAGGCCCTTAAAATCTAGCAAGATGAATAAGTGGACCACGGGGACATCCTTTAACTGGGCAATGAAACACGTAGGCTGTTTCTACGTGAGCCCTGAGCTCAGTAGGAATTAATGTTACTAGCCAGAAAAAATACACTTTAAAATTTCACACCTTCTTATGCTATGAAAACCTTGGGTTGTTTGATATTGAGACGCCTATCTGCAGTGGTGCCTGTGCTTCCATGTACCATGCACCTGGTGGGCACTGCAGGGAGATTCTATGAGCTCCAAGGAGGGCAGCAGGTCCAGGGAGGGTACACTGAAGCCCATTCCTTTCACAGGAAGCAGGGTCCTTCCGAGAGGGCTCCACCCAGCTGCTGTTGCTATAAGCCCATATGTTGTATGAAGGGTATCCTGGTCAAAGGGAAGCACTCTCAAGGCAAGAGATGTAGAAAATTACAAGCCACTGTCCCTCCTAGGTTACTTATTGGATCAGAGTCTTGCAGGGGTCATTTTTTGTTTGTTTGTTTTTTCTAATATAACTTTACTACCTATCAGTTTTACTGTTTTTAGGGAACTCAATCTAAATGCTATGGCTTAGCTTTTAATCACCAAAACTTCAGTGAGAAGTGGTTTGTGAGCTCAGAAGAAAATAATACAGAATAGATTTTAGAAAAGAAAAAATATTTACATATGCATAGATGCTTTGTTTTATGTTATCTATTTATCTACCTATCTATTTACCCATCCATTTATTTTTGCCTTTTTTTCTGCTGCGTGCTCAGTCACTTCAGTCATGTCTGACTCTTTGTGACCCTATGGACTGTGGCCCACCAGGCTCCTCAGTCCATGGGATTCTCCTGGCAAGAATACTGGAGTGGGTTGCCATTTCCTCCTCCAGGGAATCTTCCTGACCCAGAGATTGAATCCACATCTTCCGCATTGCAGGCAGATTCTACCACTGAGCCACCATCTATTTATCCATCCATCCACTTACTTTTGCTTTTTTCACGTGGTCCTACCTAAACTTTCTTCCTCTTGATACAGAGTTAGCACTAAGTTATGTTGGATAAAATCTGGTGGTCCATGTCATTTCTTGCTTTTTTGCTAATGAGAATCATTAAGAATTGGTAGTTTCTTCTAATTGAAATCCCCAAAATATAGAAGATAAAACTGTAATATTATTTTAAAAGTCTTCACAAAGCATAACCAATAATAATCACAGGTGAACAATGCTTTTTTGTCATTTGAAATATAGAAGAGATGATATGCCAACACATATCATATATATACATATATATGCATATACAGATATACACATATGCACATATATATGTAGGTGCATATATATTAATACATACATGGGCTTCCCAGCTGGCTCAGTGGTAAAGAATCTGCCTGCCAAGGCAGGAGACACAGGAGATGCAGGTTCAATTCCTGGGTTGGTAAGATCCCCTGGAGGAGGAAATGGCAACCCATTCCAGTATTCTTGCCTGGAAAATCCCATGGACAGAGGAGCCTGGAAGGCTACAGTTTGTGAGGTCATAAAGAATCAGAATGACTGAATGACTGAGCATGCATGATATGCATATATACATTGAGTTAAGCCTGATGTGACCATTTAAATTAGAATTACTTGAGTGAAGAAGAAACAAAGTACCTAAACCAATGCCAGCTTCCAAAGACTCTTGGGTCATCTGGTCCCCTGGGGCTCAGCCGTCAGAATTTCCAAAGCCCCCAGGTGGCGATCAGGTACAGACAGAACTGTGGGACACAGGACCCTTATAGCTCATTTTCTCCTTGAATGACCTTGTTACTTTTTCTTTCTTGTCTCCCTCCTCCTTCCAACCTCCTTGCCTGGCCCTGTTTTTATTTACTTATTTATCTACTTGTCTGGGGCCTGTCTGGTGGCTGAGATGGTAAAAAACCTACTTGTAACGCAGAAAACCTTTGTTTGATCCCTGGATTGGGAAGATCCCCTGGAGAAGGGAATGGCTACCTACTCCAGTACTCTTGCCTGGAGAATTCCATGGAGAGAGGAGCCTGTTGGGCTACAGTCCATGGGATCACAAAGAGGTGGACACTGAGCATGCATGCATATATTAAAAAGGATAAGAAGAAAGAATTGGTACTTAGAGGTCACATGTTACCATGATAGCAACAACCACCACAAAACATTATAATATGTGGCATTAGATGTTGATGGAGTGTTGAGCGAGGAGGAAATGTGATCAGGTCTTCAAAGGTATTGTCTGGCATTAGAAATGGCAACCCACTCCAGTATTCTTGCCTGGAAAGCTCCATGGACAGAGAAGCCTGGCTAGCTACAGTCCACAGGGTTGCAGAGTCGGATGTGACTCAGTGACTGAACACAGAGGCATGGCAACACTCAGGTAAACTTCTGTCCTTTACCTCCAGACACAGTGCCCTTTGGAGGTCTCCTCACCCCTGACTGAAATTATCCAGTTGTAAACTAATCATGAAAAAACCTCAGCAACATTTATAGTGAGGAACATTCTATTAAAAGAAGTGGGGAATGGAGGAGGGGTTGTGGTCTTCAAAATGACCAGTGTCATAGAAGACAAAGAGAAGTTGTGGAAATGTTTCAGATGAAAGGAAATGAAAGATGAAGAAGCAAAGGCAGTACCTGCCCTTCACCGGGTTGCCATGCTGGAGGAAAAGAAGATGTTACAAAGGGCACTAATCGGTCAGCTGACAAACTTGGAATAAGGGCAGTTAATGTTTGTATCAATGAGGAGATGATTGGAGAGTCAGGGACTGGATTAATGGTATTTCTGTACCTCCAACCACACTGAGGTGTTAGATCACTGCTGAGTTTTCTGGTTGATCAAGCCCTTGACTTTGTTTTATGGGGACAGGAAGTGAGCATTGGAGTGGGAAGAGATGAAAGAAGAATCAGAAACTTCTAATTAGTTTTTGGCATGAGTAAGGACGAAGGCTTCCTCTTGCAGCAATAGAGGCTATATTGAACAAAACATTTAACTTACAGCAGTTGTGTCAGCAGTTAAGAAAACGGATCCAAGGCTGTTTTCAAAGAGTAACTAGCTGTCCCAGGATATGTGGTAAGTATTGTCTTCTTTTCTTTTATTGTTGTTTAACTGCATCTTTAAAGAAGCTATTTCAGGAGACTTCTATCTCTGTGTCTTATTTTGTTGTTGTTGTTCATTCTCTAAGTTGCGTCCATTTCTTTGCAACCTTATGGACGGCAGTACGCTTCCCTGTCCTGTCTCCCAGAGTCTGCTTCAAACTCACGCCCATTGAGTCAGTTACACTATCTAAGTGTTTCTTCCTCTGCTGCTTCCTTCTCCTTCCTCCTTTAAATAGGACCTAAAATCACACAATTGTGGTTGTTATATTAAAGTCGTTAAGTCTTCTCTTTACTTTTTTGTCCAAATACTGCTTATATTTTGCTTAAATAAGCTTGCATGCTATATGGTTAGGAAATGACATTAGTGTCTACCACAGCTATGCTAATCATTTTCCTTACCCTCTGCTCTCATTTTTTATTTATTTTTGAGAATTTAGTAGTTATCTACAACATTAATTAGGCTCATATTTACTCAGTGAATATACTAATTCCTATTTATGTCACTATTTTTGAGGGGCCACTATATGAAAGAAGCATTGATGTCATTTGAAACAGATATACATACCTATCATCAAGGAACTTATGGATTCATGAATAGACACTTGAAGAAACATCAGATTATTAAATACCTATAATTCCAGGTGCTGATAAGATGCACAAGAAAATAGAAATAATGATAGACCAGATAATTAATATGGAAGACAGACAAAGAAGATCAAACCTAAGATTTTTGTTTAGGTGTAAAACTATTTTATTATGTAAAATTTAAATAATGAATTGGCATTGCTAAATATTTCTCAAAGAAAATATATTATTTTTGATACAATTATGCTTAAAATGACTTGTTATATAAAGAGTCAAAGCAATGCAAATAACACATCCACTAGGTTAAAATGGCAGGATTAAAAAAAGCCAAAAGGGCTCTAGTGATAATTATCTTTAAAACATGCATTTTTAAAGTGACTGTAGAATAAGGAAACAATTTTATAAATTAGAAAGTAACAAAGAAATGTAAACAAAAGATGTTGCAACTTAAAAAAAATGCTTACAGATGGTTTTAAGGATAATTTCTTTCAACCCATCAAGGAAATATATATACTATATTCAGAGCTCTTCCAGAAAATGGAAATGAAGGGAAATGTTTCGGTGCATTTAGCAAGCTAGCATAGCCACAACACAATATTGTTTTGAAAAGTTAATGTGAATCTAAGTCTATATATTGGTATAGATGAAAAGTACTTTAAAATAACAGAAATTAATCCTTTAAGAAGAATATTCTTAATTAAAAAGCATTATTTCTGCCAGTAATATAAGATTGATGTTATATTAAAGTGGAACATGAATAAAGTGGTAAACATAATTTTCATTTCTGATCAGAAAATTGACAGAGACAGTAACTGTATTGCTTTTATTCACCATTACAGGCTTAGTGTTATAACATATTAAGTATCAATAAATAGCTAATAAATAAATTAGATAATTAATATCAGATGTATTGGGGACTTTGATAGTATTCAAATCCATTTCTGACATATTTAGATCACAGTCTCATGTTATGAATACTGCTTATATAAATCCAACAGTCAAACTCATATTTAAAGATGAAATCTTGGAGGTATAAAAATCAAGAATAAAATATGGATAAAAATCAAGAATAAAATATGCAACCAGTATCTTTTAACATTGGCATAGACATATTAGTCACTATATTGAGAGTGAAAACACAATTTTTTTGATAAATTAAATTATTATCTAGAAAATCTATAAGTAAAAATAGAACCTATTAGACATAATAGAAGATTAGCCTAATAGACATTCAAATATGGATATAAAAAACTTTTCCATATGTTAGAGCTTGAAAATCCTACAGAACGAAATTGACCATATGCTGAGGATGTATGAGAAAACCCTATGAAGTCTTACAGATGGGTATAATTTAGAGAATATAAAAAAGAGCCATAAAATAACATGTAAATTGGTGCTAAACATGGAGTTGTACAAAACCCTAAAATATCTGGCATTGGCTTACTACAGTGTGGTGGGTGGTAAGGAATATGATGGCATGTAGGAGAAGATGGTGCAAAATATTTGGGAGGCAATCTTTAGGTTACCTAAGATATTTATGATCAAGAGGAAAAGACCAGAAAATAAGGGCTAATCATGGATTTCAGTAGCTATTAGCAGTCTTTGGCAAGGTATCACAAGAAAGAGATTTGCTCTAGAAAGAACAGCCAGTTTGCAAGCGGGATGAAAAAGAAAGAGAAAAATGCCAGAAAGTTGGGGGCTTGCAAATGTTGGGGAAATGGATTACTTATAAGCTCCAGATTGTAAGAGATACCATTGCTTAAAGTGGGGTCCAGTTGCATGCTGCTCAAAAGCTAGTAAAGAGGCAGGGATGGTGGAAAGGAAAATTTGCTTTATTCTGGATGCCTGTAACCCAGGGGGAAGGGGAGAGCAGATATCTGTCCAAAGGCTGACTACTCCCCTCCCACACAGGCAGGGGGCAAGAGCTTTTATAGACGGGGTGAGGGGGCTTCATGCAGAACAGCAGAGTCAGATCTGACAGTCATCTTGAAATCAGTCATCTGTGGTCTGACCAGCATCATCTTGATTATTTTAGGTAGTTAGTCTTCAGTTCCAGGGTCAGTTTGCTCCCACTTCTTTGAGGCCAGTTCTCAGAACTATGGAGGCTTATATCTTGGCCACAGTCTATTCATTATGTAGTTAACTTCTTCCACCTGATGGGGGTTTGAGTATCTATAAGACAGGTCATGGGATATGGCTCAGCATACTGTCTATAGCCCTTGAGAAGGAACTAAAGGTCCTCAAGTATACTTTTGTTGTTCAGTCACTAAGTCATGTCTGAGTCTTTGTGACCCCATGGACTGCAGCACGCAGGCTTCCCTGTCCTTCACTGTCTCCTGGAGTTTGCTCAAACTCATGTCCATTGAGTCGATGATACCATCCAACCATCTTATCCTTTGTCGCCCCCTTTCCTTTCTGCCCTCAATCTTTCCCAGCATTAGGATCTTTCCCAACGAGTCTGCTTAATGACCACCTCGTTATTATTTGGTATGCTTTGGCTGTTTTACTTTGTTTCTGTATTTTCTCCCTTCTCTGGTTAAACATATTCTTTGGATAAAGTTTTTCCACAGACAAAAGTCAGGCTGAAGATGTGGTGGGGGCGGGGAGGACCATCAGATCCTGCTTTGTTTCAATACCATTGTTAAGTTCAATGTGTCTTTGAAATACAAAGCCTCCTTATAATTCAGCATTATGTTAAAGTTGTGTGTCTAAACGTGAGTACAGTTTATATAGATTCAACACAGTTTCTGTTAAGTTGAGAAAGAAAAAAATGTAGGCGCCTGATAAAAAGATAAATCATAGTATAAATCATAGTATATCCATATTTTGGAATACCAGGGGACAATTAACAGGAATAAACTACATTCTGTAGAAAACAACATGATGCATCTTAAAAATAGAATGTGAAGTTTAAAAGTCAATAACAGTAAATCCTACCTGCCATATGATTTCACTCAGGAAATTCCAGAAAGAACAGAACTACAGAGACAGAGAGCAGATCACTGGTCCCCTGGGGCTGTGAGTGGGAGAATGGGAACTGAGTGCTGGGGCCTGGGAAACCTGCAGAAGGGAGGATACTCTCTCTGAATGTGGTCGTCCACTGCTGTTATTTAGTTGCTCAGTTCTGTCTGACTCTTGCAACCCCATGGACAGTAGCCTACATGGCTTTCCCAGGCAAGAACACTGAAGTGGGAAGCCAGTTCCTTCTCCAGGGGATCTTCGTGTCCCAGGGATTGAACCCAGGTCTCCTGCATTGACAAGTGGATTCTTTACTGCTGAGCCACCTGGGAAGCCTCTTGTCATCCATTGCTCAGTTACAAAGAACCACTCAACATGCCTTGAACACAAACCCCTGTGCCTTTTTGGATGTTTCTTCCTCAATATATTTTCTCTTCTTTATGTGATGAACTCCCTCTCATCACCCATGCTCAGCTCAGATGTGACTTCTACTGTAACCATGTAAGATCAATCAGAAGCGCCTTCATCACTTCTCCTTTCCATAACTCTTTGTACCAAGTTCTATATTTTAAATATCTAAGTGTTTTTTTCTGTCTGTTTTAATAAATTCTGCTCCTTTAGAATTGTGTCTTATTTTTGAAACTTTGTAAGCATCCAGTTAAAATCCCCAACAAATAAAACATAATCAATATGTGTATATTAAGTTGTAATTTCTGATTTCCTTAGAACAGTTTTTTACTAAAGAGACTTCTGTTTTTTTAATTTCCTTTTCTTTTTAAGAAGATCTTGTCAAATCATCCTTTGTAGCCTTCACTTGTACTATATTTTTTGCTGTTATTGCTACTGCTAAGTCACTTCAGTCGTGTCCGACTCTGTGCGACCCCATAGACGGCAGCCCACCAGGCTCCCTGGTCCCTGGAATTCTCCAGGCAAGAACACTGGAGAGGGTTGCCATTTCCTTCTCCAATGCATGAAAGTGAAAAGTGAAAGTGAAAGTGAAGTCACTCAGTCATGTCCGACTCTTAGCGACCCCATGGACGGCTGCCTACCAGGCTCCTCCATCCATGGGATTTTCCAGGCAAGAGTACTGGAGTGGGGTGCCATTATTTTTTGCTAGCAGACTCTCAAAACCCTCCTTTTGAAATGGGAATAAATAATTCTTATCCTTGAGAATAAGCATTCTTAAATACCCTAAGAGATTCTTTTTGTTAAATAACCTTATGTATTTTGCAGAGAGAGTTGTACTTGAGAAACAATTTGTTTCTACTATTTGACTTCATCTTAGTCTGTGTCCTATAGTAGAGCCCACAGTGCTTGAAATTACTGTAGGTAATTTTGTATAGTATCATCACATTTCATAATAAGAAATGCCTAGTTTCCATTTCTCTAAAACTTTTTCATCACATTTACATTTCCTTAATGTTAATTCTTTCTCGCCCTTCTCCAGCCTCCTCATACAGACAGGAATACTTGCCCAAATGGCTAAAACTCACTTTAGCCACTGTTGATAGGGTGAAGTAATTACACACCACAATTTTGTTAATACATCACGGTAATCATGCTAGCTGCCTTAATAACTGCACTATTTCTAAGAAATCCTCAGTGGGAGAGTTTCTTGTTAATGATAATTAGACTAGCAATGCATAGGGTTGGTATATTTTATAAAACCTTCAGAGGTTAAGGAAGACTTAGCAGCTCCTTTGAGATTAAAAGGTGATTTAGACGTGGTGAGAGCAGTCAGAAACTTCCTAACTAATCCTCGTTAGTGACCTATTATTAAGAGGAGAATCTTTGCCCCATTTCCCAGTTATCCTCTTAGAAAATCTATAGCCTTTTTTTTTTTTTTTTTTAGGAGATGGAGCAATGGAGGTTAGTAGAAATTACGCAAAGGAAATTACTTTCTCCAGACAAAAAGTAAATGAGCTAGATTTGAATTCACATCTATCTAATAATCAAACATAATGCTTTCTTCTGAGATATCAGTCTGCCTCATTTTCCTCATTGAATTCTATGTCTATCTTCCCTTTTCTTTTGTGATAGTATGCTGAAGCATAGTATTCTGAAGCATTTCTTAAGCATCATGTCTTTTCATGCACATATTTCTTCATATTTTTTTTAAATAAAGTTTTTCTTTATAACGATGCGTTTATTATACCAAACAGAGTTAACAATGGTTCTTTGGTATAACCTGCCGCTGCAGGAGACCTGGTTTAGATCCCTAGGTCAGGAAGATCCCCTGGAGGAAGAAATAGCAAACCACTCCAGTATTCCTGCCTGGGAAATCCCAAGAGTCCAGAGGAGTCTTGTGGGCTACAGTCCATGGGGTCCCCAAAGAGTCAGACATGACTTAGTGACTAAAAAACAACATCAACCTGAAAAATACCTGGGGCTTCCCTTGTCCAATGGTTAAGAATCCACCTTGCAGTGCAAGGGACACCAGTTTAATCCTTGGTCTGGGAAGATCCCACATGCCTGAACTACATGTCTAGAACCTATGCCCCACAACAAGAGAAGCCACGGCAATGAGAAGCCTGAGCAGCTAAAGTGAGGAAGAGTAGCTCCTGATTGCCATAACTAGAGAAAGCCAGCGTGCAACAACGACGACCCAGTCCAGCAAAATAATAATAAATAATTAAATCTTTTAAAAAATCTACAAAAATTGTTTCTTCAAGTCAGTATCCATAGAGTCCACACATCATATTTACTTGTCTTGACACCTAAGACTTTTCAAAGGTAGAGCACCTTCCCCCTCCCCCATTCCATTCATTCTGTTTATACGCATAAACATTGCTGTTGGTTGTAGAGGCTGGATTAAATTCAGGTCCAGGTTCAAAATGGTTTTTTCTTCTAAAAATCCATCTCAAGCCATTGTGTGCTTCACATAGTTGCCCCATTTTTAGAGATACTGAGGTTTATAATTTTCAGGTGCTGACATCCTAATCTTTTCGTTGACAAATTTCTCATCCATTTCTCATCCCACTGTGGATCTCGTCACAGGGGAACTAGGTGTTGAGAAATGGTAATTTTCTAATTTTGTCACTCCTTACACATCTATTGGCTACCTTCTGTAAAGGATAAATGCGTCATTATCAAATACTAGCCTTGTGTGAATGAGAGTGTGTATGGAAAAGTCAGAATAAATGTTTAACTTTCACTTTTGGTTGATAAGGTTCCATTTTCAGTGCACAGAGTCGGTGCCCTAGATATCTTCTCTGCCCCCTCTCTCTCATATCATTGTGAACTTATAGGTCTTTACATATTCAATATATTTAAATAAATTATTCTTTTTGATGCTAAAGTTGTTCGGTCTTTGGCTCTTGGCTGATGAGAGATCTTCACGCTGCCTTCTCTGTCTTTCATGTTTAACCCATCTGTCTTTGATCACATTCGTGTTTTCTGGCACAAGATGCTTCTATGCTCAGCATGTTTATTTCCCACTTTACAGCTGGAATTAGCCATGACTCTAAGGAACCTTCATTCACTTCGGTGGAGAATGGCATTTGAGAAACACAATCTGGGTGCTAGGGCTCTTCACTGCTGTTGAGGTTTCCTTGGTTCTGGACATTTCAGGGGACAGAGCTAGTGCAGAGCTGTTTAAGATAAAACAGCAATTTATACAGATATTTCCAACATTCTGAATCCAGATATTTGCTTGATTTCTTTGATTTTATACTTACATGCTTTTATCGTCCACTGAAGTATTTGTTCTTAACAATATTATGTGATTTTTTGTGTGTCACCTGGAAATACACGTATGATTCTAAAAATAACATTTATTACTGCTAATAGACTTCTGCATCTTTCAAGATATGTTTACAGTTTTTATGTGTTCTTAGACTATCTTCCTCTGTGTACATCTGCAGATGTTCATGTCCATATTATGTGTGTGTGCACATGTTAGTCGCTCAGTCATGTCCAACTCTTTGCTACCTCCTGGACTACAATCCACCAGGTTCCTCTGTCCATGGTATTCTTCAGGCAATAGTACTGGTTTGGGGTGCCGTTTCCTTCTCCAGAGGACCTTTCCCACCCAGTGTTCAAACCCAGGTCTCTTACGTCTCCTATATTGCAGGCAGATTCTTTAACGTATGAACAACCAGGGAAACCCCCAACTATGTTCTATAGTCACCTGAAATGTGTTCACAGGCAAACTGTATATTATGATATATTCAGAGAAGTCTGCTATTCTTTGCTAGTTCCTGTAAGATACACTTTCCTTCAGAGTAGGTTAGTATTTTTATTAGGTAATCATTTTATTGCTCTAACCACCTATTCATTGACCAATGCCAAATTACTATTCTTTTTTTTTTAATAGGATTTTTCTGTCTATTCTTGCTGTTTTATTTTCCCATATAAAATGTTAAAATCTACTTCTGCAACTAAGGAAGAAAAAAGCTACTATTTTTATTGGAAATTACAACACATTTATATTAACCCGGCAAAACTGAGATCTTTAGGATGTGTTTTCGTATGTCATATTTTTGTGCATTTTCAAGTCCACATTTCTGCCTTTCAGAAATATTTTAGGATTTTCTTCATTAGAATTTTCTACATGTATTTTAAAGTATAGGCTTAGATATTTTATTCTTTTGTGTTATTAAGTGAATTTCCTCCTGTTATATCTTCTAATTAATATTTTATAGATATGATATCTATTTCAGTATCTGCATTTTACATGCTACTGTAATTATTCTCTTATTTTTTTCTAACAGGTTTCCATTTCATTCTTTTGATTTTTATAATAGGCAATCATATCATCTGTGAATAGAGATAACTACCTCTCCTTTATAGATTTTTTGCCTTTAATTTCTACTTTTAAATAACTCTTTCACAGTTTTGTTAAAGAGTACTAGTAACAGTGGATAATCTTGTCTTGTTCAAGACTTCATACACGCATGCAAGCTTAGACTTTCAATTGTGTTCTATTCTTTCCAACCCCATGGACTGTAGCTTGCCAGGCTTCTCTGTCCATGAGATTTTCCAGGCCAGAATCCTGGAGCAGGTAGCCATGCCTTTCTCCAGGAGATCTCCCCAAAACAGGGATCGAACCCTGGTATCTTGCATTGCAGGTGGATTCTTTACCATCTGAGCCACCAGGGGAAGCCCCCAAGACTTCATAGCAATGCCTTTAAATACCAATGAGATATCACCTCACACTTGTCAGAACAGCTATCACCAAAAAGTCTACAAATAAATATTGGCAAGGATGTGGTGAAAGAGAACACTTGTGGACCATTGGTAGGAAGATAAACTTGTGCAGTTACTATGGAAAACAGTAAGGAGGATCCTCAAAAAATTAAAAATAGTATTACCATACAATCCAGCACTTTGAGTCCTGAGTATACACCCGGATAAAACAAAGTGCTAATTTGGAAAGAAAGATACATGTACTCCAATGTTTATAGCAGCACTATTTACAGCAGCCAATACATGGCATGCGTGCATGCACGCTCAGTCACTCAGTCGTGTCTGACTCCTTCCGATCCAACCCCACAAACTGCGGCATTCCAGGCTCTCTATTCATGGAGTTTTCCAAGCAAGAATACTGAAGTGTCTTGCCATGTCCTATTCCAGGGGATCTTTTCAACCCAGGAAGTGAAACTGCATCTTCTATATCTCTTGTGTTGCAGATGAATTCTTTACGTTGAGCAACGAGGGAAGGCCCTGTAACCCAAGTGTGTCCATCAGCAAAGGAATCGATAAAGAAGAAGGGATATATACATAGTGGGTTATATATGTGTATGTATACTACCTGTATAATATTATATACATATATTGTAATATTATTCAACCATAAAAAGAATGAAATTCTACCATTTGTAACAACATGGGTGGGCCTAGAGAAGATTATGCTTAGTGAAATAAGTCAAATGGGAAAAAACAAATACTGTCTGATATTACTTACATGTGGATTCTAAAATTAAGAAATGGTGTAGCCACCATAGTCAAAAGAAGAGTCCAAAATTCAGTACTTGGATGCAATCTCAAAAACGATGGAATAATCTCTGTTCATGTCCAAGGCAAACTATTCAATATCACAGTAATCCAAGTCTATGCCCTGACCAGTAATGCTGAAGAAACTGAAGTTGAATGGTTCTATGAAGACCTACAAGACCTTTTAGAACTAACACCCCAAAAGGATGTCCTTTTCATTATAGGGGGCTGGAATGCAAAAGTAGGAAGTCAAGAAACACCTGGAGTAACAGGCAAGTTTGGCCTTGGAGTACAAAACGAAGCAGGTCAAAGGTAAACAGAGTTTTGCCCAGAGAACACACTAGTCATAGCAAACACCCTCTTCCAACAACACAAGAGAAGACTCTACACATGGACATCACCAGATGGTCAACACCGAAATCAGATATATTATATTCTTTGCAGCCAAAGATGGAGAAGCTCTATAGAGTCAGCAAAAACAAGACCAGGAGCTGACTGTGACTCATATTATAAACTTCTTATTGCCAAATTCAGACTTATATTGAAGAAAGTAGGGAAAACCACTAGACCATTCAGGTATGACCTAAATCAAATCCGTATCTATTATACAGTGGAAATAAAAAATAGATTCAAGGGATTAGTGTCGGGGTCCAGCCCTGGTGGATCCAGGGTGATTCGAAGGTGGGGATGGAGTCGGTGTCCTTGGAAATAACTTATTTAATTACAGATAGAGAGGGATTAGAAAATTAGTAGAGAAAAAGAGGCTGAATAACTTGGTTTACATGGAATACCAATCACCACCTACGTAGGCTGCAGGCGTCTTCCCGTTTTCCCAAAGGAGAGGAGGCACTGAGGGCCCCCTGGTCCTATCTTAGAAGCCCAGGCAAAATTAGTAAGCTTGGTGGGTACACATGCGCCAGATGGGAATTCGGCCAGAAAATAGTAGGAGAGAAAAAGATGCTGAATAACTTGGTTTATGTTGGATACCAATAAAATTCCAAGACAAGGAATTTGCACCATCTACGTTGGGCCACCGGGGCCACTTGAATACCGGAAGGTGCCCCTCCTTGGGCTCCTTCTCGCGTGGGCTTGAAAACCAGGACAAGTAAGTAGACATGGTGAGCACCCACGCTCCAGATGGGAATTCAGCCAGAAAAATGGGGAGCAAGAAAGAACGACATGGGGGGAATCAGTCTTTCTGGAAACTGATCCGATTTCTTTATTTCTGGGTTTGCTTATATAACTTTTGTTACACATAGGGATGAATACAGAGTCATGCAGGGGTCAGCAGTCATGACCTTTATCAAAATCAGGTGCTTTACATAAAAAAAGATCTTAGGGGTTTTACATCATCTTATGGCCATGAGACCTGCTGACATTTTATGATCTTTTCTTTCTGATAACCAAAAAACTTATTTTTTCCAAGGGTGTTTTTCCTTAAACCAGGCACCACCCTCCGAATGAAGTTGCATTCTTATAGGGTGAGGGTGTAGTGAGTTACAATCAAGAAAGGAATTTACTTAACCCAAGGTTAACATGATTAATCTTAAAGCTTAATACTTATTTCTCCTATATGTTAGTTATATTCATTATAAGGGCAGGGAATATGGAGATTTAGCAGCAAACATCAGCCCAACAAGTGAAAATCCTTTCACCAATGTCCCCTTAAGATCTATTTAGTCTTAAGATAGTGATAAAGTTACATTTTTACATAGCAAGGACACAGTGATTTATAACAAAGTACAGTGATCTATTACAAAAGAGAAAATTCATTAACTCAAAAAGTCTAGTATTGCTAACCTGAATCCCTCAGAAGAAATGGAGTAGCCATCATGGTCAACAAAAGAGTCTGAAATGCAGTACTTGGATGCAATCTCAAAAATGACAGAATGATCTCTGTTCGTCTCCAAGGCAAACCATTCAATATCACAGTTATCCAAGTCTATGCCCCAACCAGTAACGCTAAAGAAACTGAAGTTGAATGGTTTTATGAAGACTTACAAGATCTTTTAGAACTAACACCCAAAAAAGTTGTCCTTTTCATTATAGGGGGCTGGAATGCAAAAGTAGGCAGTCAAGAAACACCTGGGGTAACAGGCAAATTTGGCCTTGGAATGCGGAATGAAGCAGGGCAAAGACTAGTAGAGTTTTGCCAAGAAAATGCACTGCACTGGTCATAGCAAACACCCTCTTCCAACAACACAAGAGAAGACTCTACACATGGACATCACCAGATGGTCAACACTGAAATCAGATTGATTATATTCTTTGCAGCCAAAGATGGAGAAGCTCTATACAGTCAACAAAAACAAGACCAGGAGCTGACTGTGGCTCAGATCATGAACTCCTTATTGCCAAATTCAGACTTAAATTGAAGAAAGTAGGGAAAACTGCTAGACCATTCAGGTATGACCTAAATCAAATCCCTTATGATTATATAGCGGAAGTGAAAAATAGATTTAAGGGCCTAGATCTGATAGATAGAGTGCCTGATGAAGTATGGACTGAGGTTCGTGACATTGTATAGGAGACAGGGATCAAGACCATCCCCATGGAAAAGAAATACAAAAAAGCAAAATGGCTGTCTGGGGAAGCCTTACAAATAGCTGTGAGAAGAAGAGAAGTGAAAAGCAAAGGAGAAAAGGAAAGATATAAGCATCTGAATGCAGAGTTTCAAAGAATAGCAAGAAGAGATAAGAAAGCCTTCTTCAGTGATCAATGCAAAGAAATAGAGGAAAAGAACAGAATGGGAAAGACTAGAGATCTCTTCAAGAAAAATAGAGATACCAAGGGAACATTTCATGCAAAGATGGGCTCAATAAAGGACATAAATGGTATGAACCTAACAGTAGCAGAAGATATTAAGAAGAGGTGGCAAGAATACACAGAATAACTGTACAAAAAAGATCGTCACGACCCAGGTAATCATGATGATGTGATCACTCATCTAGAGCCAGACATCTTGGAATGTGAAGTCAAGTGGGCCTTAGAAAGCATCACTACGAACAAAGCTAGTGGAGGTGATGGCATTCCAGTTGAGCTGTTTCAAATCCTGAAAGATGATGCTGTGAAAGTGCTGCACTCAATATGCCAGCAAATTTGGAAACATCAGCAGTGGCCTCAGGACTGGAAAAGCTCAGTTTTCATTCCAATCCCAAAGAAAGGCAATGCCAAAGAACGCTCAAACTACCACACAATTGCACTCATCTCACATGCTAGTAAAGTAATGCTCAAAAGTCTCCAAGCCAGGCTTCAGCAATACGTGAACTGTGAACTCCCTGATGTTCAAGCTGGTTTTAGAAAAGGCAGAGGAACCAGAGATCAAATTGCCAACATCCGCTGGATCACGGAAAAAGCAAGAGAGTTCCAGAAAAACATCTATTTCTGCTTTATTGACTATGCCAAAACCTTTGACTGTGTGGATCACAAGAAACTGCGGAAAATTCTGAAAGAGATGGGAATACCAGACCACCTGACCTGCCTCTTGAGAAATCTGTATGCAGGTCAGGAAGCAACAGTTACAACTGGACATGGAACAACAGACTGGTTCCAAATAGGAAAAGGAGTACATCAAGGCTGTATATTGTCACCCTGCTTATTTAACTTATATGCAGAGTACATCATGAGAAACGCTGGGCTGGAAGAAGCACAAGCTGGAATCAAGATTGCCGGGAGGAATATCAATAACCTCAGATATGCAGATGATACCACCCTTATGGCAGAAAGTGAAGAGGAACTAAAAAGCCTCTTGATGAAAGTGAAAGAGGAGAGTGAAAAGGTTGGCTTAAAGCTCAACATTCAGAAAACGAAGATCATGGCATCCGGTCCCATCACTTCATGGGAAATAGATGGGGAAACAGTGGAAACAGTGTCAGACTTTAATTTTTTGGGCTCCAACATCACTGCAGATGGTTACTGCAGCCATGAAATTAAAAGGCGCTTACTCCTAGGAAGAAAAGTTATGACCAACCTAGATACTATATTCAAAAGCAGAGACATTACTTTGCCGACTAAGGTCCATCTAGTCAAGGCTATGGTTTTTCCTGTGGTCATGTATGGATGTGAGAGTTGGACTGTGAAGAAGGCTGAACACCGAAGAATTGATGCTTTTGAACTGTGGTGTTGGAGAAGACTCTTGAGAGTTCTTTGGACTGCAGGGAAATCTAACCAGTCCATTCTGAAGGAGATCAACCCTGGGATTTCTTTGGAGGGAATGATGCTAAAGCTGAAGCTCCAGTACTTTGGCCACCTCATGTGAAGAGTTGACTCATTGGAAAAGACTCTGATGCTGGGAGAGATTGGGGGCAGGAGGAGAAGGGGACGACCGAGGATGAGATGGCTGGATGGCATCACGGACTCGATGGACGTGAGTCTGAGTGAACTCCGGGAGATGGTGATGGACAGGGAGACCTGGCGTGCTGCGATTCATGGGGTCGCAAAGAGTTGGACATGACTGAGCAACTGAACCAAACTGAACTGAAAAACTACTATATTTCCTTTTCTATATTCCAAATACATTAATTAATATATTCCCAGGTGCCTAAGGATATGGAGGCCTCGTGGCAGTCATTGACTCAACAATGAGAAAAGCCCAATGCTAATTAAGACTTTCGAAATACTCAAAACTCTCTGTGCTGTTTATGGTTGAGAGGTAGTAAACAATCATGTGTGTAGTGGCAGGAGTATGGATAATTCTGTCACCCAAGCTAGTTTGAAAGCAGAGAGGTTTGACCTGAGACACCCTTGTCACACCCAGGGCAGGGAATTAGCAGCAATTATTGGCACAACAAATGAAAAAACCCTTCACCAATATAATTCCTAACCAACCCACTATACTAATAATTTCTAACTTCCCAAAAGAATTTGCCTTTAGTAAGTCTAAAATATCTCGTGCCTCTCAGGTTGGGAGGCTGTAAACAATCACATGTGGCTGGACGAACTTATACAGGCGGGCTAGATAACCTTCAGAGGAGTTCATAAGTTGAAACACTCTTGTCATGCCCAGGAATTGTTATTGACTTGGAGCTGCAAGTTTACTCCTTCTCCGAGAGAACCAGTGGGGAACAGCCCCCTATAAAGTCAGAGGTGTAGGCGAGAACATGAAACAGTAAAGTAGATAGACTCTGGTTTTGGGGGTAGATGCTCGGGAACAGGGGATTTCTTGAGGCTTGATCATGCCTTTGCGTATGCCAAGCCTCCTTCCTCATGACCTTTGCCATGGGCGGAGTTCCTCACGCTGGCTCCCGACAGATTAGAGTTGATGGACTGAGTGCCTGAAGAACTATGGACAGAGGTTCCTGACATTGTACCGGAGGCAGTGATCAAGACCATCCTCAAGAAAAAGAAATGCAAAAATGCAAAATGGTTGTCTGATGAGGCCTTACAAATAGCTGAGAAAAGAAGAGACGTGAAAGGCAAAGGAGAAAAGGAAAGATATACCCATCTGAACGCAGAGTTCCAAAGAATAACAAGAAGAGATAAGAAAGCCTTCCTCAGCGATCAATGCAAAGAAATAGAGGAAAACAATAGAATGGGAAACACTAGAGATCTCTTCAAGAAAATTAGAAATACCAAGGGAAATTTTCATGCAAACATAGGCACAGTAAAGGACAGAAATAGTATGGACCTCATAGAAGCAGAAGATATTAAGAAGAGGTGGAAAGTATACACATAACTGTCCAAAGAAGATCTTCACGACCCAGAAAACCATGATGGTGTGATCACTCATCTAGAGCCAGACATCCTGGAGTGTGAAGTCAAGTGGGCCTTGGGAAGCATCATGATGAACAAAGCTAGTGGAGGTGATGGAATTCAAGTTGACTTATTTCAAATCCTAAGAAGGATGCTGTGAAACTGCTGCACTCAATATGCCAGCAAATCTGGAAAACTCAGCCATGGCCACAGGACTAGAAAAGGTCAGTTTTCATTGCAACCCCAAGAAAGGCAATGCCAATGAATGTGCAAATGACACACAATTGCACTCATCTCACACGCTAGCAAAGCAATGCTCAAAATTCTCCAAGCCAGGCTTCAGCAATACATGAACCATGAACTTCCAGATGTTCAAACTGGATCTAGAAAAGGCAGAGGAACCAGAGATCCAATTGCCAACATCCACTGGATCATTGAAAAAGCAAGAGTTCCAGAAAAACATCTACTTTTGCTTTATTGATTATGCCAAAGCCTTTGACTGTGTGGATCACAACAAACTGTGGAAAATTCTTTAAGAGATGGGAATACCAGACCACCTGACCTGCTGCCTGAGAAATCTGTACGCAGGTCAGGAAGCAACTGTAAGAACTGGACATGGAACAACAGACTGGTTCCAGATAGGGAAAGGAGTACATCAAGGCTGTATATTGTCACCCTGTTTATTTAATTTATATACAGAGTATACCATGTAAAATGCTGGGATGACACACAAGCGGGAATCAAGATTGCCAGGAGAAATATCAATAATCTCAGATGTGCAGAAGACCCCACACTTGTAGCAGAAAGCGAAGAAGAACTAAAGAGCCTCCTGATGAAAGTGAAATAGGAGAGTGAAAAAGCTGGCTTAAAACTCAGCATTCAGAAAACTAAGATCATGGCATCTGGTCCCATCACTTCATGGCAAATAGATGGGGAAACATGGAAACAGTGAGAGATTTTATTTTGGGGGGCTCCAAAATCACTGCAGACGGTGACTGCAGCCACAAAATTAAAAGATGCTTGCCCCTTGGAAGAAAATCTATGATCAACTTCACTTCAATTCAGTTCAGTCACTCAGTTGTGTCCAACTCTTCACAACCCCATGGACTGCAGCACACCAGGCCTCCCTGTCTATCACCAACTCCCCGAGTATACCCAAACTCACGTCCATTGAGTCAGTGATGCCATCCAACCTTCTCATCATCTGTCTTTCCCTTTTCCTCCTGCCCCCAATCCCTCCCAGCATCACAATGAGTCTTTTCAAATGAGTCAGCTCTTCCCACAGGTGGCCAAAGTTTTGGAGTTTCAGCTTCAACATCAGTCCTTCCAATGAACACTCAGGACTAATCTCCTTTAGGATGGATATTTGGATCTCCTTGCAGTCCAAGGGACTCTCAAGAGTCTTCTCCAACACCACATTTCAAAAGCATCAATTCTTCAGTGCTCAGCTTTCTTCATAGTCCAACTCTCACATCCATACATGACCACTGGAAAAACCATAGCCTTGACTAGACAGACCTTTGTTGGCAAAGTAATGTCTCTGCTTTTCAATATGCTGTCTAAGTTGGTCATAACTTTCCTTCCAAGGAGTAAGCATCTTTTAATTTCATGGCTGCAGTCACCATCTGCAGTGATTTTGGAGCCCGCCAAAATAAAGCCTGCCACTGTTTCCACATCTACATGAAGTGATGGGACTGGATGCCATTATCTTTGTTTTCTGAATGTTCAGCTTTAAACCAACTTTTTTACTCTCCTCTTTCACTTTCATCAAAAGACTCTTTAGTTTTTCTTCACTTTTTGCCATAAGGGTGGTATCATCTGCATATTTGAGGTTAATGACATTTCTCCCAGCCATCTTGATTCCAGCTTGTACCTCACACAGCTCACTGTTCATCATGATGGACTCTGCATATTAGTTAAATAAGCAGGGTGACAATATACAGCCTTGACGTACTCCTTTCCCTATTTGGAACCAGTCTGTTGTTCCATGTCCAGTTGTAACTGTTGCTTCCTGACCTGCATACAGATTTCTCAGGAGGCAGGTCAGGTGGTCTGGTATTCCCATCTCTTTAAGTATTTTCCACTGTTCATTGTGATCCACAGAGTCAAAGGCTTTAGCATCATCAATAAAGCAGAAATAGATGTTTTTCTGGAACTTACTTTTTCGATGACCCAACAGATGTTGGCAATTTGATCTGCCTTTTCTAAAACCAGATTGAACATCTGGAAGTTTACAGTTCACGTATTGCTGAAACCTGGCTTGGAGAATTTTGAGCATTACTTTACTAGCATGTGAGATGAGTACAATTGTGCGGTAGTTTGAGCATTCATTGGCATTGCGTTTCTTTGGGATTGGAATGAAAACTGACTTTTTCCAGTCCTGTGGCCACTGCTGAGTTTTCCAAATTTGCTGGCATATTGAGTGCAGCACTTTCACAGCATCATTTCTTAGGATTTGAAATAGGTCCACTGGAATTCCATCACCTCCACTAGCTTTGTTCATTGTGATGCTTCCCAAGGCCCACTTGAGTTCACATTCCAGGATGTCTGGCTCCAGGTGAGTGATCATACCGTCATAATCATCTGGGTCATGAAGATCTTTTTTGTACAGTTCTTTTGTATTTTCTTTCCACCTCTTCTTAATATCTTCTGCTTCTTTGAGGTTCATACTATTTCTGTCCTTTACTGTGCCCATGTTCACATGAAATCTTCCCTTGGTATTTCTAATTTTCTTGAAGAGATCTCTAGTGTTTCCCATTCTATTGTTTTCCTCTATTTCTTTGCATTGATTGCTGAGGAAGGCTTTCTTATCTCTCCTTGGTATTCTTTGGAGTCTGCATTCAAATGCATATATCTTTTCCTTTCTACTTTGCTTCTCTCAGTGCTGGAGCGGTGAGCGACGGCTGCGCTTTGCTGGAGCAGCTGTGAAGAGGTACCTCACGTCCAAGGTAAGAGAAACCCCAGTAAGATTGTAGGTGCTGAGAGAGGGCATTAGAGGGCAGACAGACACAATCACAGAAAACTAACCAATCAATTCACATGGACCACAGCCTTGTCTAACTCAATAAAACTAAGCCATGGGTATAGCACAGAATCACAGAAAACTAACCAATCAATTCACATGGACCACAGCCTTGTCTAACTCAATGAAACTAAGCCATGGGTATAGCACCACCCAAGACGTACGGGTCATGGTGGAGAGGTCTGACAAAATGTGGTCCACTGGAGAAGGGAATGGCAAATCACTTCAGTATTCTTGTCTTGAGATCCCCATGATCAACCTAGACAGCATATTAAAAAGCAGCGACATTACTTTGCCAACAAAGGTCCATCTAATCAAAGCTATGGTTTTGCCAGTAGTTATGTATGATGTCAGAATTGACTATAAACAAAGCTGAGCACTGAAGAATTGATGCTTTTGAACTGTGGTGTTGGAGAGACTCTTGAGATTCCCTTGGATTGCAAGGAGATCCAACTAGTCCATCTTAAAGGAAATCAGTCCTGAATAGTCATTGGAAGGACTGATGCTGAAGCTGAAACTCCAATACTGTGGCCACCTGATGGGAAGAGCTGACTCATTTGAAAAGACCCTGATGCTGGGAGGGATTGGGGGCAGGAGGAGAAGGGGAAGACAGAGGAGGAGAAGGTTGGATGGCATCACTGAGTCAATGAACGTGAGATTTCTCACTGGGAAAAGACCCTGATGCTGGGAAATATTGAAGGTTGGAGAAGAAGGGGGTGGCAGAGGATGAGATGGTTGGATGGCATCACCAGCTCAATGGACATGAGTTTGAATATGCTCTGGGAGTTGGTGATGGATGGGGTAGCCTGGTGTGCTGCAGTCTATGGGTAGCAAACAGTCAAACACGACTGAGTGACTGAACTGAACTGAAAAATAAGATAAGTCAATGTGTATAGCAAAACAGAAACAGACTTCTGCTTATATAGAAAGCAAACTAGTGGCTACCCATGGCGGGGGTGGGGGAGAGCAGGGGGGAGGGGCAAGACAATGGTTAATAGATTACAAGATACAAATTATGTATAAACTGCATTAGCAACAAGGATGTACTATTCAGCACTGGGGATTTCAGGCATTATTTCATAATATTTAATGTGGTATGATCTATCAAAATTCTGAATCTCTATGCTGTACACTTGAAACTAATATAATATCATAAATCAATTACACTTCAATAAATCAACTATACTTTAAGTATATTTATTTATACTTTAAAATAAAAACATAGAAGGCAGAACATTTTTTAAATAACAATGCCTTTAATTAAAAATTCCTAATTGAGATGTTGTTTTAGGAACTGTTCAAGAAATATTCACTTATACCTATTTTAGTTTACTTTCTTTAAATAAGTATTTTCTTTTTAGCAAATTGGTCTTTATTTTTGTATTTTCGCTGTGTGTGTGGAGGAGGCTCCTCCAGTCTGGGCAGTAAACCAGAATCTTGTTGAAGGTCTGTGTGCTTCACATTTCTTCTTGGAGGTGACTTTGGGAAAGAGTATTTTTGGGTTGATTTGCAAAATACAATCACTCTTAAGTTCTTAGTGTTAATTTTAGAGCTGGTCTTGGTTCTCAGAAGTTGTACCTCTTGAATATGGAAACAGTTTTTAATGAAAATAGTAAGTAGCACCTTACAGACTTTGTGTGTGTGTGTATTCATGTTTATATACTATATACAATACTCTTTCCAAACAATTAGCAGTTTGTTAGGGAGGTAATTTCTGAGAGCACCTTCAAAAATGTAATTATTCTAAAAATTTTATGATTATTTAGAAAATTCAGTTTAAGTGGGTGGTTCTTAAACATAGATTTTCCATCAAGCTTCACTCTGAGGTGCTTGATTTTATTAAATGGCTGCGTTTAATCTTACAGTGTTATCTAGTTTTTCTGTAGAATAACTGGACAGTACAAATGGCAAAGAAAAAGAAATGAAAACAATTAGATACATGACAAGTTTTCTAAGTTTTCAAATTGTGTAGTCTCCGAAATCTGCCAAGAATTTATTAGAATTCTCAGTGTCATGAAGCTTAATTCGAAGGAGGTAATATTTTCTTTTCTTAAAAAAAAAAAAAAAAAAAAGAATAGCTTTTGTTTTTGATGGCAGAAAATCCTGGTTTGTTGGGAAGGTTTTGAAGGAGCTTTTAGAAGAGGATGACAAAATAAAAGGCTTTTCAGTGGCCTGTGGGAAGGCAGAGCCTGTCCTGAGACGGAATTTGAAACACAATAGTTCCCAGGGCAAACTGTCACTCAGTTTTCAAGGTGGAATTTAAATAACCCCATTGTTTTCAAGAACTCCTACTTTGACCAGCTATTCTGCAGAATTACAGCTGCATTGATTCTCTTCTGAAGCATTCACTCTCAGGATTCCTTCTTGAGTATTATGTTGTCTGATATGAGACTTGTCCTTACCAAAATAATAGATCCTATAAATAAGAATTTTGTGTCAAGGAATTTAATGTGACTTTCCACAGGCCAAACTCCTAGGCCAAAGTCCTGCCATATGTGAATATCAGCTATATTGTTAAAAAATAAGACTTCTCAAACAGAGAAAAAGAGAAATCCTACTCATTGAAGTAAAAGATTAACTTTTAGAAATTAGTTACTGGGCCCCCAGGAAAACAATGTTCTTTTTTGTTTACCCCTAGCATTTCATTTAATAGTGAAGAATGAAATGTACATCAAAAGGACAAAATATTTGAATCCAAATAGTTGATAATTTTGAACATTTACATATGAGTATAGAAATGATGTAGAGGTGGGGAGGAGAGGAAGAGACAGAAGAAAGAAAAGAATGCTTATTACTAAGTGCTTGCTATGGACCTAGAAGTGAAGTGAAGTCGCTTAGTCGTGTCCGACTCTTTGCGATCCATGGACTGTAGCCCACCAAGCTCCTCCATCCATGGGATTCTCCAGGCAAGAATACTGGAGTGGGTTGCCATTTCCTTCTCCAGGGGGTTTCCCAACCCAGGGATCGAACCCAAGTCTCCCACATTGCAGGCAGACGCTTTAACCTCTGCACCACCAGGGAAGCCGACCTTATTGTGCCTATATTTTTATTTCATTTCATTTCATTTTCAAGACAACACTGAGATGTGTACTATTGTTACACCTGTCTTAGGGATGGAAGGTGTGTCTCTAAAGACTAGATAATTTGTCCAATTCACACCATTAGTAAGTGTGGGAGACAGAATAATCAATATTACGATGATAATTGATAAGGGCTTCCCAACGTGGCTCAGCAATAAAGAACCCACCTGCAATACAGGAGGCACAGGAGACCCGGGTTGGATCCCTGGGTTGGGAAGATCCCCTGGAGAAGGAAATGGCAGCCCACTTCACTATTCTTGCCTGGGAAATTCCTCGGAGAGAGGAGCCTGGAGGGCTACAGTCCACGGGTGTCGCAGAGTTGCACACGGCTTAGCAACCGAACAGCAACACTGAAAGTATGGTTATAAGAGAGGATTTTATTCCTGCCAGCCATAATCCTCTCTAGGAGTTCACAGCATGGAGAGGCTAGAGGGATCCTAAACATTTCAGATGCTTATTTTAAGCCAATATTTGAAGTAGTCATCTTATAGGAAAATGTGTTTCACAATATGCTATCCCACGTGATATTTATCGTGTGTACACGACAGACTTTGGTATATGATTGTAAAACATGTTTTGGAGTTACACAACTCATCTTTTCTGTGGTTTTTATTTTTTTACTATTTATTTATTTGGCTGTGCTGGGTCTTAGCTGTGGCATGTAGGATCTAGTTCCTTGACCAGGGATTAAACCTGGGCCCCCTGTATTGGGAGCTCAGGGTCTTATCTGCTGCACCACTAGGGATGTCCGTTGCACGGTTTGTAAAACATAAACTTCCAGATGTCTTAAAAGACTGCTCACTACCTACAATTTGTTTTAGATTAAAAATAATCTTGATGTGAAAATTGATTTGGTAAACCAGTCAACCTGTACTCACATGAATGACTAGAAATGATTTGGGTGAGGTAGGCTGGAGGGCTTCAGATGAGCCTGCATTGAGTAATAGCAGATTGCAGTGGCATTGCTGAAATGAGGTTCAGAGAAATACAAGTTTGACTTTTGAGATGTATTTAAGACTATGAAACACACAGATCTTAAATGTATTCTTTCAAAATCTCCATCACCCTGAAAAGCTCCCTCAGGCCTCCTCCCAGTCAATTTGCTCCTCTAGCAGAGGCATCCAGTGTTCTCAACCTTCCCCCGTAATCCATGTTGCCTGATCCAGAACTTTGTATAAATAGCACCTTTCAGTAATCTTTAGGTCTGACTTTCTATTAGTTTTTTCTCATAGTACAGTAAGTTTCCACAAATGCAGTGGCTTCAAAAACACTCATTTATTATCTCACAATTTTCAGGAGTCACGAATGCAGGTGTGGTTTAGTTCGACCTTCATTTGGGTAGATATCAAGGAGTGTTACTGTTGGACTGTATGATAAAAGTACATCTTATTTTGTAAGAAGCTGTCATTTTGCCGTTCAGTCAGTATGTTGGGTCCAACTCTTTGAGACCCCAGGAACTTCAGCAAGTCAGGCTGAAGTTCTTCACTATCTCCTCGAGTTTGTTCAAATTCATGTCGATTAAGTTGGTGATGCCATCTAACCATCTCATCCTCTGCTGCCCCGCTCTCCTCCTGCCTTCAATCTTTCCCAGCACCAGGGTCTTTTCCAATAAGTTAGCTCTTCACATCAGGTGCCCAAAGTACTGGAGCTTCAGTTTCAGCATCAGTCCTTCTAACAAATATTCAGGGTTGATTTCCTTTATGATTGACTGGTTTGATCTCACAGTCCAAGGGACTCTCAAGAGTCTTCTCCAGCACCACGGTTTAAAAGCATCAATTCTGAAAACGGTTATTTTAAAAACTTTGTCCAGTGTTAGGGTTGCTTATAAAGAGAGGTTATTTCAATATTTGCTACTCTGTCATGCCAGAATCAGGAATCCTAGGCTCTATTTGAAGTATTTTCTTGGCGCTCAGTTTTGAGTCTTTGAACTACATTTTTGAAGACGAAATTAAAAATGTAAAATTTTTAAAAAGTCAGAACACTGCATGCTCATTTACTCAAATGTTTTGTAATGCTTGGGTCTTCAGCCCTTTCCTTTCTTTAATCTGCATATGCTAATTTAATTTGAGCTCTTTCTTCATCTCTAAGGAAAGTTTTTGAAAGTCAATCTCATGTCCAATACTAGGAAAGCTGAATAAAACTACGCATGTATTTTTGCCTAAGGAGGAATAGCTACAAAACCTGGGAGTTCTTTTTGAAGATCTAGAAATCTCTGGTTATAGAAAAACAAAGCAAAACAATCTTTACAAGGATATGATGCTTGATCATTGGCACTTTGGTACTTAGACGTGATTTTCTGCGCTTATAGTCCAGTTTATGATATGTTCATACACATATCATTTTAGGGAAGGACACAAATGTCATTTAAACCTTTTATCAGTGTTGGTAAAGAAGTTTCCAGACTGATATGAAAACCAATCCAGGTGACAAGGGCTAGCCTCTCTTGCATGACATCATGATACGACTGTGCGCATAATCTCTTTCCTTGAGCACTGTTTCTGATATGTGACAAAAGGAGCAGCTCTATTACACTGAAAATTATAGGCTTGGGTGAAAGCTGCATTTTATATCATTCTTCAAGGAGAGCTAGGTGAAGAAAGTGCAGTTTCATTACTAATAACCTCCCCTTCCCCCAAATCACATGACTTGCTTGCACTCTATTTCAAATTTGTTTTTAAAACTGTACACTGCTCCTCAATCCTTATGGCAATAATTCAAAATAACGTGGTGGTATACAAGAAAGCCATTGTATGTGTCCATATCAATATATTTATTGTTTTTTTTAGGGGGAAAGTCTCGCTGGTACAAAGATAGCAAAAGGCCACCACAAAGCAGGCTATGAATAGAGTGGCAATCCTGTGTTTACTGGCTCCTGTGGTTCAGGCCAGCGAGGGTCACTGAACTCACTTCATTTCCTATTCTGCTCTCTGCTCCAACTCTTTGAAGGGCACCATAGGGACAGAATCAGTTTCCTTATGCCAGCAAAAACCACCCAGAATGATCAGCCCCTTTCTCAAGCTGTAATCTCCCATTTTTCTTTATGTGCTAGTATATGTGTCGAAACGATTGTTGTGTGCACATTGTACCTTTTTTGGAAATAAAGTTTCAATTGTTAAATATCAATGAAGGGACAATTCTGCTACTGTCATCCAAACAGCAAGCAGATGCCTTGATAAGATGGCTTGTTCTGACAACCAACTTTCTTCGCTATCAATCTAGAATTGTGAGCCTCTTGTGAGAAAATTGGATATCACCAAGGAAAAAGCCCCAGGTGGCACTAGTGATATAGAATCTGCCTGCCAATGCAGCGGGCTTCCCAGGTGGCTCAGTGGTAAAGAATCCGCCTGCAATGCAGAAGACTCAGGAGATGCCGCGGGTTCAAGCCCTGGGATGGGAAGATCCCCGGGAGGAGGGCATGGCAACCACTCCAGTATTGCCTTTGAGAATCCCATGGACAGAGGGACCTGGCAGGCTACAATCCATAGGGTCACACAGTCAGACATGATTGAAGTGACTGAGAATGCTCACCGTAGGAGGTGTAAGAGACCTGGGTCCCATCCCTGGGTCAAAAAGATCCCCTGGAGAAGGAAATGGCAACCCACTCCAAGATTCTTGCCTGGAAAATCCAACTGATGGAGGAGCCTGACGGGCTACAGTCCATAAAGCTTCAAAGAGTTGAACACGACGGAAGCGACTTAGCAATAGGAAGGTAAATGCCAAATCCATGGGCAAAAGGTCAACAGAAATGTTCACTACTTTCCAGGTAGTAGGAAAATAAAAAATGAAATCTTATGTAGAAGACAGCTTATGCACACATGTCCATGCTACATAGCTATTAAATATTTTCATTTTTAAGATGTATCCTGAATACAGGCTTTACTGTTTGCACCCAGTCCTCTCATTCACTTTAGCACTCCAGTTGCACTTTTTCCTTTTTTTGGCCACATCATGTGGATTGTGGGATCTTAGTTCCCCAACCTGGGATTGAACCCAGGCAGTGAGAGTTCGGAGTCCTAACCATCGAGCATCCAGGGGATTCCCTCCAGTTACACTTCTGCTGGAATATATGTTACTTTAAGTCAAGGTCCCTTTTGATTAGAATGTGCCAACTTCCTGTTGCGGAGCCTGGGCTCTAAGCTGGGGCTTGGTAGTTGTGGTACATGGGCTTAGTTAGTGGTGCCTGCAGCCCTGCTGCATGTGGAATCTTCCCGGACCAGGGATTGAACCCATGTCCCTGCACTGGCAGGGGGACTCCTCACCACTGGACCACCAGGGAAGTCCAACAAGAAAAGCCACTGCAATAAGAAGCTGCTGCTGCTGCTATGTCGCTTCAGTCGTGTCCAACTCTGTGCGACCCCAGAGACGGCATCCCACCAGGCTCCCCCGTCCCTGGGATTCTCCAGGCAAGAACACTGGAGTGGGTTGCCATTTCCTTCTCCAATGCATGAAAGTGAAAAGTCAAAGTGAAGTCGCTCAGTCATGTCCAACTCTTAGTGACCCCATGGACTGCAGCCCACCAGGCTCCTTCATCCATGGGATTTTCCAGGCAAGAGTACTGGAGTGGGGTGCCATTGCCTTCTCCAAGCTAGTACACCACAATTAGAGAGTAGCCCCTGCTTGCAGCAATGAAGACCCAGTACAACCAAAAATATGTAAACAGAAAGTCTCTTTACAAATGTGTCAACTTCTCTTCTTCTGAGAAAGTGAGTTTTAGTTGCTCAGTTGTGTGCAACTCTTTGTAACCCCCTGGACTGCAGACTGCCAGGATCCTCATAAAGCATGGGACTCTCCAGGCAAGAATGCTGGAGTGGGTTGTCATTCCCTTCTCCAGAAGATCTTCCTGACCCAGAGATCCAACCCAGGTCTCCTGCATTGAATCCAAATGCCATTTCTGCAGGAAAGTCTTTCCTGAGCAGCTCCCTTGACATCTTTAATAATATGCTTTGCAGTCCCTAATAATAGATTGGTGTTTTCATGTGATGAGCTCCTGTTTCCATTGTAGACTGCAAGCTCCTCAGGAGCTGAGACTATGTATCTTTTGCTCACTATTTTATTCTTGAGACCTAGTACACTGCCTAACATAGAGTAGGCCCTCCATACATGAGTGCATTTCCAGTGTTACAAATATTTAAAAATAAAGTTTCTCGCACATTCACAATTCCTTAAGTTAACTGAATCCTGATTTAGTCTTTCTCTTTTTAAAAATTTTTACTTCCTTTTTTCTTCCTTTTGTTCTTAGACTTTCACAGAAGATTCTATGTTGGATTTTCTCAAAAGGCAGGGATATCTTAAAAATTAGATCTTGTTTATGGAGTCTAAATATATAAATATACATATATATATATTTGTTGTTTAGTTGCTCAGTCGTGTCTGACTCTTTGCGACCTGATGGACTGCAGCTTGCCAGGCCCCTCTGTCCACCATTATCCCCAGGAGTTTACTCAAACTCATATCCATTGAATTGGTGATGATTTCTAACCATCTCATCCTCTACTGCCCCCTTCTCCTTTTGCTTTCTATCTTTCCAAGCCCCCAGGTCTTTTCCAATGACTTGGGTCTTTGAATCAGGTGGCTAAAGTATATATACTGGGTTAAATTCCACCCTAAACTTCTCTAGCATAAAACTTCAGGAACTAGAATCAAGATCAAAAATGCAGATTCGTATTTCTTCACAAACGTATAGCAATTTTCTAGAACAGTACCTGGCACCTACTATTAGGCTTCCCTGGTAGCTCAGATGGTAAAGAATCTGCCTTCAATTAGGAGACACAGGTTCAATTCCTGGGTCAGTAAGATCCCCTGGGAAGGGAATGGCTTACCCACTCCAGTATTCTTGACTAGGAAATCCCATGGACAGAGGAGCCTGGAGGGCTATAGTCCATAGGGTCTAAAAGAGTCAGACATGACTGAGCGAGGGATACTTTTTACCACACATTTGTGAAATGAATAAAACAATGAAATAGGCAAAAGAATGCTCACTGTGAACCACTGTACTTTCACTGGTTTCTAAAATTTACTCTGTTTGGTTAACTCCTTTAATAAGAATTAGTTGCAATCTTTTGCCAGAAATCTTTGAATTTTTCTGGTGAGTGTAAAAATCAGATGACTTCCTGCCACTTCAGCAACTGCCATGCCCAGAAAATTATTCCTCTAAAATGTTTTCAATAGGTATGTGGAAACATTTGACTCCAAACGCTTCTAACACAGCTCAAAGTTTCTAATGGTTTGTTTTTGCCCCTCATTAGAAGGTCAGACCTCAATGGATTAAAACTGTATCAATGTTCCCCAATGCATATAATCTCTGGATAGTCTGTGCAGTTATCATGGTGCGAGGAACCCACATTTCTCAAGTTTTATGTAATTTTCCATCTTCCTTTATTTGTATAAAGAACTTTTAATGGGTAGAACTTATATTTTAAAAATGAGTAATGAACCTATGCATCCTAACACTATTACTTATTTAGTAGTTTCTTCACCACCTTAGATTGGAATGTTCACTACTGAAATGTTAAGCTTTAGTAATGTAGAACTAATTATTTTTGTTGGCCAGGAAATACGCAGTTCATGGGGAAGACTGAATCTCTTGAGAAGCTGGGTTGGCCAATCTTTCCAGAAACCTATCGTTAAGGAGACGCCGAGTCATTCTTTTCAGTTGACATATATTTGTGAAGGATGTTGTGCTGTGCTGTACTTAGTTGCTCAGTCGTGTTCGACTCTTTGCAACCCTGTAGCCTATAGCCCAATAGATTTCTCTGTCCATGGGACTCTCCAAGCAAGAATACTGGAGTGAGTTGCCATTTCCTACTCCAGGGGATCTTCCCCACCCAGGGATCGAAACTGCATCTCTTGTTTCTCTTGCATTGGTGGGTAATTCTTTACCACTGAGCCCCCTGCGTGCCTGTTCAGAAAATCCTTCAACTCCAGTAAGAAAAATGTGGACACATTATTAAAATGCATTAGACAACTTTTGTCTTGTAAATAACTGGTTCAAAGATGAGATGTTTGCAATATTTTTTTCATTTTCTTCAATATGTACTTTACCAATTTTAATGAATAAGGTTCGTTATTTCAGAGCAGTTCCACGATTACAGAAAAAAATGAGCGGAAGATACAGAGTTCCTTTAACCTTCTATCTTCCCTCAGCATCCGTTATTATCATTCTGCATTGGTGTGACACAGTTGTTACAATTGATGAGCCAGTATTAATACACTATTTATTACTAGTTAAAATCTATAGATTGCATTAGGGCTTATTTTTTTGTGTTATACTGATCTACAGGTTTTGATAAATGTGTAATGACATGTAGCAACCATTAGGGTCTCATAGAGAACAGTTTCATTGCCCTAAAATAGTTTCACTGTGCCCCCTCCATTCATCCCTCCCTTCCCCCTACCCCTTGGCTACCACTGATCTATTTACTCTTTCTATACTTACATCTTTTCTAGAATGTCATACAGTTGGAATCATACAGGATGTAGGTTTTTTAGATTGGCTTTTGTGGTTCTTCCATTTCTTTTTGTGGCTTCATAGCTCATTTCTTTTTAGCACTAATTAATATTCCATGGTATGGGTATACGTTTATCCATTCACCTACTGAAGGAATTCTTGGTTGCTTCATTTGTGAATAAAGCTGCTATAGATATGTGTGCAGGTTTTCATGAGCACAGAGTTTTCAGTTCCTTTGGGTAGACTGCAGTGAACACATTCCTGGATCACATGGTAAACACATGTTTATTTTCATAAGAAACAGCCAAACTGTCTTCCAAAGGGGCTTCTGTACCATTTGAATTCCCATTCATGATGAATGAGAGTTCCTGTGGCTTCAGTTCTGTCAGTATTTGAAGTTGTCAGTAGATTTTAGCCACTGTGATGAATATAATGGTATCTCATTATTGTTTTAATTTGTAACTCTCTAATAACATATGATATTGAGTAACTTTTCATCCTCTTGGTAACAGTGAAAGAGGAGAGTGAAAAGTTGGCTTAAAGCTCAACATTCAGAAAACGAAGATCATGGTATCTGGTCCAATCACTTCATGGCAAATAGAAGGGGAAACAGTGAAAAGAGTGGCTGACTTTATTTTTGGGGGCTTCAAAATCACTGCAGATGGTGACTGCAGCCTTGAAATTAAAAGACGCTTACTCCTTGGAAGGAAAGTTATGACCAACTTAGACAGCATATTAAAAAACAGAGACATTATTTTGCCAACAAAGGTCCATCTAGTCAAGGCTATGGTTTTTCCAGTAGTCACGTATGGATATGAGAGTTGGACTATAAAGAAAGCTGAGCACCGAAGAATTGATGCTTTAAAATGTGGTGTTGGAGTAAACTCTTGAGAGTCTTTTGGACAGCAAGGAGATCTAACCAGTCCATCCTAAAGGAGATCAGTCCTGAGTGTTCATCGGAAGGACTGATGTTGAAGCTGAAACTCCAATACTTTGGCCACCTGATGCAAAGAGCTGACTCATTTAAAAAGACCGTGATGCTGGGAAAGATTGAGGGCGGGAGGAGAAGTGGACAACAGAGGATAAGAAGGTTGGATGGCATCACTGACTCAATGGACACAAGTTTGGGTGGACTCTGGGAGTTGGTGATGGACAGGGAGGCCCGGCGTGCTGCGTTCCATGGGGTTGCAAAGAGTCGGACATGACTGAGTGACTGAACTGAACTGAACTTTTCATATGGTTCTTTGCTGTATAGCTTTAATTATTACTAAAGTACTTTTCCTTGAGAAGGAAATGGCAACCCACTCCGGTATTTTTGCCTGGAAGATTCCTTGGACAGAAGAGCCTAGCCAGCTACAGTCCGTGGGATCACAAAGAGTCAAACACAACCAGTGCACTTGCAATATGCAAGACCCAAAGTCCTTCTAATATTTTTGGGAGAGGACAATACAGACCTTGAATGATTTTAAAGAATCAGTATGGATTTTTGGTATCAGAATTCTTAGTCACTTCCTATAGGAAATTGTATTTAGTGACCATGTCAACTAATCTGACAGGTACAATACAGGTTTTAAAATATTAGACTCAATGGTATGTCATCATAAGGCTCAGCTTTCATATGCCTCAGCTTTCAACCTTTGCTTTTTCTTTTTTAAATTTTTATATTTTGTTTCTTTGAAGTGGGCCATTTTTAAAAAGCTTATTGATTTGTTACAATCATGCTTCTGTGTTTTTTGTTTAATTTTGGTTTTCTGGCCACGAAGTATGTGGGATTTTAGTCCCCTGACCAGGCATCGAATCTACACTCTCTGCATTGGAAGGAGAAGTCTTAACCACCAGGGAGGTCCCAGTCTGCGATTTTTCCTGTGAAAAATGCAAGAGCCTCATCACCGCCCGTGATAATATGATGATTGTATCTCAAAGTGAAAAATGGATTTTCGAATGAATGGCACACTTTATGGGTTGGTAATTCATGTGGATGACTTGTGAGTGATCTGTCTGCCTATTACCCTACCACTGTCCACTGTTCATAAGGCTATCAGGCCTGGAAGGGCTTCCCAGGTGGCTCAGTGGGTAAACAAAGCTCCTGCAATGCAGGAGACACAGGGGATGTGGGTTCGATCCCTGGGTCAGGAAGATCCCCTGGAGGAGGAAATGGCAACCCACTCCAGTACTCTTGCCTGGGAAACCCCATGGACAGAGGAGCCTGGTGAGCTACAGTCCATGGTCTAGCAACGAGTCAGACACAACTGAGAATAACACATCAGACCTGGAAATGCTGCATGACTTTGACCTTAGTGATGAAAGGGGTATTTACTCAGAGAACTGAACCCCAGCAGGCCAGATGTGTAACTGCCATATCCAGCTGTCTACACAGACCTCAGAATGTTATAAATGAGATTGTCACTGAGGAACATTCAACTTACGAATTAAAGGTTCATTTGGACATCTTGTCTCTTTGAGGAAAGGTATGGCACATCCGAATAGGTTTTTTTTGAAAACTGAATAATTTTATTTCCTAGTGATATTTGTTGCTGTTTTTCAGTCACTAAGTCGTGCCTGACTCTTTATGACCTCATGGACTGCAGCACACCAGCCTTCCCTGTGCTTCACTATCTTCCGGAGTGTACTCAAACTCATGTCCATTGAGTGAATGATGCCATCCAGCCATCTCATCCTCTGCCGCCTTCTCCTCCTGCCCTCAAACTTTCCCAGCATTAGAGTCTTCAGGAATGAGGTTAAACTATTCTGGCAGAATTTAAATGTTCTGTGACTTGGATTGAAAGCAAACCAAGGTCACTTTTTGCTTTGTGATTCTTTCAAACCAGCTTTTCAATTTGAATATGACTCTTGTGTACTGTATTTAAATAGCAATGTTAATAACTTCTCAATTATCTTAAGGATTATTCAAAAACATCAGGATAAACAAGAAGAAAAGGGATTGAAGGTCATCTTTCAGTCCCAAGAAATACCTGACACGGTTTATTCTACTAGTAGCACTAAAGACTCTTAAAACATTCCTGGCAGACTGTTGTTCTTAAAAAAACTTTTACCATCCTCTGTCAAAATAAATCAAATCGTGCTAATCTCTCCATGCACTTAAAAGAGACCCAAATCATGAGATGGTTTTATATGCCTGACTATTCCAAATATCGCGTCTCTCTTGAAAGAGAGGATAAAAATGAATCAAATATCAAAAAAGCAAATTGTTCGCTTTTATTACAATCATTTCCTCTTCTATAGATTTAATTAAACATAGCTTAAGAGATAACAGTGTAAAAGTCAGTGACAGAAAAAGTTATTTCAGAGGCCAGCATTTAATGTTTGTTTGCAAGATAGACCTATTAAGGGCAGACTATCAGTAAAACATCAATTTTATATTATGACTGCTGAGGTGTCCAAAAAAAGATACTAAATGTGGAAATAGATAGTTCTTTCTTCTTGTTGTTCAGCTGCTCAGTCCTGTCCGACTCTTTGTGACCCTATGGACTGAAGCATGCCAAGCTTCCCTGTCCTTCACCATTTCCTGGAGCCTGCTCAAACTCATATGCATTGAGTCAGTGATGGCATCCAACCATCTCATCCTCTGTCGTCCCCTTCTCCTCCTGCCTTCAATCTTTCCCAGCATCAGGGTCTTTTCCAGTGAGTCAGCTCTTCATATCAGGTGGCCAAAGTATTGGAGCTTTGGCTTCAGCGTTAGTCCTTCCAATGAATATTCAGGATTGATTTCCTTTAGGATTGACTGGTTTGATCTCCTTGCAGTCCAAGGGACTCTGAAGAATCTTTTCCAACACCACAGTTTTCTCTTAGGATTGACTATAACCTAGTGCTTCTTAGGAAATGAAACTTCACTGTTAGTGATGATTAGATTTCCTTTTCCCCACCTTTCATTTTTGTCTTTGAAAAAGGGCTTAGGCTAAAAATAGCAATATTAATACAAATTTGATGCACTAAGAACAGTTAATCAAAGAGTTTAAAATATATCTGTTAAATTTAAAGTAAAACAATATGAGAAAAATGACTACAGAAGAATCATAAATATAAGCTAGGTAACTGACATGTTTTCAAATTTCTCAAAAATAAATAAGGTGGCTTTTGCACCCAAGATCTTGAAGAAAAACACACACATGTACAAGCACAAACACACACACACAGAGGAAAAAAATAAGCAAGGAAATTCCTTCCAATAGTTGGCTTCATGAATACAACTGCTCCCCTGTTCCTGAAGTAGTTACTAGCCAAATAAAACATCATGACTCCACGAGGAAATGGCCATCTAAACAGAAAGTGCCATGAATCTGCCGCTGATGAATATATGGGCTTCTCCATGAAGTCCCCTGTGTCAAAAATTGTTATAGAGGCTTTTTTGTTGTTTTGGACATTCCCAGTACTGGTTGCTCAGTGTTATGTAAATGACAAATGACTCAAAAAAATATTGGCGTGGGTAAATAAGGAAATCAGTTTTCTCATGAAAGGATCTAGACAGGTTCAACTGCCCTCTGAATGCAGCTTCTTAATATCTAAGAGATGTTTGTATTATTTGGTGAATTTGGATATTGTTTTATTCAAGCAGCATTAATTTACATAGATGGATCTTCAAGGGGGAAAAGAATCCAGAAATATGGATTAAAACCTTTCTGTTTATACTTCACACGGACCAGATTTAGTTTTATTTGTACCTGCAAATAAATGGTTGAGAATTTTGTGACCAGGTGAATCAACATAACAGATAGGTTGTATATTTATCTTTTTCTTTGGATAGGTCTTATAATTAACTTCCTAAAGTATTAGTCACGATGAAAAGATTCATTAGTACCTTTTTCTCTTTTTTGCAGAAGCTGTCCATGCTCCTTTTGTAAGAGTTTTAAATATATTTTAATGCATTATATCTAATAATTTTATTTATAATTGTCAAGTACTTCAAATTCACAGAAAAATGGAAAAATAACAGACTCATATGCAACTGCCTGTCTCAAACAGACATTAACAAAAAATATTGTATTTTCTAAATGGCTGAAAAATAAATTTAAAAAATACTTGAACAAAGTAGTCATTGTTTTTTAATACCCTAGTCCCACGTCCAGGAAAGAAGGTGAAATTAAAAACATAGACACCTTCCAATGAGAATGACATTTAACCACACAAGAATGAATTACCACGGGCCTTAAAATAGTACGAACTGTAAGGGGAGGATGGAAAACTTTATATTGGAAGTTCTTCCAGCTGAAAATATCTAATATGTAGGTGAGGAACCCAACTATTTAACTTGCAGATTTATTTTGCACATCTAAAAGTAGGTGTTTAAAAGAGTCCCTCCATTGTATCTTCTAAGTAGAATTCAATTGGAGCATATTTTTCTGGTCCAGATTTTGTGTTTGCTGTTTTGATTAAGTGAGTTTAAATGCAGAGCAGTCGAAACAAGGGAAATCTCCACAATTGAGAGATTGTCAGATAGGAGGGGTGACCATTATGGTCAAGATTTTACAACTGAGGCCAGGCAGCTCCTCCTCATCTTTCTTGGCCCCTCTCCCTGAGGAGTGTCTTTAACGTCACACATTTCTGTCATGTTCAAATCACACAAGGACCCCTGTCTCATTTTATTAGTGTTGCCTTTTAATGATTTAAATATAGATTATCCAGCTTATCTGCTCTTTATTACATTTGATTATGAATGACTTGAACATTTTACAAATTTCCAATCTATCCTCAAAAGCTGAAAGACATGACTTATGGCTGAGAATATCTCAAGGGCTATGGCAACAGAAAAAAAGATTTTAGAATGCATAATACAACAGTTGTATATTTGGAACATATATCTATTTTGACATGTATGCATGTATCAAATATATATGTATACTGTAACTAAATTGATGTATATTTTATATATATTTTATGTTTGATATATATTTAATATATATTATATACAAATATTTTATATTATATATCAAACATATACAGATTACCTTACAACTAAATTGATACATTATGCTTAGTCGCTCAGTTGTGTTGGATTCTTTGTGACCCCATGGACTGTAGCCCACCAGGCTTCTCTGTCCATGGGGATTCTCCAGAAGAATACTGGAGTGGATTGCCATGCCTTCCTACAGGGAATATTTCCAACCCAGGGACTGAACCCAGGTGTCCCACATTGTAGGTAGATTCTTTACTGTCTGAGCCACCAGGGAAGCCCAAATTGATACATATTTGATATATATTTTATATTTGATATGTAGCATATATAAATTTATATATATCTATACACAACAATACGACTGAGCATCTTCACTTTCCCTTTTCACTTTCATGCATTGGAGAAGGAAATGGCAACCCACTCCAATGTTCTTGCCTGGATAATCCCAGGGACGGGGGAGCCTTGTGGGCTGCCATCTACGGGGTCGCACAGAGTCTGACACGACTGAAGTGACTTAGCAGCAGCAGCATACACAAATAAATATTTATATATTTATATTATAAATGATATAAATATTATAACACAATATCAATATAATATTTAATAAAATATTTATATACAAATATTTATTTACATATAGTGTATATTGTGTATCAAATATATACAGGCTACCGTACAATGACTAATTTGAAGTGGACAATGACCATTTATGTATTTGTTCATTTATTCAACAGACATATAGGGAAATGCAGATGAAGACGCATTACCTAGCAGAATTCTGGAGTCATGTGACAGATCACGTCATGAGTTCATGAGGAAAATTACCCAGTTGTACAGTCACGTATGGGATTCCCTGGCCCCAGCCTCAGCCTTCACTCCCTCCCACAAGCTTCTTTGCAGACCTCCTCTTGCTGGAGAGTCTTTCCAAAATGCTTTTTAATTATCCCAATCCTTCCTAATCCCCCTACCAAAATCAGGTCACACTTGCGCCCCAAAACCTCTCTGATTTCTCTGACTCCTATTTTTTTCTTTGTTATTTAAGTATCTTCAGGACATCCTGTTCAGTTCTGGAGGATTCAGTGTCTGGAATCCTTGTCTG
Source organism: Oryx dammah (assembly GCF_014754425.2). Classification (NCBI taxonomy): domain Eukaryota; kingdom Metazoa; phylum Chordata; class Mammalia; order Artiodactyla; family Bovidae; genus Oryx; species Oryx dammah. The sequence goes on along the minus strand of NW_024070209.1, from coordinate 8,471,395 downwards.
TGAAGGTGTGATGCAGCCTTCTCCCCTAAAAAATAAAAGGAAACAAAACAAGCAACCAAAAAAACCAACAGAACATTCAAACAAAACCACTTAATTACTCAGGACTTAGAATTTAATAATAATGTTATTTAAATTTTCTTTAAATAAAATTCCAACCTAATCAAGTCATTCTTGTGGTTTTATTTCCTATTGTCAGGATCTACTATATGGTATGGGGAACTATATTTAATATCTTATATTAACCTGTAACAAAAAAATACAAAAAATATACATATATACATACGTGTGTGTGTGAGTGTGTGTATGTATAACTGAATCACTTTGCTGGACACCTGAAACTAACACAACATTGCAAATCAACTGTACTTTAGCTTTTTTAAAAAAATAATGTCTATACTCTCAGTTCCTTTGCTAGCTAATGCTTTCCCTCCAAGGAATTAATTCGGTAATGAAGTGATATTTGACTTACAGGTGTCATAGTGAAGAGAAGCAGAGAAGAATTCATAGAGAAGTTCTTTGTTAAAAGACTACTGTGTGTCAAGCACTGTGCTAGACTTTAGAAGAGATAAAATTGGAGATATGATAAGATGACACTCATGGAAAATGAGGGTCAGGGACTAGCAGATTTTTCTATTAATAGCTCATTTACTAACTGTAAGGCTGCGAGGACATCCAGAATCAATACCTTCACTCTTTCATCCCAAGTCTCACTTTCTCCATAGAACCTGACCTGGCACCACAAACCCCACTGAATTGTTCCCTCCTCTGATCGCCATTCAAATGGATGAGTTTTACCTTTACCTTGAAGATCAGCCTCTTTTGGTTGTTATTTGTTAAGTGTGAGTTTGCAAGGTTAGCACTTCAAAGCGTATACCTGCAATTGTGTGTGTACGCTCAATCGAGTCCAACTCTTAGGGACTTCTTGGACTGTAGCCCACCAGGCTTCTCTATTCCATGGGATTCCCCAGGCAAGAATACTGGAGTGGGTTGCCATTTCCTTCTCCAGGAGATTTCCCAAACCCGGGATTGAACTTGCGTCTCCTGCATTTCAGGCAGATCGTTTACCACTGAGCCAGCAGAGAAGCCCAATGGATTTGTGTCTACTAATCCCCATTCTCTCTCTCTCTCTCCATGTGGGGAAATACTGACAAAATTTACACAATGGCTTGAAGGTTTAACTTGGAATCACAGAGCAGAACAGAACCAAGAGCTCTGTGGCAGGTAGGGAGTTAGTACCAGCACTGTCTTCTTCTTGGCTTACTGGGAACAATGGGATCAAAGAAATAATCCTATTACATAGGGGGTCTCCTGGGACAAAGGGTGAATGCAGACATCTCCACTGTCTAAATTGCTCTTAGGGAGTGTGACTCCTTCTATAAACAATGCAAATGATTCCAGGACAAGTAACTTTGACTTTCAACATATTTCTCCAAAAGTTTATTTTCCCTGGTGCTAGGAGCTGGCCATGAGGCTGTGCAGTCCCTCTCCACTTCTCTGCCCTGCTTTTCACCTCGGGGAAGTAACGTTTATGGGCTTGTACTCATGGCTCCCTGGCCCTTTGGTTCCACTTGCTTCCTCCAGAGGAAAGAGCTGGGAAGAGGTCAGAGGGAGGGAAGATGGTGCCTTGTCTCATTGGTCCTCTTCTGCCTTCTGCTGGGCTGAATTTGACTACAGCGGTTTTTTCTCTGGAGGTCATAAATTCTCTTGTGTGATTCAGATGGCTCTGCCCCCACCTTGCCCCTGAGGCCTGGCTGTGGGACTGTCTCCCTGCTGTGACCAGCCCCAGATGCTTCACTCTGCCTGGTTTCTTGCCTTGGTCCTCCCATGGGTTTGGAAATGTCTTCATTCAGCTTGCACTGGGTGTTTGTGCCCTGTCTACTTCCTGCCAGGACCCTGACTTACAGCCCCATGTTGCCGAAATAGATCACATTCTCTGGGTCATAGCGAGATGATTGAAAACTATCAACCATCCACTTTTGACTCTTTACAATTAATTGAAGTCATCCTAGTGCATCATCAGAATAGTTACAAAAAACAAGGTGTATTTTACAAGTCATTCCCTTGATTTCATTTTTTAGAATTTGTTTTGACATGGACCATTTTAAAAGCCTTTATTGAATTTGTTACCAGTCTGCTTCTGTTTTATGTTTCGTTTCTTTGGTTGCGAGGCATGTGGGATCTTAGCTCTCCGACCAGGGATAAAACCCGGACTACCTCCATTGGAAGGTGAGGTACCAACCACTGGACCACGAGGGAAGGCCTTCAATTTCATCTAATTGAGGGGAACAAAAGAACAGTTATGAGGGTATTTTTTAAGCTAATGGGTCTACAAATCTTCAGTTCTCTTCTTTAAATCTCTTGAATCTTCTTGTCATATAATTTTGTGGAATTTATGATTTAATTTATGTGCAGGTACATATAGACTGCTTCCCTTTTATAAAAAACCTTTTAAAATTCTTACTTTTTCTATGGTCTCCCTTCTCTCCTTCAGCCTAGGGTATTTCCTTAGCATCTTTTCCTTTTTCTTCCCGAGCACTGCATTTCCTATCTCTTTTTGCTTCTTTCCCATCGTGACTTCTCTCCTATCTATACCTTCTCTGACCTCTCTCTTCTGCTCTGCTTCAGTCACAGATATTCTGAGTCCTATTTAGCTTATCTCTCTCATTCAGTTTTGGCTCTTTGAAGGAGTCATAGAAAGAAATCTCTACCAACCGGCCCTCCCATGGCAGGAGATCTGACTGCTTGTGTCCTGCACTGAGTGATGGCTAAAAATTCTAAACTAAATTCATTCATCTTGATTTTGTTTTTTTCCAGTGGTTGTTTACATTAGATACCTGCGTTTTATTTCCCCACGTGTAAGTGCTCTCAGTTTAGATTTGTCTCAATTTTGACATGTTGTTTGTTCTATGAAGTTATATGCACATTGATCATTTGCCCAGCATCGACTCTGACAAGGCGAGCTTTCAGAAAGGAAAGCATTGAATGCGTAACTGCCTTCTCTGCAGCCCAGCCTTGAGTCATGAGATCTCAAATAAACCATTGTCATGGTTCTATGCGTTATTAGGATCTGATGTAAAATTTCACTTGGAGGCTTCCGTGAATTGCTCTGTATGTCAGAAACCATCTCATGTGAGATTATCTTGGTGTCTGTGGCTGCCAGAATAACAGCATGGGGCGTACTGACTACACATGTGATAGTGATACATCACTTTTGGGGGACCCTAGCCATTCTTATTTTTAACAGGCAATTTGGGTTTTATGAATGCATTTTGTGCATCGGAAAGCACAGAAGAAATAGTGGATGAAATATTTTATCAAATGCAAATCTGTTTTCTTTACTCAGGAACCAGTGCAAACAGAGGGTTATAAAAATACATGACAAATGCCAACTGAATACTATTTAAACACAACTGATGTATGGAAAGTATTTATAGTAGCTGCCCAGGAAAAGGATAGCCAGAGAAACTGTTGTTATGGAGTATTATTTTAAGTGAGAATCTAGATTTCTGAAACTTGACTTGCTGTTTTGGTAAATTAAAATGCCATTTATCATTCTTATCAACATCAAATAACTTTTCTCAAGCACCACACACAAGCTGGCTCTCTGTTGAAAGTCTTCTCAAACAAGGTCGAGGGAAATGACACCTCCCATCACGAGTTCACAGGATATGCTAATGATGTGGTCAAATGTCCAGAGTCGTCCAGTTGCAGGGCTCTGTCAGGATTTAGTGTTAGAGGGGATGGTAAAATAGAAACAAAAGAAGTGCTATCTATTTCATTGGTATAAATAATTATACTGTACTGGAAGGCAATCTGGGACCTTTTATCTACTATTTACTACAATCACAAATGTATGTATTTTTTGACTCTGCAAATTTTCTTTTAGGAAAATTTTACCCTACGGGTTTCCTCACATAGGATCATTTATTTGTTGCAGCATTATTTGTAGTAAAAGTTAGACATAACCTAGTATTCATCTGCTGCTGCTAAGTCACTTCAGTTGTGTCGACTCTGTGTGACCCCACAGATGGCAGCCCACCAGACTACCCGTCCCTGGGATTCTCCAGGCAAGAACACTGGAGTGGGTTGCCATTTCCTTCTCCAATGCATGAAAGTGAAAAGTGAAAGGGAAGTCGCTCAGTCGTATCTGACTCTTAGCGACCCCGTGGACTGCAGCCTACCAGGCTCCTCCGTCCATAGGATTTTCCAGGCAAGAGGACTGGAGTGGGTTGCCATTGCCTTCTCTGTAGTCTTCATCACCAGGGTCTTATTGAATGCATTGTTCTGTGTCTATAGAATGGAATATTATACAGTTTTACAAAAGAGCAAGGGAATTCTTCATGCACATGTACAGAACAATTTTCAAGGGAAAATAAGCAAGATGCAAGGCCTGCAGACCGTGTTGTGGTTTTGTGGGGAGGATACAAGTGTGTGTACATGCATATCTGTACACATGTTGCAACTGGGGACAGATACAGAAGAGAGATGTTCCCTCTACACCTTTAGCCTTAAAAAAATTTCTAACTCATATGAAAATGTTATCTATTAAGACAAATTTTCAAGTTTGAAATATTTGTAGGGAAAATAAGAGATTCTGTGTAAGTCAGAATATGCATCTCTTTAACTGTGTTTCTTTGAGTGAAATTCATAATGTCGATCAACAAATGTTGCTATGGTTACAACATCTCTTTCCTGCCCCTTTCCCAGCAAACTTCATTTGTACCACCCAAGCAAACTTCTGCCTGCAATAATTTATGCAAATTACTTTCTGGAGCTCAGTTTTGAGTCTTTTTCTGTGGTTGCGCTTCCCTGGTGGCTTAGACAATAAAGAATGTGCCTGCTATGCAGGAGACCTGGGTTCGATCCCTGAGTAGGGAAGATCCGCTGGAGAAGGGAATGGCTGCCCACTCCACTATTCTTGCCTGGAGAATCCCATGGATAGAGGGACTTGGTGGGCTACAGTCCATGGAGTTGCAAGGAATCAGATGCAACTGAGCGACTAACACTGTCATTTTCTACGGTCAGACTATATCACCTCTGTGCCAGCAAGTTCCTTAAAGGTACTCCCAGCTTGATGAAGCAGCTCCTCTTCTACTAGCTCTGTGTGGTTTTCTATTAACCATCAGCCTATATACACACACTGAACATCTTCTATGTATATATGTATATACAGAACACATACTCAGTAAACTGTAAAGGGAGCATTTTAGTTCTAAGATTTCATAGGAATATCAGTAATGATCATCCACATCCTTTAAATGTGTATAGCCTTCACTAACCCAGATGATGTGCTTTATATTTAAATAGAATATTCTCTGTTTATCCTCATAGGACAAGCCTCCATGTCCTTGCACAGTTTATTCAATGAACATTTCCTGGCCATGACGAGGCAAAGTTAATCCATTTGTGCTAGCAAGAGTACAAGAGTTCTCTGATGGTTTGGTTCTGTTTTCTGTTTTTGTCTCCTATTACATTCCTACGCACGTCCTAAATTCTGGAATTATTTCCGAGAGGTGAAGTGTGGGCTGGATGGGAGTGAACTTCAGACCACAGACTTAGAATCACGTCTGGATGGTCTGAAGGAATGAAAACTGATAGAAAGTCACTGGGAGCAGACTTTGGCTGATTCCTTGTCACTCTGGAATGTCCCCCCTTATTGTTGTTTCGATTAAAGTTCATCGGCCACTTTTCAACTCCTTCCTGGGTTTCCTGGTTAGCAATTTAGCATTACGCTACTTGGAGCAGCTGAGCAACAGGAGCAACTTTCCAAATTGTTTAAAAAAATAATCTGGGTTGCAGAATTATTCTTTGAGTAGTTCTAGTTCAGAGTTTCTCATTCATTTCTATTCTTTGATCCCCTTTTCTGAGCTGGTCATTTATCCATAGCCACACTTTACTCTGACACCAGACCACTTCCATTTTGAACATTTATCTTGCCTGGAATTTTTGCAGACTACTTTTCAATCTGCCTGCATCAGGACCAGCAGCTGTTTCTTGTTTATTTGCTTATTAGTAAACACCTCCTGCCCTCATCAAAGAGCTCTACTAAGATTAGAACGTAAGATCCCCGAGGGACAGGATTCATCTCCAGAACTTATGACAGGGCCTGGCATGGAGAACACATTCAATAAATATTTGTTGAACAGCTAAATATTTGTTGAATGAATTAGTCGGACATGATTCCTCTGTATTGAAAACATGTTCCAGATCGTACCATAAACTGCACTAGATATTCTCTTGTTTGGTATGGAATTATGGGAGCAGGTTGATCTCCAAAAAGCAATTGAAAGAATGGATACTTGCAGGATATGTTAGTTTCCTGGGTTTGCTGTAAGTGATTGCATTGAACTGTTGTTGTTGTTAAGATGCTCAATCGTGTCTGACTCTTTGCGACTCCACGGACTGCAGCCTGCCAGGTTCCTCTGTCCATGGAGTTTCCGAGGCAAGAATACTGGAGTGGGTTGCCATTTCCTCCTCGAAGGGATCTTCCCGACTCAGGGTTCAAACCCATGTCTCCTGCATTGACAGGCACATTCTTTACCAGAGAGCCACCAGGGCAGCCCATAATATGCCTTTTGATAATGTCAAACTTCGTGTTTTCCCTCCAGGAGGCTGGGAGAGCAGTCTGCTTTGGAGAAGGTTCTTGGAAGGTCCACTGTCCCAAGTCACAGATGGGGTGACAGGCATCTCTGGGAATTGTCTGCAATGTTCAGCTCTCCCAGGCTCTGGTTCGGTTTCCCATTCTTCCAGAGGCTTCATAAGGTAGGGCCGAGCAGTGACCTTTGCCTAGGTCCACGTCCCCAAGATCAGCATAAAACACCCAACCCTCCAGCCTGGATGCACCTCCATCTGTGAGAGGGTACAAGTAAGTATGACAGCATCCAAAGCATCATGAGGGGACCATGTCCATGAGCTGGCTCCAGGTCCTCAGCTTTCTGACAGACCTTTCTCCCATGAGTTCCCACTGTGAATGCTCACTAACAGTTTCTCTAGTTAATAGTTTCTGCTGCTTAGTAGTTTCTTTCTTCTTTTCTTTTCCATTTCTAATTAATTTTTGTTAGAGTACCATTGCTTGAGGATGTTGGGTTAGTTTCTACAGTCTATAGATGGTCATCTCCAAGTGCTAAGTGGTCCAGAATCTCCTGACCAGTATATGTATAGTTGATTCACTTTTTTGGTTAGTAGTTTCTGGGCCACTTCGTACATGGAGATGACCCTCTACCGAGTGTCCAGTGACAATGGGAATTTCAGATCGGTGACCATTAGAACTGACGCTAATCCTGGCATCTCGGACCAGAGGTCATGAACCAGATCACCCCAAGATCAGTGGATTTCTTTATGGTGAAGAACAGTTCTTTCCCTTCATTGTTCAAACCCACAGGAAAAGCAGAGTCCTGGAGGAGGCCAGCACTGCTGGCCCCAAGCTCCATTTGTAGGCAGGTGAATACATAAAGCATTTTAGTCTCTGGGGCTGTTAAACTTGGCATTTTACCCAGGTTCTAAATTCCCTAAACTAACAAATAAATATTTTTCAGCCTATTTATATTTTGTACCCAAATATGAAACACATCACTGGCAAAGAATATGTAAATACTTTTGAAGACCCTCCTCAGCTGCAGTCTCGTAAATGGAAATCTTTGTCCTTGTTGGGCTTGATCAGGATCTCCAGGCTGGGCAGGCCTCTGTGTGTACCTTGGAGGCAGTTTCACGACGTGGACCTACCTGCATGGAATCCAAGCCCAGAGCCAAGCTCTACCTTAACTCTGAGGTGAGAAGTAAGTTGAGCCATATGAAATTGCCCATATTTGACCATTTTTGACTCAGAATAAAATCAGTTTCATAGGGTTCAATCTACTACCTTTCAAAACAAGACTTTCATTGTATTTGTCATTACATAAGGTGTTTGTGTACTTTGCATTCAATGTATATGATTTGCAAGTGAATATGATTTAGTAAACATATTTTCTTACTGTAAAAATTGTACATAATCAGGGAACCTGATATGAGAAGTGGTTAAGACTTCATGAGTGCGTGTGTGCTCAGTTGTGTCCACATCTTTGCGATCTCCGGACTATAGCCCGCCAGGCTCCTCTGCCCATGGGATTTTCCAGAGAAAAATACTGGAGTGGGTTGCCATTCCCTTCTCCAGGGGATCTTCCCGACCCAGGGATCCAACCCAGGTCTCCTGCATTGCAGACAGATTCTTCACCATCTGAGCCACCAGGGAAGCCCAGTTAAGATTTTTGGTGTTAGCAATGGACAAATCTGGTTCTGAAGATCTCAGATGAGCTGTTAGACTCCGAGAGATCTGTTGAACACAGGCTCGGTTTTCTTCTCTGTAGAATGATGGGAACCAGCATACAATTACTGTGAGAATTTAGTGCAAGAGCGATGAGAAAGTTTTTAGCAGAGTGAACGATGTACGGTAGATGCACAATAAATGTTTGCTTTCACTCCCAGTATTTCTTCCCATTCCTCCTCCTCTTGACCTCTCCATCTTTTTCCCTGTTACCAATGGAGCAGCCTTAATAATAAACATAACAAACAAAAGGACACATCAGCAGACCAGATTCCCTGTGCACACTTGCATTTTCTGTGCACACATATATTCGTGTTGTCTTCGTCTGGTTTTAGTGTCAGGTGTGGACCACAATAAACTGTGAGAAATTCTGAGAGAGATGGGAATACCAGACCACCTGACCTGCCTCTGGAGAAACCTTCACGCAGGTCAGGAAGCAGCAGTTAGAACTGGACATGGAACAACAGACTGGTTCCAAATAGAAAAAGGCGTACGCCAAGGCTGTATATTGTCACTCTGCTTATATAACTTCTATGCAGATTACATCATGAGAAACGCTGGACTGGAAGAAGCACCGGCTGGAATCAAGATTGCTGGGAGAAATATCAATAACCTCAGATATGCAGATGACACCACCCTTATGGCAGAAAGTGAAGAGGAACTAAAAAGCTTCTTGATGAAAGTGAAAGTGGAGAGTGAAAAGGTTGGCTTAAAGCTCAACATTCAGAAAACGAAGATCATGGCATCTGGTCCCATCACTTCATGGGAAATAGATGGGGAAACAGTGGAAACAGTGGCTGACTTTATTTTTGGGGGCTCCAAAATCACTGCAGATGGTGACTGCAGCCATGAAATTAAAAGACGCTTACTCCTTGGAAGAAAAGTTATGACCAACCTAGACAGCATATTCAAAAACAGAGACATTACTTTGCCAACAAAAGTCCATCTAGTCAAGGCTATGGTTTTTCCATTGGTCATGTATGGATACGAGAGTTGGACTGTGAAGAAAGCTGAGTGCAGGAGAATTGATGCTTTTGAAGTGTGGTGTTGGAGAAGACTCTTGAGAGTCCCTTGGACTGCAAGGAGATCCAACCAGTCCATCCTAAAGGAGATCAGTCCTGGGTGTTCTATGGAAGGAATGATGCTAAAGCTGAAACTCCAGTACTTTGGCTACCTCATGTGAAGAGTTGACTCATTTAAAAGACTCTGATGCTGGGAGGGATTGGGAGCAGGAGGAGAAGGGGATGACAGAGGATGAGATGGCTAAATGGCATCACGGACTCGATGGACATGAGTTTGAGTGAACTCCGGGAGATGGTGATGGACGGGGAGGCCTGGCGTGCTGTGATTCATGGGGTCGCAAAGAGTCGGACACGACTGAGCGACTGAACTGAACTGAACTGAAGGGTAGCTTCACAGGGTGAGTTTGCAAGTGTTCCATTCTCATAATTTTATTGGAATAGTTCAAGAAGGATAGGTGTTAATCCTTTTTAATATATTTGGTATAATTCCCCTGTGAAGCCAGGACTTTTGTTAGCTCTAAGTTTCTTTCTTTTTTTTAATACCAGTTCAGTATGACTACTAGTTATCAGTCTTTTCAGATTGTGTATTTCTTCCTCATACAATCTTGGCAGTTTGTATGCTTCTAGAAGTGTAGAAATGTGCCCATTTCTTCTAGGTTGTTCAGTTTGTTGTCATATAACTTTTTCTAGTTCTCATGATTTTTATTTACTTTCTGAGCCAAGTCCCACAAGTAGCTAAAGATACCAACCTAGATGATTCTCATCAAGATGTTTGCTTCAAAGAGTTAGAAGTCAATGGACAGAATGATCAGACCAGGTCAGCTGTTAGAATACACAGACTTGACTGTGATGGAAACTGAGCTGTATTCTCTGAACTCTGTGCCCTTGTCCTGCCTAGCACATGTCTAGAGATTAGTTTTGCATGCTCACTAGGCATGACCAGATTCTAGTTCTTGAAATGTGGTTGCTGCTAAGTCACTTCAGTCGTGTCTGACTCTGTGCGACCCCAGAGACGGCAGCCCACTAGGCTCCTCCGTCCTTGGGATTCTCCAGGCAAGAACACTGGAGTGGGTTGCCATTTCCTTCTCCAATGCATGAAAATGAAAAGCGAAAGTGAAGTCGCTCAGTCGTGCCCGACTCTTAGCGACCCCATGGACTGTAGCCCACCAGGCTCCTCTGTCCATGGGATTTTCCGGGCAAGAGTACTGGAGTGGGTTGCCATTGCCTTCTCCAATGTGGTTGGCAATGCTGTATTTTCTTACTGGACCTCAGCTTGGAAAATATGTCCTATCCCATCCTCCAGCTTTTTCTCTTTCCTTCACGTAAGACTGGTTGCTTGGATCTGGCAAGGATTCAGAGAGTTTGTGGTTGGTGGGGTCTTAAGTGTCTATATGGAGAAAAGCCCTGCCAACAACCCATTTAGGAATTTTTATGTTGATAGATGATCCTAGGACTCTGGGGGCTCTCTTTTATAATTACTAGCTTACCATGACTAATTAACCTTGAATTTAACCTTCTCAGTGAAAGGACCTTACAGTCTCTGGTTAAGATCGATATTTCCTAGATTGCTTAGTGGGCTTTCTTGGGGCTCAGTGGTAGAGAATCCTCCTGCCAATGTAGGAGATATAGGTTTGATCCCTCAGTTGAGAAGAACCCCTGGAGTAGGAAATGGCAACCCATTCCAGTATTCTTGCCTGGGAAATTCCGTGGACAGAGGAGCCTGGCAAGCTACAGTCCATGGGGTTGGAAAAGAGTTGGACACAACTGAGCGACTAAACAGCAATAACAATCTATTTAGTATTTTGATAAGATTTCAGTATTGAAGTATAAGGCTTACAATTTACCTGTAATACCTATGAGTTACGGAAAGAGATGTAAAGCTGTATCAATGGATGGATTTTGAGGTGTTCTTAGAATTTGAAATCACTTGGCCTATATGGATGAGCAGGTGAGTTTCCTGATGGAAAACACATGAAGACTCTCAAAGACCACTGACCATGGGCAGTATCTTCTGGAATGGTGTTCAAGGCCTCCTACAATTTGCATTCAGAAAACTAAGATCATGGTACCTGGTCCCATCACCTCATGGAAAATAGATGGGGAAACAGTGGAAACAGTGGCTGACTTTATTTTGGGGGGCTCCAAAATCCCTGCAGATGGTGACTGCAGTCATGAAATTAAAAGACGCTTACTGCTTGGAAGGAAAGTTATAACCAACCAAGACAGCATGTTAAAAAGCAGAGACATTACTTTGTCAATGAAGGTCCATCTAGTCAAGGCTATGATTTTTCCAGTAGTGATGTATGGATGTGAGAGTTGGACTATAAAGAAAGCTGAGTGCAGAAGAATTGAAGCTTTTGAACTGTGGTGTTGGAGAAGACTCTTGAGAGTTCCTTGGACTGCAAGGAGATCCAGCCAGTCCATCCTAAAGGAGATCAGTCCTGAATATTCATTGGAAGGACTGATGTTGAAGCTGAAACTCCAGTACTTTGGCCACCTGATGGGAAGAGCTGGCTCATTTGAAAAGATCCTGATGCTGGGAAAGATTGAAGGCTGTAGGAGAAGGGTTCGACAGAGGATGAGATGGTTGGATGGCATCACCGACTCAATGGACATGAGTTTGGGTGAACTCCAGGAGCTGGTGAAGGACAGGAGGCCAGGTGTGCTGCAGTCCATGGGGTCGCAAAGAGTCAGACATGATGGGTGACTGAACTGAACTGAACAATTTGCACAGAGATGCCATTTACTATTTTGAGTTTCAAAGTGTGGTCCTCTTCTTTCATCCCCACCACCCAACACTGAAAGTCCTTAGTAAAATCACATATCTTCTTTGATCAAGTTATAAACCATGGATCCAGCAGTCAAAAGAAATAACTTTTATTCCTCTTACAACTTTCCATGAACCTTTGTTAAGATTTTCATCGATTTAAATTACTATAATAACCCAATATTTCAGGTAGTCTGGTTTTGAAAGAAGTCATTTTACATAATATACATCAATTACTTGAAAAGACGTTTCTGTATGAAGATCAGATACAATCTGTAACTTTCAAATGCAGATTTGATAATGTCCATCTCAACCCTGGAGAAGCAATGGCACAGGATTTCAGCAGGAAGAAGACCATGGAATAATAGGTATCATTTTTTAAGGATGCACTTTTAATATCAGGCTTTGTGCTTTTCACTTTATAAATACTAAATTTCTTTAATTCAAAGATGCTGTGAATTGAAATATTCAACTTTTTTTCTTTTTTTTCTCCCAGGATTGGACAAAGGAAATGCAGTTATTACCTTAAATGAAAACCTCAACGGCAAGAAGAATCCGTGTTTTTAAAAATGATTATAAATGCATGGAAAACATGTATTTTTCAGACAAGGAAATAGATTATCATCTCAAATCCATATAGTGCAGGAGCTACAGGTACTGAGGTTCAGGTGTAACCTGTCCAAGGTCACATACCTTGATAGGGGCTGAGGTGTGGCTCACCCACAAGATTGGGGACACTCTGGACTATCCATTTTTCGCCTCCTCAAGCTGGCTTTCCCCCACCTTAGCTCTTTAAATCCTAGACCATAACTGGCTAATTAGAATGTGGTGGTAGTCCCCAGTATAGTTAATTCTATGAGTGAATCTGTTTTAAAAAGTGAAAAAAAAATGCATTTCACACCATTGATAATTTTCTAAATCTTCTTTCCCAATTCATACATTTCATGATTTTGAGCCAAACATTTAAGGCTTGGTTGAATCTGAAGATAATGTTAACACTTTGTCAAGCATTTGAATTGCTTCCAGCATATTGTAGTATAATCCTCTGTCCACAAACATCCCTTCATTATTGCCTAATTACATGCAAATTTCATAAAATGAATGAGTTTTAAGGACTTGTCAATCTGTCATCCTAGGAACCACTGAAACATTTTGACTGCTAGATAAATAATCAGCAATAATCACACTATGCAAATTTGATATTTTCTGTACAATTATCTGAAACCATGAATAACTGGACACAAAGACATTTGGCATTCTCTCTATGAGACTTGACCTATGGTGCTTTTTCCCTTTTTCCTCTTCTGACAAATGTGCTAGTGGAAATTTGATTTTTTTTCCCCCTAATTCCAACTGTGCAAATGTACCCAGTGGAAAAATTAGGAGTACATAAATGCAAAGAGAATTTTGTTTATTTTTATCTGGAGTGTGTTTCCCCTTGGCAAATATTTTTTGTTTCCATTTTAATTTTTTTGATTTTTGTAATTTTCACCTCTGTTGAAGTTGTTTTTTTTTTTTCTCACTAGTAAGAGAATATAGGTGAAGAACATTCTTTGTAAGCTGATTTGTTTTCTTTAAAAGTTATTTTCTCCATATGCCAAATCTTATTTAACTTTTCCTCTTAATTCATTTCTAGACTGTCTGCTACACGCCAGGCACTTGGGAGCATCCAACATTGAAAGGCTAATAATCTTTGTATAGCCAAGCTTGGCAACACATAAACAATATATTCCCGTTAACTTTCCAGGTCTGCAACTGATATTTTTTTCTCTTCTGTGGTCAATGCCTACTATATATACTTGTACAAATGTGAGGGCCATCTTGTCATCTGTACTTTTTCATAAAAGCAAGCTGATGAGTTTTAGTTATTACCACTGAAGCTCTTTGATAAGGTATCAGCTTTACAGGCTTCTGAACTGAAATAGCATTGATGCATTCAGGATCCATTTTTACCTCTGCTTTGTGAAGATCTTCAAATTTGTACAGCTCAGATATCCCATGAGGTTTTTCAGAATTTTGAGTTCAATTAAGGCCATTGCAATGATTTCATAAAAGCTTCGATTGACTGATTGATTGATTATAGGAAGAGAGACTTCTTGGTTATCATTGGCAGTAAGCCGCCAGCTATGAGCAGAAATGAGACCTTGCTTCTGTGGTTTGTTAATGGCTGGACTCATTAATGGAAATAAATCCAGCATGCCACTCGTTTTTAAACCACTGAAGAATCATCTGATACGAATGTAGGGCATTAATTTTTTTTCTCAATTTTAAGATAAATAGGCAAATAAAGTACGTTATTTGATTTCACTTAGAAGGATAATGAAAGAGTGCCATTCAGAAACTTGGAGTTTAAAAATGATTAATAAAGTGCTTTGCACTACATCTACTCATTTTCTTGCGTAAGCGAGGCCATCAATCAATAGAGAACCAAGCCTGACTCATTGATACTATTATTTCTAAGTCTCTGCTAAATGTGAAAGCATTTATTGTGCTTTGCTGCCCCTAAAAAGGAGGAGGTTAACTAAATAGTTTTTCATGCTTGAGACAGAAAACCAGGAAGGAGGAGGTAGGTGAGTTCCTGGTTATGCTCTGTCCAGATCAAACACACCCTGGCAACTTGGGCAGGAAAAATATGAAGTTTCCATCCAGTGTAATGACAAGTTCAAAACTAGCTCACAGAAGCCCTCCTCCTTCAAGGATTCTACTGGAAGTATTGCCTTCCACTCCACTTTTCAGAATTCCAATAGAAGCATCCAAAGCAGGCACGTTGCCATGTGCTATTGCAAATTGCTTCAAGACCCGAGACAGCAACATTCTCTACTGATAAAGGAAGATGAAATATGTTTCATCAAAGCCGTCTTAACAAAATATATGAAACTCTCCATATGGCAGAGGTACAGAAATGAACGCTCATGGGTTACAGCCGACTAAGGTTATTTCATCCTAGAAGAATGGTTTTGAGGACACCCACAGATGCATCTATTTAGGATCTTGCATGTACTGTGAAGTCTAACTGTGATTTGCACCTCGTAATATTTTAGAATGTAGTGATATGCTTAAAAGATTTAAGATATTAGTACAATTGTCATAGTGTTTCTTTACACAATGCATATTTTTTTAGCAAATTAATTTAGCAAATTACAATGTCTATTTCACACACACCATGAAATAATACTGTTAAATAGCATTCAAATGTTGCGCTTTGGGTTAACATTGGAATTTAGAATATGTACTTTTCTAAGTCTTTTTAGACTTTCCATCAGGGAGTATAAGTTGTCCACAGATCATACAGAATTCTTCCTAGAGGTTCACTTTCATCAGTGACTGATGCTCCATAATGTCAGTGTGTGAATATCTGGTCTAAGTTTCAGCTATAACTGTGTGTGTGTGTGTTTGTATGTGTGTGCGTGCGTGCTTCCTTGAATTCTAGATATGAATAAAAACCTAAGCAATTTGGAATCAGATGATTTAAACTAGACAATCATCTATGCAAATTGGCACACACTTAGATATTATTTGAATGAAAAAGTCATGCCCCTGCTGTGGTATTTCAATTCATAGCCTAAACTTTTGATGTACATGGCTTTAATTGTAAGCAGAGTTCTAGAAAATGTCAGAATTTTGAGAGAATATCAACATGGAGATAAAGTATATTTCTTTTGCAAGGGACTTGGAAAAATGAGGGTTTATTTTTGCTTATGTTATTTACAGCACACTCTTCTTATTCCTCCAGAGATGATAAAATAATATTAATCACATTAGGCTTGAAATAAAGCCCATCAATTTTATTTTTTAATCCTATTCTTGAGTATATGTTAGTGAATTCTCAAAGTGATTACTGCCATTTGAGTCACTGAAAATGATTGTTTTTTCAAAGCATTCTTTCTGAATTTCAGAACTTTTGGTCTCCTTAATTCATATTATGAATCGAGAAGCAAGTTTTCACAATGTCAGCAGGTCCAAGCTCCTTCTGTGCCCATCTCTTCGAGAACAGACTTGGGACTTTGTTAAGTTATGCAGCGACATAACCTTCCTGAGAGCCAGGGAGCTTGGATACCGTATGTTCTCAGTCGTGTCCAACTCTTTGCCACCCTATGGACTGTAACCTGCCAGGCTCCTCTGTCCATGGGATTCTCTAGGGAATACTGGAGTGGGTTGCCATTCCTCCTCCAGGGGATCCTCCCCACCCAGCAATAGAACTCGTGTCTCCTACATTGGGAAGCAGATTCTTTATTGCTGAGCCAACTGGGAAGCCAACATCAACTAAAATATTACTAAAAAAGAGAAAAATATTAATTCTTGGATTAGTTGGACCTGACAGGGAAGGTGGAAATCAAAGTCTGAAGGAGGAGCTTATCCCTTCTCCAGCAGATCTTCCCAACCCAGGAATTGAACCAGGGTCTCCTGCATTGCAGGTGGATTCTTTACCAGCTGAGCTACAAGGGAAACCCTTATCAAAGATATCCACCATTCTTTGTTTAAAAGTAGGTACAAAATTCACTTTTACAACTACTCTGAACTTCAAATTTAGGTGCCTTTAGGAAACAAATTGTGCTTTGGAGAGTACTTTACCAATTTCACTCTCCACCAAAATCCTCAGAGGAGCTTTTGGAAATCCCTCTGCCAGGTCACAAAACATACAACCGGCTTGCAAGCATGCGTGCTCAGTCGTGTCCAACTCTGTGACCCCACGTACTGTAGCCCACCAGGCTGCTCAGTCCATGGGATTTCCCAGGCAAGAATACTGGAGTGGGTTGCCATTTCTTCCTCCAGGGGGTCTTCCCAACCAGGGATTGAATTGGCATCTCCTGCATTGGCAGATTAATTCTTTCCCTCAGAGTCACTGGGGAAGTCCCGCCAGGTCACAGCCTAGACCAATTACATCAGAACCCCTGAGGAACGAACTCAGGCATCCATGTCTTTGCAAATTCCCCAGCTGATTTTGTTGTGCATCCAAAGTTCCAAATGGAGACCTTAGGCTTTACTCCATGTCAGGCCATGTTCCACGTGCTGGGGAAATGCCACAAAACTCCTTGCTTAAAGAGCTGTCAGTTCCCCAAAATATTCCATCCCTGGTATGTGCTCCAAGTGTTGTCCATTACCACCCACCCATGGCCAGCCCTGCAGGTGATTTCCTGCCACTCCAGGAACAAGGAGATGGGAAGTGGATGTTCACAAAAGTGAAAGCTGGACCTGACTCAAATAAAAATGAAAATTAAACAAATAAAGAACATTTTAATGCTTTTTGACCATATGCTCCTACAAAAGCAACTCATTTCCTAATACTCTGCACCTCCAGTCATTATTAGCAGCTGCCTACATAAGGGCTTTTCCTTGGCGGCTCAGTGGTAAAGGATCTGCCTCCCAGTGCAGGAGACGCTGGTTCGATCCTTGGGTGGGGAAGATCCCCTGGAGAAGGAAATGGCAACCCACTCCAGTACTCTTTCTTGGAAATCCCATGGATGGAGGAGACTGGTGGGCTACAGTCTCTAGGGTTGCAATGAATCAGACATGACTGAAATGACTTTGTCATTTTTCAGGGAGTCAACCATTTCTGTTTGCAGACTCTGCATAAGGAGGTGATCCAGAGCTGTGCTGACATTAGCTCTCATGGAGACAAAGAAAGACAGCTGCATAAGAATGAAGGCATTTCAAGAGCTTCCCTAGAATGCACTAGCCTTTTCTCTGGGTCAGTGGATGTTTCATATCTTTAATTACTGTACATCATGCGGGTATCCAGGAAAAACACATGGGAAGACCTTGGGAAGTCTCTCCTACTTGTAACTTCATAGAGGAAATGGTACACACAGCAGAAGGGTTCATCTCTGGCTTTTCTTGGAATCCCCTTCAGGTCCATAAGATGAATATGTAGACTACATTTTGAATTATTTAAATGTGTGACTGGTGGATAGTGAATTAAAATTTTTTTTCAGTTCAATTTGGTTGTTTCTAAGGATTTCAATTTTTATTGAAATTAATGGGGATTAATGTTTGGGTTCCTTGAAGTATTTCTATAGAGGTGGGCGTGGTCCACCACAGTTATTGTGTAACTCTGTGCTATGCAGGCTTCCCAGGCGGTGCTAGTGGTAAAGAACCTGCCTGCCAACGTAGGAGAAGTAAGAGATAAGAGTTCAACCCTGGGATGAGGAAGATCCCCTGAAGGCAGAAATGGCAACCCACTCCAGTATTCTTGCTTGAGAAGTTCCATGGACAGAGGTGCCTCGTGGGCTACAGTCCATAGGGTTGCAAAGAGTTGGACAGGACTGAAGTGACTTAGCACGCAAACAACATGCTCTGTGGACAATATAAGGGGCTAATTTATTGGTTAAGATAAAAATGATGATTGCACAATTTCATTTCTCAGTTGAAAGGAAAAAGTCCTAAGGAAATAGGAAATTATAAAAGGAATGATGTAGAGGAGGACACAGTTTTAAAACCATGGAGGTGGGTTTGCCTTGAGAGGTGGAAGGTGTTTAGAAGTGCCTAACCCATGTTTGGTTTTGCTCAGACAAATGAACCAAGGAAACTGAAATATAGGAAATGTGATTTAGTCAGAGGCTCTGGGCGCTGGAAAAGAAAAAAAAAAAAGAAAAAGAAACAAACACATTCAGTTCAACCCCGAGTTTAAATTTCTCTTCCTTAGTTTTCTGGGAAGATTTATATAGACCTTCCTATTATAGACTCTCCTGTTCTTTGAGGACAGTTATTTAATCATCTCTCTCCAACAGCCATCTGTTCTCCAGGACACATTGTCCCAACACATTTCATCTTTTATATTTTCCATATTTGTACTCACATTTTTTCCTTTTTCAGGCTTAAGTAAATTCTGTATCTCTCTCGCCAAATTTACAGGCTTTTTAATAAGATATCTTTTTTTATTGGAGTATAATTGCTTTACACTGCTGTGTCAGTTTCTGCTGTACAGAAAAGTGAATCAGCTATATATATATATCTTCTCTTTTTTGAATTTCCTTCCCATTTAGGTCACCACAGTGCATTGAATAGAATTACTTGTGCTATACAGTAGGTTCTATTAATTATCTATTTTATACATAGTATCTGCAAGGAGATCCAACCAGTCCATTCTGAAGGCGATCAGCCCTGGGTGTTCTTTGGAAGGAATGATGCTGAAGCTGAAGCTCCAGTACTTTGGCCACCTCATGCAAAGAGCTGAGTCATTGGAAAAGACTCTGATGCTGGGAGGGATTGGGGGCAGGAGGAGAAGGGGACGACCAAGGATGAGACGGCTGGATGGCATCACGGACTCGATGGACATGAGTCTGAGTGAACTCCAGGAGTTGGTGATCGACAGGGAGGCCTGGCGTGCTGTGATTCATGGGGTCACAAAGAGCCAGACATGACTGAGCGACTGAACTGAACTGAACTGAATAGTATATATTTGTCAACCCCCATCTCCTAATTCATCCCACTCCAGCATTCTTGCCTGGGGAATCTCATGGACAGAGGAGCCTGATGGGCTACATCCATAGACTTGCAAAGAGTTGGACACGACTGAAGCAACTTAGCAGGCATGCATATATGTGCCATATCTTATTCGTATACAGACTTTTCTATGAGCAAAACTACATGTAGAGTGATATGTACAAACCATCACCAGATGCCAGGAATTGTGAAGATTCCCACAGTCAAATTAAAGCTGAAAGGGAGGGTATTTCTGTTGAGGGAAAGGCAGAGTTGCCTTTTCTGCCACAGACCAGTCCGCTGCTGTCATCTGTACTCTGGACGTCTACAGTCGTCAGCCTGCTTGAGAGTTTTGGTTTGAACAGTAAGCATGAGACTAGAAAGGGTCTCAGTCTGTAAACTGAGGTCACTTTTCCAACCTGGGAGGCTCCAGGCTTGGCCTGCTGTCCCCTGTGAGGGCGACCATGGGCGTTGCGTGAGTTTGGGAGCTGGAGGAACAGGAGAGGTCAGCTTGGTGAGAAGCTGATGCTGTTGCGCAATACCCAGGGGGAAGAGGGTGCCACACCGTTGGGCATGATTCTCAAACTCAGGGAAGGGTTTGGAGCTGGGGCTGGGGCTCTGGGAGGGTCAACCTACAGATAGTAATTGGAACCATGAAACTTGAGGAGATGACTCATAAACAGGAAGAGACAAAGAGAGGAACTGGAAAGTAAAGAGTGCAAGTTGTGACCGAAATCAAGGAACAATCGACAAACACAGTGGTAATGCCTCCCAAGATGAAGATGGAAAATCTGTCCACTGGGCTCGGCAGCTAGGACTGTCTGTGTGTCTTTGCTGATGGCCATTCTGCCTGAGTGGTGGGGAGAGAATATGGCCTGTTAATGGGACCTTAAAAAAGTTAAAGGGACCTTAAAATTCCATGGAGTTTAGAGTAGTTATGTTTTCATGCTCAAAATTGTCCATCATATTTTTTTCTGGAATAAAAAGTTACAATAAAGATTATTATGTTGGTTTAGGAACATTTACTCTAGCATGCTTCCATCCTAAATTACAGCCAAAGTTCTATCTCTCCAACTCCTAGCTGTACCTCAACAACACGGAAGTATAGGATGGAATCTTTACTAAATTAATTTAATAAGCCCATGACTGTGGGAATACAAGATACTTTGTATGGCCTTTTTATCATTCAGATTTAATTTTAGTATCACCTCCTCAGAGAGGGCAATATAAAGTGGGTTTTCACACCTCTATTACATTATTTTATTTAAATCTTCTGCATAGCAACTATCATTGTCTGATTTTTCAAAATCTATTCCTCCCCTTGCCCATTATAAAATAAGATCCAAGAGAAGAGACTTTCAAGCACTTGTTCCCTACTACATCTTCAATACCTTGACAATAGCTCCTTCTTAAATTGGAACTTTGCAACCTGGGATATCAGGAAATGTGTTACATGAATCAAAGGTTTCCATCCTGCAGCTTCCAGACTTACCGTCTGATTTGAAATTAATAATATCATCATTATAGCCAATGGAATGACTACAGTGTGCTTGGAATTGTGCTAGGTACATACGGAGTCCTCCCAATAGCAATCCACTGCATTAATCCCTAATTTGATCCTCGTAATATAAAAACTTTTTGAGGCTTACAGTAGGTAAATATTTTATTCAATGATAAAGAGCCATTAAGCGACAGAACTTAGATTTAAACCCAGGTTTGCCCGACCTTATGTCACATAACCACGGAGTCTCTGGCCTCCTCTTTCCATTAAGATGTTGGCATTGAGACTGTGTCATACCTACAGGGACCCTGAACTGAGGATGGGTCCTGGATGCTGGCACTTTATGAGTGGCACTTAACAAGAATTAGACAAAACTGAGCGACTAACATACTTACTTTTATATATGACTGGATAACTTTGCTGTACACCTGAAACTAATACAACATTGTGCATCAACTCTACTTCAATAAAAAAATTGAAAAAGAGTAATCTCATGTATCACAAGCATGCCTAAAATCATTTATTCAAAATAGAAAAGGTAGTATGAAACACAGAGGAGCATAATTTCTTGGGAGCCTCTTTCTAGATAACACTGTACATTTTAACATTTCCTTTTGTAAAAAGAAGGTGAAGGATAAGTAACTTCAGAATGTTAAAAAAAAAAATGGGTTAGGAACTGAAATCTACCCCTACCAAGCCAAGGAAGTTGTCGCTCAGTCATGTCTGACTTTTTGTGAGCCTATAGACTGTAGCCCATTGTCCATGGAATTCTGTCCATGGAATTCTCCAGGCATAAATACTGGAGCAGGTTGCCATTCTCTTCTGCAGGGATCTTCCCCACTCAGAGATCTAACCAGTGTCTCCTGAGGTTCCTGCATTACCAGTCAGATTCTTTATCACTGGCCACCTGGCAGGCCCATATATACAGGCTATTAAACTTTTGTTTTGTTTCAACATTCAGAAAACGAAGATCATGGCATCCGATCCCATCACTTCATGGGAAATAGATGGGGAAACAGTAGAAACAGTGTCAGACTTTATTTTTGGGGGCTCCAAAATCACTGCAGATGGTGACTGCAGCCATGAAATTAAAAGACGCTTACTCCTTGGAAGAAAAGTTATGACCAACCTAGATAGTATATTCAAAAGCAGAGACATTACTTTGCCAACTAAGGTCCGTCTAGTCAAGGCTATGGTTTTTCCTGTGGTCATGTATGGATGTGAGAGTTGGACTGTGAAGAAGGCTGAGTGCTGAAGAATTAATGCTTTTGAACTGTGGTGTTGGAAAAGACTCTTGAGAGTCCCTTGGACTGCACGGAGATCCAACCAGTCCATTCTGAAGGAGATCAGCCCTGGGATTTCTTTGGAAGAAATGATGCTAAAGCTGAAGCTCCAGTACTTTGGCCACCTCATGAGAAGAGTTGACTTATTGGAAAAGACTCTGATGCTGGGAGGGATTGGGGGCAGGAGGAGAAGGGGACAACCGAGGATGAGATGGCTGGATGGCATCACGGACTCGATTGGCGTGAGTCTGAGTGAACTCCGGGAGATGGTGGTGGACAGGGAGGCCTGGTGTGCTGCGATTCACGGGGTTGCAAAGAATCAGACATGACTAAGCGACTGAACTGAGCTGAACTGAAACTTTTGTTTGATGTTCTCCTCTTGGTCTACCCTCTGCCAATTTTAATTCTTAGACCAACCAGAAGAATCTAAAAGAATAGAGGAAAATTTCTTTCTCCCTAACCCTACCATGGGGACTTCCCAGGTGGCTAGGTGGTAAAGAATCTGCCTACAGATGCGGGCCACGCAGGAGATGCTGGTTCAATCCCTGGGTCAGGAAGATCCTCGGGAATAGGAAATGACAGCCATCTCCATTATTCTTGCCTGGAAAATTCCGTGAACAGAGAAGCCTGGTGGGCAGGCTGTAGTCCCTGGGAGTGCAAAGAGTTGGATACAACTGAGCAAGTGTAGATGATCCTGCCACGTACATATGTAGTTTGGCATTGCTTAAGGAAGCTTATTTTTGGTAGACTGTATTATAGCACTCTTTTTGGTACATAAATATTATTTTGGCACAATGCCTGCACACACATGCCACGCATCTAAGTTTATTTCTAAAAAATCCATTAAAAAACATCGCAAATTTAGGGTACCTATTTTGCTCTCAAAAGAAGCCTTTTATTTCATTAATTAATCAATAATTTATTTTTAATGGTTTGATTATTTGAATTTAATAAGATAGCAGCAAGCAAAAAACATATCTAAAACTCATAAATTGCTATTTTGATTACAGTTATAAACATAGTTTTTTTTAGATTCTAAACTGTAGTCTCTTTCTACAGATTTTCATTATTCACTTTTATTTCCTACCTTCCTATCAAAGTAGAAAATGAAAAGAATAGAAATATCCTAAACTTCTGTAGTTTTATAGGCCACACATACAAATAACATTTTTTAATTCCTCAGACATACCAGCCATTGAAAGCTTACACTAATTACCTGTAGTTTCGTTAATGTTATAAGCTACCCTTCATCTCTCCTACCCAGACACACCACTCAGTTTCCTCGGCAGATATAGTCAACAGCTTCTGTTCACACCTGACATCAATTTCCTTTGATGTTCACAGCCTAAATGAGAATGCTATAGCAAGCTGTATTTGTGAAGTATACAGGATGCCTTTAAAATGATGGCAGGTATTTTCCTCATTAAAGCAGCCATAACAGATAGTTAGATATGATGCTGTCCTTCACCTTCCTACTAATTAATGACTATGATTGCAACCCAAATAAGATCAGGCAATTAAATGTGATAACATTTCAGAAGCAAAGAAAATATACAACAATCTTGGAATAGCTTCTTACTGATAAATAAAGTTGATCTTTGGAAAATTATCATATAAATGTACCATTCTATAGAAAATCACACAAACTGAGGAACATAATAATTTTACTTTTAATTGAAACATGAGTTGCAAATCCCATTAAATTAAAATGTTATGAGTTGGTTATAGAAAGGGATTGTAAACAAGTATTGCTGTATCCTGTAGCAGGCGCAGTAAAGTAGAGGCTCCTTCAAGCTTGTTTTGAAAGACACTCACTTTTGGGGATTATATTATACTCATCTTAGCAAAATATAGAAGTGATTTTTTTGGTAACAGATTTGCAACTGGATTTTGATAAAAATGAAAGTCAACCAAGGAGAAACATCCAAGAGAAATTATTGACCCCACTATGGTTCACAAATATGCAAATACCAGGAGCGTTCGAGAAAATCTTCCAGAAAAGCTAGCATCGTTGGGAAATAAAAGTAAACAGACTATTAGGTAACCAGCCTAATAATGCTTTTTTAAAAAATGTTTTTTTTTAAACTGTTGTAAATGTCACATAATGGAAAGCATACTATTTTAACCCCATAGAACTGTTCAGTTCAGTAGCACTAAGCACTTTCACCTGTGTAACCCTCACCATTATCCATCTCCCCAGTTTTCCACCTTCTGAAACTGAAATTCTGTCCCCATTAAACAGTAACTTCCCATCCCCCTCCTCCCCATCCCCAAGCCCACAACATCTACCAATGTTCCTCCTGAATCTCTGAATTTGACTCTTCTAGATATCTCATTCAAAAAAAAAAAAGGCCAACTGCTTTTTAATCTTACCAACTACAATGCATTTTTGCATTTCTATCCATTTTAAGTCTAGATAATTATTTCTATTAAAATACACAGAAGCCACATGCACCAGAGGATTATAACTATCTTATTAGACGTACACCTCCCTTTCTGGTCTTGAGAAGGGTCATGACTCGTTGTGCCAACCCTTAAAGTTCATCCTCCAGCTCATTGTCTGAGCCATGGGAAGAAGTCCAGGTATAAAGAAGATTTCATTCTTAAGGGCATTTTCCTTATCTGTCACTTGAAACTGAGTTTGGATAGATCCTAAACCTTGCCTTGAGAAAAAGACTATTGAATTGTTTGGTCTACATAAACCTCTATGGTGAATGCTGATAATGACCTGCATATGAAAATATCAGTCCAAATAATGTGCTCGTTTGAAATGCCCACTGTGAGAAGACTGTGAAAAACCACTTCATATAAGAACATTCTTGCACCAGCACCTTCCAAGTGTGTGTAAGTGACTTGAAGCATTTTGGGGGATGCAGCAAATAGTGACTATTCTAATGCTTGGTGTTCAGGAGGTGTCACTTGCTATACAGTCAATAGAGTTGCTCCTTGAAACAGGAGAAAAAAGAACCTGACCCTAATCTAAATAATGTATTTATACATGAATCTATGTAGCCAATGAATATATATTATGAATGTATATGTATGGACAATAAGTTATACATACATTGTGTATATGAATAAATATGTGGATTATTTAAAAGCAGAGTACCTTATATTCTGCTTCCATCAGAGCACAGACGAGTGCCTGGTGATGGACAAGCTCAGTGAAATCTTGTTGAATGAGCCTACATGCTGGTGGGTGTCTTAGGACTGCCTCTGTCCTTTACCCATGTAAAGCTCTCCAGCCTTGAGATATGTTTGTCACTGGCCCCCTCTCTTCTTATCTGGTCTCAACGTGGTATTCTTTGCATCTCCCTCATTTCTCTCTCCCCACAGAGTAACTTTGGTTAGTTGCTCCCAATGGCTTCCCAAACTTGGACTTGATCTTGGCTTGATGTGAAAACAGAATTGTCTTGTATTTCTCTGGACGTGAGAAGTTAGGCAGCTAGGACACTGTTTTCATACAAGGACTGGAATACCTAGTTATAAGCACAACTATAGGTGAGTTAGCTGTATATTTCCAGAGAACATAAATGCTTATTTTTATTGAAAATAAGTTTAATGTTGACATTCAAGTATCAATCAATAAACAAATGTTTATCATCATTTCATATAGAAATGGTTGTTTTTATAATTGGCTGGTGGACTCCTGGTGGATCTTCATTCTTTTCTGCCTCTTACTTTTTGTGTATTCTGATTTAATGTCTTAATTTCACTAATACATGTTTTCTTCAATGAAAGTGAGAATAATAATATATAATTCAAAAGTTTTGTGGTCATGAAATAAGATAATACCCTATTAGGAAGTATAGGTGTAGAATTCTTGATGAAACATTTCAATAAGGAAACTGAATAAAAGGATAAATTCAGAAAAAAAAAAAGGTCTCAATTCTAAGAGAACTATAGCTACTAGCCTGTTAAGTTTGTTGGGGAGGAAAATAGGATGAACTTGAAAATGATCTTCAGTGATTTCAGGGATTTCTAGGTGAATCAGAAATGAGTTTTTATAATTCATATGGCAAAACCATCAACAGTGGATCAAATCTTCCAAAAATGTGACAGGAGATCAATGTAAAATAGAATCTGTAGCAATGATCATTACCCAAAAGGAATGGATCTTTTAGCAAAGGGTCAGGGATTGAGATACAGCTGGGGTCCAATTCTAGTTCATTTCCTGACTGGTTGTGTTATACTGAGCATGTTAACCTTTCTAACAGAGAAGGCAATGGCACCCTGCTCCAGGACTCTTGCCTGGAAGATCCCATGGATGGAGCCTGGTGGGCTGCAGTCCATGGGGTCACTGAGAGTTGGACACGACTTGAAGCGACTTAGCAGCAGCAGCAACCTTTCTAAACTTTAATCTCTTTATCCTTAAAAGGGGAATAATTATCCATATAGGATATTAATAAATATTTAATTAGATAGTACAGGCAAGTTGCTTAGCATAATGCCTGAAATACTTAGCCCTTAAGAAATTGCATTGAACTATTTCCTATGAATGGAAAGACCAGTGTTACGGTCACTAGTCAAGGATCCCTCAGAAGGGCAGGGACCATGTCTGTGCTGTTCACAGTAGTATTCTCAGCCCTGAGAGAGAGAGTTGGGATTCACTTACTATTTATTGAATAAATGAACAAATAGAAGCGATGACACCATTGAGTTGGAGTATAAGATAGGTGACTAGAATCCCTTACAACTTCAAGAAGCTATTCTTCTTAGATTTGGTGATCCTGATTAGGAAGTAGAAAAATAATAGTACAAGTTGGAACTAAACCAGCTAGATAACTTCTCATCCCTACCTTTGGTTAAAGCAAACTGCAAGAAAACAATGACTTCTCTTCCTCAAAATGCCTTCTTGAAGGAGTTCTTAAGAGCCAGGGAACCAATCTGTGCTTTAAAAATCAAACGATAGATTCCTTTTAGAGGAAAATAATACAATGACAAATATCTTTATTTAAAACATTTTTGAAGAGTAAGGGTGAAGAGCGGATTTTTTTTTCCAGTTAAAATTATTTCTATTGATTTGGAAAACACTGATAATAGGGTTTTCAGATACTCACAATTTTTGGTAGAAGACACAATTGCCAATGAGTTCTCCTAATTCCATTAGTGGCAATTAATCCACATTATTTCAGAAACATAGATATGTGAACACTGCACAAAAAGGCAGTAAAAGGTTTCCAGACTTGATTTTATTTCCTTTTTTTTTGTTTTGTTTGTTTTTGCTTAAGTGACTACACTTTTTCATTGCTGAAGTGTCACACTTAACACATTTCTATGCATACCCAATACTAATAGCAAATCCATGCAAGGGCAAAGCTGGCAAAAAGTCATAACTGTTAAAAAAGTTCTTCCATAAAATGCCATGAGATTATTTAGGTTAGTTAAAAAAAAAAAAAAAGCTAGCAAGGATTGTTAAAAACTCCAGAAGGATCTAATCAAAGTGTGAGACTGTGCAACATAATGACAGATGGAATTTAATGTAGATAAGAAAAAGGTAATGCATTTGGGGGAAATCATTTAAACTTTTCATATACATTGGTAAGATCTGAATTAGCTGAACTTCTCAGGAAAAAAAAAAGAAGGATAATTATGGATGGAAGCATTCATTGAAGACATCTGCTCAGTCTTCAGCAGCAGTTAAAGCTAATAGACTGATGGTTATATTAATAAGGCAAGGGAAAATAGTATGGAAAATATTATGACATTATGCAATATACACTACTGACTTAATTTCACTTAGAACACTGTGCTAGTTTTTGGATTCCTAGCATTTTAAAAGATGTAACGTTTATGAAGTAGAAGTTAAAAAAAAAAGTAAGAAACACAAACACGCACACACAACAAAAAAGAAAACAGAACAGAGCTGAGGGAAGTAAGGTACAGTATGGGCTCCCAGGTGGCTCAAGTGGTGAAGCATCTGCCTGACGCTGGAGGAGATACAAGAGACGCAGATTCAGTCCCTGGACCAGGAAGATCCCCTGGTGGAGAGCACGGCAATCCATTCCAGTATTCTTGCTTGGAGAATCCCATGGACAGAGGAACCTGGTGCGCTACAACCCATGGGGTCGCAACTGAGCACAGGTGAAGTGCAACCTTGTTTATGAGGGTCTGCATTTCCCACTTCCATCCTCACGCAGCCCTACTGAATTCATAATCGCAGGCTGCATGCATTGCAGCTTTCTCCCTGATATCATTCCGAGAAGATATTTTACCAGTGAGTTTTCAGCAAAGCGTTTAATTCTTTTTAGCCCAACAGAAGGCTTTTACCCTCTACTTGCCTGATACACAGTTGGTAGCTGCCACATCTGAAAACATTTTTAGAAGGGAAAAAAACGATACTTCTAATGCACAGATTTTTTTCCCCTCTGCATAAAATATCACTTAGATAAATCAAAAAGTGGTGCCCATGTAATATTCCCACTGATCCTGGGCTGTTTATCAAATCCTTTTTATGTTTCTGGAAAGTCAATAATATTCCATCAATGATAAAGATCTTGAGAGAAAAGTATCTAAACTGGAAGATGTATTGAGTTGGCCAAACAGTTCCTTTGGGTTTCTTGGTACCATCTTAAAACCCAAACGACGTTTTTGGCCAACCCAGTAAAACGTTTTCTGTTTAATACTTTTTCTGTCTTCCTTGTTGTGTTGTTGTGAAGTCACTCAGTCGTGTCTGACTCTCTGCAACCCCATGGACTGTAGCCCGCCAGGCTCCTCTGTCCATGGGATTTCCCAGGCAAGCATACTGGAGTGGGTTGTCATTTCCTTCTCCAGAGGATTTTCCTAGCCCAGGGATCTGACCCACATCTCCTGCTTTGCAGGTGAATTCTTTACTGTTGGGCCGCCAGGGGAGACCTGTCTTCTTGTTTATCTCATTTAATTGAACTACTTATAAAGATGCGATTCCTTTCACTGACATTTCTCTGAACTATGGGGCCATACTGCTAACTGCCTCCCTGTGCAGGAGCACTTTGAAGTGAGCATCAGTGTCCTGCCCTGTGGACCAGATGTTGGCTTTCACAGTTCTTAAACCTGTGATTTTATGGAAAATCTTTTCATCACTATGTCCCAGTCTCTTCTGTCTTACAGTGGCAATGATAAAGTCTAGCTCACAACCTTAGGATACGATTAAATACAGTAATTTACGTGTAATTCTTTGTGCATTGTTTAAGTGCTCTGTGTTAGACAGTGCCAAATAAGTGGAGTTTTAATGAAAATAAGATAACCATATTGTGATGTCATCTCAAAAGAATCTTGGTTTTCATGCAAGTTCTTCACATATTTAGAGTTTCTAGAGGCTGTTGTAAGTTAGTTTTCCCCAACCTGACCCCCAATTTCTCGTTAGAACCTCTCTGTCGCTAAGCCCTGGTGGTCATTTCATCCCACAGCTAGGAGCACTGGTATTTGCTCCCCTCTGAATGCTGTCCATGTTTCTCCAACTCAGAGCCTGGTCCATAGCAAAAGCATCATTTCTAAAGCCCAACCTGCTTTTCAATGCTTGCCTCAGTCTTGCACAAGAAGGTCCAGCCAGTACCACTTCCCTTCTGGAAAGCTATTCAATTTCTCCAAGAACTGTGATCCATCCATCCGTAAAACTCAGTGGCACTTAATGTAAACTAGTACTTGATTCCAGTAACAATATGCCTGGTGTCATTTGTATTCTTTATCTAATCAATCCCCATAGTTTTATTAGGTACTCACTTTTGTGTGCCCAACATGATCCAGCACAGGACAAAAAATATATATATATATAATGAGTTCATAAATGGACAAAGTTATAGACTTGCATCTCACCATGAAGTCACGGATACAGCAAATTCAAAGAACAAAAGGCACACTTCAAAAGAAAACTGTAATCTCATGTAATAAACATAAAAACATAGATAATAATTACTTTTTCTGATCTTAGCTTTCTAAAGAACTATTATTAAAGAAGCAAAGATTTATGACTTTCTGAAAACACGGAATCAGTTCCTACCAGAAGGACTACATTCCCATCTCTAAGCTTGGACTAGATCATATTAAAGTATTTGAAGCTTATTTGGAGGAAAAAAAAAAGAGCACCAATCTTCAATATGTGCGAGATTCTGCTTTTCTCGAAAAGTTCACCGTGTGGAGGAGAAACGGAAGGTGTCATTCATTTATATCCTGTTTTGTTGTATATGCCAACCTCTTCTTTTCAACTTTAAGAATTAGTTTTGCTTTCTTTTCTATACCTCCATTTACAATGACTAGCTGAAGTTTCAGTGTTTCATGTATGAATGAAGGGAAAGGAATAACATTTGAAAAGATCGTTTCTTTCATTAACTTTTCCCGTTCTTCGGCTAGCATGAATTACAGATTTTAGAGGATGAGGATCATTATGCTAGTCCGTGGTGAGTGTTATATGAGATAAAAGAGAGAGGATGAGATCAGCTCCTATACAGCTGCCAGACATACCCTCTTTATTGAAAAATGTGCTTAAAATGTCCCCTTTTCAATGGCTGGGCGATGATTTAAAAGACACAGCTGCTGGGTAAGTTACAAAAATGGCACCTGGGCTCCAACTGGGCTTAGCTGTGAGCAATTTTGAGAATAGGATCAGAACAGAAAGCGATGAGGTGGGGGTAGAAATCCTTTTGCCATTAAAGTCAGTGTCACCATCAAAGTCCACAGGAGATCCCAATTTTCAAGGTATCGCACTTAGAAATTCAAAGCAATTTTGGGAAAAGGCATGCCCCGTTACATTGAACTACCTTTGAGTTAAAAATATTAACTGAATTAATGTTAGATGATTGAGAGGGATTTTTAAATCATGCAAATGAAAGAGGTATTTTTCTCAGGGCAATGAAATTCACGTACAGAGGAACATTACTGATCATTAGCATGGGGAAGGCATATACTTCTGCCTAATCAAATGTCCATTAATACTGAGAATGTCTGTCCTTTCCATTGATTGCAGTTTAAAAAGAAACACATGAAAAGGTGGTCACACCAGATAGAGATGCCTTCATTAGTCCACAGAAATGGCACTCTTCTTTTTAACGTCCTTTCCTCCTATTTTTCCTCAGAGCTTCATGAAAAGTCACATTTGTAAGCTCTCTCTATAAAATGCAATTAGTAAGCTAGAGGTAAATCACAATCACATCTCCTGCTAAAGGTCCCTTTTCTGCAGCATCCTCTTTACAGCATCTTAGATGGGATTTTGGATGTAGAGATGGAGTAGACTTTCCATTTATCTCTGCTGTTGGGTTGATCATGACCCTGGGATGGATGCAGGAAAATGGGTTTCTCCTCTGTCAATGTTAGTGAGAGTGCACAGTAACTTGGCACTAGGGGCAGCAGCATGGCACAGTGGAGGGACCTGAATTTTACTGTAATGCCAACCTTGGTCTGAACCCTGCTTTTTCTTCCTATTAATTGGTTACCCTTCGGGTTGTGTTGTCCAGTCACTAAGTTGTGCCTGACTCTCTGTGACCCTATGGACTGCAGCATGCCAGGCTCCCCTGTCCACCACTGTCTTCTGGAGTTTGCTCAAATTCATGCCCTCTGAGTTGGTGGTGCTATCTAATGATTGCATACTCTGCCGCCCTCTTCTCCTTTTGTCTTCAGTCTTTCCCCGCATCGGGGTCCTTTCCAGTGAGTCAGCTCTTGGTGTCAGGTGGGCAAAGTATTGGACCTTCAACATCAGTCCTTCCAAAGAATATTCAGTATTGACTTCCTTTAGGATTGACTGGTTTGATCTCCTTACAGTCTGAAGCAGTTTGAAGCAGAGACCAAATCTTGATGAGGGAAGCTATTGGATTCTGTGGCTCAGATTCTTTATGTTTTCATTACACAAACATTTAAGAGCTTCTGTCCCTGCCAGGTAGCGTCCTGTTGTCTGACATTTCATGTAACCCAAACAGAGGAGATATCGGCCCTCATAGAGATTAAGTATTAGAGGAAAACTTTAGCAATAAGCAAACAAATGCATAATAATGTCATTCCAAGGAGCCATCAGGTTGAATGAAGAAAAATAATATGGTAGAAATGGAGACAGTGATGGGACACAGAAGGAAACATTCCAGGGAAAAGTTAAAGTTAGAGCTGGACCTGAAAAGACTATCAAACGTGTGTGCTTTGGAGGCCTAGATCCCTCAAGGCAATGGGCAAATCAAAGACCAGCAATGGGTCAGTCTTGGACTACAGTGAGGAACCAAAGAGGGTTTGCCTTGGCAGGAGAAGTACAGCACTAAGTCTGGGAAGTCAGGTGGACACCTCATTCTGTTACAGATGCATACTTGAACCACAAAATAGGAATCAATATGAATGAAGAAACATTAAGGTTGTGCTTAGCTGCTTAGTTGTGTCTGACTCTGTGACCCCATGGACTGTGCCCCCTGCCCCAGGCTCCTCTGTCCATGGGAATTCTCCAGGCAAGAATACTGGACTGGGTTGCCATGCCCTCCTCCAAGGGATCTTCCCAACCCAAGGATCAAACCCAGGTCTCCTGCATCACAGGCAGATTCTTTACCATCTGAGCCACCAGGGAAGCCCATTAAGGTTGTTAGGATATATTTGTTGGAATGTAGTGAAAAGACTACCTCTACAAACTGAAATCAAAAGCTGGGACATGAGAACTAACACACTTGATTCAAAAGACTCATTGAGGCAACAACCATCCCCAACAATATGAATAATAATTGGCCGGATCAAAATCGCTCACGCATTAAATTAGAACATTTGTATTACAGAGCTTGAAGCAGAATGTGCTTTTTTTTATGCTAGATATATGAAAGGCACAATCGTGATAGAGTCATTACCTGGACTCAGAATGTGCCAGGGAAGACACAGTCTCAGACAGTGGACTCAGAAACATATTTTGAGGGAATATGCTAATTTCCTCCACCTAAAGGTTACAGGTGATTGCTACATTTCTCTGTTTCACCTTTGATGATCTAAGAAAATAGAAGCTGTTTCTCTCCGGTGTTTATTGTAATTGCCATTGTTTCCTGGAGGTCATGCTGTTGTCTTGTCTTTGGCAGCACCAGGAAGTCCACTCTCTGAAGCTCTGAACCAAGTTTTTTCTGAAACTCTGAGAATCTCCATCCATCTAAATGGATTTCTTACTAGGAGACTTTTAAATCAGCAGATAAGTCTGGGGCATCATGCACTGTCTATACTCATTTATTTATTTGTTTATTTACTCTCATGGGAGCTGTTTACACACCAGCCCTCTGGGGGTTGTGATAGTGGCTCCTCAGAATTATAGGAAATCCTCAGGAGTGGCCGGGAATTAAAAGGGCAGCAGGGCAACTGAGAGCAAGCAGAGATGACAGCAGGAGGGCCAGTGGAGAAAGCCCTGTGACGTGTACACCTAGGCATTTTAAGATGTTCTCAGAGAAAGGGAGCCCTCAGTTTGATTGTGGGCATCTGTGTGTGTTGAGGACCTCCTAGCCCTGCAATAGGATTGTTGTTTAGTTGTTCAGTCGTGTCTGACTCTTTGCAACCCCATGGACAGTAGCTCACCAACTCCTCTATCCATGGGATTTCCCAGGCAAGAATACTGGAGTGACTAGCCACTTCATTCTTGAGGGATCTTCCTGACCCAGGAATTGAACCTGTATCTCTTGCATTGGCAGTAGGTTCTTTACCCACTGAGCCACCAGGGAAGCCCCAGTTTGTACTAACTTAAATATTTTATCCATACATGAGCACAGGAAAAACCATAGCCTTGACTAGACTATGGTCATGTATGGATGTGAGAGCTGGACTGTGAAGAAGGCTGAGTGCCGAAGAATTGATGCATTTGAATTATGGTGTTGGAGAAGACTCTTGAGAGTCCCTTGGACTGCAAGGAGATCCAACCAGTCCATTCTGAAGGAGATCAGCCCCGGGATTTCTTTGGAAGGAATGATGCTAAAGCTGAAACTCCAGTACTTTGGCCACCTCATGAGAAGAGTTGACTCATTGGAAAAGACTCTGACGCTGGCAGGGATTGGGGGCAGGAGGAGAAGGGGACGACCGAGGATGAGATGGCTGGATGGCATCACGGACTCGATGGATGTGAGTCTGAGTGAACTCCGGGAGATGGTGATGGACAGGGAGGCCTGGCGTGCTGTGATTCATGGGGTCACAAAGAGTCAGACACGACTGAGCGACTGAACTGAACTGAACTGAAATATTTTATAGAAACTTTGCCCCCAGTTTGCACCATTCCCCCTCCTCAGTTTATAATTGTCAGATAAATTAAATCTTTCTACATTATTAAAGAATAGCACATTTTTATAATGATTGCTTTATGCAGTTGTCGTTCAAATTATATGTGGGAAGAATATTTGACCAAAAAATAAATTTATATTCTGTCTTATATTTATCGAACCAGTTTTGTTTACTGATGATCTTTATTCCTTCATGGCCATTTAACCTATTATTTTGCATGTTCTTATTTTATTTGGCCAAAATTATTTCCTTTAGTTTTTATTGTAGGTCTGCTAGCCAGAAATTCTGTCTGTTTTTATTTATCTGGGAATATCTTCTTAATTTGGCTGAATGAAGCATTTTTTTAAAAAGATTTTTTGATGCAAACCATTTTTAAAGCCTTTATTGAATTTGTTACAATATTGCTTCTGTTTTATGTTTTCTCATTTTTATTTTTTTTGTCTGCAAGGCATGTGGTATCTTAGCTCTCTGACCAGGGATCAACCACACCCCCTGCATTGGAAGGTGAAGTCTTAAGCACTGGACTGCCAGGGAAATCTCTGAATGTCCGCATTCTTGACTAATAATCTTTTCCTTTCAATACTCTGAATGTCCCACAGCTTTCTTTTCTCCATGATCTCTGAGGAGAAGTCAGTCTTTGCTCATATTGAGGATCCTTTGTACAGGATAAGCTGTCTTTCTATTACTTGGGAATTTCTGAAAAAGCTAATGTTGACAATTTTGCCAGTGTTTTAAGTGGGTGTATATGAAGTGCTCTCACACACACATGAAGAGGACACCAACATGGTCCTCAAATTTCTCAAGTGCAAATCAGCCGAGTAGCAAAAGAGGCACCGTGAACACTGACTTTATCGATTTTTCTAGGCAATATATATATGGCTAGGAACTTTTAATGTTTTCAATTTAGAATTTGAGTCCTCCACCATAAGTCATTTTGATGAAGCTAATAGTCTTTGAAAATTTATTGTGTATATGTGATGATGAAAGTGTATTTAAATATACGAACATTCTATGCAACTACGTTCTATGTAACAAACATTCTATATTAGCTATCCATAGGTCAAACTCTCTCATGTCTCTTTCATAGAGAAAATGTTCCCAGGTTATTTAAAAATTATTAAATTCTTGTTTGTTATAGTTAAACATATAAAAATATATGTAGCCCCAGTCCATATTTATTAATAATAAATACTATTAAATGCACTGAATGCAAATAGTCTTATAGTTAAATACTTCACATTTTTGTCTAATACAGAATTTATTTGTGTTCAGTGGATTTAATAGCATTTATTATTAATAAATATGGGCCAGGGTTTTCTGCAGTTACTCTATCTTACTGTTAATTATTTTTCAAGAGAAGAGACAGAAAGTAAGACTTCAAAACATTTACTATGCTTTGGCCATAAATTTTTCTCATCTTATAAGTCAAACTTAACAACTACATATTAGATTCGATTTGATACATTAGTTTGAGTTCATGCTAGTTGTTTTGGGCAGCAAAAGAATGTCTGAGTAAAGCCATATGATTTCAGATGGGAACACCCACCAGCATGTTTAGTGTGAGCTGATAGAGACCGTGTCTGAAAGTATCTGGCTGAGACTTCCTACTCAAAAACTATTGTTCCAGTCACTATGGGAAAAAAATATACTATGGATAGAAATGCTCAAAAACAAAATATGCAACTTAAAACCAATGGCTCAGTATGGAGATTCCTTAAGAAACTAAGAATAAAGCTACCATCTGACGCAACAATCCCACTACTGGACATATACCCTAAGGAAACTATAATTGAAAGACACATGTACGCTACTGTTCACTGCAGCACTATTACAATAGTCAGGACATGGAAGAAACCTAAGTGTTCATTGACAGATGAATGGATAAAAAAGTTGTACATATTTACAATAGAATATCACTCAGCCATTAAAAACAAAACACGTTTGAGTTAGTTCTGGTGAGGCGGGTGAACCTACAACCTATCACACAGAGTGAAGGAAGTCAGAAAGAAAAGCAAATGTCATACATTAATGCATATATATGAAATCCAGGCGGATGGCACCAATGAACCTATCTGCAGGGCAGCAGTAGAGACAGACATAGAGAACAGACTTGCAGACCCAGTGCGGGAAGGAGAGGGTGGGGCGAACTCATAGTAGCATTGAAACATACACACTACCATATGTAAAATAGATAGCCAGCGGGGACTCGCTGTTATGATGCAGGGAGCTCAAAGCCAGCGCTCTGTGACAACCTAGAGGAGTTGGATGGGGTGGGAGGCAGGAGGGTCCCTCAAGAGGTAGGGGAGATACACACACACACACACACACACACACACACACACACACAACTATGGCTGGTTCACGCTGATGTTTGGCAGAAACCAGCACAATAATGTAAAGCAATTATCCTCCAATTAAAAATAAATAAATAAAATCAATGGTTCATTTTATTAAAATAAGTGGACATAAGTAAATTTATTCTTTCAAGGACAACTTATTCAAATTTTAGAACTATAAGCATTTTTATGCAATTTTTCTATTTCCACAAATATGTGTTTAAGGATACCTTTAAACTAGTTTTAATCTTTTTTTCCTTTTACTATAAACACTACCACTATAAATTAACTCAAATACATTCCTTGACAGACTGACAACTGACCAAGAACATACAGTTGGAATTACTTTTACCCTTTCAATGTATGGACTCCTCTAAATATCATGGCTGTTTGCACAAGTGATGTGTAAGGAATGAAATGTACTAATTTTTTCTAAAAGTAGAGTGTAGGAGAGGTTGACCAGAACCATGCGGGAAATCTGACAGCCCATTTTTATGTCATACTAGCTTCATAGATCAAGGGTGGGTCCACCAGGTTAAAGGGCCGTAAAAAACAGGCACACCTTCATTTGGTTTTATGTTCACTCATTTTTATTGAATTTAATAGGTGTTCCAAGAAACCCATAAAGTATTTTCATAGTATATTCCAATATATTAATATTAGATTTCATCATAATTTACTCTCTCTCATAGAGGAGACCTTGCTTTAGCAAATTTAAGAAGTTAATACATAGGGAGAGAAATAAAACCCTTTCAAAATGGAACTATGTGGATCAATGTGCATAAAATTCAGTAAGTCTGTTTTACATATATGGGTCTGTTATATTGAATAGTCATTCATATCTCTAAAAGTTATTGCATACGTATTATGTGGCATCATCAGACAGAACTTTGGGTTGTATTCTTGACTTAAGGAGAGAAATGAGGCAAATATTCAAAGATGATTAAACCTGCACAAGGTAAAAAGGAAGGATAGAGCAGATGCTGGGGTTTCCTTGGTGGCTCAAAGATAAAGAACCCACCTGCCGATGGAGATGGTGCAGGTTTGATCCCTGGGTTGTGGAGATCGCCTGGAGAAGGAAATGGCAACCCATCCCAGTGTTCTTGCCTGGGGAATCCCAAGGACAGAAGAGCCTGGAGGGCTATAGCTCATAGGGTTGCAAAAAATTGGACATGACTTAGCAACTGAACAACAGCAGCAAAAGTTTTCTCTATATCTGCCTATCAAAGCGTAAAGGCAAGTGTCCAAAGATTAAGGTCTTTTCAAGTAACTAATGCAACCCAGATTAACAAACAGACACTATTATAGATACTAACATTTCTAGCATCCAATAAAGTAAATTTCCCAATGATAGGGGTTTCTATGTAAAATTACCAGGCGTACAAAGAATTGAGAGAATATAACTCATAATGAGTAAAAAAAGCAATGAGGAGAAGTAAACCTAGAAATGATATAAGTGATAGAATTAATAGACAAGGAGAGGAAATGGTATTATAGCTGTATTCCATATGTTCAATAAGTTAGAGAAAAAAATTGAGCATCTTAAGTAGGAGAATGAAAACTATTTTTAAAAATGATACCACGCTTCTGGAGTTACTTAAATTAGAAATGCATGAGTTGGAGGATTTATTTTATAAGGAAAATTTAATAATCACATTCCACTCTGCTTCTTCTATTAAATACAGATAAACATAAAGAGAGTGCATGAAAACAACTGTTTTAGGACTGTGGTAAGCAGCATTTTGCCTGCCCCCATGACCTTCATGCTCTGGCATTACAATTGTGACTATGATATAGCTCAAGAATGAACCCAATTGTGCATAAACAACTATATGCAGGTGCTTTGACACCATCACCTCCAAGTTGTTCAGAAATGAAACCAATCTTAAACAATAGAGTTAAAAATATACCTCTACCAGGTTTCAGAATGATTACTGGGAGGCCAGAACACAAACGGAACTATGTAACACTGCAACAACGTAACAATACACATTTTATTGAAAGTGTTAGTTGCTCAGTAGTGGCTGACTCTATGACACCCCATGGACTGTAGCCACCAGACTCCTCTGTCCATGGAATTCTCCAGGCAAGAGCACTGGAGTAGGTAGCCATTTCCTTCTCCAGGGGATCTTCCCAACCCAGGGATCAAACCTGGGTTTCCCTCATTGCAGAATGACTCTTTACCATCTGAGCCAGGGAAGGGCCCATTTGAAATGATCATAAAACATTCACCAAGATAGGTCATATCATGAGACAAGAAACAAAATTAAGAGATTTAAAATAATCAAATCATATAAGAAGTGACATCAGGACGATGGAATGGGATGTGATCTTCTCCTTGCACGCACAGATACACTAATTCAACAATACATGGACCTATTCCCCATGTGAGAAATCCACACACCAGTTGAGAGTCCCCTGAACTCCAGGAGAATGCAACACCAGCCACCGCGAAGCTGGTTGAAAAATCTGAACCTCCTTCTTACCATGCAATCACTCCCCTTGGCAAAGTGCCACACCGTTGGGTGGAAACACCAAGCTCACAGCTTTTCCTGGGGAAGGCAGGAAGGAAGGAAATACACGGTGTTTCCAATGTTCTGTCTTTTCCAGGGGATGCCCGTAAGCATGGTTGCTATGTTGCCTGAATCTGAATACTGACAGGAGAGGACCCTAGGTTTAAAGCAAATAAAGATGGTAGTATGGATTTTCATGCACGTATTCAACAAATAGAAGGGAAATAGTGGAAGCATTGGAAGCATTGACAAATTTTCTTTTCTTGGGCTACAAAATTCCTGAGGACTGTGACTGCAGCCTTGAAATTAAAAGATGCTTGCTCCTTGGAAGGAAAGCTATGACAAACTTAGACAGCATATTAAAAAACAGAGAGATCATTTTGCTGGCAAAGGTCTTTATAGTCAAAGAATTGTTTTTTCCAGTAGTCATGTACAGATATGAGAAGTGAGAGTTGGACCATAAGGAAGGGTGAGTGCCAAAGAATCAACGCTTTCAAATTGTATTGCTGGAGAAGACTCTTTGAGAGTCCCTTGGACAGCAAGGAGATCAAACCAGTCAATCCTAAAGAAAATCAATCCTGAATATTCATTAGAAGAATTGATGCTGAAGCTGCAGATTCAATACTTTCGCCACCTGATCCAAAGAGCCAACTCATTGGAAAAGACCCGCATGCTGGGAAAGATTGAGGACAAGGGGAGAAGAGGGTAGCAGAGGCTGTTATGGTTAGATAGCATCACTTACTCAATAAACATGAATTTGAGCAAACTCTTGGAGGTAGTGAAGGACAGAGCAGCCTGGTGTGCTACACTCCACAAGGTTGCAAAGAGTTGTACATGACTTACCGACTGAACAATAACAACAACTAATTGACCATAGCCCTCATCTCAGCACAGGGTAAGCAGGCAAAAAATTAAAAAATCCCAGCTTCTCCCTGGGTTAGAGAAAACTGAATCCTGCACTCATGTTCCAAATTTTCAAAATGCTGGCCAAGGCTTTGGTCTCCTTCACTCAGACTGCTGAGGGTGCTTGAGCATACTAGTGTTTTCTATCTCTACCGTATGTCATTCAAAGATTTGACTTTATATATTCCAGATCCTGGTCCCTTGTTGGATATGGATTCATAATTTTTTCCTCTCAGTCTGCAGGTCACTGTATTAGTTTCTTATTGCTGCTGTAATAATAACCACAGACTTAGTGACTTTACACAAATATTTTGCATTACAATTCTGAAGGTCTCATGTCTGAAATGTGTCTCACTGGGCTTAAACTCAAGTATCAGAAAGTTGTTCTCATTTCTGAAGCTGTTGGGGAGAATTTGTTTACATTTTACAGATTCTAGAGGCTGCCCACATTCACTGGCTCATAGACATCTTCTATCTGCAAAGCCAGTGATGCTAACTTAAGGCTTTCACACAAAGCCTTCTGAATCTTTTCTGTTTCCTTCTTCCATTTTTAAAAGATAATATCCTTATCTTAAAATCAGCTGATTAGCAACCTTAATTCTATCAAAATTTTTATTTCCCCTTGCCAAGCAACACACACATCAACAATGAATTTGGGGTGAGAAAATAAAACATATTTATAACACCATTATTCTACTTACTACACTTTTCTTCTTAGTCTCATACCTGGAGAGGTTTACTTTTGCAGAATATAAAAAAAATAACTTTGATGAAGTCCAAATTATCAATTTTTCCTTTTATTGATTATGTTTTTACTGTCATATCTAGAACTCTTTGCCTAAACCTAGATAGATCAGAAGAATTTCTATTTTTCAAATGTTTTTATAGTTTTACATTTTATAATTAAGTTATTGATTCTGTTTGAGTTAATTTTTGTGTAAAATGTGAGAAAGGTGTTCTTTAGGTAGGTGTTCATTTGTATTTCTTATGAATATCCAGTTAATCAAAAATCATTTTTGAAGTTTGTCCTTCTAATAAAGTGCTTTTGCATATTTGTCAGAAATTGTTGGGACATATTTATTTATGTCTGTTTCTGAGTTCTTTGTTTTGTTCAATTGATTTATATGTCTGTCTGCTGATATCACATAATATTGATTATGTGTGTGTGCATATGTACTCTGTCCTGTCTGGCTCTTTGCAACCCCATGGACTGTAGCCCACCAGGCTCCTCTGTCCATGGGGTTTCCCAAGCAAGAATACAGGAGTGGGTTGCCATTTCCTCCTCCAGAGGATCTTCTCAATCCAATGATGGAATCAGAATCTCCTGTGTCTCTTGCATTGGCAAGAGAATTAAGGAAGGCAACTGCCCAATGTGGAGCTTGAGCCCATGACTTT
Source organism: Oryx dammah (assembly GCF_014754425.2). NCBI lineage: Eukaryota > Metazoa > Chordata > Mammalia > Artiodactyla > Bovidae > Oryx > Oryx dammah. The sequence goes on along the minus strand of NW_024070209.1, from coordinate 8,429,771 downwards.
GGGATTAAGAGTCTCATTCTCTACAGACTGAGCTAGCCAGGCATGTATTATTTGAAACAATATGAGACAGTATGATTTTTCCTACTTATGTTTCTTTATAAAAGTCGGTTTAGATATTGTATAGCCTGTAATTTTCCTTACGCATCTTAGAGTAAGTTTATTTTTGTTTACAGCATAATTAATTTTTTAAATTTGAATTTATCCTTTTCTTTCCACTCTCCAAAATCACATACACACATACGTGCCCACACCTAGACACTGCAGGATTCGTTTTTTATATATTAATCAGACACCTTTGAGTTGTAATTCATCTGACAATTAGCATCACTGTTTACATAAATTTGGCAATTTAGTGACTGTTGCTTCTAAGCAATCTTGGGGTCCTCATATAAACCAATATACTGTTGGATATAAATACCTTCTTGATCCCACTCTATTTTTGAAATAAATTAGTCAAAGAGATAACTGTGGAAGTCATTTCCATGAATTTAATAGTGAGGTCATTCACAAATTAATTCTGCACTTTCCCTCTGACCTTTCTAAAAAATACAGTAATGACTCTGATAACAATTCAGTTTTTTGTTTAATACCGCCAGCTTCTGTTAAACAGATCTACTTCTTTACACTTAGAAAAGTGGAGCAGCTTCTTCCTTCATATGTCTGCTTTCCTAGTCAAAGATCTACCTGTCACATTCTTAGAATGCTTAGAGTACACACACACACACACACACACACACACACACACACACACACACACACGCCAATCCAATCCTGATAGCCATTCTAATAATACCAAGTTTGCAGAATTGGCCTGTTCATCATTCTACCTCAGAGCTTCTTTAGCTCATCTCCTGGTTTCAGTTATGATGAATCACACCATGTATCCCAATTGAGATTAATTTCTACATTGTGTATTAATCTTTGTAATCGCTAGATATAGTCTAAACCCTGAATGTAAAATGTCATAGTTTATAAGACACACAGCATGAAAAACTCATTGGAAAAGACCCTGATGCTGGGAAAGATTGAAGGCAAAAGGAGAAGAGGGCAGCAGGAGGTGAGATGGTTGGATAGCATCACTGACTCAATGGTCATGAACTTGGGCAAACTCCAGGTTATAGTGAGAGACAGGGAGGTCTGGTGTGCTGCAATCCACGGGGTTGTGAAGAGTAGGGCATGACTTAGTGACTGAATAACAACAACATGAAAAAATCATAAATTTACATTTAAAGTGTAATGTACTTTGTGATTGCACTATATAATGAACTTGGTTGAAGATCTTTCATTATATGTATAATGTGTATCAAAATTTATAAATAATATCTGACATTACTCTTAGGTCTTTAAGCATTTTTAGTTTAGTTTTGTATATGATGTTACAGAGTATTCTAATTTCATTGGTTTACATGTAGCTGTTCTGTTTTGTCAGTACTACTTACTGACAGACTGTAGAGACTTACTGAAGAGACTGTATTCTCTCCATTGCATGTTCTTACCTCCTTCGTCATAGATTAATTGATCAGGAGTGAGTGAGTTTATTTCTGAGCTTTCTATCTTGTTCCATTGATCTATATATCTGTTTTTATGCCAGTACCATGCTGTTTTGATGATTATATCTTTGTAGTATAGCCTTAAATCAGGGAACATGATTACTCTAGCTTCTGTTCTTTCTTGAGACTGTTTTGGCTACTCAAGATCTTTGGTATTTCCATGCAAATTTTAAAACTATTTGTTCTAGTTCTGTGAAAAATGCCAATGATATTTTCATATGGATTGCATTGAATCTATAGGTTGTCTTAGGTAGTATGGTCATTTAGCAATACTAATTCTTCCAATCCAATGCTTGTGTCATTTTCAGTTTCTGTCATCAGTGTCTAATAGTTTTTGAAATACAGGTCTTGTGCTTCCTTAGGTAGGATTCTTCCTAGGTTTTTTTGTTGGTTTGTTTGTTTTGTTTTTTGATGCAGTGGTGAATGAGATTGTTTCCTTAATTTCTCTTTTTGATACTTTGCGGTTAGTGTATACAAATGCAACAGATCCCTGAATATTAATTTTATAACCTGCAACTTATAAAATTCACTGATGAGCTCTAGTAGTTTTCTAGTGGTGTCTTTAGGGATTTTCTGTGTATTGTATCATGGTATCTGCAAACAATGACATTTTTACTTCTCCCATTCCAATTTGGATTCCTATTATTTCTCTTTCTTCTCTGATTCTGTAGTCAGGACTTCCATAACTATGTTAGATAAAAGTGGTGAGGGTGGGCATCCTTGTCTTGTTATTTTGTAATTAACTGTAAATGGAAGGAACCTTGACAATAGTATAAAAATTAATTAAAAATATATTTTGATGCACATGCAGCCTACAACTGTTCTCTAGATTACTTCTTAGTGTACTGCATATATGCAAATATATTTGTAGAGTAGTTTGAAAGCAAACGAAAGATGTACTTTTAAAATATGGGGAATGATTATGATGATAATTAAGACAATTAATCTGATATTGTTGAAATGCCTAGGTGCAACTTGTACTTATTTTTAATGAGTATATTTTATTGACAAGGTGAATTGGATATTAACTCTGCCATTAAGTAGAAGAGCAAAAGATTAGAGTAAATTTAAAAAGGAGAAAAATCTTATTTTGAAAATAAATAATATACTCATCTAAGATGCTTCTTTTTGGAATTTCTCAGAAAAGAAGTAACTGAAAATGCACAGGGTGGGTCAAAGTATGTTCCTGTCTCTTAAGGCATGATCCCACTCTGGATCTAGCTCCATAAATACTCTTGTCCCTGGTGTACCATCTTTTCCCCTCAAATTGTGTATGTGTAAAGATCTCATACAACTGCTCCCAGCCATGGTGATTCAGGGCTGTCATGAAGTGTCAGCAACCATGATGAGTATCAAAATGTGTCAAGAACTAAATAAAGACCAGGGACTGAATAAAGCACCTGGACACAGAAAACTATACATCATCTCCTTTGCTTCCTTTGTGAACGTTGGCATATACAGTGTATTTTTAGCAGGAAGGGATGGGATGATTTTGCTTAATGCTCGACAGCTGCTCATTAGGCAGATCAGAATGAGATAAGCAGAATGAGATACTGGTTAAAATTGCAGAGTAGGTGCCAGGAGTATTAGATTTCAAGTCTTGTTCACTAACCTTGGGTGACCTTGAGGACTTATCTTCCTCTTGCTCTTCCTGGCTTCTCCAGACTTAAAGCTAGGGCAAGAACATTTTCCCAACATATCAATGGCTTTAGCTGGAATTTGTAAAATTCTGAGGTTCTTGAAGTCACAGGTTTCTTTTAAAATCATTGCCCCCCAAATATGTCACTGTGGCTATTCCATTTAGATATGAGTTTCATGAAGAATAAAATGTAAGATGGATATAGGAATGGAATTGTTGATAAAGTTTGATTCGGTGAAAATCTACCTTTGTTGATATTGGAATTTTTAAAATCAAATAGGCCTCAAATGCTTACATTGTTGGACTTCCCAGGTGGCTCAGTGGGTAAAGAATCCACTTGCAGTACAGGAGATATAGGTTTGATCCCTGAGTTGGGAAGATTCCCTAGAGGAGGGCATGGCAACCCACTGCAGTATTCTTGCCTAGAGAATCCCATGGACAGAGGAGCCTGGCAGGCTACAATTCATAGGGTCACAAAGAGTAGGACGTGACTGAAGCAGCTGAGCATGCACACACACTTATCTTATCTTACGTATGTTAGTCGCTCGGTCATGTCCAACTCTTGATGAGCCCATGGCCTTATAGCCTACCAGGCTCCTCTGTCAATGGAATTTTCCAGGCAAGAGTGGGTCACCATGACAAACACACTTACCTTGTCATTAGATATTCTGCTTCACCTCAACCGAATTAAATGCATCCAAATATGATACACACAATCAAATGCAAGCATATACCGTGGTCGGATTGAGTAAACATTGTCAGTTGCAAAATTCAGTAACTTTCTGGTTATCCACCATTCAGTGCTTTTTCATCTAGTCACTCTTTCCCAGCTGGAGAAATGAGCTGTTCTTTCATTTTGTGACTTCTAAAAAAAATGAGACTTTCACTTATTCAATTATTGAGGTTAGCAAAATGAATGAGTTTCGTTGTCAGTATTTAAAAATATTTTTGGTCTGTAACCTGAGTTTCTTTTTCAGACCCTTGAATTATAAGACAATAACTTAATGAAGAGATAAAAATGGCTTCTTTCAAAGAAATTACTTTACATTCCAGCATGTCAGGAGTTCAAAAGAGTTTTGTATTTCTTCAATAGTGATGACTGTGGTGAGTGTTTCACTGTAGATTGTTCCTTTTCAGTATAATATTGACAATATTGATCTGATTGCTGGAAAATGTATAATTTGACCTTAACTTGTTAACATATAATTTTTAAAGTAGCGTTGTCCTCTTTCACATTTTACCGCTTGTAATGGTAATTTGAATGAGCAATATTTTAAAAAATCCTGGTAGTGAAAACATGGTGCAGCTGTAGTCTGATCCATGTGAATGGACTTAGTGATGGTCTCTGATAGGGCTGATCACCTGGAGAAACACGAGGACCCTGAACAGTGAGCCAGGCTGATTCTGTATCCTGCTGAGAATAAATAAGCCAATGTTGGCTGTTGGCTTCCACAAATAAGTTGCCGTGGTCAGCACTTATGATTCCAATGAGCTTCTGCTGCCAGCGTCTGAGATACTGTGGGTCTATGCCAATGTCCGGACTGAGTCTGTGCCCGAGTTCCTCAGGACATTCATGTCCTCAGTGCATTTCTGTGCACAGATGTGACTCACTGTATATGTTTCCATTACAATAGGTGACACAGTAATAAAACCACTTCTTCTTTAAACACTGTTTTTGTCAGGCCCCTCCAAGAAAAACATAGTGTAAAATGCACATACAAAACCAGATGCCAATGCTGTAAGTTTTCCCGGGGAATGCAGTTCAGGGTCCCACATTCCATGAAGATGCAAGAAAAAATGACACCAGGAAATACACATGACGGGCGGTCAGCACATAATCAAGTGATGATAATGAAGCTGGATAAATTGTCACAGCCTGTGAATAAGTCATAGGTCAAATTCATTTTATCTTTTGCTTCAATTCAAGTTGGTTTTTAGTACTGAAGCCCACAAAAGGGAAATGCCTTAACAATTCTTAGCCTATGGTCAATATGAGTAGAAGAGGGGGTATAACATCAGGTACTAATGAGGAACATTTGAGGAAAGTAAAATCTCTACTTTTGGCAATTTTCCTCTAGAAGATAAAACCAGTCAATATTTTGGAAATATTTAAGTCTTCACTAAAACATTGAGCTTTATCTGATCTTGGTAAAACTAATTCTTGTAGCCAAAAGTCAGCCATTATCTGTTATTTTTTTCCCCCCACAGAAAATTCACATAGAATATAAGTCACCTTCTTAATGAAAATCTGGTTTTAGCTAACCACAGAGGGTGAAACAGGTAAAATAAGTTAACTACTCTCTGCTAGAGCTAGCTTTTTTTTGCCTTTGACAAACACCCCCTGCTACCCAGGGTACACTTCTCTCTGAGAACTGTGTTTTCCCCAAGATGAGCCCTGAAGGATGTGTGGACCAAGGGACTTTGCTCTCTGGACCAGATATAACCAGGGGACAACTACTAAACTCAGACTGAGTAAGCTCATTGGCTGACCAGCTGTCCATTTTGTATCTGTTGCTGATGTTTGTTGCTATTGTTCAGTTCTAAGTCATGCCCAACTCTTTGATACCACATGGATTGCAGCCAGGCTTTCCTGTCCTTCACTATTCCCCAACTTTCAAGCAAGAATTCCAAACAAGAGTCTCCAAGAGATGGAGTTGAATTCTGTTCCCCTTGAGTGTGGCCCGGATTCAGCCACTTTCACTAATGAATGACAAACATGATATATGACACTAATGAGATTAGGTTATAAAAAGATGGTGACCTCTGTGTTGAGTTCTCTTGCTCTCTCTCTGTGATCTCTCACTGAGGGGGAAGCAAGCTGTCCTGGCTTTTAAGCAGCCCTCTTGTGAGGCCCATGTGGTGAAGCCCTAAAATTTCTGGTCAACAGCCAGAGAGGAACTGAGTCTGCCAACAACCCCAGCCTTGAGCTTGGAAGCGCAAACCCCTCATCCTGGTTGACTCTTTGGATGAGTGTACCCCCAGGTGAGAAAGTGACTGAAACTTTGTGAAAAACCTTGAGTCTGAACCATACAGATGAGACGCTCTCAGAGTCTTGGCTTTCAGAAACTGTGTGAGATAATGCATATTTATTATTTTAAGATGTTGAGTTCAGTTTGGGGGTAATTTGTTACATAGCAATAAAAAATGATACAATTGGTTTCCATGTAATAGTGGTAAAACTCTTGTATCCACATCTCCAGCCTGTTCTTTTATCGGCTTCTTTTAAATACATCCCCTCCCCTCCCTGTGACTTAAACAATTCTAATTTCCAAAGATTCTGTCTTTGGTCCCCTTTTCTTCTTACTCCAAAATCTTAGGTGATCTTATTTGTCTATATAGCTTCAAAAATCAATCAAAACATACACATTGATATCCATTGTCTTGACCAAGGTTTTTCAGCTGTGGAACTTTCAATATTTTGGATAGGATCAGCCTTGTTGGGAGGAACTCTCCAAGGTGTTGTAAGATGTTTAACAGCATCCTTACTCTAGATGCCAGGAATAGCCTCCAATCCCTCAGCATTGAACACCAAAAATATCCCCACGTGTTGCCAGCTATAACCCCCAGAATGGCAGTCAATAATATAGTTTTCTGAGGGTGACTGTTCTAGACCATTGTGCAGAGATTCAGATACATAGATCCATCCACCTATCTAAGGTTTACTGAAGGTCTCCACTTCCAGAATAGTCTAGTAGATGAGAATACCAGACCACCTTACCTGCTTCCTGAGAAATCTGAGAAATGTGTGCAGGTCAAGAAGCAACAGTTAGAACTGGACACGGAACAACAGACTGGTTCCAAATAGGGAAAGGAGCACATCAAGGCTGTGTATTGCCACCCTGCTTATTTAACTTATATGCAGAGTACATCATGCAAAATGCCGGGTTGGATGAAGCACAAGCTGGTATCAAGATTGCTAGGAGAAATATCAATAACCATAGATATACAGATGACACTGCCCTTATGGGAAGAAAGTGAAGATGGCATCCGGTCCCATTACTTCATGGGAAATAGATGGGGAAACAGTGGAAACAGTGGAAACAGTGTCAGACTTTATTTTCTGGGGTTCCAAAATCACTGCAGATGGTGATTGCAGCCATGAAATTAAATGACACTTGCTCCTTGGAAGAAAAGTTATGACCAACCTAGATAACATATTCAAAAGCAGAGACATTACTTTGCCAACTAAGGTCCGTCTAGTCAAGGCCATGGTTTTTCCTGTGGTCATGTATGGGTGTAAGAGTTGGACTGTGAAGAAGACTGAGTGCTGAACAATTGATGCTTTTTAACTGTGGTGTTGGAGAAGACTCTTGAGAGTCCCTTGGACTGCAAGGAGATCCAACCAGTCCATTCTGAAGGAGATCAGCCCTGGGATTTCTTTGGAAGGAATGATGCTAAAGCTGAAGTTCCAGTACTTTGGCCACCTCATGCAAAGAGTTGACTCATTGAAAAAGACTCTGATGCTGGGAGGGATTGGGGGCAGGAGGAGAAGGGGACGACCGAGGATGAGATGGCTGGATGGCATCATGGACTCGATGGACGTGAGTCTGAGTGAACTCTGGGAGCTGGTGATGGACAGGGAGGCCCGGCATGCTGCGATTCATGGGATCGCAAAGAGTCGGACATGACTGAGAGACTGAATTGAACTGAACTGAAGAGGAACTAAAAAGTCTCTTGATGAAAGTGAAAAAGAAGAGTGAAAAAGCTGGCTTAAACTCAACTTTCAGAAAACTAAGATCATGCCATCTGGTCCTATGATTTCATGGCAAATAGATGGGGGAACAATGGAAACAATGACAGACTTTAGTTTCTTGGGCTCCAAAATCACTGTAGATGGTGACTGCAGCCATGAAATTAAAAGATGCTTGCTCCTTGGAAGAAAAGATTTGACCCAACCTAGAAAGCATATTAAAAAGCAGAGATGTCATTTTGCCAGCAAAGGTCCATCTAGTCAAAGCTATGTTTTTTCCAGTAGTCATGTATGGATGTGAGAGTTGGACCATAAAGAAGACTGAGCACCAAAGAATTGATGCTTTTGAACTGTGATGTTGGAGAAGACTCTTGAGAGTCCCTTGGACAGCAAAGATTGACAAACCAGTCAATCCTAAAGGAAATCAGTCCTGAAAATTCATTGGAAGGACTGCTGCTGAAGCTGAAACTCCAATACTTTGGCATCTGATGCGAACAGTCAACTCATTAGAAAAGACCCTAATGCTGGGAAAGATTGAGGGAAAGAGGAGAGGGGGAACAACAGAAGATGAGATAGTTGGATGGCATCGCCGACTCAATGGACATGAGTTTGAACAAGCTCCTGGAGATTGTGAAAGACAGGGAAACTTGACATGCTGCAGTCCATGGGGTTGCAAAGAGTCAGACATGACAGAGCGACTGAATAACAACAACAACAACTTCCACAGCCAACTTTGATGTTTAGTATTGCCTTCTCTTCTGTTTGTTGTTAAGCTCATCTTTTGTGTTGGTCTTTTCCCTGTGTTGCTCTCTTCCATGCCTTTGCACATACTTCTGCCTAGAATGTGATCTACTTTCCTCTTCATCGCGCTTATTCTCAGTTCAGTTCAGCTCAGTTCGGTCGCTCAGTCGTGTCAGACTCTGCGACCTCATGAATCGCAGCACGCCAGGCCTCCCTGTCCAGCACCAACTCCCCGAGTTCACTCAGACTCACGCCCATCGAGTCAGTGATGCCATCCAGCCATCTCATCCTCGGTCATCCCCTTCTCCTCCTGCCCCCAATCCCTCCCAGCATCACAGTCTTTTCCAATGAGTCAACTCTTCGCATGAGGTGGCCAAAGTACTGGAGTTTCAGCTTTAGCATCATTCCTTCCAAAGAACACCCAGGGCTGATTTCCTTCAGAATGGACTGGTTGGATCTCCCTGCAGTCCAAGGGACTCTCAAGAGTCTTCTCTAACACCACAGTTCAAAAGCATCAATTCTTTGGTGCTCAGCCTTCTTCACAGTCCACCAGCTCTCAAATCTCATCTAGAATGACACTTCTTCAAGAAAGATCTCTCTGATTGCCACAGACTAGGTTAGTCCCTCTGTCATGAGCTCAGGCAGTTTCTGCCTCTTCTTCTTAAGAGTTACAATTATATTTGCAAATTTGAGTGTTTGTCCCAACACCAAGAATTTTAGCTTCCTTAATGAGAGTATCTGTCCATATTCCTTCACCTTTACATAGCTTATACCTGTGGAGTGTGTTTTCACCAGTTTCCCTGGTGGCTCAGATGGTAAAGAGTCTGCCTGCAGTGTGGGAGACCCGGGTTTAATCTCTGGATCAGGAAGATCCCCTGCAGACGGGAATGGCAACCCATTCCAGTATTCTTGTCTGGGAAATTCCATGGACAGAGGAGCCTGGTGGGCTGCAGTCCATGGTGTGGCGCAGCTGGACATGGCCAAGTGACTAACACTTCCACTTTCATGCTAAACTTTAGGTATGAGTCACTATTCCTCTAAGAGACAAAGAACATTATTGAAATAATAAAATTCAAAACTGCTATCAGAGTTAATGAACCAACTGGTGAAACTGTGCCCAACATAAATAGCAAAATATAAACAAAGAAAACTGAACTTTGATTCTGAAAAGTGTCAAAATACTTCAGATTTAAAAGTGTAAATAAAAATGCTTTCTTTTTATCAGAAATTACAGTACAACAGATATAGTTAAGCACACTAAAATATTCTATGTGGCTAAATGTAACATAATAATTAAAATTTAAGAAAACTGACATATCTATGACAAAGTATTATTATTTTTATATTTAAAGAATTTTAACACATTAATAAGAAGGCAAATTATTTGTTTCAAATAAAGAAAAATAGGAGAATATGTAAAAATCAGAAATTAACAACAAATAGTATTTGAATGAAAACAATAATACATTCTGGTTTTATAATAGCAAAACATTGGGAATCTATATATCCAGTGTAGAAGACTAATTAAAAACCCATGTCTCTCTAAAATAAAATTTTATTCAGAAAATAAAACTGAGACTATAAATCTATATTTGTTAACAAGGAAGTATTTGTGTGTTTCTAAATATGCATTCCAACACATATATTTTTTCACACAGTTAAGTGAAAAAAAGGAAGTTTACAAAATATGGATATTACTATGACCATTTTCATAAGAATGTGTGTTCTGTGAGTGTGTCCTGAGAAACATGGTAGTGTGGGGGGATCATGTTTGGACAATGGAATTCTATTATTACTTTATGTACTGTTTATGATGCATACCTATTTTGTTTACAATCAGAAGAAAAATGCTAGATTATTTCCGAAAAATAGTAAAAAATAAACTTAAAGATCTTAGATGTTTGTCCCATGAAATAAAATGTATCTTAAGAATTTTAGCCCCAAGCATCTTTCTCCTGGAGATATTGTTTCTTTTTTTTTTAAAAAAAAAAAAAAAGAATCTCTGCTGCCGTATCCTATCTAAAGCTTTCTTCCATAGCTTCTAACTCCAATGCCAGCTTTCAATAATGTAATCCTGCATATTTATACAACTATCAAAATTCAATTTAGAATTTTAAACCTTCCTAAAACTCATCCATCACATTAGTAAAGAAAATTGGGTTACGCCTTACATCCCAAATGAAAATTAAAGCCATCTGCTAATTCCATAGCAGACTTCACCTAACTGTTTTGCAAAAGCATGTAACTTGAGTAAAAAGAAAAGAAGCAAGCAGAGTCTCAGATCTTCTTTAATCTTTGTCTGAGTACCATGCACTGGGGACCCGGCCATCAACAGAGGGGAGTCTTTTCACAGGGGGCTTCTTCACAAAAGAAACTGTCTTATTTGTCCCTGAATTTTGTTTTGGTTTCATCATGATTAGCAAATGAGCTGGACTTAAGGTGGCTCAGAGGCAGCCTGTTAAACCACCGCCTTATCTTTCTTTTGCCGCAGGTTTTCTGCTGAAGCCTAGGGGCCAAATTTAGAGAGGTTGATATAACAGATGTGCTCATAAAATTGAATGCATCCCTGTCCTGCCTATCAAAGAGCCCTCAAAAATTTCCCCTTGCACAATGTTCTGATTTTCTTGTCCTGCCTGTAAAGGTCCCAGTAGGGAAAGTTTCTGCCCCATCTTCTGAGCAGGCTGGCAGTCCCGGCATTGAGACTGTTTGCAATGAGGTCTTTGCAAATAAGCCCAAGTTACATCATGTCAACTTCAAATGAAATCATAACACAAAAACGAAACATTCATAATTGAGAGAAATTACAGAGCACCAAATGAGATACAAGAATTTTATCTCCTCATTTGTATATTCCTGTTTCCTTGTCTATAAACATATGTTTGCACATGCTGTGTATTGATAGATTAACATATAAAATTACAACTTTGCATTCATAACACTGTAGTTAAGGTTGTCTCCACATTTATATTTCTTAGGTTTTTTGTTTTTGAACCATAAACATCCTCTCTGGGCTGAAACTTTGGCATAGGGTGAAAAACTAGAAGTGTGTTCATCTTTCTCCTAAACATGAAATAAATTTCGTAGAAATGCTTAGATCTTTTTCAATATTTTTTTAGTTGACCTAATAAAAACATTCTTTAAAAAATTAAAGTTTAAAAAATGTATACATATAAAATGCTAATAATGATTTCAAACAGAAAACAAATAGAATACTTTCTATATTAGGAAGAATGGAGCATGTGGTTTAAAATCTAACAATACTTAAAAATTTTTTTTAAATTTTACGATCTTCTGACTAGAAAGAATAACGTTAATGGCATTTCAAATTAAACACTTTTAAAAACTCCAAAAACAACAGTAGAAGCCTACTTAAATTTCGGCAAGATTATTAAATATTGTTTCTGACATAACTGACAATGTTTCCTTCTAAATGATGCTAATAAAATAGTTAGGAAAGCTGTTAAATTATATAATCACACAGTTTTTAAAATATATTATTTTAGATGTAAAGAGTCAATCAAGTTTATTAAGGGTGTTAACATTATTTTGAAACTGAGTGAGTTCAATATCCTACTTTGAAGGAAATAGCTTAAAAGATTTATAAATGTGAAAAGATAATAAAACTTTAAAAGTCAAATTTATTTACTGGTTAGGTTATTTATTATATATTACTGAAATTTTCATTATTCTCATGGCAGTTCTGGGCACTAATTTTTTTAACCAAGTTGCTTGTTTGTTTGTATAGATATTCCTTTTATTGATCAGAAAAATGTGTTTTGAAAAGTAAATCTCTAACAACAGTGGGTTAAATACAAGGTAAATGATTTTCAAATCACACAGAGTTTGTTTTATTACTGAAGAATATTTGTAAGTCCTTGTTTTGATACTTTCCAAACATTCTCCAAAAAACCTTTCCTTTCTATTTGTTTTAAATTTTGGAAGTGAGAAAAACGTCTATTTTGTGGAATGTCGGACGTATGTTTATTCACAGTTAGCTGTGAAGCATGTGGAGTAAATTTTCCTTGTGGAACACAATGTTACAAGTTCAGATTGGGAAATATATGGCTGAAATGCTTTGGGGGGTTGCACATTGAATTTGAAAATCCGTCATGATATTTGGTGATTCTAAGGAGTTCAGTTACAGCTATGCAAACACACACACAGTATATCAGAGCATGGAGGGGGAAATAAATGAGCAATTGTCCAGAGCTGTAAACACAAACTTTGACTTATCACCCCCATGTTGCTAAGTTATGCGCTGGTACCCAAAGGCTCCGTTTTCCTGTAGCCTGACTTCTGCTGCTGCCGTGGTCTCCTGGGAGTGTGAAGGTACGTGGGCTCCACTGCCCTGGAGCCTACAGCATGTATGATTTAGTTCCTCTGGATCCGTTAACACTCACCATGCTGCGCTTTTGGACCTGCTTACACTTTACTACCTAGCAGCAAATGCTTCATGGCATCATTCCCTGTGGACTCAATCAGACTAAGTCACTCACCTTGCAAGCCAGGAGGCTAGTGATGGGTCTGAACCAGGAAGAACCAACAGATCTAACACAGGGCAGAGACTGACATTACTCAAAATGCTGAGCTTATACTTTACTTCCTGCTCTGTAAAATATACATTTCACCCACTTCGCTTCCCCACTGCTTTTTTTTTGGCAGTGGGAAGGCATAAACATTTCCATTTTTTAATTTTTAATTTTTTTTTTTTTACATCAAGGTAGCACTTTACAAACACAAATGATTCTAAACTTAGCTTATTCATACCCTGAAGTTTTCAACAGGAAAAGTAGATGGTTTCTGAAGTCTTTATTCCTCTTTTTGAAATGGGTAGGCATTTTGGAGAAGGAGGGATTTCTTTAATACATGTAATAGGCCCTTGAAATTCAGAAAATAAAGATTATTATCCCTTTTTTTTTTCCTACCTGTCCTTTCATCCAGGAATAATGGAAGAACAGGTAGAATAAAAATGTCCTGTCCAAAACGGTGTGTAGCATATGGACCCACTGACAGTAATTCAATAAATGGACGTAGGAGTGATTGCATAAATGCTCAGGAGAGGTATTGTTTTTTTAAGAGGTAGATAGCCATTTTACCCACTCGTCTCCTGGAAATATTCCTTTTTAAAATTAACTTTTACTAGAATACAGTTGCTTTTCAATGTTGTGCTAGTTTCTACCGTACAGAAAAATGAATCTGCCAGACATATACATATCCTCTCCCTTTGGATTTCTTTCCCGCTCAGGTCATGTCTTAATATGACTTCTCTTAAGCAGAAAGCCTGTCATCTGGCATTAGCGTGGTTTATTTATCACATCATTGTGAAATTTAAAGTGACTGCCTAACTGCCTTCTGTCCTTTCCTGCTCTTTCTAACTCCTGGTTATCACATCTGTTAACAACAAACCTGGACTCTTATAGTATTAGTCATATTTAATATTATATATAATATATTTTATATATTCTATACATATATTTCTTACTATATGTTAAGTATTAGCATACTTAAAGTATTGTTCAGACTTACAGTATCATGACACTGTCAGTGTTTCTTAATGCCAAAGCTACGTCACACTCTTAACTTGTATTTTGACTACATGCAGTCACTATTCCTATTACAGTCTAATCTTCCAACCTTCTGTTTTTTTTTTTTAATTTTGGCTTGTTGTATTTTTTAGTTTAGAATATACCCATATTTGCATTATCTACAGAACTCTCTCAAACAAAGTAGGGGCACAATAAACATGTGTTGAATGAAGAGGCTTTCCTCTTCTTTACACAAAGAATTCTCTCAGTTCCAAGATCTTAAGAACTTTTAGAAGGTATTTCCTAATATGCTGATGGACTTCAATATGCTATATTAAATTCCTGTGTCATAACAGGTAGTTAAGCAAAGCAAATAGTCTTGTGAGTTTATATAAGCAAAGAGTCTGTGAGTGTTTGTTTGTTTGATGTTTAGTTCCTAAAGACCTAAGAACTGCCATGCTGGGTCAGAGCTGTGGTCTATCCAACAGAGTATTTTATATCTGGAAGTGGTACCAAAACATTGATCGTAAGAAGACACAGCTGTCCTCCCAGACATTAGAGGTGTGTTCCCAAACACCTTACTTTTCTTCAATAACCTAGAATGAGTCCTTCATACTTTAAATTATGTTTTAGAATCATTTGTTTAAATACTATGAAGTTGAAAGTGTTAGTCTCTCAGTTGTGTCTGACTCTTTGTGACCCCATAGACTGTAGCCCACCAGGATCCACTGTCCATGGGATTTCCCAGGCAACAATACTGGAAAAGGTTGTCATTCCATCCTCTAGGGATTCTTCCCAACCCAGGTATGGAACCTAGGTTTCCTGTACTGCCAGCAGACTTGTTACTGCTGAGCCATCAGGGAAGTCCCTTAAATACTATACCAGAACTCTTGTGTATGCTACCTATTATATGAAGACCATTTTACATACCATATAAGTAAAGTATTCAATACTTAAGTATTACATCAGTAGTACAGAATATCCATGTATAAGACTATGAATAGTTTGGTTATACGTTTTTCTCCAAGTTGAACTCCTTTTAAGTTTAAGAGAGTTTCTAATTCTAACAAAGTCTGCTAACAGCCTGATCACATCCTTCATGGTTTCAAAAAGTTTAGTTCTATTGCTTTCCATCCTTCTCTCTCTAGACTGAAGAAATCTCATCTTTCTATTGTGTCCTCATAGAGAAATGACCCTGTACCATTCCACTTTTAAAAATTTTGAGTCATCTTACAGGCTCCAAAGTGAAACAACAAAAAAGGAAGTTCTATGTAATTTAATTTCACAGAAGTCAAGAAAATTGCACCCCTGATATAATTTGGGAAAGACGGCCTTTGAAAACACTTTGACAATCACCGTACCCCAAGACCTACAGGAAATCAAAGTAGCCCTCACAGTTGCGTTCACCATCATCTTTCTGATTCACCATTGGCATCAATGGCCACATCAGAGGCACAATCTTCTACCAATACTTCTTCAGACACTATCGGCAGTCAGAGGATCAGCAATGATTTCTGATTTCCCTACTACACTATAGTGTACTACTACACACTTATTCAATGTGTTCAATGTCAGACACGTGCACAGATTCACTCATCAAGACATGTCCTGGCATAGACACTGAGGCTTAAGTAACATCAGAGGTTGAAACAGCATCTGGGACTGTGCACTCTGCTAGAGATACTTCTTCAGTTCCCCCTGAGTCCAGCACTTGCTCAGGAATAATGACCTTCTCAGATATGTGTGCTTCTTCCATAACATCTGAGCACTGAACGTGCTCTATAACAACATTCTGGATAGCATCTTGGATTACAAACTGAGCCTGGGTCACTGGGAACAAAGTTAGACACAGTTACGTCTGAATCCACAACATCTGAAACAAAACGTCTCTTGTACTTCCACAACTGCACCACCATCCACGTGTGTAGCCTTAGCTCCTCATGGGACTGTTGTGATGCTCAAATGGGAATATATGAGAAGTGTTCTGAAAAACTGTGGCATCAAAAAAAGCGAGCTTGGCTCTTGTGGGTGTAATTCAAGTCCATCTTCGCCCATGGCCATTAATTCTCAACAGTCCCAACTCCTGATGGGTGTGTGGGTGGCCAGTGATGGCGGCCTCCTATCCTTCTTTTGCATGTCTTCTGCTAGCAAATGAGTCTATTCTGCCCTTCCACTATCTTGAATTTACAGATGGCATTTGCAAAGACTAGCATCGGAGTCTACATATTTTTTTTTAGCCCATCTGTATATAAAGGTGGCCACACATAAAATGGCAAACACAGTGGCTACTAAGAGGAGGATCTTTCTTTGCCCACGAAGGGTCATTCACTCTTAATATCATTCTCCAGAAAGAGAAAAGGCCATGAAAATTCAATATTCTTCACAACTCAACCTAATCATCACTCTTTTTTACTGAATATGGACAGAACTCCATAGAGACGCCTGCAGAGACTCCATGTTAGATTCGGTTGCTAGTCAAGTCTATAACTCAAAGCAAACTGGAGAAGATCCCATGAAAGCAAATCATGGGATGAAATTCTCAGACTCAGTCTTTTGTGATGCTGTCTCCTCCTCCAGATGCGGGAAACAGGAGCTCGACTGCCCAGCCCAGGGCTGCTCATCTGGTGAGGGAAAATTCCAAAACCTAGATGAGGGACGAAGAATGTGTTTATAAAGGAATTGTAGATGCCTTCTAATAAATCTGGATGTGCTTAACAAAATCCCCAAGGAATACAAAAAAAGTCTGGATGTGTTTTCTCAAATAACTATTTAAAGCATATTAGAGTATTTTAATTGCACTGGGGAGTTTTCAAAGCATATCAGGACAAAACAGCGGAGTAGAGGCCCCAATATGCTAATGAATAGATAGCTAGACCCCTGAAATAAACCCGCAACACTCCATTAATCAGGCAGTAATTGAATTGGCACAGCGCTTTTCTGCAAACTACATGATAATTGAAAACCAAACCTGGCAGCGGTGAGGGTAAGGTTGTCCACACTGGGGTATAACACGGCATCCTCGTTCCTGTTGTAGGTGGGCGGCCAGCTCCCTTGTCAGGAGGTTTGCACGGGGAGAAAGCTGGCTGCTCTCTGAGTCCAGGGTAACTGTCTCCTGCTGCGATGGCCTTTTAGGCACATGATACCCGGTGGCCAAAAGCATGACCCTATAGAAACACATGTAATGGCTGATATGCTTTCCTCTATTACCTAAAGACATCTGCCAATTAATGTGATTATAAAATAATAGTGAGGAACAGATGTTTCATTTGCTAATTTTATATCTGACTGTTTGAAAGCTAGCTACCTGGGGATTTAACTGGCAAACACTACTTTGCTTACCAGTAAAGAAACAATGCCTGTGTTTCCCCCCCACACACACACAGCTGATATGGTATAATTCTGGATATTAGCTGTCTGAGTAAGAGCTCAGTGAGAGGGAGACTGATTGCTTCTAAGTGAAGAGAAGAAAAATAGCGTTTTAAGCCTTTTTACTCCAAACAAAACATTAAGGATATTGCTATACCAAAAAAAAAAAAAAATCTGTTGCAATAAAAGAGTTTTGCTTGTCATACTGTGATGACAATGGGTGGAAACAAGATGTAGATAAAATGAAGATTGACATGAGTTTTTCATCTAGAACTTTCAAACAAATCATATTGAAGAAGCTGAAGACTTTGTACATTTCTCACACCTGTAGAGAGGTCTTCTCAGGTGATGTAAGTGGTAAAGGACCTCCTTGCCAGTGCAGGAGACCTAGAGATGCAGGTTCAATCCCTGGGTCAGGAAGATCCCCTGAAGGAGGGCATGGCAAACCACTCCAGTATTCTTGCCTGGAGAATCCCTTGGACAGAGGAACCTGGCGGGGTACAGTCCATGGGGTTGCAAAGAACTGGACATGACTGAAGCCACTTAGCATACACACACAAAATGTAAAGAACATGAAATCATGGGGAAAGAGTGAAATTTGGAGACGTAGAGAGAGAATTTAAGAAATTTAGGAAAAAATGTATAAAATAATAATTTAAATATTTCATTCTTATTACTCATTTTCTTCTCCATTGAAGGTACATGCATTGTGAAATATACTTGAGATGCTTTTTCTTAGTCTTGGCTCTTAACTTGAGTCAGATCCTTCTTATGGTGGTGGACCTTCACTGTCTGAGTCCCCAGAAGCTCCTTCTAGGTGGAAGTTTCTTTTCCTGTTCATTATTATGAGCCTTTATTAAGGAAAGAACTTGGACTTGGGTACTGGTTATGCCCCTAGCTCTATTCATATTAGGCAAGTTAACCACTCTGCTCACTTTTCTTGCCTGTCCAAAGAGGAATTTGTATAAGATTAGGGTTTCAGAAACTTTAAAAATATATGCCCTTTTTATGCTGCAGTTCATGGGGTCATGAAGAGTCGGACACGACTGAGCGACTTCACTTTCACTTTTCACTTTCATGCATTGGAGAAGGCAATGGCAACCCACTCCAGTGTTCTTGCCTGGAGAATTCCAGGGACGGGTAGCCTGGTGGGCTGCCGTCTATGGGGTCACACAGAGTCGAACATGGCTGAAATGACTTAGCAGCAGCAGCCCTTTTTATGAAAGTAAAACCCATGGTTTTACTTTAACATTTTCAAATTTATAAAATAATATATGTAGCAGGATTTAAAGAACTCCCAAATCAAGGTTATATAGAAAATGGCTTTATTTTCAAATCTCAACTCCTCCCAAGGTTCAGAGAAGTTGCAAAACTTACCTAAAAGCCATCCAAGGGACAGGTGTTACTTTCTGCTGGTCAGGACATGACCTTGGAACTTTGACAGCGATGGGGTTTCCATGTGCCAGACTGCCTTGCAGTCCTCAAAACCTCTTACTTGAAAATTGAACTTGGTTGTCAGTAAAAGTATTTTCTTTTTCATTGTAGGATAATTGCTTTACGGTGTTGTGTTGGTGTCTGCCATACAATGATATGAATCGGTCATAACTATATGTATATTATCTGCTCAGCTGCTTCATTCATGTCTGATTCTTTGTGACCCCATGAACTATAGCCTGCCAGGCTCTTCTGTCTATGGGACTTTCCAGGCAAGAATACTGGAGTGGGTTTCCATTTCCTCCTCCAGGGAATCTTCCCGACCCAGGGATCAAACCTACATCTCCTGCATTGACAGGCAGGTTCTTTACCACTGAGGGAAGCCCATAAGTAGCGTAAATACATTAATATTTAAAATTTCTCAATTTGCGCTTAATGTAACTGAACACTAGCCAGTGTCCACCAATGATCACCAACTCAAAAGACTACACCTATGCTACTGACTGTGTTTTTCTTTTGTAAAACAAAGCAAACCCCAAGTATTTGAGAGTTGCTTTTCTTATCTGAGGCTCTTCTGAAACTCAGAGGTACTTCTTTCACTTTTTTATCTGAAGTGTTAGAGGATGAGTTTTATTTTCTTGTCTGGCCACTGGCTCTTTTCATGCTGGCAGTTCCAGTTCTGTCTGCATTGGACTGCCTCAGAAGTTGCACTTTTGTCTCTAGCCCTAGGGCTTCTAAGCATGTCCAGAACTGAACTTACCCACTCCAGACTGGACTTTGACCTTGGTATGTTGACTCAAAATGAACAAGCTTGGACTCGTTTTCAAAGCATTGATTCCTCCTCACTTAACTCCTTTCTTTTATTGCTTTATATCTTATGTCCAAGACATTCAACTTTACCTCCAAATCATAACACTTGTTTTCCCATTTCTCCTGTCGCTTCTTGTCCACTTGGCCACTTCTGCAGTGGCCCCCAGGGTTTCTGATTCCATTCCCAACTGTGCAATCAATGTACCAGATTTGATTGATTGCTGCTGTTCAGCTGCTTAGTTGTTTCTGACTCGTCACGACCCCATGGACTGCAGCATGCCAGGCTTCCCTGTCCTTCACTGTCCCCCAGAGTTTGCTCATTCTCATATCCATTGAGTTGGTGATGCCATCCAACCGTCTCATCCTCTGTCACTGCTTCTCTTCCTGCCCTCTTTCTTTCCCAGCATCAGGGCCTTTTCCAATGAGATGGCTGTTTGCATCAGGTGGCCAAAGTATTGGAACTTCAGTATCAGTCCTTCCAAAGAATATTCAGGGTTGATTTCCTTTAGGACTGATTTAGACCACCAGAATTGATATCCCTTTGCAAATGTAATCATGCATCCCTCCTCCAGACCCATTTAAAAACCTATGAGCTGCTTCCCACTGTGGTTAGAATAAAATAATAAAGTTATTAAACCAAGGTCCAGTCCTGGTTTACCCCCTTTCTCCCCATCTCTTTTTCCTTCTTCCCATCCTCTGCTGCTCAATGAGTCACTTCCTCAGACACCACCACATCCTCGTAGCCAGCAGGGGCCAAATGGCCTGTAGACCCAGCGTTTTCCAACCCTTTTGTATTTCTTTAATCCTTTCAGTTTAGCTCAAAGATTATTTCCTCGAAGAGTCCTTTCCTGTCTTCACAAGCTCCCCATCCCATCCCATCCCAATTGTTCCTGTTAATTTTTTACATATAGCTTATCAGGATCTCCACTTCTCTGGTTCATCTGTTTACATTTTTATGATTTGTCTCCCACTGCAAGAAAGTACCTTCTGTGAGAATAGGGACTTTGGCTGTCCTTTTTCCTGCCACACTCCCAACGCCTAGGACAATGCTCAATCTATACTCATGAAATGGATAAAAAAAAAAAAAATGTTTCCACTGACAGCATATGCTTGCAGTCTGTGCAACTGTGGGGGAGAGACTAGCTCAGTGGTAGACACAAGCTAAGAGTCTGGGTCTTTTCCAAGTGTTTTCAGAAACAAAGAAATCAATAACCAACCCAAAGTTACCATATCTTTTTCTAAAAAAGAAAGAAAGAAACTCAGTTTTTAACACAACTCCACATCAATCAAATTTGACTCCATGGAAACAGATAGAAGAAAGTCAATCTATTTTAAAGCAAGAATAAAATAAAAATAAAGAAACTTGTGGTTCAGGGACTGCCAAATTTTTCCATAAAGGGCCAGGAATGTAAGCAATATTTTAGGCTTTGCAGGCTCGCTCTAGAGTCTCTGCTGTAACTACTCAACTCTGTTGTTACAGTGAAAGATGAGACGAAGATAAATGCGAGGGTGTGGTTGTGTACCATTAAGTCTTTATTTATTGACACTGAAATGTGAATTTCATGTAATTTTCAGATGTCATGAACTATTATTCACTTTTTTAATTTCTTCCAGCATTTTAAACTGTAAAAATGTCCTTAGTTCAAGCACAGTATAAAAACCTGCTGTGGACCGGATCTGACCTGCAGGTCATTTTGTCACCCTCTCTTTTACAAACGTGAAACTCTCCCTAAATCTTCTGACTTGCTAAGAATTGATGGTCACCTTCAATTAGCACTTTTTAGGGTTTCTCACTGTGTGTACAGTCTGGATCTTCTGAAGGCCTTTGCATCTGTGGCTTTGTTGCTAAGAATCCTCCTTGAGTGTCAAAGCCATGAATTGGTTTAGATACTGCAAATGATTTTATTTCTCGATAACTTTCCTGTCTTGGTTTTCCCCATAGATGGGCTTTGTTTTCTTAAGATTATTCTCATGCATCAGTATTAGCCTGCAGACATTCTTCATCATTCTACCCTTGCTTATTCTACTCTATACTCATCTGTGTATTCCATTATTCCTTCCTCCCCAGTGAGACGCTAGGGGTTGGAATGTGGAGAGAAAGAAATAGAACATCACCCTGTGATCTCAACGAGAAGTTCCTCTCTCCTTATGACTGCTTGAAATGAATCACAGAATTTCAACTAAAATGCACTTGCAATGGTAGGTTGCTTACTACAGTTTCTTTTTTTTTTTTTAATTGTCAATTATGTATTCTTATCTCTTTCTTTCTGAGAACAATTTCTCCCTAGTCTTTCTTTCCCTGGGTAAACATACCACCTTCCTTTTATTGGCAGAATAATAGTAACCCTCTCCTATAGACTCCCTCTTCTGGATCTTCCTCACCGTTCTTGCTCAAGGTTTTGAAATCCTTACAAATTTTCACCTCCATCCTGCCATCCTCCAAACCATAGCATTATTTAACTCTTTTCCTTCATTTCTGACCTACTAAAAAAAAATACTATATGCCATGTAGTCCCCAGCTCTGCTAGTGACTCTCACTGCATAACCAAGCCCCTTAGAACCCACTGTCTTGAAACAACTGTCATTTATTTTGTTCAGGGGCTTGTACCTTATGGGAATTTACAGGGAACTCTCATCTCTGTTCCATGTGACATCAGTGGGGTAATTAGAGTGGTACCTGGAGGATCTTTTTAAAGAGCTTCCATAAGGTCTGGAAGGGGGGGTTTGGGCTTCTTGGGTGACTTACAGCTTGATGTCTGGGTGCCAAGAACACGTATCCAAGAGACAGGAGGTGGAGCTACCAATTTCTTAAGAATGACTGAACATTATTATAATTTTTTAAAATTTTTATTGGAGTATAGTTGCTTTACAATGTTGTGTTAGTCTCTACTGTACAGCAGAGTTAATCAGCTGTATATAAACATGTATCTCCTCTTTTTAGGATTTCCTTCCCATTCAGGTCACCACAGAGCTTTGAGTAGAGGTCCCTGTGCTCTACAGCAGGTTCTCATTAGTCATCTATTTTATGCACAATAGTGTGTATATTGGAGAAGGCAATGGCACCCCACTCCAGTACTCTTGCCTAAAGAATCCCATGGACAGAGGAGCCTGGTGGGCTGCAGTCCATGGGGTCGCTAAGAGTTGGACACGACTGGGCAACTTCACTTTCACTTTTTACTTTCATGCATTGGAGAAGGCAATGGCAACACACTCCAGTGTTCTTGCCTGGAGAATCCCAGGGATGAGGAAGCCTGGTGGGCTGCCATCTATGGGGTTGCACAGAGTCGGACATGACTGATGCAACTTAGCAGCAGCAGCAGCAGTGTGTATATGTGTCAATCCCAACCTCTCCATTCATCCCACTTCCCCTTCCCCTTTGGTATCCATATATATGTTCTCTACATCTCTGTCTCTATTTCTGCTTGGTAAAAGGATCATCTATCGCTATTTTTAAGATTCCACACGTATGTATTAATATGCAACATTTGTCTTTCTTTTTTACTGACTTCACTCTGTGTGACAATCTCTAGGTCCACCCACATCTCTACAAATGATCCAGTTTAGAGTGGCAGAACTTTAATACAGATGCATTTTGTTGGCCAACCGATTACAGAGCATAGACAGGTGCAAGGAAACCCAGATCTGGGAAGGCAGTCGTGTTTTAAAAACCTCTCCTAAAACTTCCTTTATTGATAATCCAACCTCCAAATTACAATTCCATTGCTTCCTTTAAATATTTCTTTGTGACCTCTCTTTGGCCCGCCTTTCTCTGTCTATTCGCATTTTCTTTCACACATGGGACTCTGTTTTTTCTTTATCCTCTTCCAGCCCTGATTTGTTTATTTGTTAATTTCACTCTCTTTCCTTGTTTTTGTTCCTTAAATATTAGCCATCCCCTTGGGTCAGTCTTCTATCTCCTGCCCTTCTTTCTAGGCGCTCTTCCTGAGTTCTGTCGCAGCAGTTAATAGCGAGACTTCAATGACACCTAATTTATGTTTTCGGTCCCAGCCATTCTCTGTGCCCCAGAGCTCCTTTGCTATGTCATGTGGTGCAAGTGTTATATTAAATAAAAAAATCCTGCAGAGCGACCGTCCAGCTGTGTTGAACTCTCTGCTTCTTGAATACCCCTCTGTCCTTGAATGACCCTGCCTTTGCTCACGCTGTGTTCCATACCCCAGGATGCCCTTTTGCTGGCTGGGGTGAACTCCTGCTCACTCTCCAAAACCCAGTGTGTACTGTGAAACCTCCCTGACTTCCAGCAAATTGTGCCGAGTGGGTGCCCCAAAACACCGTGTTCTTTGAATGTGTGAGAGACGATCTCAGTTGCAATTCGAAGTGATTATAACCTTCAGCCCTATTCATAGATGCTCAACGCCTGCTCATTTGTTGTTCGTACAGCATAATTGAAGGGTTAAAATAAGCCTTTAACTGAAAAAATTGTGGATTGTTTTCAGAAAAATCCAGGAATGTACGAATTTAAGGGAGTCAGTTACTTTGGCTTTTCCATACTTGTGTGAAACTAAAATTGGAGTCCTTATTTTTGTTTCATTTGGGCAGAGAGTGGGAGTGAGCTAACCTTCAAGATGTGGGACAAACTCTACTATTTAGATTGGGATCATGTGTCCTTGCATTTAGCAACCAGGATGACCGAAACAGATTTACCGAGACAAGTTTGCTGTCCCCTTATTTGACTTCAGCTAATTTTTGAGAAATATGGAATATGTCAAGCGGTCACTTTTCCACCTCAGACCATTTACAGTCAAAAGTAAAGTTGATAAACATCCAGCATTTCCCCCCTCCCACCTCCTTTTTAGTCCCCTCATCAAAGGAGAACGTTCAAATTGTCCTGTGGGCAATTCCTATGAAGAGGTCTATTGGTCAATATTTTGGAAACTATCAATATATGACTTAGGTCTTTAATGCCACATTCCGAATAACATTAATGACACAAATGATGCTAGGACAGCAAACCACTGGTCTGATCCCATAATGTCTCAGAGGAAACCACAGTCCTTTGATTCAAAAGACAAAGAAAGCTACACAGTGCTTTTTCAACAAACAGTTTCGTCCTATTAGGCATTTTGAACTTCCAGGCTTCTACAAAGAAACTCTATACTTACTTAGAGTTGGTCTATTTTTTAAAAACATTTTTAGTAACACATTGGGGAATATTGTTTTGAGCTATCTTGTTTCTTCTAATCATTGTTCCTCCTTCACTGGAGAATTTCCCATTACTCAGCAACATATGGATGAAACATTTCTTCAGTAATCATGTCTGAACAAAGTAATCGTTCTCTCATTAACCAATTATTCTTCAAAATCAAATGGAACAAGCATATTTGCTAAAACAATTTACTTTAATAGACCCTATGGAATCAGATCTCACATATCTCAGGTTCAAATGGTTTAATTCAAAGATCACAGTGTAGATAACAGAAGTGGTTAAAATTTGGTTGTTTGAAGAGGGAAAAGATTAAAAAAATGAGAAGGTCTGTTTAAACACAAGAATTCTTAATTTATCCAGTTCCTGCAGATTTCTTTTTTTTCCCCTTCTCTCCTATTTCATCAAAAGTTTGTGATTTGTTTTCACCTTTTCTACTTTTTAGAAAATGTTGGATAAACAGCCTAACCAAGGAAAAGAAGGGTGAGTGCTATTTATGTCCAGATGGGTTTTCCAGAAGAGTGAAACACAGTGGTTGGGAAAAGTAAATTACCTTAGAATTTCAGTAACCTCTTCAGTTCTGATTGAGAGCTAGAAGTATAGGGAAAAGGAAACAGCATCTTCAGGGTGTCATTGGGGTGGGGCAGAAATGTTAGCTGCTCAATCACGTCCAACATTCTGTGACCCCGCCAGGCTCCTCTGTCCATGGGATTCTCCAGGCAAGAATACTGGAGTGGGTTGCCTTCTCCAGGGGGGTCTTCCTGACCCAGGGATCGAACCTGAGTCTCCTGCATTGCAGACAGATTCTTTAGTGTCTGAGCCGCCAGGGAAGCCCAAGAATACTAGAGTGAGTAGCCTTTGCCCTCAAAGGGGTGCCCAATGCCTTTCTTTTTCTCTCCTGAATATCTTGCTACTGTTTTATTCCGCGGTGTCTCCGTGCATTTTTTATTTCATTGTATTCTCATATGATTCACAATTCTCGTTTTATTTCTCTTTGTGATGGACTTTATGGGAGTCTGTTCTGGAGAATCTGCCCTGCAGTTTTCACACAGCAGAATCCATACCAATAGAATCCTGGGTTTCCTGCCGTAACCCAAACATTCTCAGAAAAAGGCCTGACAACAAAATTTTTTAAGTTCCTGTTTTTGTTCCAGCTAATGGAGATAATATTTGACTTACTACCAAACAAAACAATAAGAGCTTATAAGTTCTTGTCCTTTCTCTTCAGTTAATGGTGTATAGGAAAGAAAGCTAAAATGTTACCTTCTTTCCGTAGCTCAGTTTTCTTTCCCATAAAATGGGTTCTTCTGCTTTCCCTAGTTCTGTGATTGTATCTGCATGTGTGCAGTAACCTCAGTCGTGTCTGACTCTTACGACCCCATGGACTGTAGCCCACCAGGCTCCTCAGCCCATGGGATTCTCCAGGCAAGAATACTGGAGTGGGTTGCCATGCCCTCTTCCAGGGGATCTTCCCAACCCAGAGATCGAACTCACGTCTTTTTTTCTCTCCTGCATTGGCAAGAGGGTTCTTTACCACTAGTGCCACCTGGGAAGCTGTGCTAACGCCATTTTGCACATTTTCTAAAACAGCAATTAAGGACAGATCCACCAATGTCAAAAGTAACTAACAAAATGCACAATCCCTTCCATTTAAACGTTACCTACTAACAAAATGCACAATCCCTTCCATTTAAACGTTACCTACTCACAAGTGGAAAATACACACACAAACCACAGAAGAGTGTCACTATACAATCCTTTAACTAATTATTTAAATGATCTCATATCCTTAGGCTTTATCCATTATCAACAGGGTGATGTTTTACTTTCATTAACCCTCAAAAAAAAAAAAAATGTTTCTTGTCCGTGCTGTTAAACATCACAATGTAATCTCACGTTTAAGTCATTAGCGGCTGTCACCACTGTTTTCTGCACTGGGGAGATTTGAAATGACAGCTGTCAGTGTAGCAGGATGCAGTTTTTATAATAGTTTTATGATTCACCCTTTGAGATGAAGATTTGGACACCTGATCCTAGCCTGTGATTTTCTCCCTGTAATTTTCAGAACGGGTAAAACCAAATAACAGCCTCCAGGACTCACAGGTCTTGTGCCAAGTGTTTCAGAAATTATACTGGTGGGAACTGAAAACCATGTTTTTTTTTTGGTATATGCTGATCCCTTTCATTTGTTAGTCCTGGTTGATGATGGGAGAAGGATGAAGCCAGCTTTCCTTTAAAGTCATGGCAAAGTCATTGTTTTCTTTCCATTGCACTTTCACATTTTTGTGGAGGTGTACACCAATGTGGGGTCACTTAATGTCAGCCATTTTCATGATACACATGTGGTCGCTAACATATTCTATTCAACAGTGTGTTGAGTGCTCTCTTTAAAATCTAGAATACCTTTAAAAATATTTTGCTTTTCCACAATGACAATTTAAATGCAAGCAAGGTGAGATATAAACAAGGTTAAATTTTTTATGTGGTTTAAAGCTGACACCGTTCAAGCCAACTTCTTGCATTCAACACAGCTAGAGGAAGAGTTACTTCCTCTCTTGACCTTCAATGTTTACCCAAGCTGTGGCTTTGATCAAACAGAGTAACATGGGGTTCTGAGAAGTTTGTCCTTAATCCAAGTTCAAAGTAACTCCTTTCTCCACACCTGGCACTTTTATTCTACACACTGCAAGGAGATCAAATCAGCCAATCCTAAAGGTAATCAACCCTGATTATTCATTGGAAAGATTGATGCTGAAGCTGAAGATCTAATACTTAGGCCACCTGATGCAAAAAAGCCACTCATTGGAAAAGATTCTGATGTTGGAAAAAACTGAAGGCAAAAGGAGAAGCAGGCAGCAGAGGATGAGATGGTTGGATGGCATCACTGACTCAATGGACATGAATTTGAGCAAACTCTGGGAGATAGTGAAGGACAGAGGAGCCTGGCATTCCACACTCCATGGGATCATAAGAGTTAGATATGACTTAGCAACTGAACAGCAGCAAATTCTTCTCTGGTTTCTCTGAAAATATCAAACTAGTGACTATATCATCCTGGATGGTTGGCATGATGACGGAAGCTGAAAATGCATCATTCCTCCCTTGGCAGCAAGATCAAAAATAGGAGCATTTGCTATTTTGTAGGGACCTGATATTTTAAACCTCATACAGTCAGGGGTTCCTCCCTCAACCCTTCCCAACCAAAAAAAAGTCCTGGCGCCTGTTTTATAAAACAAGAATAGTTTTATATGAATGATTAGAACCTGTGTCAAGAAGTCTAGGGCAATGATTGGATACAATGAAGAACTACCACAGTCTCCATAGACTGGCTTACAGTTAAATGAACTTTAGCCGATGGAACAGGTACACTAATATTCTCTGGGCCAAAGGAAAAAAAAAAAAAAAAAGAATTAAACTATGCTTGTGTGTTTCCTGGAGGCTAACCAGACATCTTGAAGGCAAACTCCTCTGCCTCCTTTCATTGAGCAGGAGGCATTCTAAGACGAACTCCTCTGGCTACATATGGTAGCTGGCAATGGGCCAGATGAAAGAGAGATCTGTGGAGGAGACAGGAAGAGTGTGGAGCAGTGTGGACCAACTTACTGGTGTTTGATAAAGGAGTGCGTCTGTGCTTGGAAGAAGCTGAAGAAGAAATGGAAACTTCATCATAGTATTTTGAGGAAAAATTAGAGCCAAAGTAGTCTTTTCAGAAGTAGTGATAATAGATGCTGCAATAGTCTGTGTATAGGGTTATGAAAATTAAAGAAATGGGGACTTCCAATAGTAAAACTTCAGTGACAACACTTCTGTAGCCTACTTTCTTCAAAGGCAAAAATAAGAAATCCTGCTGGTAGCTAAAATGATCCCCAAATTGGATGGATTGTTTGTTGAAAGTAATGTTAAAATAGAGAATGCTGATGGACAATTGATAACATTATTTAGGAAGATGAAATTGCAAAGAGTGTAATGTGAAATTGGTATCTCCTTGAAGAAATTCTAAAGCATGTGTCAACCTTATCGATATTACAATTACTAATCTATCATGTGAATTTATAAAGCATAAGAGGTTGTTGAATTGTAGGGCTCTATCTTCCTTACTGGAGAAAGTGAAAGTGAAAGTGAAGTCGCTCAGTCATGTCCGACTCTTTGCAACCCCGACTCTTTGCAACCCCATGGACTGTGTAGCCCACCAGGTTCCTCCGGCCATGGAATTTTTCCCAGGCGAGAATACTGGAGTGGGTTCTCATTTCCTTCTCCAGGAAATCTTCCTGACCCAGGGATTGAACCCAGGTCTCCTGCATTGTAGGCAGACGCTTTACCAGCTGAGCCACCAGGCAAGTCTCCTTACTGGAGAAGGAAATGACAACTCACACCAGTATTCTTGCCTGGAGAATCCCAAGGACAGAGAAGCCTGGTGGGCTACAGTCCATGGGGTCACAAAGAGTCAGACACGACAGAGCAACCGCGCATACACACACATAGTTACTTTACAAAGTTGTATTAGTTTCTGCTGCACAGCAAAGTGAATCAGCTATACATATACACATATCCCTTCTTTTATGGGGATATATGACTTAACAACTGAGCATGCATCTATCTACCCATTTATTATCTATCCATCTATCTATTGTCAACTATTATTACTATCATCTATCATCTAAATTCTAACCATGATGTATCTAATTTGTGTTCTGCTAGTGTTGTGAAAGGGAATTTTTTTTTAATTGAGGGATAATTGCTTTACAGAATTTTGTTGTTTTCTATCAAACCTCAACATAAATCAGCCATAGGTATACATATATCCCCTCCCCTTTGAACCTCCCTCCCATCTCCTTCCCATCCCACCCCTCTAGGCTGATACATGGAAGCAAGGATGAAAGGGGATTTCATCTGGAACTGTGATGGTCATGCCACCATGAAGGCTGACTCCTTATTTGACCTTCTAGAAAATTTTATAAAATGTGCTTTGGGAAGGACCAGGCTTGTAAGCATGAGTATGGAAGAGTGGATCCACCAGCTCTCATTTTCTGGGCCTCCAGAGTTGCCATGAGAGAGTCCATCTCCCTGGCTTCTGCAGTCTGCAGGCCTCAGTCCCCAGGGGATGTCTGTCTGATGCCTTCTGATGCCGACTCAGTGATGCTGACTACAGTTATATTTGTGTGGAGCCGGTCCTGGCAAAATTCGGGGTGAAAGTGGGCCTGAGCAGATTTGACAGCGGAATACAGGAAAACAAGGTTGTGTGACGCCTGTGGTAATATGAAACTGGTGTTTCTAGGCATCGATCCCATTTCCTGGTGGCACGGCAGTGATGAAAGCAATCTTGGAGATGAAATGGAGCCAGAAGATGCTAGCTGTTTTCCTTCTGTTTCTCTATGAATGCTGAGATTTAAATAAATAATGACTACATTCATCAGTGTCTCAAACACCTGGCTGGACCTACTTACAATCAGTTATTTTTGAGATAAAATGTGTTGCCAAAATAAGCCATCCAGATCATTTCAGTGAGAAAAGAAGACATTAAAATTTACTTAAATTACTCAAATTTTAGAGTATGTTGAGGACAAGAGGAGGAGTTTTCCTAGTTGAATTCAGGTATGCTTTTATTTCCAAATAGGGATTCTTTTTCTGTGTGTATGTAATGTGTCTGTGTATACACATGTATGCGTGTATACAAATGCATATGTATTGGTATATGTATATGTATTGAGAAAATATATACAGAGATACAGTGTGTGTAAGTATATGCATGTATATATACACAAAATGTGTGTATTTACAGAAAGGTGTATGTATATATGGACTTCCCTGGTGGCTCAGATGGTAAAGAATTTGCCTGCTAATGCAGGAGACTCATGATCTCTGGGTCGGGAAGATCCCCTGGAGAAGGGAATGGCAACCCACTCCAGTATTCTTGCCTGGAGAGTTCCATGGGCAGAAGATCCTGGCAGGTTACAGTCCGTGGGGTCACAAAGATAATAGAGAGGTGTATACACACAGAAAGATTTTTTCCTCAAAAAGGTGCACCTCCATTCAAATATAAAAAGCATAAATGAAATATAAATATCAGGCATACTTTGATGATTAAGACATAGAGATCTTTAGTTTTTTTTTTTAGACATAGATCTCTCCTGCAATATTTTCTTTGATACATAAGATTTAATATTTACTGATGTTCTTAAGGTTAAAGAAAAAGAATTGAGAAATTTCTTCACTTTCACATTTTCCAATTCCTTGATCACACTTTCAAACACACCTCATGTCATCCAGGACTGCCTGAATCTCCCTCAAACCCTGCCTACTACCTCATCCTTTTTGTACAAGCTAAATGGACAAATGCATTTAATTCTTAAGATTCCACTTTTTTGTCACTAAATTATCTGCCCCTGGTTTTGATCATTTCTACTGTCTCCCATGCTGACCTGTTGTCCCTCAGTACTTCGAGAAATATTCTGGTGTTTGTCTAAAGTCGTCTGTAATCTTCCTTCCATTTTGCACCTTTGCTTTTCTAATATATTTTTTACACTTGAATTCATTCTATAATCTTCCCAGTTGCTTCTATATGTAGAGTTTCCTGTTTCACATATTCGTCTCTCTTACCCTGATTACCGTCTGCACTTCCTTATTTATCCATGTTGACCTTTATCAACTCGAAGTGTGTTTACTGGTATGTGGCATTCTTAACCCTTGGGTATACATTAATTTGTCATAGAATATTTTCCATTTCCCCTTTCTGGCCTTTGTAGAGTTCCATCACTTTATCCCACTGGATGGCTCCTTCCTCTTATCACACTTTTGCAAAGAATGCACCCTCTTGAAATGCTGCATTTTTTATTATTCAGTGTTTGGATCCAAACCAGGATCACTGATGCGGCTGGAGTCACTGTTTCACAGTGAGCTGTCTCTATGGAGGACAGGAAACTTGGCAAAGAGTGTTATAGTCTCAGATAATTCTCAGACAAGAAATGGAGATTGTGCTATTTAAACAAGTCTCACTTGCCGGTAAAGGAAATGTGATGGCTCTGTTCATTGACTTTCTGTAATAAAACGTGCTTGTAGTGTGACCTGTCACCTCACTAGCAGGTGACTTACCAAACACACACACACCCTGATTACATCTTTTGCTCTGCAGTGACTTCCAGCTCATGATCTGCATGGCCCTACTTGGCCATGCTTCCTAAACTCGTTTTGAGTTTCTGGTCTTATGTTCCTTTGGGAGCTATGAGTAATTTTAAAATCAGTTGACATAAGCATTTTTTAAAAGAAAGTTTTATTGGAGTATAGTTGCTTTATAGTGTTGTGTTACTTTCTACTGCACAGCAAAGTGGATGAGCTATAGCTATATGTATACACATATCCCCTCTGTTTTGGATGTACTTCCCATTTAGGTCTCCACCGAGTACTGAGTAGAGTTCCCTGTGCTCTACAGTAGGTTCTCCTTAGTTAT
Organism: Oryx dammah; assembly: GCF_014754425.2. Taxonomy (NCBI): domain Eukaryota; kingdom Metazoa; phylum Chordata; class Mammalia; order Artiodactyla; family Bovidae; genus Oryx; species Oryx dammah. Next base: position 8,397,411 of record NW_024070209.1, on the reverse strand, counting down.
CTATTTTATGAAAGTGGAAGTGTTCGTCTCTCAGTTGTGTTCTACTCTTTGCAACCCCATGGACTGCAGCCTGCCAGGCTTTATGTCCATGGAATTCTCCAGGCCAGAATAGTGGAGTGGCTTGCCATTCCCTTCTCCATGGGATCTTCCTGACCCAGGGATCAAACCCTGGTCTCCTGCAACGCAGGTGGATTCTTTAGTGTTTTAGCTACCAGGGAAGCCCATTTGTCAATCCCAATCTCCCAATTCCTCCTACCCTCACTTTCCCCCTTGGTATCCATATGAACTGACAAGAGAATTTGATAGTTATCAAATATATTTTCATCTCTGTTGCTATAGATTTATTGTCTCACTTTTAAAAAATTGGAATCGACTCATTATTTGAGGATATTTCCTTGGAAGTCAGCTTGAATGTAACTGGCATATGTTTTTTCCTCAACTCTGACCACTGGGCCTGCTTTTTATATTTTCTTCTGCAAAAATTAGCTCCCTTCTGTTCTTTACTGAGAAAACCCATAAAATGTGTTTATTGTCAAGAAGTGTTCTATGAAAACTGAGTTGCTATTTTTTTGTGCAGTTTCACCTTCAGGCATAAATCCACTTTGTAACATGGGATAGTTCTATAGTTGTGTTTGTACAACTACACACATAATCATTTTTTTTTTTGGTAGAGATGCGATCATTGTTAACTGAATAGTCACTGGTTGATAACTCCGACATATTTTAGATTACTAAGATAATAAACTGACCATACTGACCATTTAAATTATTTTGTTAAATGTGAAGAGTCACAAATACTTGGACATGTGTGCTCAGTTGTGTCTTACTCTTTTGAGATCCCATGGACTGTAGTCCACTAGACCCCTCTGTCCATGGGATTTTTCAGACAAGATACTGGAGAGGGTTTTCTTTTCCCACTACCATTGCCACTTCCTTCTCCAGAGGATCTTCCTGAGCCAAGGACTGAACCCAGGTCTCCTGTGTCGCCTGCACTGGCAGGCAGATTCTTACCACTGAACCACCTGGACAAATGCTCTGCTGCTGCTGCTAAGTCGCTTCAGTCGTGTCCGACTCTGTGCGACCCCATAGACGGCAGCCTACCAGGCTCCGCCATCCCTGAGATTCTCCAGGCAAGAACACTGGAGTGGATTGCCATTTCCTTCTCCATTGCATGAAAGTGAAAAGTGAAAGTGAAGTCGCTCAGTCATGTTCAACTCTTTGCGACCCCATGGACTGCAGCCCACCAGGCTCCTCCGCCCAATGCTCTAGCCTGGTTCAAATCTGAATTCAATCACTTTCAGTAGGCCCACGAGCAACTTACTTCACCTCTTTGAATCAGTGTACCTATATCTGCAGATAATTCTCTGTTCTGCAAGTTCCCTGTGAAATTTAGAGATCTTATATGAGTACAACTCTCACTTGGAAGTTGGTTAATAAGTGGTAAGTATAATACTGAGAATATGTAACAAACACAGTTAATCCTGATACAAATTATTCATGATTTTTCAGGTATTTCATATGTATTTTGAGTAAATTCAGTTCAATTCAGTTCAGTTACTCAGTCATGTCGGACTCTTTGCGACCCCATGGACCACAGCACACCAGGCCTCCCTGTCCATCACCAACTCCTGGAGTTACTCAAACTCATCTCCATTGAGTTGGTGATGCCATCCAACCATCTCGTCCTCTGTCGTCCCCTTCTCCTCCAGCCTTCAATCTTTCCCAGCATCAGGGTCTTTTCCAATGAGTCAGCTCTTCACATCAGGTGGTCAAAGTATTGGAGTTTCAGCTTCAACACCAGTCCTTCCAATGAACACTCAGAACTGATCTCCTTTAGGATGGACTGGTTGGATCTCCTTGCAGTCCAAGGGACTCTCAAGAGTCTTCTCCAACAGCATCAATTCTTTGGCACTCAGCTTTCTTTATAGTCCAACTCTCACATCCATACATGACTACTGGAAAAACCATAGCCTTGACAAGATAGACCTTTGTTGGCAAAGTAATCTCTCATAATCTAAAAAAATCTTGTGAGATAAGCATTGAAACATTATAATTCTAATTTTTTGTTATTGAAAGGTAACTTGCATCTTGGTGTGATCATGAGATTTAACTTTTTAGAATTTTGAATAAATCTTGGGGTACAAAGTAAATAATTTGAAGCTGGAGATTTTGATGTCTGCTTTTTGAATCTTGAAATGCTCAGCATCACTGTTTAATAATTTTTTGAGTACAAATTGTAGGAAGGTGTCTTTTGGACACTGTGTGTAGCACATGACATTTTCACATGACATACAGTTCAGTTCAGTTGCTCAGTCGTGTCCAACTCTTTGTGAGGGACCCCATGAACTGCAGCACGCCAGGCCTCCCTGCCCATCATCAACTCCCGGAGTTTACCCAAACTCATGTCCATTGAGTCAGTGATACCATCTAACCATCTCATCCTCTGTCGTCCCCTTCTCCTCCTGCCTTCAATCTTTCCTAACATCAGGGTCTTTTCAAATGAGTCAGCTCTTCACATCAGGTGGCTAAAATACTGGAATTTCAGCTTTAACATCAGTCCTTTCTCATGACATACAGAATGCATACAAACTTGCAAGGGGAGTACAGCTCTCCTTAGGCTGTATTCATGATATAATTCTCAGGATGGAGACTCACCAGCTCCGGACCAGTGGTTCTCAAACTCTGACATTCGTTAGAATCATCTGGAGGGCTTATTAGACTACAGACTATTAGGTCGCACTCTGAGGGTTTCTGATTCCGCAAATCTAAACTATAGCTGAGAATTTGTATCCTAATAAGTTCCCAAGTGATCTGATGTTGGTGTACATTCAGGCAACTACCACCACGATCAAGATACAAAACTGTTCCATCACTGCCAAGATCTTTCTTGGGTTAACCCTTACAGTTACACCCCTTTCTTTCTCCCTATCAGCTCAAACCACTTCACCACTTCATTTAGTTCAGAGCCTGAACTAAAGGGAGATGTCTCACATCCTTTTCCTCTTTTCTCCATTCTGCCAAGATCCCTGCCTAGAATTCATACCACTTCCAAAATTCAAGTCTGTTGCTTGAAGATACTTCATTACAAGAACACAATTGTAGCTTTGCCATCAATTATAACCACTCTAATGGTATTATGCAGTGTTTTGACTTTCCATTTTTAAAAGATTTTTGTACTACCAGATGCTCAAGTGGTCAAAATCTTGATCTTTTTCCTCTCTATCTATCTTTCTCTGCATGTCCATGTATAGCTTGATGTTAACTTGACTTAACGTTTCTATTCTCTTTCTGGACGTCTCGGGTGGCTCAGTGGTGAAGAATCCACCTGCAGTACAGGAGACCCATGTTCCATACCTGGATCAGGAAGATCCCCTGGAGAAAGGAATTCTCCAGTATTTTTGCCTGAGAATTCCATGGGCAAAGGAGCCTGGCGGGCTACAGTCCACGGGGTCGCAAAGAGTTGGATATAACTGAATGACTAACACTTTCTTTTTCTTCCTGGAAAATAACACAGACAGAGGAGCCCAGCATGCTGCAGTCCATGGGGTTGCAGAGAGTGAGACATGACTTAGCAACTGAACATTTGAGTAGATACAGGTTTTAGAGCACCAAATCTGTGCTTAGGAAGGGCAAATGGTGATGAGATACTTTTTAAGGATATTTAATAGGTGAAAAATTGGCCACAATCCTCAACTTTCCAAGAAGTGAGAGGTAAGTCTTTAATCCTGTGGAATTACTCAGCCTGATGTGTCTCCTTAATTCAACAATAATTTGCTGCCATGACTTTATACCAGGGATTCAGTCAGAAGACTCCAGAGCACATGTCCCCTGGACAATGGCAAAGATTCATTCTGAACTAAGAAATATATCTTCACTTACCCTTCTCTTTGATATGATCCACACCCGAATATTAACTACACTTACAGAGAGACATATACAAAGTATTTATCAGAAAGCATAGACTGTTAAAAGACTCCAAAGGTTTCACTTTTTGAATTATTATCAATTTTGATGGCATATCATCTTAATTTTTCATTCTGAACAACTTTTATATTTCCAAATCACTGTGGAAATCTTTGATTCCTTTCCTACCTCCAAAAGATGGCCTTGATGCCACTAAATGTGTTCTTTGGAAAGTATTCAAAGAAAATAATTATTTAAGATCCTCAGGGGTAAGGATTGGTTTTATAAACTCTTTATGCATACACTCAGTTGATACTAAATCTGATTCTGAGTTTGAATTTTTAGTGTAAGAGATCTGTGTTACAAGAGCAGAAAGATATGAACTAAACAGAAGACAAAAGATTAGAAAGCAGAAGAGAATAGTATATTAATTCACATAAGAATATAAGGAAAAGTTGAAGACCTGTCGGCCTTAATCTTATGGTAAGTATACAAGATGGGTGATCTGAATTGTAAGCTATATTCTAGTTTTAATGAGATGGTATCAGAAGTTAGAAGGGGATAAAAACATCATGGATGAATTTCCCGAAATGAGAACACTTTTTCTATTGTATGTAGCAATAAATATAATTACTATCAATGTATAAGTTATCTTCTATTTTTTTTTTTTAGTGATACTTTGTATTTTCAATGCATTATACTCTTCTAGATATAGGAAACTAATACATGAATACTTTTTTCTAGAAACTAGTAAATTTTATGCCTTCTAAATGAATAACTTATGAACCACTTTTATTTTTTAGAAAATGAATTAGTGCTTTATGACATAAATAAGAATCACAGACATTTTTTCTCTGTTTGAGAAAAATTTTCCCTTATAAACTGAACAGATGATTCATAATCCATTTTTAAAATAGAAAAAATATATAAATCTCAATGAAGTTGGAAAAAGCATATGAAAGAAGGTGCCAAATTTACTAATAGAGTACCTACAATAAAGTAGGAGGATCCTTTGAGGTTATTTGAAGATCCTTTCTTTATTAACTCTTTCAGGTTAAAAAACATGTTTGAAAGAATATATGATCACTTAATCTTTTGTAAATAACATTTTAAGAAACATTTCCAGTTAGAAACTAGTCTCTAAAAGTGATAGAAGATTGAACATAGACTCAGATCACCACTTTGCCAAAGGTCTAATGGAGCTATGACCGTGAAGCCAACACATCCTTTGAAAGAATTATTTTAGACTAGCATCACCCAACAACAGAACTTTGAGCTCATGAATACTTTCAACAGCTGCTCTAAGAGAGTAACCATCAGCCACATGTGGCTACTGAGTAGGCAAAATGTGTCTTCTGTAACTGGAGGAGCTAAATTTTAATTTATTTAAGTTTAATTTATTTATTTAAGTTAAATTTTAAATAGCCACATGTGGCAAGTGGAGATTATATTGGACAATACAGATTTAGGTAAATACCAAGTATTCCTCACATGGTTCAGATTTTTTCAAACAAACACTTTTTTTGAAGGACTACAGGGAATTCAGAAGAAGAGTTAATGTTTTGTTAAAACCTCAAAATTAGTTTCTGGGGCATAGAAATCACTTGTAAGTATTACATTTCCCTTTTAATTTTTCTATGGGATTGTATTGTCACAATCTGTACAAGTAATATGAAAGCAACATTTAAATTTGGCTGTTTTCTAGCATGTTGAAAAAGTTTGAAATAGTGAAAAATAATAGATCTTGTAAGTTAGTTAAAATAGATTCCTTTTATAGTGCTAGAAGTGCCCTCTGTCAGTTTTTCTCCCCCCAAATGAAGTAGGAATGTGATCATCTTGCTTCCATCTTGTACTGCAATTATATTAAATTGAACCTTGTAAGACTGGAATTTTAATAATTTTAATATAGTAATAACTTAATTGACAATATATAGCCTTGACATACTCCTTTTCCTATTTGGAACCAGTCTGTTGTTCCATGTCCAGTTCGAACTGTTGCTTCCTGACCTGCATACAGATTTCTCAAGAGGCAAGTCAGGTGGTCTGGTATTCCCATCTCTTTCAGAATTTTCCATAGTTTATTGTGATCCATACAATCAAAGGCTTTGTCATAGTCAATAAAGCAGAAATAGATGTTCTTCTGGAACTCTCTTGCTTTTTCCATGATCCAGTGGATGTTAGCAATTTGATCCCTGGTTCCTCTGCCTTTTCTAAAACCAGCTTGTACATCAGGAAGTTCATGGTTCATGTATTGCTGAAGCCTGGCTTGGAGAATTTTGAGCATTACTTTACTAGCGTGTGAGATGAATGCAATTGTGTGGTAGTGTGAGCATTCTTTGGCATTGCCTTTCTTTGGAATTGGAATGAAAACTGACCTTTTCCAATCCTGTGGCCACTGCTGAGTTTTCCAAATTTGCTGGCATACTGAGTGCAGCACTTTCACAGCATCGTCTTTCAGGATTTGAAACAGCTCAACTGGAATTCCATCACCTCCACTAGCTTTGTTCATAGTAATGCTTTCTAAGGCCCACTTGACTTCACATTCCAAGATGTCTGGCTCTAGATGAGTGATCACATCATCATGATTATCTGGGTCATGAAAATCTTTTTTGTATAGTTCTTCCATGTATTCTTGCCACCTCTTCTTAATATCTTCTGCTTCTGTTAGGTCTATACCATTTCTGTCCTTTATTGAGCCCATCTTTGCATGAAATGTTCCCTTGGTATCTCTAATTTTCTTGAAGAGGTCTCTAGTCTTTCCCATTCTGTTGTTTTCCTCTATTTCTTTGCATTGATTGCTGAAGAAGGCTTTCTTATCTCTTCTTGCTATTCTTTGGAACTCTGCATTCAGATGCTTATGTCTTTCCTTTTCTCCTTTGCTTTTCACCTCTCTTCTTTTCCCAGCTATTTGTAAGGTCTCCCCAGACAGCCATTTGGCTTTTTTGCATTTCTTTTCCATGGCGATGGTCTTGATCCCTGTCTCCTGTACAATGTCACGAACCTCAGTCCATAGTTCATCAGGCATTCTATCGATCATATCTAAGCCCTTAAATCTATTTCTCACTTCCACTGTATAATCATAAAGGATTTGATTTAGGTCATACTTGAATGGTCTAGCGGTTTTCCCTACTTTCTTCAATTTAAGTCTGAATTTGGTAATAAGGAGTTCATGATCTGAGCCACAGTCAGCTCCTGGTCTTGTTTTTGTTAACTGTATAGTGCTTCTCCATCTTTGGCTGCAAAGAATATAATCAATCTGATTTCGGTGTTGACCATCTGGTGATGTCCATGTGTAGAGTCTTCTCTTGTGTTGTTGGAAGAGGGTGTTTGCTATGACCAGTGCATTCTCTTGGCATAATTCTATTAGCCTTTGCCCTGCTTCATTCCGTATTCCAAGGCCAAATTTGCCTGTTACTCCAGGTGTTTCTTGACTTCCTACTTTTGCATTCCAGTCCGCTATAATAAAAAGGACATCTTTTTTGGGTGTTAGTTCTAAAAGGTCTTGTAGGTCTTCATAAAACCGTTCAACTTCAGTTTCTTCAGCATTACTGTTTGGAGCATAGACTTGGATTACCACGATATTGAATGGTTTGCCTTGAAGACGAACAGAGATCATTCTGTCGTTTTTGAGATTGCATCCAAGTACTGCATTTTGGACTCTTTTGTTGACCACGATGGCTACTCCATTTCTTCTGAGGGATTCCTGCCCACAGTAGTAGATATAATGGTCATATTTAACTTATATGCAGAGTACATCATGGGAAACGCTGGACTGGAAGAAACACAAGCTGGAATCAAAGTTGCCAGGAGAAATATCAATAACCTCAGATATGCAGATGACACCACCCTTATGGCAGAAAGTGAAGAGGAGCTAACAAGTCTCTTGATGAAAGTGAAAGAGGAGAGCCAAAAAGTTGGCTTAAAGCTCAACATTCAGAAAACGAAGATCATGGCATCTGGTCCCATCACTTCATAGGAAGTAGATGGGGAAACAGTGGAAACAGTGTCAGATTTTATTTTGGGGGGCTCCAAAATCACTGCAGATGGTGACTGCAGCCATGAAATTAAAGGACGATTACTCCTTGGAAGAAAAGTTATGACCAACCTAGATAGTATATTCAAAAGCAGAGACATTACTTTGCTGACTCTGGTCCATCTAGTCAAGGCTATGGTTTTTCCTGTGGTCATGTATGGATGTGAGAGTTGGACTGTGAAGAAGGCTGAGCACTGAAGAATTGATGCTTTTGAACTGTGTTGTTGGAGAAGACTCTTGAGAGTCCCTTGGACTGCAAGGAGATCCAACCAGTCCATTCTGAAGATCAACCCGGGGATTCCTTGGAAGGAATGATGCTAAAGCTGAAGCTCCAGTACTTTGACCACCTCATGGGAAGAGTTGACTCATTGGAAAAGACTCTGTGGGAGGGATTGGGGGCAGGAGGAGAAGGGGACGACCGAGGATGAGATGGCTGGATGGCATCACTGACTCGATGGACGTGAGTCTGAGTGAGCTCTGGGAGTTGGTGATGGACAGGGAGGCCTGGTGTGCTGTGATTCATGGGGTCGCAAAGAGTTGGACATTACTGAGCGTCTGAACTGAACTGAATAATTTAAATAGGTTAGTTAGAAAATTTATACTGGGCTGAATGTAGGGTAAATCCCATTTTATAATGTAGGTACCCCCTAATTATTACATAGTTATTTCCAGAAAATATATTTTGGGGAAAGTAAAATAAAAGATTTTATGTGAATAGATGTATAAATATGTCATAACTTGCTTCCCAATCCAACACAGATGCTGGACTGCTATACTCCCTAATGAGAACATGACCTAAAAGAAAAAACACAATCTCTGTCTCTACCAGTTAATATATGGCTTAAATTCACACACAGTGGTATAAATTAAAATGGAAAATCTCTAAAATTTTTAGCTGGGAAGAATTTAGGGTCCAATTGTATTCCTGCCATGTATCTAACCACCCCCACAACCCTTGGATGAGGGGCAATAAGACTGTCTGCTTCTTGCCATGGAAAGATCTCAAGGACACGAGTGTCTGGACTTTCAAAACAGGTGATGCTTATTTAGGGACAATTTATAAATGGGGGAGATAGCGTGACATCTGACTACTGGTTTCAAGGAGGAATGGAATAATTCAGTGGTCCCCAGCCTTTTTGGTACCAGGGACTGCTTTCATGGAAGACAAACTTTTCCACAGACCAGGGAGTGGTTTTGAGACGCTTCAAGAGCATTACATTCATTGTGCACTCTATTTCTATTATTATTGCGTTGGATCCACCTCGGATGGTCAGGCATAAGATCCCAGAGGTTGAGACCCCTAGGATAGTTAATTACGGAGTGAGGAGTCTTGCCATCTGTGAGTGTGCTCAGTCACTTCAGTTGTGTCTGACTCTCTGCAACCCCATGGATTGTAGCCCACCAGGCTCCTCTGTCCATGGGATTTCACAGGCAGGAAAACTGGAGTGGGTTGCTGTGCCCTCCTCCAGGGGATCTTCCCCATCCAGGGATCAAACCCAAGCCTCCTGCACTGGCAGGCAGATTCTTCACCACTGAGTCACCTGGGAAGCCCCTTAACATCTGTATCAGCTAGTTTTAGCTCCCTTCTCCCTCTCTTGCTGGGTAGAGAGCCCCGGACTTGCCACCCAGGGAAGGTCTAAGAAAGAAAACCAGCAACACAACAGATCTGAAGCTCTTTGCCTGAGAAATATATTCAAGCTGCAGCTGAGAACCCGGGAGGGTATTTCAGAGGAGGAAGAAATAGTAATAAAAAAGGTGATGGTGCCCCAGGGTAGGAGGGGAAGCGGCAAAAGCTGGTTTGAGGCACTGTGGGAGCTCCCCAGGCAAGGCTGTGCCCGTGAGCCACACCCCTACTGATTGCACGTATCTTGGGGCTAAAATCTGGGCTCAGCCTTCATGTGGCCAATGGAAATTGACATTTCCCATATCCCAAGGTTAGCTTAACAGTAATTAAAGCATCACATTGCACACGATTCTTCCCATTATAATTTAAGTGGATTTTATGCTATTTTAAAAACCATTCTAGTTCCCACTGTGAATAATGAATACAAATAAAGTTGAATGTCAGACCTGGAATACAAATCAAATAAGAGAACCTATAAGTATCCCAAACACCTGCCCCCACAGTCCCCAAGTCTCAGGTGCCTCACGGCCTGCCCAGCCTCCCCCTAAATGGATACTCTGTTTTGCATTTGATGTCAGGCCGCCTCTAAGGACCACTTCTGCTCCATCTGAGAGGGAGAGGGTTCTTTCCACTCTGAGACATCCTTCTAGCTTCCACTGTATTTGGAGCAATTCACTCATCTTCCTAAGCAGCTATATTAGATGGCGCCAAGAGAGTTCTAAGGAGGTAGACAGACACACCTCCTCTGAAATCACAAGGTCTTTCAGGCACAGTGCTCTTAAAGGGTAGGATTTTGCTTGATATATTTCTTGCACCTCTCCTCTGTGGGTTTACACATTTTCCTGCCTCTCTGAGTCCCTAGCAGGGGCTATTTGCAGCCACGCCTCCCTCCAATTGTGGATGTGATTTTGTCATGTTCTTACTCTCTGCAACACAACAGAAGGTTTACATCAGCACATCATGTTCATCTCATTGTAGTTCCATGAAATAAGAGAAGAAATTGGAAACAGAGCTTTACACAGTCTAGCTGGAAGGAGACTGCTAAAAAAGTTGGGGTCTCCAACCCCATCTATAAATGCAAGACTGGGGACAGAGCTGGGTGTTTGCCGCCTTTCACCACAGGTACTGGAGAACCTGTAGCTGCGCTGTCTCTTGCTATTATGCAGAAAAGCCTGGTCATAGGGAGTTGTCTTTAGTTTTTTATTATTACTAGACTGAAGAGCATTAATATTGTCATACAGATGGTCACCTATGCTGGAAGCTTATGAAAGAACTCCAAATTGTGGCAAGATTATTCTAAATTTAGGAGAGCATCAACTCCCTAATGCTAAAGGTGGAGCCGTGCTGCTAAACATATTAGTATTTCTTAATTCAAACACCTGTTCTGCCGGTACAATACATTAAAAAAGCTCTTATTTATTGTGTGCATCTCCAGTTCAGATTTAATCTCACTATAAATTCATCTCATGTTAATTTATGTGCAAACAAAGACACACACATTTTAAATATCCAAAATGCTGGAAATAAACTTATTTTTAATTTTGTGCTTGTTTTCCATTTGTCAACCAGCAAATGAAAGGACTGAATAAATCATGCACTAATTGCCAGCGGTGCTAAATTTAGTGTGAGATCTGGACTCCTTTTGATCAAAACCGCTGAATATGAAATCATCCTCAGCTCTCTAGGCAACTTTATCCGCCTTTCTATTCTCCATCTGTCAGTCACCTGGGAATTTGTGAACTATTCCATATGTCAGGCTTGTCAATCACAATGGGATGTGGGAACAATTTGCCTACTGCATAGGAATTCTTGTTAAAAAATTAATCTGCATTTAACTAGTAGTTTTATATTTTGAATACCATATTGTTTGGCGGTTTGAAAATTTTTCTCCCTATAGAAGGTTAATGGAAATAAATTTTATTTAAATAATATGGCTCCAAAATCTCTTCTTTTAAATAACCTTACAAGTGTGTGGCTGTTACACATATATCCCATGTTATATATATATATACACACACAAAGTCAGGAGAGTATGCATGCACAATGTAACATTTAAAATAGAATGCCCCTTTTATGGAAACACTGACTCTGACAGCAAGCTATCTTAAGGACTGACATTCTAAATATATAAAAATTAAAAAGTGATAAACATGTGTTTTGATCTCACCATTCTGAGATCTACAGATTTGTAAAGATAGTTCTTAGCAAAACATGCTTTACCAAAGGTGCTTTATTTTAAACTTAAAGTATTTAAAGTATTTAAACTAAAGTATTCAGAAATCTCATTTAAATAAAGATGAAAGTAACACTGTATTCATTACAACATCATCATATCCCTATAAAGTTGGAAAATAGAGGAAAATATAGAAACCCAGAAAAGCATATAGAGAGGTAGGAAGTTTAAATATATACTTTATTTAATTTGAAATGCTTATGTGTTACATATTTTAATTCCATTGATTTCTGATAGAATTTGAGATGAAATCAAGCAGAACTAAAGAAATATTATTAGCAAAAGATCAAAACAATATCAAAGTAAAAATAATAACTATACTAGAAATCTAAATTAATGTACAGCTCTTATGGCTGTGTTACTTTAGACAACTTACTTAACTTTTCTGTGCTGGTGATTCCACATCCATGACATGGGGGCAGGAACTGATACAAATCCATGAAGGTTAGTGGAAGATGAAATAATATATGTAAAGTGAAAGTGTTAATCACTCAGTCGTGTCCAACTCTTTGTGACCCCAAGGACTGTAGCTCAAGCAGTTAGGAAAATGCCAGTGAGATAGAAAACACAGAATAAATGTTACCACTGTATCCTTGGAATGTCCATTCCAGATTGTTTGCAAGAGGAAATGTAATGCAGAGAACTAGCTTTAAAGTTGTTGGAAAAGCTGAAAACCCATTTGCCACAAGGCACAGTTGGAAATCAATCATTTTCTCCCACATTTAAATGGCTTTCAGAGCTTTCCCCTTATTCTCAACAAGAAATCCTTAAAATGGGTGGCAAGCCTCAGAACAGAGTTCACGTTGGTCCTCCAGTCATTACTGTAAACCATGCTCCCTTAAGCCTCCACCTTTTGTTATCCCTGCTTCCTCCCACTCTGCCTAACCCCACTGGAGCTCATTTCCACATTCCCTCAACTTAAATATTCTGTAGATTTCTGTTCAAGGGTCACTGGCAGCTTATTCATTTGCCTGTGCCCTTAATGTCCCCATGCTTATTCCCAATGCTATGTAATCAATCACCAAATATTTAGGTTGCAAATGAGTCTGTCCTTCTCGCCTTTAATTGGACATTTATTTGAGAGGTTTTGATTAATGTCTGTCTGTCCTATTAGAGTGTAAATTCCCTGAGGTCAGGGACTCAGTCTGATTCACTTCTCTGTGAGCCCACTAATCTCATGAAAGATCCCTGGGAGGAGGAAATAGCAACTCACTCCAATATTCTCGTCTGGAGAAGCCTATGGGCAGAGGAGCCTAGCAGGCTACAGTCCATGGAATCACAGTGAGTGAGGCAGGATTGAGCAACTAACAACAGCAATATATTGATGGAGTGAATGACCTGCATTAGTGGGTGAATGATCATGATGGTAAATAATTAAGGAGATGATTACCTGTGTATACAAGTGTCAAGGTCCTAGCTGAAATAACTAAGGAGCTAAACAATGTTTAATAGTTTAAACAGAAGTACATTTTGAAATAGATATAATTGACTTCATATAAACCTGGTAAACATAATTACATCTTATGTAATTAGATGAAAAATGCTCACCACACTGTTGAAACCTTCTTAATTTCCACAGGTAGTGTCATCTCTAGTTTTCCACTGAAGTCATTTTCTATATATGTTGAATAAATTCTATGTTGCAATAAATCTCTGATTACATGTGTGCTAAGTCTTCCCTGGTGGCTCAGGCTTTCCTGGTGGTTCAGATGGTAAAGAATCCACCTGCAATGCAGGAAATCCTTGGGTTGGGAAGATTCCCTGGAGGAGGGCATGGCAACCCACTCCAGTATTCTTGCCTGGAGAATCCCTATGGACAGAGGAGCCTGGCAGGCTACAGTCCATGGGATCATGAAGAACTGGACACAAATGAGAGACTAAGCCAAGCCCCTTCAGTTGTCCAACTCTTTACGACCCTATAGAGTATAGCCCACCAGGCTCCTCTGTCCATGCAGTTCAGTTCAGTTCAGTCGCTCAGTCATGTCCGACTCTTTGTCACCCTATGAATCGCAGCACGCCAGGCCTCCCTGTCCATCACCAACTCCCGGAGGTCACTCAGACTCACGTCCATCGAGTCCGTGATGCCATCCAGCCATCTCATCCTCTGTTGTCCCCTTCTCCTCCTGCCCCCAGTCCCTCCCAGCATCAGTGTTTTTCAATGAGTCAACTCTGCAAGGCCTCCCTAAAAGGCTGACAGTTCTTTGAGTGCCTGACTTGAGCCTTGTTCTCCATGGTTTCCTTACTGCTTAGCATAGTGCTTAATACATATGCGGTTGTTATTGCCATTTTTCAGCAAAATTATCTTATTCAGAACAAAATTGCTTCCCTGTGACTGCTTAGTTCAGATGATTTCATTAAGAATGCACAATCTTATTCTAGAAAGCATAAAAGAATTTGTCAGCAATTTATTTTACATGACATAACAGGTTAAAAGATAGAATAATAACATTAATAGATACATGAAGCCCAGTGATTTAGTTTAATTCCCTTCCAAGATGAGCACTCTTAACAGTAAAAATAGAAACATCTTTGAATAAACTACCTATGAAAGTTTTCATCAAAGTTATATGTAAGGTTAAAATCAATATTTTTTAGATAAAAAGAGAGACAAACAGATTATTGTCATTCAGTTCAGTTCAATTGCTCAGTCGTGTCTGACTCTTTGCGACCTCATGAATCGCAGCACGCCAGGCCTCCGTGTCTATCACCATCTCCCAGAGTTCACTCAGACTCGCATCCATCGAGTCAGTGATGCCATCCAGCCATCTCATCTTCTGTCGTCTTCTTCTCCTCCTGCCCCCAATCCCTCCCAACATCAGAATCTTTTCCAATGAGTCAACTCTTCCCATGAGGTGGCCAAAGTACTGGAGCTTCAGCTTTAGCATCATTCCTTCCAAAGAAATTACAGGGCTCATCTCCTTTAGAATGGACTGGTTGGATTTTCTTGCAGTCCAAGGGACTCTCAGGAGTCTTCTCCAACACCGCAGTTCAAAAGCATCAATTCTTCGGCGCTCAGCTTTCTTCACAGTCCAACTCTCACATCCATACATGACCACAGGAAAAACCATAGCCTTGATCAGACGGACCTCAGTTGGCAAAGTAATGTCTCTGCTTTTTAATATGCTATCTAAGTTGGTCATAACTTTCCTTCCAAGGAGTAAGCGTCTTTTAATTTCATGGCTGCAGTCACCATCTGCAGTGGTTTTGGAGCCCAAAAAAATAAAGTCTGACACTGTTTCCACTGTTTCCCCATCTACTTCCTATGAAGTGATGGGACCAGATGCCATGATCTTTGTTTTCTGAATGTTGAGCTTTAAGCCAACTTTTTCACTCTCTTCTTTCACTTTCATCAAGAGGCTTTTTAGTTCCTCTTCACTTTCTGCCATAAGGGTGGTATCATCTGCATATCTGATTATTGATATTTCTCCCGACTATCTTGCTTCCAGTTTGTGCTTCTTCCAGCCCAGTGTTCCTCATGATGTACTCTGCATATGTCATTAAGACTAGTCAAAATTATAATGGATACCTAGACATTGCAGTATGATAAAAAAAAGAAAAATTATGATATGAAAATTGCAGTCAAAATTACATACTGTGTCTCTTTTTGGCTATATGGTAGGATACTTTAAAGGAATTAAATCTAAAATGAACCATTGAAAATCTATTAGAATACCAGAGATCAGTGAAGAATCCCCATAGAATCTGACATAAAAATTCAGTTTCTCTAGAAACAAATAAATAGAAAATTCATGTAAGAAGGATCTACCAGAGCAACACATACTATAAAATGTTTGGGTGCATGCTAAGTCACTTCAGTTGTGTCCCACTCTTTGTGATCCCATGGACTGCTCCTCTGTCTGTGGGATTCTCTAGACAAGAATACTGGAGTGGGTTGCCATGCCTTCCTCCAGAGGATCTTCCTAACACAGGGGTTGGACCCCTGTGTCATGTCTCTTGCATTGCAGGCTAGTTCTTTACCACTAGCGCTACCTGGGAAGCCCAAACTACAAGATACCTGCAGGTAAACTTGATTTAAAAACCTTCAAAAGATATCTAAAGCAATTTATACTTGATTGTAAAGAATATTATAAATGAAATAATTCAGAGGCATGCTTTATTAGTAAAAAGATTTAATGTTGAAAAGCCTTCAGTGCTGAAAATAATCTATAAATTCAGACAATTTCAAATCCAAGCAAATCTTTTTAATGCAACTGACAAGCAAATTCCAACCTCTGACTGGAAAAAAAAAAATTATGGCAATTGTTAAAAAAATTGGGAAATAACATAAACAATGGACTTGTTACAACAGATTAAAAATATAAAACCAGGGAAATTAAATTATCAAGGCATTAACATAAGAATAAACAGAGTCAATGAAGCATTATAGACAATATTAAAAATGGCCCAAGTATGAAAAAAGGGTACTCAGTGGGAGATATGAAGAGCTATAATAAATGCTATTAAGAATTTTGGCTATCTTCTGGACAAAATTTAGATCAAATCATATACAAATTAATTTTTAAAAAGCTATGAAGTGTTTGAATAAAGGTTGATCGGTGAAATGGAGATGATACTATACTTCAGGTTTTGCTGAGGCTAAGTGCATCAATACTTGTAATGCATCTAAAATAGAGTAAGAACTATATTGCAACACCATTGTTATATTTTATCAGAATTAAGTCAATATGAATGTGAAGCAGATTTGGGGACATTAAGCATGTAATGTAATTCTGAGAACAGCCACTAAGGCAATAACTGAAAAAAAAAAATGGTCTGAAGATCAATAAAGGAATTTAAAATTATGTTAAAAATGTCTCTCTAGCACAGAAAAAGGCAGTAAAAAAGAAGCAGAAGAACAAAAAAAAAAAAAGAAATGAGACAAATAGAAAACAAATGGTAAAAAGGTAAAAATAAATCCAACCATATTTATAATACATTAAATGAGAGAATGAGAGTGAAATAAACAGTTTGAACAAAAGGCAGAATTTTTTTGACTGGACATAAAGTAAAATGAAAGTGTTAATCAGTCATTCATGTCCAACTCTTTGCAACCCTTTGGACTGTGGCCTGCCAGGCCTTGGGAATCCCAGGCAAGAATACTGGAGTAGGTTGCCATTTCTTTCTCCATGGGATCTTCCCAACCCAGGTATCAAACACAGCTCTCCTGGATTGTAGGCAGATTGCCTACTGTCTAAGCCACCAGGGAAGCCCAACTAAATGCTTTGCACAAGACCCACTTTAGATTCAAAGCAATGTAACATCCCCTAGGGAATCTTGCCTCATAAAACCATGGATTCTGAGTCTATGGGCCCTAAGTATTCCTTTGTGTGTGTGTTAGTCGCTCAGTCGTGTCCCACTCTTTACAACCTCTTGGACTGTAGCCTACCAGGCTCCTCTGTCCATGGGATTCTCCAGGCAAGAGTACTGGAGTGGGTTGCCATTGAAGTATTCCTTTAGCTAGGGGCAATTTGCTAAGGTTATTCTGTTTATTTTCTAGAGCAAACGTAATTATTCCAATTGACAAGTATAGACCAGTTCACTTTCTTTCCTTTTTTCCCCCTAAGGAGTCCCCCAGTAAAAGGAGTAAATACATCACAGTCCAGCTTCTTTAACTCTTTCCTCTTCATATGACAATTTTTTGTTGGGTAGGTAGTTGAGTGCAGTTGCCTGCAGAGAAGGTTAACCTTGCCATATCTTATAAAACAAGTAACTAATGAGAACCTTCTGTATACCACAGGGGACTCTACTGAGTCCTCTGTAGTGACCTAAATGGGAAGGAAATCCAAATAAGAGTGGATCTATGTATATGTATGGCTAATTCACTTTGCTGTACAACAGAAACTAGCAGCATGTAAAGCAACTATATTCTAACTTTTTTTAAAATTAGATACTTCCTGATTAATATTTTTAATCTTTGTTGCCTGAGCCTCCTGTTTTTCAGAGAATTATATTTTATTCCTTGGCTTCCATTATGGTTGTGTGATCTTTGATTATTGCTAACTGCATTTTTTTTTCAGACTGTCTAGTTCCTTGAGTACAAATGCTGTTTCCATAATCTGAATTTCTACTGCTTTCGTGTTGCAATTTTGGTATTTGTAATAATAACAATTGCATGCAGAGTTTCACAGAATAGCAAGAAGAGATAAGAAAGCCTTCCTCAGTGATCAATGCAAAGAAATAGAGGAAAACAACAGAATGGGAAAGACTAGAGATCTCTTTAAGAAAATTAGAGATACCAAGGGAACATTTCATGCAAAGATGGGCTCAATAAAGGACAGAAATGGTATAGACCTAACAGAAGCAGAAGATATTAAGAAGAGGTGGCAAGAATACATGGAAGAACTATACAAAAAAGATCTTCACGACCCAGATAATCATGATGATGTGATCACTCATCTAGAGCCAGACATCTTGGAATATGAAGTCAAGTGGGCCTTAGAAAGCATCACTATGAACAAAGCTAGTGGAGGTGATGGGATTCCAGTTGAGCTGTTTCAAATCCTGAAAGATGATGCTGTGAAAATGCTGCACTCAATATGCCAGCAAATTTGGAAAACTCAGCAGTGGCCACAGGACTGGAAAAAGTCAGTTTTCATTCCAA
Organism: Oryx dammah; assembly: GCF_014754425.2. NCBI lineage: Eukaryota > Metazoa > Chordata > Mammalia > Artiodactyla > Bovidae > Oryx > Oryx dammah. Next base: position 8,379,017 of record NW_024070209.1, on the reverse strand, counting down.
TCCCAAAGAAAGGCAATCCCAAAGAATGCTCAAACTACCACACAATTGCACTCATCTCACACGCTAGTAAAGTAATGCTCGAAATTCTCCAAGCCAGGCTTCAGCAATACGTGAACCATGAACTTCCAGATGTTCAAGCTGGTTATCGAAAAGGCAGAGGAACCAGAGATCAAATTGTCAATATCTATGGGGTCATCGAAAAGACAAGAGAGTTCCAGAAAAACATCTATTTCTGCTTTATTGACTATGCCAAAGCCTTTGACTGTGTGGATCACAATAAACTGTGGAAAATTCTTAAAGAGATGGGAATACCAGACCACCTGACCTCCTCCTGAGAAAACTGTATGCAGGTCAAGAAACAACAGTTAGAACTGGACATGGAACAACAGACTGGTTGCAAATCAGGAAAGGAGTACAGCAAGGCTGTATATTGTCACCCTGCTTATTTAAGTTGTATGCAGAGTTCATCATGAAAAGTGCTGGACTGAATGAAGCACAACCCTCTTACACTGTTGGTGGGAAAGCAAACTAGTACAGCCACTATGGAGAACAGTGTGGAGATTCCTTAAAAAACTGGAAATAGAACTGCCTTATGACCCAGCAATCCCACTGCTGGGCATATACACTGGGGAAACCAGAATTGAAAGAGACATGTATACCCCAATGTTCATCGCAGCACTGTTTATAATAGCCAGGACATGGAAGCAACCTAGATGTCCATCAGCAGATGAATGGATAAGAAAGCTGTGGTACATATACACAATGGAGTATTACTCAGCCATTAAAAAGAATACATTTGAATCAGTTCTAATGAGGTGGATGCAACTGGAGCCGATTATACAGAGTGAAGTAAGCCAGAAAGAAAAACATCAATACAGTATACTAATGCATATATATGGAATTTAGACAGATGGTAACGATAACCCTGTATGTGAAACAGCAAAAGAGACACAGATGTATAGAACAGTCTTTTGGACTCTGTGGGAGAGGGCGAGGGTGGGATGATTTGGGAGAATGGCATTGAAACATGTATAACATCATATATGAAACGAATCACCAGTCTAGGTTCGATGCAGGATATAGGATGCTTGGGGCTGGTGCACTGGGATTTCCCAGAGGGATGGTATGGGGAGGGAGGTGGGAGAGGGGTTCAGGATTGGGAGCATGTGTACACCCGTGGCGGATTCATGTTGATGTATGGCAAAACCAATACAATATTGTAAAATTTAAAAAAAAGGTTGATAGAAGAAATATCAATATCCTCAGCTATGCAGATGACACCACCCTTATGGCTGAAAGCAAAGAAGAACTAAAGAGCTTCCTGATGAAAGTGAAAGAGAATGAAAAAGTTGGCTTAAAACTCAACATTCAGAAAACTAAGATCATGGCATCTGGTCCCATCACTTCATGTCAAATAGATGGGGAAACAGTGGAAACAGTGACAGACTTTATTTTTTTGGGCACCAAAATCACTGCAGATGGTGACTGCAGCCATGAAATTAAAAGACACTTGCTCCTTGGAAGGAAAGTTATGACCAACCTAGACAGCATATTAAAACGCAGAGACATTACTTTGCCAACAAAGGTCCATCTAGTCAAAGCTGTGGTTTTTCCAGTAGTCATGTATGGATGTGAGTGTTGGACTATAAAGAAAGCTGAGTGCCAAAGAATTGATGTTTTTGAATTATGGTGTTGGAGAAGACTCTTGAGAGTCCCTTGGACAGCAAGGAGATCCAACCAGTCCATCCTGAAGGAAATCAGTCCTGAATATTCACTGGAAGGACTGATGCTGAAGCTGAAACTCCAATACTTTGGCCACCTGATGCAAAGAACTGACTCATTGGAAAAAACCCTGATGTGGGGAAAGATTGAAGGTGGGAGGAGAAGGAGACAAAGAGGGTGAGACGGTTGCATGATATCACCAATTCAGTGGATATGAGTTTGAGTAAACTCCGGGAGTTAGTGATGGACAGGGAAGCCTAGTGTGCTGCAGATCATGGGGTCGCAATGAGTTGAACACAACTAAGAGATTGAACTTAATAATAACAAAGGTTCTGCTATTAAGAAATATTATTTTCTTGTGATAAAGATATATTTTATCTTTTTAAAGCATTCTTTAAGAATTACAGTCATTTTCTTAAATCTTCAAGTATGTTCTCAGAACAGGATTGACGTATATGATATTTTGTTTTGATCTTTCCTTATTTACTTTAAATTGTTAAACTTTTTATGATAAAATAGTTTTAGACCTACAGAAAATTTGCAAAAATAGGGCTGGTTTCTCATATACCTGACACCAAGTTACCTCTACTATTAATTTCTTGTGTTAGTATGGCACATTCTTCATAATTAATGAGCTAATATTGAAACATTATTGTAAATTGAAGATTATGTTTTATTCAGAATTATTTAGTTTTGACACTTCTTATATTTGAGAATTTCTCAGACTTTCCTTCTTTTTGCTCAATAGGTATTTTCATCATTTGTGATAGAATATCATAACATACAAATTACCATTTTAATCTTATTTCAGTGTAAATTCAGTGAAATTAAGTACATTCACAGTTTTGCTCAGGCATCATCACCATTCCTTTCCGGAACTCTTCATCTTCACAAGCTGAAACTTTGTACCTATTAAACAATAATTTCCAGTTCTTATTAGTTATCTATTTTATACATAGTATCAATAATGTATGCATATATATCTATATCTATATATATTAATCACTATTTACAATATCAGGACATGGGAGAAACCTAAATGTCCATGAAAAGAGGAATGGATAAAGAAGATGGGGTACATTTATGCAGTGGAATACTACTCAGCCAAAAAATGGAATAAAACTGGATCATTTGCAGGAGATGTGGATGGCCCTAGAGACTGTTGATACAGAGTAAACTAAGTCGGAAAGAGACCAACTAATATTGTATATAATTGATCCATTCCAGTCATGGTGCTGGAGAAGACTCTTGAGAGTCACTTGGATAGCAAGGTGATCAAACTAGTCAATCCTAAGAGGAATCAACCCTGAATATTCCCTGGAAGGACTGATGCTGAAGCTGAAGCTCCAATACTTTGACCACCTGATGGGAAGAGCCGACTCACTGGAAAAGACTCTGATGCTGGGCAAATGGCCAAGGAGGGCTGCCGAGAATGAGACTGTTAGATAGCATAACTGACTCAATGGACATGAATTTAAGCAAACTCCCGGAGATAGTGAAGGACAAGGGGAATCTGGCATGCTACAGTCCACAGGGTTGCAAACAGCCAGACATGACTTAGCAGCTGAACACAACAAATATCAGTATGGGCTTATAAAAAGGTGCTTTAGCATTGAGTGTTTCTTTCATATTTTCTCTCCATAAATGTGGTAGTCCATCAGCAGCCAGTCTGCTTGAGATATACACTTACCTGAAGAATATCTTCCTTGAGTTTGGTGAGAGGGGTTCTGTATTCTGCCCCCGGTTTGTTCTACAGTCAAGATAAAGCCAGCACTATCAGAAAGCCAGGTTTGTCTTTTATTTATGACCAAATTACTCCTCCTCAATGCTGGGTGTGATAACCCCATCCTTAATGGTCCGCATCAGGATGTGGTTTTTCCACTTCTCCAAATTCACACAGCCGATTCACATCCTCTTAATTTTGATATGAGATGGGTAGAAGCAAGCTTCACACATTTTTACAGTCAATGTTTCATTTCTGAAAAGTAGAAAAGATTTAGTTCTGCTTTTGGTTGTGTATTTTAACAAATCCCATCATGTGGAATGCCTTCTGATTTCAGGAACACTCTCAATTGTCGCCATTTGTTGTGGGTGCTCCCAGGAATTTTTAACTTTCCAGATGCTTTCTTGTAAGTTTAATGAAACACTGAAGGATGGATTCCTCAGATACTTCTACTCTGCTGGCCTCTCAGACTTCCTACCATGCCTTCTTATTTTGTTGTTGCTGTTGTTCAACAAAATAAGAAACAAAACAAAACAAAAATGCTAAGTCATATCCGGCTCTTTGCAACTCCATGGACTGCAGCATGCCAGGCTTCCCTGTTACTTGGTTGTATTTATTTTTGTAAACCAACAGAACTTACCATGTAGAAGATGAAAAATAAATGTGCATTGGACTCATTTATTGAACAGAGAGCTATTCTGTCTTTTCTGTATAATGTAGAGATAGGCACTGAAAACAGATCAGTAAGAAAGACACATGATCTCTGTACTCATTGAGTTGTATTTTAAATAGGGTGAGTGGGTAACTGAAAGTCATTCAGTCATGTCTGACTCTTTGCAACCCCATGGACTATACAGTCCATTGAACTCTCCAGGCCAGCATATTGGAGTGGTTAGCCTTTCCCTTCTCCAGGGAATCTTCCCAACCCAGGAATCAAACCCAGGTCTCCCACATTGCAGGCAGATTCTTTACCAGCTGAGCCACAAGAGAAGCCCAAGAATACTGGAATGGGTAGTCTATCCCTTCTGCAGCAGATCTTTCCAACCCTGGGATTGAACTGGGGTCTCCTGCATTGCAGGTGGATTCTTTAACAACTGAGCTATCAGGGAAGCCCTTAAATAGGGTGTGTTTGTCAAATTGTCAATGTTTGTTGGATCATAGAAAAAGCAAAAGAATCCCAGAGAAAACATCCTTCTACATCATTGACTACACTAAACCCTTTGATTATGTGGATCACAACAGTGGAAAATTCTTAAAGAGATGGAAATACCAGACCACCTTACCTGAGAACTCTATATGCAGGTCAAGAAACAACAGCTAAAACCAGACATAGAACAACTGACTGGTTCAAAGTTGGGAAAGGAGTACATCAAGGATGCATATTGTCACCGTGCTTATTTAACTTATATGCAGAGTACATCACGAGAAATGCTGGGCTGGAGGAAGCACAAGCTGGAATCAAGATTGACAGGAGAAATATCAATAATCTCAGATGTGCAGATGATACCACCCTTATGGAAGAAAGTGAAGAGGAACTAAAGAGCCTCTTCATGAAAGTGAAAGAGGAGAGTAAAAAGCTGGCTTAAAACTTAGCATTCAAAAAATGAAGATAAAGGCATCCGTTTCCATCACCTCATGGAAAATAGATGGGGAAACAATGGAAACAATGAGAGACTTCATATTCTTGGGCTCCAAAATCACTGCAGAAGGTGACTGTAGCCAAGAAATTAAAAGATGCTTGCTCCTTGGAAGAAAAGCTATGACCAACCTAGATAGCATATTAAAAAGCAGAGACATTACTCTGCCAACAAAGGTCCATCTAGTCAAAGCTGTCATGTGTGGATGTGGGAGTTAGACTATAAACAAAGCTGAATGATAAAGAGTTGATGCTTTTGAACTGTGGAGTTGGAGAAGACTCTTGAGAGTCCCTTGGACAGCAAGGAGATCAAGCCAGTCAGTCCTAAAGGAAATCAGTCTGGGATATTTATTAGAAGGACTGATGCTGAAGCTCCAATACTTTGGCCACCTGATGCAAAGAGTCATCTCATTGGGAAAGACCCTGATGCTGGGAAAGGTTGAAGGCAGGAAGAGAAGGGGATGACAGGATGAGATGGTTGGATGGCATCACCGACTCAATGGACAGGAATTTGAACAAGCTCCAGGAGCTGGTGATGGACAGGGAGGCCTGGCATGATGCAGTCCGTGAGGTCACAAAGAGTTGGAAATGAGTGACTGAACTGAACTGATATTTGTTTAATTACTATCACCAAACAAACACAACATTTCAAATTGTGCTATGAAGAAACAGAGCAAGATGTTTAAGAGTAGATAATAGGGTCTCATTTTGTCTGAATGAAGATTGAATGAATGCATTTAGTAATACATTGGTAATGTGGTTATGAAGATTCATATGGACAGTTGGAAATGAACACTTAAAATGCAGAATAAGTCAAGATTAGCTCAATTGCTCTGAGTGAGACAGGAAGTTTCATAAGTGAAATTAATAGACAGAAAGTGTAAAAAGAATGAAGGTCTATTAAGGGAAGTTGGTTGATCTTCTTAAGAGTTTGATTCTCCTAAATTGGCCTCCCTTGCTCCAGTGGTTCTTCGGTTGACTGGACACAGACCTCAATGAAGTATGTGGGGAAGTTATCTCTCCCGGATGGCCTCAGTAAAGAGCATGCATCTATACAGTGAGCTTTGCAGTTGCCTGATTTGTCCTGGCACACAGGAATGTGCTCCATTAGCATAAAATCAGATTTCCTAGAAACCCTATCAATGACTCCACAGAACTTCTCAGATACATTGTGATTAGCTCTAGACCCCTATCTTGTTCATCCTTGCTTTTCTAAAATCTACCAGTTTCCCAATACTAAGTTGTATTCAACAAATAATAGTTAAACAAATACGTAAAAGAAGTATGAGTAAAGTATTAAAGTATTTCATAGAAGTATAAAATAAGTATAAAAGTGTTTAAATAATTAATATAATCTAAAATAATATATTAATATAACTAATATAATAGAGTAATATGTGTGATTATTTGTAATAACAACATTATAATATAAATGATTTATAATGTATAAATAATATAAATAATTTAGAATATAATTCATAAATATAATTAATTTATATTTCTATAATATAAATTATAATGATATAAATAAAGTTGATAAATTATTATATTACATGTAGGATTTTTAGGTCAATAGTTTGCTGTAGCTTATGTTCAATTTTCATATTGTCCCATGTGACATCAGGGGGCTTCCCTGGTGGCTCAGATGGTAAAGAACCCACCTGCCATGTGGGAGACCTGGGATTATCTCTGGGCCGGGAAGATCCCTGGAGAAGGGAACGGCTACCCACTCCAGTATTCTGGCCTGGAAATTCCATAGACTGTAGAATCCACAGGGTTGCAAAGAGTTGGACACAACTGAGTGATTTTCACTTTTGATACAACTGCACTGCAGTAGGAAATGGTATCCACTCTATTATTCTTGCCTGAAAAATTCCAAGGACAGAGGAGACTGGTGGGCTACAGTCCATGGCGTTGCAAGAATAAGACACAACTGAGCGACTGAGCACATTCAACTATACACAAGTTGTTACAGGATACAAGTTCATATGCAGAAGTTTATGTGTAAAAGCTTAAACATGGGAAACCATTTTTACATCTTAAGCATGTGTATATAGGCACATAAACAAACACAAATATATATATTGCCATTAAAAATAAGAAAATGCTTTTATAAGGCACGTGGCATTTCAGCATACATATATAGTGCTTCCCTTGTGGCTCAGCTGGTAAAGAATCCGCCTACAATGCAGGAGACCTGGGTTTGATCCCTGGGTTGGGAAGATCCCCTGGAGAACGGAAAGGCTACCCACTCCAGTATTCTAGCCTAGAGAATTTCGAAGACTGTATATTCCATGGGCTTGCAAAGAGTCGGAAACAACTAAGCAACTTTCACTCACTCACATAGGATATGTATAATCTCTTGTTGATAAAGACTCAAGTCTATTTCTTTTTTGTGGGGGTGAAATCTTGCATAAGAAATTCTGTAAACCATGATAGTCCATAGGATTTTTGTGAAAACATATTAAATTCTCAGGGTGGAAAGTTTGTGGGCCAAAAGTAATTAACTATTTTAGCTTCATATTCTCTTATGGGTAACTGAATGCAAATGAAAATCACATTTTCAAATTAATAGAAAATCTATATGGATGCTACATGTGTTATTTATATTATAAATAATCAAATGTATATTACATAAAATTTATAATATAAAAATCCGAATACACATATATTTTCACACACAAACACAAACAACACAAACACATACATACAAAACACACATTATAAAAAAGTAAATATCTTTTTAAAATATTAACACTAGTCCTAATTCCATAAAATTCTGGGCTGCTGTTAAGAATGTGTTCCATTTATTCACTGGATCTTAGCATTGCTGGCATGGAAAGGGGTAAGCTGAGAAAAGACACTACTTTCACTACTTTCAAATGTCGTAAATGTTACTCCAGTTCTTCTATCCTTTTTAAAAAATATATTCTGTATCTTTTCTCCCATTTTTACAACTTCTACTTTCAAATTCCAAGACTCATTTTTATACTTTAAATTGTAAAATGTGAATATGATAGTAAGATTTCATGGCAAAACCAAGGAAACATTGCAACATTTTTATACAAATAAATAATAACTGACATGCAGGAAATAGCCTGTAATTGCTTATTTTCAAAACAATACAATTTTAAAGAATTCAAAGAGACTCAGTATTTGTTCATACGTATGTTTTAAATTATAACCAGGAGGATAGTTTGCAAGAGTGATCTGGTATGAGATTCTCTGGAACTTAATATTTAGACCAAAATCACAATTTAGATGAGATTAATTAGCAGGTGAAATTGCATTAGGATGTTTAATACAGTTGGTGCCAATTTGCATATCCCTCTGCGGATAGTTTTGTCCAGTATAAAACAGACATGGAAACTCAATACTTTGAGTTAATGACACTTTCTCACCATCAAAAGTTATTTATCAGAGTCTGCTAGTGTTGGCAATATACACATACAATATAGCGGAACGTATACATGTATACAATAAGCATTGGTATTTCTTTTTCTAAGCTTTATTTTATTTATTTATCTATTTGTTTTTGGCCATGTGGAATGTGGGGTCTTATTTCCACAACTAGGGGTTGAACCCATGCGCCCTGCGTTAGAAGAGCTGAGTCTTAAACACTGGACCTCCAGGGATGACTGTAGCATCCTGTATTTCTACTTATTATTGTTTAGCTGGTATTTTGCACAAGATCTGGGAAGTCATTATAATCTTAGGCACTTAATCACTTAAGAGGAGTGGTAACGTTATCCTCATGGAAGGAATACAGAAAGAAGTCAAGCTCTTGTAGTGGATAAAAAGACTAGAAAACTGAAAACATTGATCTTTAAGAGGCAGAATAATTGTATATAATTTCCTTTCCATCCTCCCTTTTCATCCATTCTAAACTGTGTCTTTGGGCATCTTTTCCCTCACCATCAGACATCTTCAAGAAGCAACCTTACCCTCCTGTCTCAGGAAACAGGAGGAAATAAAAGAGAAAAACCCAAACAGATTCCACCATAGAGACCAATAAAATTTTATTATGTTCTCACAAAATTCACTCCTCCCTTTTCTTTCAACCCAAGTCTATACAGTTAACGTTCACATAAATTTTATAGGTCCCCCAAATCTCTTTTAACCCACCTGGGTTGTTCAAAGGTTAAGTACTTGCTAGTTGAGACATTTCTAAATAAGTCCTTGCACAAAAATATAAACACATTTATTACAAGTATGTCCAATTGCACGTTTCAATTGGCATCTTTCTGCCCACAGTTAGGTCTGTGTCTGACTTGTAAAGATGTGTGTGCAAGGGAATTTGGTTTAAAAGGCAACACAAAAACAGCTTTCTGCAGAAAAATGAACTTTAGAGTCAGCAAGAAATCTATGAATGCTGCCAAAGGAGACAGGAAAGTATTACAAGGATGCGATGAAAAATGAAACATCATTTTATTCTGGAGATGAAACTTTTAATGATAATGTTTCTGAGAAGAGTGACCTGAATGATCCTTAGGATTGTTGAGTGAATCATGAAAGGGTGAGAAATTTGAGTGTGCAAGAGAGGCGACAAGAGAAATAGAGTGGATCTTCTTTGATCTGTTCCTATTACCTTAAATACGATATTCCATTCTTATATTATGGACCTCCCTGGTGGTCCAGCAGTTAAGACTCTGCACTTCCCATATGGGGGATGTGGGTTCGATCCCTGGTCAGGGAACTTACGGACTTCCATTCAACCTTGTTTACAATGTATTTTAAGTTGTTAGTTAGCAATCACACTGAGGAGAATCCACAAACTAACTGAAGGTGAAAGGAACATGTCATCCTGTTTCTTGTAGTCCAACCAGATCACTCAACAGGGACTTACTTCCCCGGTGGTCCAGTGTCTAAGACTCCACACTCCTAATGCAGGGGGCCCAGGTTCAATCCTTGGTAGGGAAAATAGGTCCCACATGCCACAGCTGATGATGCCACATGCCATGACTAAAACTCACTGCAGCCAAATAAAAAATATTAAAAATGATTGCTAAACAGAGTCCACCATGAGTGGACTTTTATATTATGCCATAACTTTTAATGGCATAATATATGTCATCAGCACTCTAGGCTTCGGAGATATGAGTTGTGAATCAATTCATAAAGTTTCTCCTCTCACAAAATTTACATTTCTGGGGTGGGAGATGATCACTAAACAAACAAATAAATCAACACCTCATCTTGACAATTCTTTTTATTTTATTTTATTTTTTATTTTTGCCTGTGCTGGGTCTTCATTACTGGGTGTGGGCTTCCTTTTTTTTTTTTTATTGTCTGGCATACAATTCTAAGACGTACTATCATGTTTCATGTCTAAAAAATGTGTATGTCAACATGCACCTTATATTCACTATTGTCTGAGTGGCATTTTTAATATGTCATTTAATTATAAGCGTTCATATTTTCAACCTTTCCATAGAATTCGGTGAGTTACATCCATACTGAGTGTATTTGCCATGTAAAAATATTATGACATGACACTGAAATTGTTATTTTTACAGAAAAACTATAGGTATAGAGAATCAGAGCATACACTATATATTAAACAAATATTTGTCATTGCAGAACACCAATATTCTCTTAAGTTCCTTAATTCCTTGCCACACAAAAACCACACATTTTATATGACTGTAAAAAAGGAAGACACTGACATACACATTAATATATATATGTTCTGTGATTTTGTACCAGCTGAGATGTGTGCAGAATATACTGGGTTCATTCAGCTTAAGCGACCCAACTGAAGGCATACAAGACAAGGCAAGGCCAAAGCCCAGCTCTGATTTGGGCAGTAAGGACAGAGGCCACTTTTAGATTCAGACAGTTCATTCCTTATGTAGACAGAGAAAGGAAGGACAGGCACAGGAGCCCGATCCCTGTAATCCTCATACTACAAACCAGAAAATGTAATACCAAGACTGAAGGAGCCAGAGCATAATCCCACATGGTTCATGGGATATCCTCAGGTCCAGAGTACATTCTAGATTTCAGCTGAGCAGTTATAGTCTGCAGCTATACCTTAAAGAGGTGGAGCAGAAATCAGAACCACCCCATGATAGCACCCCAGGGAGCAAGATCCTTGTTCCTAAGAGGTCAAGAGAGGCTCTGCCCACCCTCAGATGAAGTGCAGTGAAAGCTCTGCATGCATGCCCATGGACACGAGCAAGATCACATGGCACGTTTGTGGAGCAGTCTTCCCACATGCAGAAAACATCGCCAAACTCTGCGGTGGATTAAAAAGTGACTCAAATGAATGAGTCTACAGTGACAGATTTGTGCGTTTGAATTCGATCTAAAAAGAAAAAAAATATATATATAATATCATTAGCTTAGAAGAAATTTTTTTTAAAAAAAGTAGAGCATTATACTAAGAAATAATGGAACTTCTCTGGTGGTCCAGTGGTTAGGATTTCATGCTTCCACTGCAGGGGGCTCGGGTTTGATCAATCTCTGGTCAGGGAAGATCCCACAAGCTGCAGAATGTGGTAAAAAAAAATGCTAAATGACCAAAGGTCTTTAACGTGTATAAAATGATAGTGTAGAAAAATGGAGATATACACAAGTCACTGTTTCTTAAGGTTTTGCTCTTGTTCAGTCACTCAGTTGTGTCCGACTCTTTGTGACCTGTGGACTGCAGCACGCCAGACTTCCCTGTCCTTCATCATCTCCCAGAGCTTGCTCAAGTTCATGTCCATTGAGTGGTGATACCATCCAGCCATCTCATCCTCTGGCACCTCCTCCTCCTCCTGCCTTCAATCTTTCCCAGCATCAGGATCTTTTTTAATGAATCGGCTCTTTGCAGCAAGTGGCCAAAGTATTAGAGCTTCAGCTTCAGCATCACCCTTCCAATGAATATTCAGGCTTGATTTCCTTTAGGTTTGACTGGTTTGATCTCCTTGCTGTCTAAGGGACTCTCAAGAGTCTTCTCCAACACCACAGTCCAAAAGCATCATTTATTTGGCGCTCAGCCTTCTTTATGGTCCAACTCTAACATCCACATATGACTACTCAGAAAACCATAGCTTTGACTAGACAGTCCTTAAGGTGAAAACATTTTAAATAACTCATTTTCTTTTACTGTACCTTTCCTTTTTTTTCATATGAAGAAGGGCGGCTAGATGATAAGCATCTATGCTTACATGAGTCTAAAATAGTTATTTCAGTTCAGTTCAGTTCAGTTGCTCAGTCATGTCTGACTTTGCGTCCCCATGAATTGCAGCACACCAGGCCTCCCTGTCCATCACCAACTCCCAGAGTTCACTCAAACTCAGGTCCATCGAGTTGGTGATGCCATCCAGTTATCTCATCCTCTGTTGTCCCCTTTTCCTCCTGCCCCCAATCCCTCCCAGCATCAGAGTCTTTTCTAATGAGTCAACTCTTCACACGAGGTAGCCAAAGTACTGGAGTTTCAGCTTTAGCATCATTCCCTCCAAAGAACACCCAGGACTGATCTCCTTCAGAATGGACTGGTTGGATCTCCTTGCAGTCCAAGAGACTCTCAAGAGTCTTCTCCAACACCACAGTTCAAAAGCATCAATTCTTTGGTGCTCAGCTTTCTTCACAGTCCAACTCTCACATCCATACATGACTACCAGAAAAACCATAGCCTTGACTAGATGGACATTTGTTGGCAAAGTAATGTCTCTGCTTTTGAATATGCTGTCTAGGTTGGTCATAACTTTCCTTCCAAGGAGTAAGCGTCTTTTAATTTCATGGCTGCAGTCACCATCTGCAGTGATTTTGGAGCCCCAAAAATGAAGTCTGACACTGTTTCCACTGTTTCCCCATCTATTTGATGTGAAGTGATGGGACCAGATGCCATGATCTTAGTTTTCTGAATGTTGAGGTTTAAGCCAACTTTTTCACTCTCTTCTTCACTTTCATCAAGAGGCTTTTTAGTTCCTGTTCACTTTAGGTATAGTCAAAATAAGAATTGTAAGTTGAGAAATAATTATTTCACTTTTTATTTGGCAGTGTACTTTCTTAGTGATGTGTATAAAGCCCATGTATCTTACACTCACTGCACATTATATTATGATAAATAGTTTATGTAAGGGAATAATAAATGCTATGGAAAAAAATTTAGTGGGCTAAGATGGATAGGGGAGCAGAGAATGTGAGCCGAATTCACAAAAGTCATCGGAGGAGGTTTCCAGAGTGAGGTGATATCTGAATAGATACCTGTAAGAAGTAATGAGAACCCATGTATATTTGAGAGAAGAAGATTCCAGGCAAAACTCATAGGACCTGTAAAGACCCTGAGGCAGAGGCTGGCTTGATGTGACTGAAGAAGAGCAGGGGGCCTGAGTGGCTCCAGAAGAGGAAGAAGATTTGCCATGCTAAGTTCTGAGGTCAAAGAATTAGAAGGGACTAGGTCTGAAAGGTCTTGAGAGTTATGGTTAACACTTCAGTTCATTTGCTGCGCAAGAAGGAAGCTCTCAGAGTGTGTTCAGGAAAAGAAGGACTTGTTCTGACTCAGGTCTCGAAAACATCATCCTGGTTACTATTTTTAAAGTGAGGTTATAAAAGGGGAAGAGGAGACAGCATGGTGGCCTGTTGGTAGGCTTGAATTCAGGTAGTAGCAGTGACAAGGGATGAGCATGGTTGGATATTGACTATATTTATAACATAGAGCTGGTAGTATTAGCTGATGGATTGGAAACAGAGAGCAAGAGAAGTAAAGGTCATTACTCCTCTTATGACCAAACTGAGGAGTTCAGTGTTGAAAGTGTTAGATTTGGGGACTTCCCAGGCGGTCCAGTAGTTAAGAATCCGGTTGCCAATGTGAGGGTCAGGGGTTAGATCCCTGATCCAGGAAGGTTCCACGCACGGCAGGCAGCTGAGCCCAGATGCTACAACTACTGAAGCCTGCTCGCTGTAGAGCCTGTGCCCACAGCAGGAGAAGCCACCACGATGAGAAACACACACTGCCACTGAGAGCAGCCCCTGCGCTGTGCAACTGGAGGAAGCCCGCATGAAGCAACCAAGACCCAGCACGCTAAAAATAAAGATAAACTTTAAAAAGTGTCAGGTTTGAAAGTCTTTGATTAACTCTCTGTTACCAAGTTGAAGGGGCTTCCCAGGCGGTGCTAGTGGTAAAGAACCTGCTTCCTAATGCAGGCGACACAAAAGACATTGGTTCGATCTGTGCATCGGGAAGATCTCCTGGAGGAGGAAATGGCAACTCACTCCAGTGTTCTTACCTGGAGAATCTCATGGATTGGAGAATCCAGTTTTTCAATCAAGTTGAAAACCAGATATGAGCATCTGGGGACAAGGAAAGGGGTCTCAAAGCAAGATGTTAATTTGGAAGACATCAACATAGGTATGGCTTTATGAATGTTCCCTGAATCTCCATCTGGTTTGAGGGTTGACCTAGAAATCCACACCCCTCCCCAGATACAGAGAGGAGAACCCGTAGGCTACTCAGGTTAAGTACTATAGATTCTGATGGTTGAAGATTCCATGTCTGAAGAGTTGTTCTCTGGGCTGTTTTCCCTGCCTGTAAGTTTACCGATTCTGTCAGTTATCCTCTTCAGAGACTAGTTTTAACCCAGCTGTTTGAGCTTACTAGCAGACCTACTTTGTTACATAAAGGAGAGTCATCCTGGGACTATAATTTTAATGAGGTGAAAAACATACAATATCTGTTGCTTTTTCATTGGCTACCCAAAAGCCAGAGAAACCACTGAGAGAAGCTCATTGCCAACGTCTGAATGAGGAGAACCAAATAATAGGCTCTGGCTCTGTCGGTGATGAGCTGTCTATAAAAAATATGCGATACTCATCAAATCTTAGGTTTCCCATGAAGTAAAGGAATGAATATGATGCCATTACAAGACTGAATCCAACATGTTATTTTCATTATTGCCAGCAATCTCCATGATATAAAACTGACTCAGAGAAATACTTTTTTGTTAAAATGATAGAAAATTTTCTTATAGATTATGTATAAAGAGCACTATGGTGAAAACTGTAATTATGTCTTTGGTTTTCATTTGTTTGGAATGAGTGAGTACTTGTGTTTCTAGTTAAAGCCATTACTTGATTCAGCAATTCTTGAAATTCCCTGGAGAAGGGATGAAAATATAAAAAGTCATTTTCATTATACAGTGTCCTGTAGTTGTATCATCAGGTAACTTTGATACAAATGTTAGTTTGGGGGATTACAGAACAAAAGCAACATATTCAAATGAATTCCTATAATATTAAAAACAGATATGGACTGATGTTGCAGGAATTTTACTCTTTTTACTCATTTGAAGTTCTCTTCTACCCTCATAAATCAAAAACTCACCCAAATGATACTTTCAGTATGTGCAAATGTGGATGTAAAGTACTGCTGCTTTTCAATTGTGGGGAATTTCTAACAACCCATCATCACCGTTGGCACAATATTTTATGTTGGACCTTCTGTAAATGATTGGAATTATCAACAAAAACTTACAGCCCTCAATTTTTCCAAGTTTTTAGAAAAAATATCACTCACCACAGCTCTTTCCTGTTTGGATTTGTTACTTAGAATAGAAATTAGTATATCTTAATTTCTAGAGAATTTCAGGGAAAAAGTATTGAGATAGTGACCTGGTTTTAACAGGACTATTAAATCATAGGAAAAAAGGACTAGCAATATTTAATTTCTTAAGCTTGGCGATAGCATGTGACCTACAATATTGTAGCCTGTATTCTGGAGGAGAGGCTCCTGGGTAGCTCACATGGTAAAGAATCAGGCCAACGCAGGAAACCCAAGCTCAATTCCTGGGCTGAGAAGATCCCCTGGAGAAGGAAATGGCAACCCACTCCAGTATTCTTGCCTGGGAAATCCCATGAACAGAGGAGCCCAGCTGGCTACAGTCCATGGGGTCACAAAGTGCTGGACATGACTTAGTGACTAAACAACAACAGCAATTTAAGAGGGGTTGGAATATTTCATAATTAGAAAGACATGTGCCTGTAGTTGTGCCATTCAAAGAGTAGTGAGCATACAAATGAACTTTCTAAAAATGCAGAGTGATGCCCGTAAGTTTATCTACATGTGGCATAACTGACTAGCTCTACATTCACAATTTACTTTGTAATTCACACCATTTTAGACTATGATTGGCAAACTTTAGGAAAACCAACAATCCTGACCATGGAAGAATGATTTGGCAAAGTTAGTTAGAACATAGAAAATAGCCTTGTTGTTGTTCAGTTACTCAGTCATGTCTGACTTTTTGTGCCCATGTACTGTAACAGGCCAGGCTTCCCTGTCCTTCACCTTCTCCTGGCATTTGTTCAAACTCATGCCCATTAAGTTGATGATGCCACCTAACCATCTCATCCTCTGTTGCCCATATCTTCTGCTTCAAACTTTCCCAGCATCAGGGTCTACTCCAATGAGTTGGCTCTTCACATCAGGTGGCCAAAATATTGGAAAATAGCCCAGTTTGCTGTTTCTCCTGCTTAAGCTGTATTGCGTGCATGCATGCTGAATCATTTCAGTTGTGTCTGAATCTTCGTGACTCTATGGACTGTAGCCCGCCAGGCTCCTCCATCCATGGGATTCTCCAGGCAAGAATACTGGACTGGGTTGCCATTTCCTTCTCCAGGGGACCTTCCTCACTCAGAGACTGAACCCACGTCTCCTATGTCTCCTGCTCTGGCAAGTGGATTTAAAGCCAGCTCCTAATAGCAAAGTCTAGTCTGGAAAAATTTCTGGAATCAGGTAATAAGGACCTCTGTAAATCCACACCTCCATAAAATACTGAAATGTTGGCAAAAAGTTAAAAATCAAAATTTTCCCATCTCTAGAAATTAACAAAAGGCTGGCAACATTCTGATGAGTATCAATTAAAGAAGAGATGATGAACTTTGTTGATACCCACAGGATCAGTGGCTTACCCTTTGCATTCTCATCTTACAAACTCTGAGCCTTGAAAGCCATCAGCCACACCACTGCCATAGTTGTGAAGGCCAGCAGCCTTGCAGCCACCAGAGTAGGCTGACCAGGACCAAAATTCCTCATAAAGTGCTAGCTCCCAGAGCAGGGTCACTTTTACAGGACACTGTCATTATCTGACCTGATTCAGAGCTTGCTCTACAAGAAAACCCCTATCTCCAGGGTGTTTATCAATAATTAAGTCAGCAACAATTACTTAACATTTTGTCTGAGCAAATCATAGTCCCCTATCAGTAACTTGAGTCTAGTTTTATCTTGTATAGGGACTTGTATCTAGATATATAAAGAACTCCTAGAACTCATTAGTAAAATATGAATAACCCAATTTGAAAATGGATAGAAATTTCTCCAAAGAAGACATACAAAAGACAATAAGCACAGGACATGATATTTATATCATTAGTCATTAGATAAATGCAAACAAAATCACAAAGAGATACCATGTCACACCTACTAGAATTGCTATAATCAAAATAGTAGACTACAAGTGCTGGTAAGAAAGTGGAAAAATTAGAACCCTTATATCATACATCAACCATGAGAATGTAAAATGATCCTGAAGGCAATTTGGTTTCTCCTTGAAATATTTAAACATGGAATTAACCTATGATCCAGGAATTCCCCTCCTAGAAATAAAAACATCATTTCAGTTCAGCTCAGTTCAGTTGCTTAGATGTGTCTGACTCTTTGTGACCCTATGGACTGCAGCACGCCAGACCTCCCTGTCCATTACCAACTCCTGGAGTTTACCCAGATTCATGTCCACTGAATTGGTGATGCCATCCAACCATCTCATTCTCTGTCATTCCCTCCTCCTCTTGCCTTCAATCTTTCCCAGCATCAGGGTCTTTTCTAATGAGTCAGTTATTCACATCAGGTGGCCAAAATATTGGAGTTTCAGCCTCAACATCAGTCCTTCCAATGAACACTCATGACTGATCTCCATTAAGATGGACTGGTTGGATCTCTCTGGAGTCCAAGGGACTCTCAAAAGTCTTCTCCAACACCACAGTTCAAAAGCATCAATTCTTCAGCACTCAACTTTCTTTATAGTCCAACTCTCACATTTATACACAACCCCTGGAAAAACCTTGACTCTATGCTAGCCTTGACTCTATGGACCTTTGTTGGCAAAGTAATGTCTCTGCTTTTGAATATGCTGTCTAGGTTGGTCATAACTTTCCTTCCAAGGAGTAAGCGTCTTTTAATTTCATGGCTGCAATTACCATCTGCAGTGATTTTGGAGCGCCTCAAAAATAAAGTCAGCCACTGTTTCCCCATCTACCTCCCATGAAGTGATGGGACCAGATGCCATGATCTTAGTTTTCTGAATGTTGAGCTTTAAGCCAACTTTTTCACTCTCCTCTTCACTTTCATCACGAGGCTCTTTAGTTCTTCTTCACTTTCTGCCATAAGGGTGGTGTCATCTGCATATCTGAGGTTATTGATATTTCTGCCAGCAAACTTGACTTCAGCTTGTGCTTCATCCAGTCCAGCGTTTCTCATGATGTACTCTGCATAGAAGTTAAATAAGAAGGGTGACAATATACAGCCTTGATGTACTCCTTTTCATATTTGGAACCAGTCTATTGTTCCATGTCCAGTTCTAACTGTTGCTTCCTGATCTGCATACAGGTTTCTCAAGAGGCAGGTCAGGAGGTCTGGTATTCCCATCTCTTTCAGAATTTTCTACAGTTTATTGTGATCCACACAGTCAAATGTTTTGGCATAGTCAATAAAGCAGAAATAGATGTTTTTCTGGAACTCTCTTGCTTTTTCAATGATCCGGTGGATGTTGGCAATTTGATCTCTGGTTACTCTGCATTTTCTAAAACCAGCTTGAACATCTGAAAGTTCACGGTTCACATATTGTTGAAGCCTGGCTTGGAGAATTTCGAACATTACTTTACTAGCGTGTGAGACGAGTGCAATTGTATGGTAGTTTGAACATTCTTTGGCATTGCCTTTCCTTGGGATTGGAATGAAAACTGACCTGTTCCAGTCCTGTGGCCATTGCTGTTTTCCAAATTTGCTGGCATATTGAGTGCAGCACTTTCACAGCATCATCTTTCAGGATTTGAAAGAGCTCAACTGGAATTCCATTACCGCTACTAGCTTTGTCTGTAGTGGTGCTTCCTAAGGCCCACTTGACTTCACATTCCAGGATGTCTGGCTCTAGGTGAGTGGTCACACCATCGTGATTATCTGGGTCATGAAGATCTTTTTTGTACAGTTCTGCTGTGTATTCTTGCCACCCCTTCTTAATATCTTCTGCTTCTGTTAGGTCCATATCATTTCTGTCCTTTATTGAGCCCATCTTTGCATGAAATGTTCCCTTGGTATCTCTAATTTTCTTGAAGAGATCTCTAGTCTTTCCCATTCTATTGTTTTCCTCTATTTCTTTGCACTGACCATTGAGGAGGGCTTTATTATCTCTCCTTGCCATTCTTTGGAACTCTGTATTCAAATGGGTATATCTTTCCTTTTCTCTTTTGTTTTTCACTTCTCTTCTTTTCACAGCTATTTGTAAGGCCTCCTCAGACAGCCATTTTGCTTTTATGTCCACTCAAAATCTTGTATAAAAATATGCTTTATATTATTTAATATAGTGAAAAATGGGATTCAGCTCAAGTTTCAACAGTAATAAATAAATAAATAAATGTGGTACACCCACACAATGGAATATTATTCAACAATAAAAATGAACGAAATACCGATACATGCTAAAACCTGGGTAAACCTTAGACATGTTATACTGAATGAAAGGAGAAATCAATAAAGGCAGTGTAATTTATTATTTGCTTGTTTTGAAAGTCCAGGGACTTCCCTGGCAGTCAAGTGGTTATGACTTTGCCTTCCAATGCAGGGAATATAGGTTGAATCCCGGAT
This sequence comes from Oryx dammah, assembly GCF_014754425.2. NCBI lineage: Eukaryota > Metazoa > Chordata > Mammalia > Artiodactyla > Bovidae > Oryx > Oryx dammah. Next base: position 8,359,091 of record NW_024070209.1, on the reverse strand, counting down.
CATGGAGCTGAGATTCCACGTGCCTCACAGCTAAAAGACCTAAACATAAAACAGAAGCAATACTGTATCAAATTCCATGAAGACTTAAAAATTGTCCAGATTTAAAAAAAAAAGAAAAACTTAAAAGTCCCAAAATTACCTAATGCAGTGTTATCAGTGAGGGCAAGCAAGAAATCATAGAAACATTTAAAAGAGGGTCTGAAGACAAAGCTTTTATTGGGTGCTTTGTAAAGCCTTACCACACCCCTGTAGAGGTAGGAGGCCATTAGAACTTCAAGTACACAGGCAGGAAGGCTGTATGCAAGGCCAGAAGAGAGTTTAGGGAGCACCAGTCACTCCCTGACCAGCCTGTGTCCATGCGCAAGGAGGGAGTGAAGGCTAAACAGACTTTTTAAACTGAGGTAGTGGAAATGATTGTCCCCAACACACACAGACCCTCATAGCAAGGCTGAGAAACTTGTAGGCTCAAACTACTTAAGGACATCTCTCCCCAATCTTTATCTGACTACTGAGCTAACCAAACCGAGACTTCCGAGGCCGCAGAACAGATGACCTACGGCATGATAGAATTAGCCCAGAAATGTACTAAACCATCTGCTGCCAACCAAAGTAATAGAAAATGGAGGAAACAGGGTTTCCAAAGTCCCATATCATATTACCTAAAATATTCAAGTTTAACAAAAGAATTACGAGGCCAGAAAAGAAACAGGGAAAAAAGACACCCTCCCTCCCACACAAAGAAGTCAATATATACTTCTCTCAGGAAGGTCCAGATGTTTGAAGTATTACATGAAGACATTGCGTCCCTTACTACAAATATGCGAAAGCACCAAAAAGAAATCACATTTTAAAAAATTAAAGGAAACACAACAGTGATGACTCACCAAATTGAGAATATCATTAAAAAGATAAAAGTAATGTTTTTAAATATAATCAAGCTGAGATTTTGGAGATGGGAAGAAACACAAATTTAAATAGAAAAGGAGGTCAAAATCAGATTTGAGCTGCAGAGAAAAGAATTTTCAAAATAAGAGATAGATCTATAGCTATTCCTCTTCCAATCGGAGTCATTAAAAGAAAACAGAATGTAAGGAAATAAATGGAGCTACAGAAATTGGTGGATTACCACAGAGGATAACAACACATGTATAATATCCCTCTCAGGGAGAGAGGGAAAAACCATTTGAAGAAATGGATCTATAAAAAGGAAATGAATTAGCAAGTCGAGATCTTCTCACAAAGAAAATTTTATGCCCAGGTAGTTTCACTGGTGAATTTTAGTAAACATTTAAAGAAGAATTAATATCAATAGTTCACAAGCACTTTGAGAAAATAGAAGAGAAAGAAAACTTGTAATTTATTCTATGAGATCAGTGTCATCTTTATATCAAATTAGACAAATCCATCACAAGAAAAGAAAACCGATGTTCCTTGTGAATACAGGCTAAAGATCAGAAGCAAGGATATCTCCTCTTCCCCATCTATTTAACATCTGTTTTGTGGTTGCCCCTTAGATGGCAAGATTCACCACTCTCATATGTTGAGACAGATCATGCCACACACATTATATTAATTCCATGTGGTTGCTCTAGCAAATGATGGCAGACACGGTGGCTTAAAATAAAATACATTTATTTTCTTAGATTTCAGGAGTCTAGAAGACTGAAATTAGTATCTTTGGAAGAAAACCAAGGGATCCACAGGGCTGTGCCTCCTCTGGCAGCTCTAGCAGATGGTCCCTTCCATGTCTCTCCCAGCTTCTGGTGCCTGATGGCATTACTGGCTTGTGGACCTCCCATTTCAATCTCTCCCTCTGCCTACATGCTACCTTCTCATCTACATGGGTTTATTATTCTCCTCTGGCCACATTCTTATTTTTGCTGACTGTATAGAGCATTTCCATCTTTGGCTGAAAAGAATATAATCAATTGACCATCTGGTGATGTCCATGTGTAGAGTCTTTTCTTGTGCTGTTGGAAGAGGGTGTGTGCTGTGACCAGTGCCTTCTCTTGGCAAAATTCTGTTGGTCTTTGCCCTGCTTCATTTTGTACACCAAGCCCAAATTTGTCTGATACTCCATGTATCTCTTGACTTCCTACTTTTGCAATCCAGTCCCCTGTAATGAAAAGGACAATTTCTTTTTGCGTGTTAGTTTCAGAAGGTCTTGTAGGTCTTCATAGAACCATTCAACTTCAGCTTCTTCAGTGTTACTGGTCAGGGCACACACTTGGATTACGGTGATATTGAATTGTTTACTTCGGAAATGAACAGAGATCATTCTGTCATTTTTGAGATTGCACCCAAGTACTGCATTTTGGACTCTTTTGTTGACTACAATGGCTACTCCATTTTTTCTAAGGGATTCTTGTCCACAGTAGTAGATATAATGGTCATCTGAGTTAAATTCATCCATTCTTGTCCATTTTAGTTTACTGATTCCTAATACGTTGATGTTCACTCTTGCCATCTCCTGTTTGACCATTTCCAATTTACCTTCAACAGTGTGTGAACCGTGAAATTCCAGATGTTCAAGCTGGATTTAGAGAAGGCAGAGAAACCAGAGATTAAATTGCCAACATCTGTTGAATCATAGGAAAAGCAAGAGGGTTCCAGAAAAAATCTTACTTCTGTTTTATTGACTATGCTAAAGTTTTTGTGTGGATCACAAAATTCTTAAAGAGTTGGGGATACCAGACCACCTTACCTGCCTCCTGAGAATGTGTATGCAGGTTAAGAAGCAACAGTTAGAATCAGCCATGAAATAACAGACTGGTTCCAAATTGGGAAAGGAGTGCATCAAGGTTGTTTTGTCACCGTGCTTATTTAACTTATATGCAGAGTGCTTCATGTGAAATGCTAGATTGAATGAAGCACAGGCTGGAATCAAGATTTCTGGGAGAAATATCAATAACCTCAGAAATGCAGATGACACCACACTTATGGCCAAAAGACAAAAAGAACTAAAGAGCCTCTTGATGAAAGTGAAAGAGGAGAGTGAAAAAGTTGGCTTAAAGCTCAACATTCATAAAACTAACATCATGGCATCCACTCCCATCACTTCATGTCAGATAGATGGGGAAACAGTGGAAACAGTGACAGACTTTAGTTTGGGGGGCTCCAAATCACTGCAGATGGTGACTACAGCCATGAAATTAAAAGACACTTGTTCCTTGGAAGAAAAGTTAGGACCAACCCAGACAGCATATTAAAAAGCAGAGACATTATTTTGCCAACAAAGTTCCATCTAGTCAAAGCTATGGTTTTTCCAGTAATCACGCATGGATGTGAGAGTTGGACTATAAAGAAAGCTGAGTGCTGAAGAATTGATGCTCTTGCACTGTGGTGTTGGTGAAGACTTTTGAGAGTCCCTTGGACAGCCAGGAGATCCAACCAGTCAATCCTGAGGGAAATCAGTCGTGAATATTCATTGGAAGGACTGATGCTGAAGCTGAAACTCCAATGCTTTGGCCACCTGATGCAAAGAACTGATTCACCGGAAAAGACGCTGTTGCTGTGAAAGATTGAAGCCAGGAGAAGGGGATGACAGAGGATGAGATGTTGGACAGCATCACCTGCTCGGTGGACATGAGTTTGAGCAAGTTTCGGGAGCTGGTGATGGACAGGGAAGCCTGGTGTGCTGAGCTCCATGGGGTTGCAAAGAGTCAGACATGGCCGAGGGACTGAACCAACTTGGCCACATCCAGTCTCTGCCTGTCTCTTACTAATAAGGATACTTGTGACATGATGCGCCAGGACTACAGTCAGAAATGGCAAAGCTGTTGGAAATGTAACACCAGGAGTTTGAAACTACTCTGATAAATATGGCAAGAATTCTAATGAGGAAAACAGACAGCATGCAAGAGCACAAGGGACAAGGTAGGCAGAAAGATACATGTTTTAAGAAATAATAATAAAAAAAGAAACTTTAGAAATAAAACACCATGCAGTAGAAATGAGGAGTGCCTATTCTTAGCTCATTAGCAGGTGGGACACAGTCGAGGAAAGAATGCGTGAGCTGAAAGACAGGAGAACGGAAACTTCCAAAACTGAAAGGCAAAAAGAAAAGACTAAAGAAAAACAGAACAGAATATCCAAGAACTGTGGAACAACTACAAAAGGTGTAACATATGTTTAGGGTGAAGCCCAGAAGGCGAAGGAGAAAAGGAACAGAAGAAATATTTAACTCAATAATGACTGACAATTTCCCCCAAATTAATATCAGACAACAGGATAAATGCCAAAACCACTATCTATATATATCATACCCAAACTTGAGGATGTCAGGGATAAAGAAAAATTTTTGAAAGAAGCCAGAAGGGTAAAAGGAGTCCAAATTACTCATAAAGATATAAATATAAAAATTACATCCAAGCTTTCTTAAGAAGCCATAAAAGCAAGAAGGGTTTGGAGCAAAATATTTAAAGTGTTGAAATAAAAAATATAACCAACCTAGAATTCTCTATCTTGTGGTATTGTCCTTTAAAAGTGAAGGAGAAACAGACTTTCTTATACAAATAAAAATTCAAGGAATTTGCTTTGTAAAAACAATTTTGTAAAAATTGTAAAAAAAATGTACAAAGATCTGCTTTGTAAAAAATATTTAAAGAGGTTCATTACAGAGAGGAAGCACACTAAGGTCAGAAACTCAGCTTTCCATAAAAAAGGAAGAGCATCAAAGAGAGGACAAGTAAAAGAAAAATAGAAACATTTTTTTTAATTTTAATTTTTAATTATAGTATAATAAATTTACAATCTCATGATTTTTTTTCCCGTACATCAACATGAATCAGCCATAGGTATACATATGTCCCATCCCTCTTGTACCACCTTCCCACCTCCCTCTCTCTCTCCCACCTCTCTAGGTTGTCACAGAGCAATGGCTTTGGGTTCCCTGCGTCACACAGCAAACTCCCACTGGCTGTTTTACAATTGGTAATGTGTATATTTCATTGCTATTCTGTCAAACCGTTCCACCCTTTTCTTCCCCTCCTGTGTCCAAAATAATTTTCTTTGTATTTTTACCATTCTTGATTGATAAAACTGATACGAGATTGTTCACAATAATAATAGTAACAATGTATTTATGTATGCTCATTTCCAGTACTCTTGCCTGGAAAATCCCATGGATGGAAGAGCTTGGTAGGCTGCAGTCCATGGGGTTGCTCAGAGTCAGACATGACTGAGTGACTTCGCTTTCACTTTTCACTTTCATGCATTGGAGAAGGAAATGGCAACCCACTCCAATGTTCTTGCCTGGAGAATCCCAGGGACTGGGGAGCCTGATGGGCTGCAGTCTATGGGGTCGCACAGAGTCGGACACGACTGAAGTGACTTAGCAGCATGTATAAATGAAATAGTGCTAATGACACAAGGGACAGAAGTTGTAAATTAGAAATATTTGTTTACTGGAAGGCATTTGCTCTATTCACGGGGTTTCCCAGGTGGTGCAGTGGAAATGTGCCTGCCAATGTGGGAGACCCAGGAAACATGGGTTTGACCCCTGGGTCAGGAAGATCCCCTGAAGTAAGAAATGGCAACCCACTCCAGTATTCTTGCCTGGAGAATCCTATGGACAGAGGAGCCTGGTGGGCTGCAGTCCATGGGGTCGCAAAGAGTTGTACATGACTGAGCATGCATGCACACTACTCAGGAATCAGTATAGTGTTACCTGAAAGTGGACTTGGAATAATCATAAACATAAATTGTAGATTTTAGGGTAACCACTAGAAAAAGTAAATAAAAAAGAAAAAATAAGCACAATTGATATGCCAAGAAGAATAATAGAATCATAAAATGTTTAAATAAAGCCACAAAAAGCAGAAACTGTGTGGAAGATAAAAATAGAAACAAAAATTAAGAGAAACAAATAGAAGAAAGTAACAAATATGGTATATATTAACCAACTATATCAACAATCACTTTGAACATCAGTGGTCTAAAAACATCAATTGAAAACAGAGATTGTCAAAGCAGATTAAAAAAAAAAGTCCCAGCTATATGTTATCAATCCAAATGCAGATTAAATATAAATGCATGTATAGGTTAAAAATAAAAAGATGAAGAACTATACACACAGCTAACACTAATCAGGAGAGATAAGTTAAAATGATAGAGCTGATTTCAGAGCAATGAAAATTATCATAGGTAAAGAAGGGCATTATGTAATGATAAAGGGGTCAATATTCCAAAAAGACATAACAGTCCTTAATGTGTACTTGTATAGCAACAGGGCATCCACTATGAGGAAAATCCTGATAGAGACACAAGGAGAAATAGATGAATTCACTATTATAGCTGGAGACTCTTTTTGTTGCTGTTTTGTGACTAAGTCGTGTCCGAATCTTTGCACGCCCATGGATTACAGCACACCAGGCTGCCCTGTCCTTCAGGAGTTTATGTCCATCTCAGACTTATGTCCATTGAGTTGGTGATCCCATCTAACCATCTCATCCTCTGCTGCCTTCTCCTTTTGCCTTCAATCTTTCCCGGCATCAGGTCTTTTCCAGTGAGTTGGCTCTTCCCATCAGGTGGCCAAAGTATTGGAGCTTCAGCTTCAGCATCAGTTCTTCCAAAGAACATTCAGGGTTGATCTCCTTTAGGATTGGCTGGTATGATCTCCTTGAGTCCAAGGGATCCTCAAGAGTCTTCTCCAACACCACAATTCAAAAGCATCAATTCTTTGGTACTTAGCCTTCTTTATGGTCCAAGTCTCACATCCCTACATGACTACAGGAGAAACCATAATAGACAGGTGCAGCAGAAAGAAAATTGGTAAGGGTGTAGTTGAACTCAGTGGCACCATCAATCAACTGTATTTGATTGACATCTATAGACAACTTTGTCTAAAAGCAACAGATTATACAGTCTCTTCAAGCTGACATGGAACATTGAACAAAACAGATCACATTCTGAGTCATAAAATATACCTTAACAAATGTAAAAGAAGAGAAATCATGTAGTAGACCTTAATGGAACAAACGAGAACTAAATAATAAAAAGATACCTAAAAAATCCACCAAATACTTGAAGAGTAAACCACATACCTATTAAAAAACACATGGATTGAAAAAGAAGTTTTAAGAAAAAATTTAACATATTTTGAGGTAAATGAATTATAAATTATCCAAATTTGTGGGGTGCAGAAAAGTCAGTGATTGGAGAGACATGTATAGCATTGACCGTCTATGTTGGAAAAGAAGAAAGATCTAAAATTAGCAATATATGCTTCCACTTTAGGAAACTAAAAGAAAGAGCAGGGGAAGGGAAGAGAGGAAGGGCAGGGGAATGAAAAGAAAGTGTAGGAAGAAGACAGAAAGGAGGAGGGGAAGGTGAAGAGGAAGACAGTGGAAGAAAATAAATAATAATAATCAGAGCAGGAATTTAAAAATAAATTAAAAATGATAAATCAAAAGAGAAAAATCAACAAATCTAGAAGTTGGTTCTTGGAAAAGGTCAGAAAAATTGTTGAGCCTCCGGACAGGTTAAGAAAAAAAAGAGAGAGGACAGAAATAGCTAATATCAGAAATGAAAGACGAGATCTCTACAGACCCCATAGACATGAAGAGGAAAATAAAGGGATATTATAACCAATTCTCGGAGAAGGCAATGGCATCCCACTCCAGTACTCTTGCCTGGAAAATCCCATGGATGGAGGAGCCTGGTGGGCTGCAGTCCATGGGGTCGCTAAGAGTGGGACACGAGTGAGCGACTTCACTTTCACTTTTCACTTTCATGCATTGGAGAAGGAAATGGCAACCCACTCCAGTGTTCTTGCCTGGAGAATCCCGGGGACTGTGGATGGGCTGCCATCTATGGGGTCACACAGAGTCGGACACAACTGAAGTGACTTAGCAGCAGCAGCATAACCAATTCTATGTCCATAAGTTTGATAACCTAGATGAAATGGAAGAATGCCTTCAAAGACATGAGTTGCCAAACTCACACCAAAGGAAACAGACAATCTTATAGCCTCATATATATATTAAATAAGTTAAATAAATAACTAACCTTCCAAAACAGAAACTAATTGGCCCACTCTGAAGTCTACCAAACATTTATGGAAAAAAAATTCACCAATTCTCTGTCACCTGTTCCAAAATTCCAAACTGAGGAGGACTTCCCATAATGTTAATTCATCCAACAAGTCCTTTCTGCTTCTGTCATTGGGTTTTATCAGTTCAGTTCAGTTCAGTTGCTCAGTTGTGTCTGACTCTTTGCAACCCCATGAATGGCAGCACACCCGGCCTCCCTGTCCATCACCAGCTCCCAGAGTTCACTCAAACTCACGTCCATTGAGTCGGTGATGCCATCCAGCCATCTCATCCTTTCTCGTCCCCTTCTCCTTCTGCTGCAAATCCCTCCCAGCATCAGGGTCTTTTCCAGTGAGTCAACTCTTCACATGAGGTGGCCAAAGTATTGGAGTTTCAGCCTCACCATCAGTCCTTCCAATGAACACCCAGGACTGGTCTCTTTTAGGATGGACTGGTTGGTTCTCCTTGCAGTCCAAGGGACTCTCAAGAGTCTTCTCCAACACCACAGTTCAAAAGCATCAATTCTTTGGAGCTCAGCTTTCTTCACAGTCCAACTCTCACATCCATACAATACCAATGGAGAAACCATAGCCTTGACTAGACGGACCTTTGTTGACAAAACAATATCTCTGCTTTTGAATATGCTATATAGGTTGGTCATAACTTTCCTTCCAAGGAGTAAGCATCTTTTAAATTCATGGTTGCAATCACCATCTGCAGTGATTTTGGAGCCCCCCAAAATAAAGTCTGCCACTGTTTCGACTGTCCCCTCATCTATTTGCCATGAAGTGATGGGACCAGATGCCATGATCTTAGTTTTCTGAATGTTGAGCTTTAAGCCAACTTTTTCACTCTCCTCTTTCACTATCATCACAAGGCTCTTTAGTTCCTCTTCACTTTCTGCCATAAGGGTGGTATCATCTGCATATCTGAGGTTATTGATATTTCTCCTGGCAAACTTGATTCCAGCTTGTGCTTCTTCCAGCCCAGCATTTCTCATGATGTACTCTGCATATAAGTTAAACAAGCAGGGTGACAACATACTGCCTTGATGTACTCCTTTTCCTATTTGGAACCAGTCTATTGTTCCATGTCCAGTTCTAACTGTTGCTTCTTGACCTGTATACAGGTTTCTCAAGAGGCAGGTCAGCTGGTCTGGTATTCCCATCTCTTTCAGAATTTTCCACAGTTTATTGTGATCCACACAGTCAAAGGCTTTGGCATAGTCAATAAAGCAAAAATAGATATTTTTCTGGAACTCTCTTGCTTTTTTGATGATCCAGCGGATGTTGGCCATTTGATTTCTGGTTCCTCTGCCTTCTCTAAAACCAGCTTGAACATCTGGAAGTTCATGGTTCATGTATTGCTGATGCCTGGCTTGGAGAATTTTGAGCATTACTTTACTAGCATGTGAGGTGAGTGCATTTGTGCGGTAGGTTGAGCATTCTTTGGGATTGCCTTTTTGGGGACTGGAGTGAAAACTGACATTTTCCAGTCCTGTGGCCATGCTGAGTTTTCCAAATTTGCTGGCATATTGAGTGCAGCACTTTCACAGCCTTATCTTTTAGGATTTCAAATAGCTCAACTGGAATTCCATTACCTCTACTAGCTTTGTTCATAGTGATGCTTCCTAAGGCCCACTTGACTTCACATTTCAGTATTTCTGGCTCTAGGTGAGTGATCACAGCATTGTAATTATCTGGGTCATGGAGATCTTTTTTGTACAGTTCTTCTGTGTATTCTTGCCACTTCTTCTTAATATCTTCTGTTTCTGTTAGGTCCATACCACTTTTGTCCTTTATCGAGCCCATCTTTGCATGAAATGTTCCCTTGGTATCTTTAATTTTCTTGAAGAGATCTCTAGTCTTTCCCATTCTGTTGTTTTCTTCTATTTCTTTGCACTGATCACTGAGGAAGGCTTTCTCATCTCTCCTTGCTATTCTTTGGAATTCGGCATTCAAATGGGAATATCTTTCCTTGTCTCCTTTGCTTTTCGCTTCTCTTCTTTTCACAGCTTTGTAAAGCCTCCTCAGACAGTCATTTTGCTTTTTTGCATTTCTCTTCCATGGGGATGGTCTTGATCCCTGTCTCCTGTACAATGTCACGAATCTCAGCCCATAGTTCATTAGGCACTCTATCTATCAGATCTAGTCACTTAAATCTATTTCTCACTTCCACTGTATAATCATAAGGGATATAATTTAGGTCATACCTGAATGGTCTAGTGGTTTTCCCTACTTCAATTTAAGTCTGAATTTGGCAATAAGGAGTTCATGATCTGAGCCACAGTCAGCTCCTGGTCTTGTTTTTGCTGACTATAGAGCCTCTCCATCTTTAGCTGCAAAGAATATAATCAATCTGATTTTGGTGTTGACCATCTGGTGATGTGCATGTGTAGAGTCTTCTCTTGTGTTGTTGGAAGAGGGTATTTGCTATGACCAGTGCATTCTCTTGGCAAAACTCTACTAGCCTTTGCCCTGCTTCATTCTGTATTCCAAGGACAAATTTGCCTGTTGCTCTAGGTGTTTCTTGACTTCCTACCCTGCATTCCAGTCCCCTATAATGAAAAGGACATCTTTTTTGGGTGTTAGTTCTAAAAGGTCTTGTAGGTCTTCATAGAACTATTCAACTTCAGCTTCTTCAGTGTTACTGGTTGGGGCATAGCCTTGGATCACAGTGATATTGAATTGTTTGCCTTGGAAACGCACAGAGATCATTCTGTCATTTTTGTGATTGCATCCAAGTACTGCATTTCGGACTCTTTCGTTGACTATGATGGCTACTCCATTTCTCCTAAGGGAACCTGCCCACAGTAGTAGATATAATGGTCATCTGAGTTAAATTCACCTATTCTAGTCCATTTTAGTTCGCTGATTCCTAGAATGTCTATGTTCACTCTTGCCATCTCCTGTTTGACCACTTCCAATTTGCCTTGATTCATGGACCTAACATTGTAGGTCCCTATACAACATTGCTCTTTACAGCATTGGACCTTGCTTTTATCACCAGTCCCTTCCTCTACTGGGTGTTTTTTTGGATTGGCTCCATCCCTTCATTCTTTCTGGAGTTATTTCTCCACTGATCTCCTGTGGCATGTCGGGCACCCACTGACCTGGGGAGTTCCTCTTTCAATATCCCATCATTTTGCCTTTTCATACTGTTCATGGGGTTCTCAAGGCAAGAGTCCTGAAGTGGTTTGCCATTCCCTTCTGCAGTGGACCACATTCTGTCAGACCTCTCCACCGTGACCTGACCGTCTTGAGTGGCCCCACACCGCATGGCTTAGTTTCATTGAGTTAGACAAGGCTGTGGTCCATGTGATCAGACTGGCTAGTTTTCTGTGATTATGGTTTTATACACAGTTTTTATTTCTGGGTCTATATTAAAGAGAAGGTGATTATGAGAGAACAAAGTTGGGAGAGAAACATCACACTGGCTATTCTATTACAGCTGCATAATTTTCTCATTGGTGTCTGTTATGTATTATGTATTGCCAACCAGGCTGCAGGTAATAAAAATAATAAAATATCTCTGCATCTTCTTCAAACTATTATACTTATTCTAAACAAAAATGCACACATGATTCTCAGCCCTATAGATCCTGTATCTCTCAAAATTTTGATGATAGGTTGACTATGAATTTGAGTTTCATTGCTATTTTTCTTTATGTCTGTGTTAAAGTTGGTATTTTATTGGGACTTTTAAAGAACCTCCTTCAAGACAGATGACAAGAATATGCTTTAATTTAGAGTTCCTGTTTATCTTAAAATTTAACTTAATGGCTCATTGTCTTATAAAACATATAGTTCTATGTTTCTGTCTCAAAGACCTAGTGTATGAGCTATTCTGAACACTCATACTCTTATTTCAAGTGCAATATAGGAACTACATTTATATAGAAATAATGCTATCAGAAGTTTAATAAAATAAAGAAATATTTATTTCTCTTTTGAGAAAATCCAGGTTTCTATTTAGCATAGTATTAATGCAAATATTCACTATAGTTTCCTTGTCTCTATATTCTGGAAAAAAATCATTCTTGTAATTTTTAGTTTCTTCCATTATTGCTCTTAGTTCATTGAGTCTCTACCTCTGTCCTCTTTCCTGATATAGTTCTCTATTATACTTGCTCTGTTTTATGCTTGGGTTAATTTGCTCTTTCTTCATTCCTTTACTCTGCTGAGACCTTCCTGCCAATTTGCAAGAAAGCAACATTCTTTGTTGAAATCTCTTTGAAAGAGAAAAGCAAGCTTCTAAACTAAGCAAGATCAAACTGGAATAAAATATTAATATGGCATTATATTCTAAAGCTATAAACCTAACTATAAGTAAGGAACACAGTCAAAAAGTACCTGGAACTATTTCATTTTTAATAGCAGCAGAGACTATATTTAACTATAACACTTTAAATTATAAACTTCGTGTTATCCTTTTATTGTTGCTGAGATAAAAAATATTAAATAAATTGAGAGAAAAAAGAGAGTGTTGAGATTATTCCACAATTTGGTCTATCAGCAAAATAAAACATATAGGTGCCCGAAATATTATATATCACATCAAAAATTAATCAAAAAATGTAACAAGAACAAAACCGTGTAACAGGCTTTTGTTTTTATGTCCCTTTCTCTGTATATCAGAGTGAAATCAGCTGTGAGTAATTTATGAGTTATGAGGCAAAGCACTCATTTCGTAGGTTCAAAGATGATATACAGTATACATTTTGAGTGTTTTCAAGTATAAACTTTAAAAGGAGACATAGAAATACGAATTCATTTCTAATTCCCTAATTTAAATGCTAAAAAACACTTTTCTTTCTTTTCCTATCCCAAATTTCCAATTATTTTTAATACTTGATTTATTTTTCCTTAAAGGACAAGGATAACTCTCTGAGTGCACTCTGATAGCTGCTTTTAATTGCTCAGTTACTCTGTCCAGAGATCCAACTTTGGCTTCAGGTTGCTATAGCAATTAAAGTGGGAAAACTGGGAACAAAACCTAATAGCTCTTCATTCAACCCATTATATATGGTTACAGCAAACCAAAAAGCTTCCTACGGATTCTGAAACGGATGCATCACCTCTGGAGATAATGAAGTGTTTTGGTGGGAATTTGTGCAAAAACCCGATATACAATTAGACAAATATGCTCGAATATCATGTTTCATTGAAGTTTGTGTGAGCCTTCGTGCTTGTCAATGGGTCCTGATCCTAAATGCGTTTATGCCTGATTAATTGTCAATATCGGGCAGGAGTTTGCTCATTAGCTCCTTGCAGGGCCCATTTGAGACTGCCATGAGCTTCTTTTAGAAATGATATGCTAACTGGTGATAAACTGAATTGAATTTTTGTCTTTTGTGAATAGATCCTGTTGAAAATCCTATATGAAAATCTTCCAAGAGTGCTGAATTAATTGATATTATTCTGTTATAAAGTTGCTGCTTTATTATGCATGCTTCCTTAGTTAAATAAAATCTTTGTGTTTCCTCTTTATTTTATACTTTGTTTTCAATCTGTTTAGTACCCCCCCATAGATATACTGATGCATTCAATTAATATCATTTCTGTATATAATAAAACAAGTTTGTTTTAGCTCACTTTTTAGGCAGAATTCAAGTTAAATAGAGGACACTTATTGTAAAAAAAACTGTATATTTAAACCATTAATCAGAATTCTATAAGGCAATGTGTGCTGTATTTTTCCTTTAAATTCATTAAAATTATTAGAAGACCTAATTGTAGACCTGCTTTATTTTTATATATTGATTGTACTTATGGGATTAGGAAAAATTCTTTGAAAGCACCGAGGAAGCTGCATGCTTAGTTGCTCAGTTGTGTCTGGCTCTTTGTGACCCCATGGACTGTAGTCCGCCAGGCTCTTCTGCCCATGGGGATTCTCCAGGCAAGAATCCTGAGTGGGTTGCCATGCCTTCCTCTAGAGGATCTTCCCAACCCAGGATCAAACCCAGGTCTCCCGCTTTGCAGGCGGATTCTTTACCCTCTGAGACTCCAGCGAAGCCCAAGAATACTGGAGTGGGTAGTCTATTCATTCTCCAGGGGATCGTTCCGACCCAGGAATCGAGCAGGGGTCTGCTGCATTGTAAGCAAATTCTTTACCAGCTAAGCTACCAAAGCACTGAGGAGGATCATATTAACAGGCATAGACAAATTAGCTCAAGAACGAGAACTCAGAACTGGGTTACCATCCATAATTATTTCTAATTCATTATTTTTAAGTCATAATTTTTTGTCTTGTTTTCATTATTATTATTATTTGCATTAAGCCTGACATGGATTAAATTCTGTGATAAAAAAAGGCTATCTGCTTAAGAATCACAAGTTAAAGTAGAAGTTTTCAAAATTATTGAAGCACCACTAAGGAGAGTTATTGTTATTAAGCTCATATCTATGTTCTAAAAATATACTAACTTCATTAATGTAGTTGCTACTCTGATTATCTTATCTAAAGTAAAAGAATTAAAATAAGAAAAATGGATAAAATATTTTTAGTTTAGGGCCCCTACAAGAGAGAAAGAAAAATTATGATGAGGTATAGAATTTTCTTTCAGAAGAGATATGCAATTATATTAACTAAGGAAGTCAACACTAGAAATAACTATATATATTTTTGGGGGGGAGGGGCTCCAAAATCACTGCAGATGGTGATTGCAGCCATGAAATTAAAAGACGCTTATTCCTTGGAAGAAAATTTATGACCAACCTAGATAGTATATTCAAAAGCAGAGACATTACTTTGCCAACTAAGGTCCGGCTAGTCAAGGCTATGGTTTTTCCTGTGGTCATGTATGGATGTGAGAGTTGGACTGTGAAGAAGGCTGAGCACTGAAGAACTGATGCTTTTGAACTGTGGTGTTGGAGAAGACTCTTGAGAGTCCCTTGGACTGCAAGGAGATCCAACCAGTCCATTCTGAAGGAGATCAGCCCCGGGATTTCTTTGGAAGGAATGATGCTAAAGCTGAAACTCCAGTACTTTGGCCACCTCATGCGAAGAGCTGACTCATTGGAAAAGACTCTGATGCTGGGAGGGATTGGGGTCAGGAGGAGAAGGGGACGACAGAGGATGAGATGGCTGGATGGCATCACGGCCTCGATGGACGTGAATCTGAGTGAACTCCGGGAGATGGTGATGGACAGGGAGGCCTGGTGTGCTGCGATTCATGGGGTCTCAAAGAGTCAGACATGACTGAGCAACTGAACTGATATATATATTTAAGAATCAGGGTTTCCCAGGTGGCACTAGCAGTAAAGAACCTGTCTGGCAATGCAGACGTGGGTTTGACCCCTGGGTCAAAAGATTCCCTAGAGGAGGGCATCACAACCCACTCCAGTAGGTAAAATCTCGTGGGTAGACGAGCCTGGTGGGCTACCATCCAGAGGATCGCAAAGTTTAGGATACGACTGATGCAACTTAGCACAGCCCAGCACAAGGATACAACATTCAAAATTATTAACCCTAATTAATGTTATCCATAATCATAAAACACAGATGATAACCATCGTTGAATGAAAGTGTCTTTTCTTATTTTTTGTCTTTGATTTTTAAAAAAAGCTTTGGAGTTTCTACTGAAAGATATAATAAAATGCTAAGGAGAATTCCAATTATCACATATAGAATAAAAAAAGTTTTGAGCAAACAGTGGGAAAAGTGCATCATTATGGGTGGGTATTGAGGATAATTCAGAGAAGGCAACGGCACCCTACTCCAGTACTCTTGCCTGGAAAATCCCATGGACGGAGGAGCCTTAGCAATCCATGGGGTCGCCAAGAGTAAGGCATGACTGAGCGACTTCACTTTCACTTTTCACTTTCATGCATTGGAGAAGGAAATGGCAACCCACTCCAGTGTTCTTGCCTGGAGAATCCCAGGGGCGGCGGAGCCTGGTGGGCTGCCGTCTATGGGGTCACTCAGAGTCGGATACGACTGAAGCGACTTAGCAGCAGCAGCATTGAGGATAATTAAAGATTTTACATACTCAAATCAGTTATGTGCATAAAGAAAAAGTTCCTTGTTTAGTGATACTTTATGGTTGTTATAAAGACATAGTGAAGAAAATAATAGAATTTTCTTATTTGGTTAAAATTTACAAAATAACACATCCATTCTTGGAAAGGAGAGTATATCTCAGTGGTAATTTATCCTCAAATGACCCACAGATGATATTATTTTTGGTCTCTTTTTAAATGCAATTTCAGGATATAGAGTTTTCTCTTAAATTGTCATAGAAGACAGGAATACAGGATTCCTGAGAATCTCTTTTTCTCTACAAAGTTGCACTGTCCTCATTATTCAGTGATTTAATTTAAGGAGTTCTGTAGCTATATTCACACATGACCAAGGTGAAATTAATTATGTATTAATTTTTTATCAGGTTAAAATGAGTATATACTAGAATATTGATTTGAGTCTATTTCCAAATACATGTCACAACAAAACAAAATAACAAACTTCTATGAATGTAAAATAAAAATTCACAACAGAATCTAACCTATGCTTATTGGAAATTTGAATAACAACAATTCATTGAAATAACAGTAAGAGTGAGATGTGAATTTCCTCTTCTGCTATCTTTGATTTCTAAAGTTATGAGATCCTTCCATCCATTCAAAAGATTCCCTTGAAGGATATGATTTTCTTGGACCAGCTGAAATTCATATCTCAGTTTGTCTGTCCAACTTCCACAACTGCTTTTACAAGACTCACTCATAGACAATTGTAGTCATTGCTCTTTTCTGGACCGACACGGATTTTTTCTGCTGTTCCTTTTCTTCCAAATATCAGGAAAAAGTGTTATTATCTCAAACTTCAAGATTATATCTGCTTACTTTTCCTGGTCCCTTTCAGTCCCACTAGCTTTGTGCATTCCTGAGTACTCTTGAGACATGACCTCCCCTTTCCCCCGCCCCATACTAAAACTCCTGTGACATTTTTATTGTGCCCATCTTATTTTACTTATCTTGCAGTAAAGCTATTTCTGGCTTGAGCACAATCACAGAATCCAAAGATATAGGAATGTATCCTCCTTATTAACAGAGAGAAAGCAAATACAGTAATAGCAAATTGCATAATGAAATATGGAAACAACATTTTGTCTAATTGGGGAAGGATGTGGAAAACCCCTGGGAGTGAAACTGACGGGTTGTTTGGTAAGTTTTATGTGAACTTTTAAAATTGCATGCCAAACTTTTTCAAAGGGGCTAAATCATTAAACACTTTCACCAGTAACAAAAGAGAGTTGTCGTTGCTTCACCTTCTTAAACAAGCATTCATGTTATTTGTTGTTTAAAATGAAGAAATCCTTCTAGTAGGAGTGAATTTGTATTGTTTCCTTAATTGGCATCCCCCTAATATGTAATATGTGTGCGTCTTCTCATGGGATTGCTAACCATCCATATATCTTCTTTGGGAGACTACTTATCCAACTATTTTGCCCATTTTTAGACATTATTTTTATTATTTTAGATTATAAATTTGTTTTATATACTCTGAAAACAAGTTTTTAGAAATATGTGATTTGCAAATATTTTCTTCCAGTTGTATCTCATCCTTTACTTAAAAAAAAAAAAAAATCTATTTATTTGGCAGTGCCTTAGTTTCAGCATGAATCTAGTTCCCTGACCAAAGATTGAACCTGGACCCCCGGGATTGAGGGCACAGACTCTTAGCCACTGGACCACCAGAGAAGTCCCCTTTTATCTTTTAATTTTTTGATGGCATCTTTCAAAGCCCCCCCCACTTTTTTTTAAATTGATGAATTCCAGTTTATCTCTTTGTTGTTGTTTTGGAGTCCAAGGGTCTTATGCTAATCCAAAGTCACAAAATTGTCTACTGCGATTTCGATTTCATCTAAAGTGTATGGGATTCGCTCATGTATTAGAGCTGATTCATTTTTGAGTTGGTTGTGTATGATGGGATGTGAGAGTCTACATTAATCTTTTGACATGCAGACATCCAACTGTCCCTGTACTATTTATATAAGACTATCCTTTCCTCCATGAATTGTCCTGACACATTTGTTGAAAATCAATTGGCCATAAGCTTGTCTGTTTGTTCCAGGACTCTCAGTTCTGTAACATTGATCCATATGTCTGTCTCAACACCAACCACTCTGTCTTGCTTACTGTAGCTTTACAGTAATTTTGAAATTGGGAAGGGTAAGTCCTTCAACTTTATTCTTCTCTTTCAGAGTTATTTCAACTTCTAGGTTCTAAGCAAAGCTATATAAACTTTAGGATCAGACTGTCAATTTTTACAGAAAAATATCAGTCAGATTTTGATAGAGTGTGTTTAAATCTGTAAAACCACTTAGAAAAAAATGACATCATGAAAATGTTGGTTTCTAATTCAAAAAGACGGAATTTCTGTCCATTTAGGTGGTGTTTGTTTAGTTGCTGAGTCGTGTCTGACTCTTTTTTTCCCTCTTGGACTGTAGACTCTGGGCTTTTCTGTCCATGGGATTCTCCAGGCAAGAAGTGGATTTCCACGCCCTCCTCCAGGGGATCTTCCCAACCCAGGGATGGAATCCACATCTCCTGCACTGGCAGGTGTATTCTTTACCACTGAACCTCCTGGGAAGCCCCAACATTCAGGTAAATCCTTTTTAATGTCTCATAGCAATGTTTTGCAGTTTTCAGTAGGTATGCCTTGCTCTTCTATTGTTAAATTTCTAGGCATTTTATTATTTAAAAAGGCATTTCTAGGCATTTTATTATTATCTAAAAAATCAATGGTAAATCCAATATCATGCATTATTTTCTTTAGGTTCTCTTGCCTCTGGGGTTTTTTTAGATCTCCAAGTTTAAGTGTTTGACATATTTTCAGTTAATTTTCACATACGGTATAAAGTATGGGTTCAACTTCATTCATTTCATTGTGGTTTTCCAAGTTTGCTAGCACCATTTGTTGAAAAGAATGTCTTATCCTTATTGAATGATCTTTGGTACCCTTGTTAAAATTATTTCTGTATTCTTTATTTTATCCCATAGGTTTATGTGTCTGTCCTTATGACAGTACCACATTGTTTTAATAACTGTCCCTTTGAGGTAAATTTTGAAATTTGGAAGTGTGATTCCTACAACTTTATTGTTTTGGCTATTTGAGGTCCTTGAGGTTCCATAGGAATTTTAGAACAGGATTTTCTATTTCTGCAAAACAATGCCATTGAAATTTTTTCAGAAATTTCATTAAATCTATAGATTGCTTTGGATAGCAGTGGCATCTTATCTATATTGCCTTCCAATCTGTGAACACGAGATGTCTTTTTTCACTGATGGCTGATCTTTTAGAATGTTTTGTAGTTTTCAGAGTAC
Organism: Oryx dammah; assembly: GCF_014754425.2. Taxonomy (NCBI): domain Eukaryota; kingdom Metazoa; phylum Chordata; class Mammalia; order Artiodactyla; family Bovidae; genus Oryx; species Oryx dammah. Next base: position 8,339,737 of record NW_024070209.1, on the reverse strand, counting down.
AAGTTCTATGATTTCATGTTTAAATTTACTTCTAAGTATTTTGTCCATTGTAATGCTTTTGTAAATGAAATTTTCTTAATTTGCTTTCCAGATTGTTCACTGTTGTATGCAGCAACTTTACTGATTTTATTCCTTACGTTTCAATAATTTTTGTGAAATCTGCATGGTTTTATACATTTAAGGTAATGTAATCTATGAACAGAAATAATTTTATTTTTTAAATTCCAATTTGAATGCCTTTTATTTCTCTTGCTTACTGCTCTGATTAGAACTTTAAATACTAAGCTGAATTGAAATGACAAAAGCAATCATCTTTACTTCTGATCTTAGAGGAAAAATTTTGTCTTTCATAATTAAATATGAGGTTAGCTGTGAGGATTTTATGGAGAGTTTTTATTGTGCTGAGAAATTTTTTCTTCTATTCTTTGTTTAGTTAGTACTTTTATCAAGAAATGATATTGAACCTTATCAAATTTATTTGCATCAAGTATCTTATTCATTCTTTTAATTTATCCTAGTTCCTTAAAGTGCAATTATGTAATTGATTTGAGATAGTTTTATTTTTTAAATGTACACATTGGATGTCATGAATTTTCCTTTTAGCACTGTTTTGCTGCATTCCATAAGATTTAGTATGCTGTGTTTTATCTCAAAGTATTTTTTAACTTCCCTTCTTTTTTTGCTTAACCAACTAGTTTTTCTAAAGTGTTCACAAATTTGTGAATTTTACAGCTTTTCAAATTGATTTGTATCTTCACTCCACTGTGACTGGAAGTGATACTTTGTACAAAGTCTTGACTAACATTTCAGTACTGAAGAATGTCTCATATGCATTGTGTATAACTGCTATTTTGGAGTTGAATGACTGTGTGTCTGTTAGGTTTAATTTGTTTAAGATGCTTTCTGATCCTCTAAGTTCTTACTGATCATCTATTGTTCTCTCTCTCTCTTTTTTTTAAATTAAAGTTGGAAGTATTGGTGTCTCTACTACTACAGAATTGCCTACTTCTCTCTTCAAATTGGCAAATATTAGTATATACATTTGGTTATTCTATTTGGTGTATATATGTGTGTTTATAATTGTCGTGTCTTCTTAGGGATTTGACACTTTTGTCATTATACAATGTCCCTCTTTGTCTGTTGTTACAGTTCTTGATTTAAGGACTATTTTGCCTAGCACTAAATTTGTATTAGCATTAAATTTCTTTTTATATTCATTTACATTCTTTTACTTTCAAATTGTTTCTTAGATATCAAGTGAATTTACTGAATATAGCATTACTTAGATCATGTTTTCCCTCCATTCTGCTAAACTGTGATTTTTCATTGGTGAGTTCAGCGCATTTGCGTTGAAAGTACATGCTTGTATGGAAGGGCGTCTGCCATTTGCTTTTTGTTTTTGGTATTTTTAAAAGTTTTTGGTTCTTTCTTTCCTGCATTATTACCTTATTTGCATTTTGTGGAGTTTTTAGTAATATGTTTGTTTCTTTTTATTTTTCCATTTGTGTATATTCTATAGATATTTTATTTGTGGTTACCATGGGGATTACATATAACATCGTAAAATTGTACTGATTTAATTTTAATAACAACTTAACCTCAGTTACATTCATGACTCCTATAAGGTTCCAATCTTCCCTTATATTATGGATGTCACAGATTATATATTTATGTTATATGCCTAATAGCATATTTTTTAATTGTTTTTCATATTTTTGTCTTTTGAGCTCTGTAGAAAATGAGATGTGAGTTAGAAACCAAAGTTAGAATGGTAGTGACTTTTTTACTTGCCCACACATTTATTTCACCAGAGAATTTTACATCTTCATACTTCTTCAAGTGAGTGTTTAGTGTCTTTTCACTGCAACCTACAGGATTGCTTTTACAATTTCTGATAGGGCAGGTCTATCGGTATAACTTTATCATCTTTTTTTTTTAAATTGATTTATTTATTTATTTTTAATTTTTACTTTACAATTCTGTATTTGTTTTTTAAAAAAATCTGGGAATCTCTTAATTTCTCCCTCAGTTTTGAAGGACAGTTTTGACAGATATAGAAATATCAATTGACAGCTTTTCTGGTATATGTATGTGTATATATACATATATATATATGCATCCTACTGTCAGAAACTTTGGTTTTCTGATGAGAAATCAGCTAATAATCATATTGAGGGTCACTTATACAGGTCTTATCATTTCTGACTTGCTGCATTTAAGATTATGTATTATTTTTTACTTTCAACACTTTGATAATAATGTGTCTCACTTAGGGTCTGAAAAAGTTTATTTTACTTGAAATTTACTGAGTTTCTTTGATTTGTAGATTCATAATTTCTTCCTATTTGGGAAGACTTTGGTCATAATTTTGATCATATTTCAAGATACAATGTTTGTTCCCTTTTCTTTCTCTTTCCTTCTGATACTCCTGCTTTTAAGTATTTTAATATACTAGATGGTGTCTCACACCATCTAGGCTCTGTTCACTTTTTTTTTTTTTACTTTTTTTTCTAATTTTATTTATTTATTTACTTTACAATACTGTATTGGTTTTGCCATACATCAACATGAATCCGCCACGGGTGTACATAAGTTCCTACTCCTGAACCCCCCTCTTTGTTTACCTAATTTTTTCTGCATCTCAAATTCATAATTTCAATTGCCCTGTCTTCAAGTTCACCCATTCTTCTGCAAATCTGCTGTTGAACCCCTCTAGTGTAATTTTCATTTTAGTGATTGAAAATTTCAGCTCCAGAATTTCCATTTGGTTCTCTCCTTATAATTTCTATTTGTTTATTAATGTTCTTTTACTAATATATTAAGTCAGTCAAAGTCAAGTCGCTTAGTCATGTCCGACTCTTTGTGACCCCATGGACTGTAGCCCACCAGGCTCCTCCGTCCATGGGATTCTCCAGGCAAGAATACTGGAGTGGGTTGCCATTTCCTTCTCCAATATATAATATATAATATATAACATATAACATATAATATATAATATATTAGGTCCTGAATATTTCTTAGCTCCTTAATCATATTTCAAATAGTGGTTTCAAAATCCTTGTTCAGTAAATACACTATCTGCATTACCTCAGGGATAGTTTCTGTCAATTAATTATTTGATTCCTTTGAATAAATCAAAACCTATTTCTCTGTATTCCTTGTGATTTTTGTTACCAAAAATTGTTATTTGATTTTTATAATGTTGTAACTCAGATTCATCTACTCCATAGGGTTTTATTTATTTTGATTTTTTGTTATTGTTTTGATCATTGAAGACTGTTGCATTCCATTTATTTTGAGACTTTTCCAAGCTATTTTTTTTTTAAAGAATATTCCTTGTTATATGCACTCATTTTTTTGTTTGTTTTTTTAAATCTTGTGCTAGGCAAATGTTTTGACAAAGATTTCCTTGAAATCCAGGACTGAAAGATAAAAGCAAACAAAGATCACCAAAAATAATAAAAACAATAAAAAAATAAAAGGACAAACAACTCTCTCAGTCTTTAAAGACTAGCTCTGTGTGGATGCATTCCTTTAGTACTTATTTAGGTTTGCTCTGAGCCTAGAGATTGACTGAGGAGAAAGTTAAGATTTTCTCAGGACTTATGAGCATGCTTTTGCCAGTTCATTCACATGACTTTCCAAATGCTCCTGCATATGCAATTGCCTTTGAATGTCCTAATTTCCCAGAGTCCAGTCTAGATTTAACTCTGGGCTTTAGGTGGTCTGTTGTAGATCTGCATCCAGAATCTCTTGTCATAGGTGTCTGGATTTGTTGTCCCTTGTAGCTTTTATGAGTAGTTCAGGTTATATCTCCTGCCTATGTCCCACATTATGTGAGACAAAGATGATCAAGTCAGCTATTCATGTATCCCCAGATGAGTTAGAATAAACATACGCAGTAGTTTGAAAGTAACTTTTCTGTGTTCCCTCCAGTTGAAGGAGAGGTACTGGTAACCAGGTTTCCCTTGCTCACAGTCAAGACCTCTGTGTGCTGGGGAGGGGATGAATGAATGCAGAGCAAAAACACTATAAAACTCCTTAACATTTTGAAGACGGCTTTTTCTTGATGGAGCGTTTATTTACTTGATTGTTGTGAACTTCTGATTGTGCTCCAGAACTCCTATGAAGTTGATTCACATAGTTTCTCCTGATTTGTTGTTGTTGTTTGGAAAAGAATATGTGGAGTTTCCTACCAAATCATTTTGCTGACCTCATTCTCCCACGGATTCCCATCTAGAGAAGTGGAGAAATCTTTTATCTATTCTCTCATTATCTTCTAAGACCTCTAGGAAGGGGCCAAAATCTTTGCATTCAAGTTCAGCATTTTGTGAACAGTTTCTTTTTTCTTTTCATTGTTACTAGATGTTTTCAGTGACCGCCTAATATTAGGTATAGATGTGCTCAGACACTGAGTCGTGTCCAACTCTTTTTCCGACCCCCTGGTCTGTAGCCTGCCAGCCTCCTCTGTCCGTGGAATTTTCCATGGCAAGAATACTGGATCAGATTGCCATTTCCTCCTCCAGCAGATCTTCCCAACCCAGGGACAGAAACTGTGTCTCTTGCATTGGCAGGTGTATTCTTTATCACTGAGCTACCTGGGAAGCCCTATGTATAAATTACCATCCTTTAAAATTCAAAAACTATGAAGGTAAAACACAAAACTTTAATAAATTCATTAGTTTGTCTTATGAATACATATTTTGGACATTTCTTGGAATTAAGGATATAAGTAAGTACTCTTTCTGTTTTTTTATTGAGTTTAGATAGTATAATGGTGGAATTTTATGTGATTCTTTCAAAATTCTGAAATTTTCCCCATAACCTGCTTCTCTAGACTATTAATTTTATAATATTAATTTAGGCATTTGAGAATAACAATTCTCCTATTTGTGACTGCTGATTCTCTTGATATGGGTACATTTTTTTACCTGGTTTGTACCTTTAAATTGTGAGCTCACCCCTACCTTCATTTTCTCCATAAGTGAACTGAATGCCCTGTGTTGTAGAATTAGTGTATAGATAGTTTTATCTTTGCTTCTGCAGGATCTCTTAGGGGTATCCAGCTTGAGACATACAAAGCATTCCAAGTTAAAATGAATTCCAGTCCCTCAAACTCAGTGTGGCATAGATTTACTGTTTCTATTTCTCATAGAAAATGTTTTCACACCAGAGTTTTGAAAGAGAAAGCTTATTTTCTTCTACTGTGGGATGGTGGAGTGGATGTTTTAGTCGACCTTTTGATGAAGTGAGCAGAATTTCTAGATTCCTAATTTTAAGCAGGCGGTCTCAGTGGTAAAGCCCTACAATAGTTTTTAACCTAAAAGAAGCTCCAATAGTTTTTCTCATTTTCTCTCCATTTCTCAAGTTTCAATTTCTGTTCCAAACAGATGAAGGCTGTTTCCCATGGGAAGTTCTTTTCATTTCATTGATTAATTACATCTCATATAAAAGCACAAAATTTGTGTATGCTCCAGACTTAGTTGAATGATGTCAAAATTGAATAGTTAGTAAATATTCACTTTGCGAGATTTCAGATTTAAACCAAAGTTGATGAATGAGTGCAATTCATTTTTTAAATCTTCCAGAAGACACATAGACATTGTTTATCATATTTTCTATACCTAGATACATTTTAGCTAAATACACAAATAATGATAATATCTAAAATTGCTACTTTATAATTTAATTTAGTGGCCATGCATACCTATACACAGAGCTGCTCAGAAAAAGTTAATAGCATAAACATTTTTCAATGATATTCTCAAACTCTTTTATCCCTCAGTCTCATAAAAGTGGCAATGAGATGACTAGATACCATCACCGACTCAGTGGACATGAATTTGAGGAAATTCTAGGAAATAGTGAAG